>NC_142132.1:82332840-82957840 GCF_024610735.1 Ursus americanus
TACCAGGTTGTTTCTCTATTAACAAGTACGCTCACTATAAGAGAAGGTGTGGGGTCTGTTAAAGGCACTGACATTATTCCCATGAACTAGTTCCATATCGGTTCTTCTCCCCAAGATGGACAATCCCAAAAAATAATACACAACAATTAACATGTATAGTGTTAAGTTCCGCTCTAAGCACCCTCAACCCATTAAGTCATCTGACCAAGTGCAAGAGGCAAATCTCATCATGGTACACATGAGGAAACCTGAACAGTCAGGTAAGAAACTGACCAATGTCAGGCAGCCATCAGCTGAGATGCCAGAATTCAAATCAAGGCAGTCTGAGCTCCTCATTACCCCACCCTGACTCACATAGGTGAGCAGATTTTCCTTGGTATTTACGAGAATTTCACAATCACACTGTAGACCACAGTCCTCTGGGAACACCCAACGAAGGAAAACAAACTCAAGTATTACACAGAAGAACCAAGGCATCGCTTCTGTCTCTCAGACTATTGTACTCATATTAAAATAGACACTATACTCCTACTGCTTAGTAGGGAAAAAAATAACTTTAATGTATTACAGACATTAAAAAAAGTCTGACCTTGGCAGATTGTATAAAGGAGCCATCCTGAAGCAGGCGACCACCGCCCTCTTCCTCTGCTTGGACAACAGCTTGTGCCACACCGCCTTCTTCGATCTCTGTGGGTGCTCCACCTGAGGTAAAACGATGCCCAAAATTTTTAAATATTTAAACCCCAAACTACCCTCCAAAATATAGTATTAAAAACCTGTGCCTTTTAGATTAAAAACTTTTGGAACTTCAATTCCAAAAGTACCTTACAAGTATTAGGGAAAAACCCATGTCCTAGAAGTAACCCAATGCTAAACTGGAAATAGGTTTGAATGTTTCAGATTTTCTTTAGTCAAAATATAGTATTTCCCCAGTAGTGTGTACTTTAGAAGCTATGTCATCTCTAAAAACCAAGGAAATACAGGACCATTTTACATAAAGTCATGTTTTCAGAATTTGGTTATGGTGCCAAAACATATTTTTCATCTATATGAAAAATTAACCTATTCTTATTTATGTATCCATTTTAACAAATTTTATCCTAAGCGTTACAGCAGTCAACACGAATAGAGGCAGACACAGAAAATTCTACTGAAAATTCAACTGTTCCTTAATATAATAGGATGGAAAGATGACAAGGCTTCAGGAACACATTACTAGGAATGAAGTAAAGAATTAAATTTTACAAAAATGTTAAAATACGTAATTATTTTGTTAGAGAGGGACAAATGAGAATTCAAAGTTGCAGTAAATGAGGCAAGCAAGCTATTTATTTAGCTAATGGTGTTTGGAGCTCTAAGACGAAAAAGAGATTAATTATAAGTATTAGAGAGAAAAAAAACCCCAACATGTAATTCTAAATTAATTAGTAGTCTCTAGGTAATTGAACACTGTACTTCCCAGACTGTAATATCTCCGGCGCATACATGTAGATTTCTGGAAGAAATAAAAATGTTACGTTAGCTAAAATAAATAAAAATAAAGTCTATTATCCTTTGCAGTAAAGGGTCAAAATATGAATGTCATAATGCCTGAAGAAAACATTAACAATGTCTGGACTACAGTGGTTTGAACTTGTATAATTGGAAAACACTTATTTCTGTGATGGTCATCCCTCCACAGGATGAGTAAACACTTTCTGATAATTGTCCACTTCAGTTTTCCTCTGGATGATTGTGTTAAGTGAATCGAGGGTAGTACTGGTCAACTAGATCCAATGCATTCAAGTTCCATTTTGAGACCCAGGCTGTATGCACCAGCTCTTTGTGGGAATCAGCATTCTGATCAGCGTGTGTGACAGTCAACAATCACAATAAAGTACCAAAGCACTGAAGATCCAGTAGTGAACATGGTAGAAAAGGTGTCTGCCATCAGGAAGCTTACCACTTGGCAGAGCATTTTATTATACATGAGAAGTCCCAGAACAGAGAGGTTTCTTCTAACTGTCCGAATGCCAGGAGGTGCTGATGTGTCAGTGGGGCTCGAGTTTGAGTACTAAGAAATTGCACGGGGACAGGTTACTCTCATGGGACCAATGACCAGATGGGCAGTATAAAATATACAATTGCAAAGGTTGCTGATACCAGAGATAAGTTAAATCAAGTATCTGCTATGCACCCATTATTTTGGCACTGAGTTTAGCAAGTGAAGATATTCTTTGCAAGCTACTCTATGACCAAGTGACTACTTAACATTATAATAGAGGTGCTGAAGGCATGAAATCCTCTTGTGGCCCATCTTTCACTCTTTTCTAGTCTTTGATAATTGATGATTTCTCCTTACTCATATTCTTAACAAAGTGAATAGTTGACCGTAACTAAAATCTGACCCACTTACCTTTTGCTAGAAAATTCCTTTAAGATCACAGGGATCACCTACTTGGCAACTAGATTAAGTCTGGACTCCTTTTAGAATCACCTACTTGGCAACTAGATTAAGTCTGGACTCCTTTTAGAATCTATTGAGCACATTTTGTATCCTGGCACGTCTGTATCATCACATCTTCATCTATTTATGTGTCCACATGCTCTACTATATGGCATGACCTAACTTGAGTAGAGAGACAGCGTTCGATCCCTGGAATCTACAGAGTTAAAGGCTGCCATACGGTCATGCATGCAATAAATGTTCACGGAGGGAATGGCTCCATCATAAAATGAATCTCACTACTTTACAGGTGACTTCGTTCATTACAATTGAATCCAGTCATCAATAGAATAAAACATCATCAGATTTCAATAAGCTTCATTTAATGTATCTAAGATTCATTAAAAAATCCAGACATGAAAACTAGGAAGAATTAAAACCTTACAGTATGGGGCAACTGGGTGGCTCAGTTGGTTGAGCATCTGACTGGATTTCCTCTCAGGGTCATGAGATCGAGCCCTGCATCAGGCTCTATGCTGGGTGTGGAGCCTGCTTGGGATTCTCTCTCTCCCTCTTCCTTTGCCCATCCCCCACCCTCTCTAAAAAAATTTAAAACAACAACAACAACAAAACAAATCTATGGTAGTGTATTGCTGCCAGAAATAATTCTCTGGTACACATTAAATAGACATTTAATAGTCTTCTTGAATATGTATAAAATTCTGGAAAAACAACTCTATGACTTTATATGTTATCAAAATTTCATTACCTTAAATCTTTTCATCTGCTGAGTGATAATTTGTACTTATTTAATATTTCATGAAAATATTATGGAAATACTTAGGGGAATATTAAGTTTCCTAAATTTTTTTTATGTATTAATATTGTGGTGTTACACAATGTAAATACAAGTCAATAGCCACGTGGTTTAAGGGTATGCCAGTTAAATCTCATCAGGTGCAGTGATAAACGGCACGGCATGGGAGAAGTTATTAATGTTTGAGGGGCACTTGAGTAAGCAAGAAGGAAAATAAGAGGGTACAACATTAGGTGATATCCTTAGGTTATTTAACTGGTTGAGGCAGGGATAAGAGATCACCAGATGATATAAGATAGGAATCAAAGAAAAATGTTTTTTATTGTTATGCCAATATGGTCTGCAAAACATTTGGGTGACAAAGTTCCTGAGAGGACATATGCCCTTTTACTATTTTATATTTGTTGTAAAATGAGAGACCTGCCATGTCATGTGAGGCCTATCATGAAGGCCCAAGGACAGATCACACTGGTGGGGTCACACTGAGCTCCCTCACTTGGTGTCATTTTGCTGAATGGACCTCATGAGAAATAGGGATGATGTCTCCGTATTGCAGATATTTTACCTAAACCAGAAGATTCCTTACACAAAAATATAACCCACAGGTGGATAACGTTTCAAATATTATTGGTTTGAGAACTGCTGAATAATGAATAAGGAAATCAAACACATAGTGAACTTCGTAGTTTAGAAGTAGGATACAACTGAGTAATTATATAAAAACACTATTCTCACATAGTTTTAATATCAATGCACTGCTCTGCTCTAAATGTAATTTATTGCTGATCCTGGAGCAAATTAACTCAAAAATATCTCTAATAAAAGGAAAGGTGAAGCAAATGACCAAAAAAATTCAAATATTAAACTAGTGAAAGAATCCCAAACGTGTTGTTATGAGCAGTAATAAAAAATGATACGTAGAACATGCAATCAGGTAACTCCTGAAATTTTTGTTAGAATGATTTAAAATTAAGTATATAATCCTATTTATCTGTATAATTACAGAAATATTTTGAGAAAAAAACAATAAAACAAAGGCCGTGATATCCCAAAATACATTAGCTATATAGAGCTGTAAAAATTAGAAGCTTGGAAATTTTGCTTATTAGATATACGCACTCCTGAATCATATATCCTGTATAACGAATATGCTGAACATATATGTTTTTTGGCCCAGAGCTATCAATTAACACACATTGTCTTTAAAATGCTCTTACATGGTTAAGGCAAATACAATGGAATCAATGCAGAATCTAACCTGCTCGAGATGAAAAAGCACATTTGCTATGTCTAATACTCTTTCCACAGTCTTCTCCGGATCTGATGTATCTTCAGTCCTGTTCGGTAAGTCTTTGTAAAGAGCCATTTGCCATCTGATAGCAGGATCCTCCAACTGCAGGAAGAAGGGAAAAGTTTCAAAAATACAAGGCTATGACTTAAAGAGGGGAAGACCACTTTATTGAGTGTAGCCCAGTATCAAAACTCTGTGCAGAGATCAGGGCAGAGAATGAGCTCGGACTCACAAAATTAATCATCTAGTGGAGAAGACAGAAATTAAATATGTACAATTGTGCTTCAGGCTACTCAAGAGAAATAGAAGGTATCGTGAGCTTCAAGCTAACCTGCTGGTGGTTTGTAAGGTTCCCCTGGACAAGGGAAGTTTTGCCTAAGATGTAAGGATGAGCTGGACAGAGTCAAGGCAAGGAAGCAGACAAAGCAATCTTCTAACTTTCTCTTCCCGTTTCACAAACACTGAAAGATCTACATACTTACTTTCACAGGCAATGATATGGGATCACACTTATCTATAAATATAGGGACTCTACAGCCGAGCTTCATCTCACTGAAACAAAGATATCAATATAAACCGATGGAGGGCTAATAAAATCATATTCTATAATAAAGGAGTCTTTTTAATACTGTCAAATATCCTGAGTGGGAGATATAACTGAATTCTGTATGTTTTTGAGAAAGATTATTATAAAATCATAGAAACTGAAAAATATAAGCATGCTTACAAGGAATAGATCACATTACTTCAAAGAAATAATATAGAAACAACTATGTCATTAAAAACAGACAAAGCAATCCCCTTATATTCCTCTTCCCCTTTCAAATTTCCATTAAGAATGGGAGACCAAGGGCAATGAAGCAGAAGTAAATGGACAACATCCGAAACTGCAGAACTCCTAGTCTGAGAAAGCATAGTTAGAAATGTGAAAAATAACTTTCACCTAGAGGCGAACACAGAGTTTTGCACACTGAATGACTTGTAAACACCATTTGTCCTTTGATAAAACGAAATGTTTTTCCTCCATATACTTTTTCATCTGAGGACTGTGTTTGGTCCTTCTAGATTTTAATACACATGTTTACTTGTACTTGGCTAAATGAGCAGATCTTTATTCTTTCTAATATAAAATTACTCCTTCTGGCTCCCAGGATTACCAGTCCTAGAATCTCAAAACAATATATTTGCGAAGGTGTTCGGCACGAAAGAATTCATCTTCGGTTAAGTCTGTACGGCCCCGTGATACGTGTGCCTACCTCACAGCACAGCAAGGATAAACTGAAATGCCAAAAAGAAAATCTATGTATTCATTACCACTTTATTTCCAGGTCTCAGTCATTTGGAGGTGAAATGCTGATTAGAAACGTGTTTCCTACTCTGCTCTCCTCTTTTTTCCTGACGCCCCAGTACACAATATAAATTGTCCAGAGTACTCCTAAGTAACCTCTAGAATATAATGGAAGAATTTCCTTCTGCTTCTTCAAAACAACCTTTTTCATTTGATTATTTACCAAGAGAACCTTCCTTAATCACTACTCAGTAGTGATTGTCCTAAACCATGGTTCTCAAAGTGCGGTCTTGAGTCCCCATGGAGACCCTTTCAAGGACTACATGATCTCCGCAAACACCCATGTATGTAGCATAAACCCTTCCCTTAAGGTTTAGCTGCAAGCTTTATTAGTACATTTTAAAATGTTCAAAACCTTTTTGCTATCTGAAAAGGGATCACGCTCTAATGGGAATTCATCTCCTGTTCTGGACAAGTTTATAACTAAATGTATGACCGAGTACATACTCATCAAAGTGCCCATGAAATTTGTCCTAAATCAATATTTGTTTCTTGTGAATACTGGAAAGGCACGTCTCACCTTTATCATAGTGTAGTCCTCGGTGTTAAAAGAAAAAGAATATGGTTTTGATCTTGGAAAGGAACATTTGAGTACCCAGAAAAGCAAACGTCATACTGTAGTCACTACTTTTTGACATTTGGACATTTTCATAATTGAGAAAATTCTCCAGGAGGGACACCAGAATGGAAGCAAATATAATAAACTGCTAGACTTCTTACACTGCATAGTGGGTTCCATAAACAAATGAACAATTTATCTCCTAGTAAAAAATTTCCAAATAATAGTAAATGCTCACTGGACTATGAAACGTACTTCCAGCAATTTTTTTAACCCAACATTAATAAGTAGCTGTTCTCATGATTTCTATTCATGTTTTCCTTCACTTCCCTAGGTAAATTCATTTATTCCTAACACAGCAAGTCTTAATATCTCCTACGTACTAATGACTCTGAAGTACGCATATTTAGTTTCTGGTCACTAGATGTAAAAGTTCAAATTCTTGTGGACATCTGTCTCCATGTCCCAAAAGTCCTCAAACACCTAAGGAAGGAAATTTCCAAACTTTATTTCAAATGGTGACATATTTTCTTCAAATTATGAGAATCTTCAATGATTTACTTTAAAAATCCATCATTTCTTATCTTGAGAGTCTTTAATACCGAAAGATTTGCAAGTAGAATAAAGACTGATTAAAATAATGTATTTCCACGTTAACTGCTAAAGTAACATTATTTGTAGTACTATTCTAAAGAGAGATTAACTAATGCATAAATACTAAATGTGCTTAAATCTGGCTTACCTTGCCTTGTAAGTGAATATTACTGCGGATTATATCTCGTACTTCATCCTCCGTGTCTTTCTGTCAAGAAATAAATGTTACCTAAAAGAAGTCTTACAATGCATCAACTGTCACAAGTCAACAGAAATAACTCTAACCTCTTTTGTAATAGTGTATATGTCTGAATAAACATATTTACAGGATTTAAATACATATCATCTGGGGGGTTCTTTTTCAGATCATTTCTTGATACTTCTGTGACTAGAAACATGGTAACAACCTACTTTAATTCTACAGTAAGTGCCTTATGACTCAGTGGAACAGAATTTCCAGTTCACAAGAAGTGGGGCAGACATAGGCTCCCCTTGGGTTCAAACAGAAGTCTGTCTCCATCATTCGCTGAAATCTCCACCAAGGAATTTTGGCACTTAATGATATCCCCCAAGACCCAGTAATAACAAGGAGTGTATCCTGAGAATCAAATACTAGAACCGTCCACAGAAATGCATCCATGCAGCCCACTCCGCTACAACCTCCCCACAATTTGGTTATCTCACGGTATCCAACTCTGGATACACAGAGAGGGCCTTCATTCAGTGTGGCAATAGGCAGAGACGAATATGCACTCCAATTTCCCTAAATATAAAATAGTAACCCCAGTGTCTATTTTTGTAAAATTGCATCTGCATGGCCATGAAGAGAAAGCACAGGGGCCCTAAAGAGATCTAGAGAACTTAAATTTTGAAGCTTGCAAAGGCAAAGAGCTGCTGATTTAAAAGTCAACACCGTACCCAACTACAATCAGCACAGATGATTCTTCTCACATTGAAAAATTACCCCTCAAAAATTTGAATAGACTTCTCATAACAAATTTTATTATAGAGGAGTTCATATGAAATTCTTTTTTTTTCCACTACTGGGAACTTGTTTGCATCTTTTCTCTTTGGTTCCTCAGTATTCCCTGAAGGTGACTAACATAATTTAGAAATAAAACACAGCCACAAAAAAATACGCAGTCTCTGTATTTGAATGGTAAAGTCTATGCAGTGAAATGCTTAACAGAACATTTAATGCACATGAAATATTGACACAGAGCAGTGAGCAAAAGGAGTGTACACATTTGAGAGCGTGGAGGTCAAGCGATAGTCAGCACTGGTATGAACAGGAAACTTACCATACTGAATCGGTTTTTGGCCAGAGCAATGAGCTCCTGGTCCCCCGGGGCACAGATGTTCAACCCGATGGGCAGCAGTCGCTTCAGAGCTGCCACTATTAGAGAAGTCTGCATGGAGTACCGATCTCCTCTGCGCTTCATTTTCTTCCTTTCCTGGTCAGAAACAGCCGCCTACGGAACAAACCAAGGGCTGGACTCTGTGACTGCTTTTCTCCCATTCAGAACTATGAACCTCTTCTAACTTGACCAGGGTCCATCTTCCTTATTTTCTGTTGGTCCCTATTGTTGAGAATTCTTATCCTCTTTCCTTCTTAACATCTCTTGCTCATTTGCAAGTCCTACTTTCAGATTCCCAGGTCATGACAACTCACTGGTGTGCTTTCCATACCCTTTGAGAAGGAGAATGCACATGGCGATTTCAGAGGAGCAGATGGATATGTAAAAATCCATGGTCATTTCAAATATTGTATGTTTTATAGTTTTCTTTTTTTTTTAAAGATTTTATTTATTTATTTGACAGATAGAGACAGCCAGTGAGAGAGGGAACACAAGCAGGGGGAGTGGGAGAGGAAGAAGCAGGCTCCTAGCGGAGGAGCCCGATGTGGGGCTCGATCCCAGAACACTGGGATCACGCCCTGATCAAGCTTAACGACTGAGCCACCCAGGCGCCCCTCTTTTATAGTTTTCAATGCTTATGAGGAACAATGTAAGAATATATGGTTTATTTTTGTTTTGACAGATGCTTGTTTTGAAATATAAACTCTCTCACACATGTACGTGGTATATATAAAACCATTATAAAATATATTAGCCTTTCATATAGTTTGCAGACTTGTCTCCCCAGGGCATTAACCCGTCTCCAGTGGGAACAGACGTAATATACTAATTGGTGCAACGTAAGTATTCAGGATTATCTCTGGATGAACTGCTTACATCTGAATACCGCCATGCTACTTCACGGTTCTTCCACATTTTTTTGTTAAATTTTATGTTCATGCCTCAGGGTCACTTTAAATGCAGAGTCTAATTTTCACTGGGTAATGAGTATTATTCTATTAGAAGGGCATACTTAAACATCAAAATTAAAATAATTGTCCCCTATGCACTTCCTTATGCATGTTAAATTTCTTTGAAGCAATAAAACAGCGAAGATATTTTCAGGATAATGACATACTGTAATAGCTTTGGCCTACTGAGAAAAAAAAAAAAACAGAAGAGAATTTAATATACAAATGATTTGCTTTCCCCCAAAGAGACAAAAATCTATCACAACATGTAGTAAAGCAGTAAATAGCTGCCATCATAAAGTAATGGTAGCTTATATATTATATTATTAATATTATGTAATGTATTTTACTATGGTATATATTATATCTTGATATATCAAACCTATAATATCTGAACTATAGCAATAAAAATTGTATTCACTTTCCAAACAGATGTACTTATAGCATGGATCCTGTTCTTATCTTTACCAATTTGTAAGAAATTATTTTCAGTAGAAAATAGTAGAAAAAACCCAATGAATAATTATTCTTACTATTACATTGATTAACCCATAAAAAATGGATCAGTGGTTTTAAATGAGCTCTTTGCTAAAGGAAATGCAACCACAGTGATAAAAATAATTACCCAGATAAGGAACCAACATCCTAAAAAATTAAACAAATTGATACATATTATGCAAACATATTTCTATCCAATTCTGGTAGTTTCACTTCAGCAAAACAACAGCATACGATATGTTAATGTCTACATTTTGTTGGTGTTGCGGTTTTCTTTGATTTTAACTTGTAAAGTTCTTTTGGTTTTATGTCTATATAAGCACAAGGAGCTTTCACCTGGTTTGATATTTATAAATATTTAAGTGCCATGTAATAAAAATAATTAAAATCAACACTAAGGGCAACTACAAATCACTCAATTTTGAGAAGCACCAGATAAATAAATTCCTACTTATACCACAGGAAATGTATAAACTGAAAAGAGAATTTGCTATATATTTGAACACTTACGAGTGATATGTCCACTTCTAGTATAAAGAAATTAAACCTACAAACAAACAAATATCCTCAAGTACATCTATGTCGGTTGGGTTTTTTCTCTCTTCAGTGCCCGTTTCCTCCCCAGACTACGGAGCTCTGTTAGGGCAGTGGTTACACCTGTTTTGTTCCTTTCCATCTATTCAGAACCAAGCACTTTGCCTTGCACATAGGAGCTGCTCAGTAATTTGAGCAGAACTGCTAAAGCCACTGGATTTGCATGATATTTCATTTTTGACCAGTTCCTAACCTTTGAATCAGAGATGAACATCCAACAGCATGGTCAATATATGGGCATACTTAAAGAGGAAAGTAGGACAAACTGACCTCTGTCATCAATCAGTCTCTGTGTCTCTGTTTCTGTCTCTCTCACACACACAAAAAATAACTCTATCAATTTCACCTAAAATAATCTAAAGCTTAATCAGTATCAGGAAAAAAGGGAAGCATTTTCTAATATTCCTACACTGAAATAGCCTACCGAAACAAAAATCAGAGATATTTATTAATAGTTTTAAATGATATTTTAGATATATTAATTATAAAAATGAGGCTAATGATCAAAAAGACAACAGATAACAAATGGTGGCAAGGATGTGGAGAAAAGGAACCCTCTTACACTGTTGGTGGGAATGCAAACTGGTGCAGCCACTACGGAAAACAGTGTGGACGTTCCTAAAAAAGTTAAAAATAGACCTACTCTGTGATTCAGCAATTACACTGCCAGGTATTCATTCAAAGGAAATGAAAACAGGGCCTCAAAGAGATATGTGCACTCTCCTGTTCACTGCAGCATTATTTACAATAGCCAAGATACAGAAACAACCTATGAGTTCATGCACAGATATATACACACAGTGGAGTGTTATTCAACTGTGAGACAGACAGAAATCCTGCCACTGCAACAACAAGGGTGAACCTTGAGGGCATCGTGCTAAGTGAATAAGTTAGAGAAAGACAAATACCATATGATATGATATGATATCATATGTGGAATCTAAAAGAGCCAAGCTGAGAAAAACAGAGAGCAGGTGGGGGTTTCCAGGGGCCGGGAAGTGGGGGGAATGGGGAGATGCTGATCAAAGGGTTTATACCTCCAGTTAAAAGATGAATAAGTTCTGGGGATCTCAGATACAGCAGAGTGATTAGAGTTAATGATACTATGTTATCGACTTGAAAGTTGTCAAGAGAATAGATCTTAAGTGTCCTCACCACAAAAAATGAATAGTAATTAATATGCCATGATGTGGGTGTTAACTAATGCTATGCTGATAATCAGGTTGCAATATAGAAATGTATCAAATCAATATGTTGTTGACTTGTTTACCTTACATTACATAATGTTATATGCCAATTGTATTTTAATAAAGCTGGGAAAAATAGTGGGCCTTTAAATAACTAAGGTCAGCTGTTACATTTCAACAGGAACTGAAATCTTAATACAAAATACAATATAATTCTATAGCACAATAGGCAAAACCCACTACTTTTTTCTCACATCAACAAACAGGATTTGTAATAGATGCTACCTGCATGTGTTTTTAAAACAAGTTATGAAATTAAAAACTTCAGCAATGCTAGCCATATAATGACACAATGTTATATACTTTGTACCAATGCAGCAGTGAGTCTGGAAAAACAACAGTAGAGTAAGACACACACAAATGCCCAGGTGAAGGACCGAATCTCAAACTCTTTAAATTCAAATTTTCACTTGATTTATCCATATTAATGAAGAAGCCATTATGCACCAAGCACTGCACTGAGCTTCAGAGTTACCAAGTCAATAAGACATGTTCCCTGTCTTTGTAGAACGTTCTGTCTAAAAGAAGTCACAGAGGGGCTGCACACAAGGGCCCAGGGCTCTGCTGGAAGCAAGGGCTCAGAGCAAGAGCAGGGGGCAGGAGGGGACAGGCTTCGCTGGAGGGAGGGCCCTTACCACCCTACATGTTAACAACTGGGGAAGTATACTAATAGCCCCTTGCTGCAGTCAACAGCTGCCTTCCCCATGCTCCGGACAAAGGCACAGCTGGGCTGCCACACCGCACATGCGGGGTCAGCCTCTCCAAAGGGTGCCATGGCCAATCTCATACTCACTGGCCTCTCTCTGCCGTATAGACTATGTACATATTAAGTCAAAATGAGGTTCCCAATCCCAAATTACCATCATCCGAATTGGCCTGCTGGCTTCAGCTGTCTATGTCCATCGTTTACCTATAATCACCTATTTTCTGTCTTATCAAGTGTGGAAATGGTATGCCATACAAGAAGCAATCATCCCTGGTTGGACGTCTGGCTGAAGACTGATATAAGACAATTTGTTCTGTGGTTTATGTTTGGGTCTGAATCTCCATTCAAAAGAGTTCCTTTTTTCTTCTGGACTCTGGGGAATGGATCGATTGGTACTGTGATGTCTGTGGCAGACAGTTTGAGGCTTTGTCAGAGGAATCCCTGAAGCCTTCTGCATCATTCTGTTCTCAGCATTGCGGGGGGGGACACCTCCTGTCCATTTCAGCTTCGGATGTCAGACCTATGGCTGCCGTCCTGTTACCCATTCTTGGCACTAGATCTGAACAGGACAGCCTCCTAGGAAAGATGTTACCCATCCCCTGACCACACCCACTTTCGGGTCCTTCATGCCATCTGGCCTTGGCAGAGCACCTCAACGACATTGATAAAAGTATAGTTATGATGCTACTTTGGCCAACACAGGGACTTCCAAATCTGTCCAAATGCTGGAACACAAGGACATCATGATTCCTTTGGTAAGACAATATAACATGTTGGTATATTGGACTTCATTATTTAAACTAGAAACATTACAACTAGGATAAAAGTTCATGGTACTTATGCGATATAAATTTCAAGCACATATGCAGACAAAACCAACAACACATCTTAAAAACAAGGAAGGAAAGCATGATCACTCATTTCTACAAACTTCGTCAAGGTCTCCTGGGTGGCTCAGTTGGTGAAGGGTCTGCCTTCTGCTCAGGTCATGATCTCAGGGTCTTGGGGTCGAGCCCCACATCGGGCTCCCTGCTCAGAAGGGAGTCTGCTTCTCCCTCTCCCTCTACCCTTCCCCCTGCTCCTGTTCTCTTTCTCAAATAAATAAATAAGATCTTTAAAAAAAATTAAAATAAATAAATAAATAAGTACTTCGTCAATATTGCTGTTATTTCCTATGTATCCTGTCTCAGAGTGTCAGCAGTCACATGGTAAAGAATTGGAAAGCTTTGAGAAAATGTAGCGCGTGGAGGGGGAACGGGGGCGGATATTAAGCTGCTTCTACCCATTACTTGGCATTTTCTCCCTGCAAATGGGAGTAATTGTCACTCTGACTCGGTCTGTACCGATACCCCTGTCTGGCTTCCAGGATACACAGCACGCTGAGCGTATGCTTTGAGGATCACTGGACTGCAATGAGGAAAAAGGGAAGAGGATATCTGTGTAAGGAGAGGCAGAGCTCCTCAGCTCTAAAGACATTGCACTTATCGTGAGTTTCAGGATAGACCAGGATCATGCTCATCCTCTGAAATGAAACCCTGACCCATTTTGCCCTCTCTCTATGCCTTTGTTAATACAGTCCTAAGTTGACAACACGCTGTCAAAGCAGAGACATTCACTAACAGTCTTCAGTTCAAAACATCCACGAGACATGTATTCCTAGCACCGCACCTCATGACGCATCAGCTCGCTCTTCAGGCTAACTGGCAGACCCAAGGAGAGAACAGTTCTCATCTTTTATGTCTGTTTGCAGAGCACAGGCACATAAATAGCTTCTCAGGTGGACAGGTGTTCTAGGTATGCAAACCTTCAGCCAGGCTTAGCTTTTAGCTCATGTGTAGTGGTGTCAAATACTTGGCGTTTAAAACTCTAAACAAGACTAGGAGCATTGAGTGATGCTAGGCAGCTGTCCTCATGGCCACCAACGAAGCAGGCGACAGCTATTAGTCATTCCCGGGGTTCAGGGAAGCAGGTGTCCTTCCCACTTGAACTCTCTCGCATCATTGACAGAGTTGGTAGAGACTGATTTCCTTGTCCAGATGCACACTATTTTGCATCTCTGGCCATTCAGCAGGATACTTTCTATGTTACCCCCATGTAATATATTCATTTTCTTATTTAGTGGTAATTTGAACAATAAAGGTGTGAATTTTAAAGTGTTTTGAATGTTCTTCCCCTCCCCAACATGAGTGACAGAGAAAACAAAAATCTAGAGTCATGCACCTCATCTCATATGTGAGAACCCGGAATTCATGCATGTGGTTCTTAAATAGTGTTAACTAATTATTTGATGTTTACATATTTGGCACACATAAATGCACATATATTTAATATTGATGAATAGACGGTATTGATTAATTATATGTATATTACACTGACCTGCAAGAGTGTGTGTGTGTGTGTGTGTGTGTTGAGTATGTCTTTTTACTCTGATGCTTTGACATCTTGGGGTGTTGCTGATCTTTGACTGTGCCTCCCAATGCTGGTCTTTTCCTACAGATAATCAATTACTTTCCTGCAAGCATGCTTTTCATATACAAACCAACCAACCCAGAGTCTCATATTCCCTAATTATATCTTTTACCTGGGTCTCGATCCTCCTGCCCTAACTGCTCCAGGGCCAGGAACCAGACAACAGGGATGCCCCTATACCCCAGAGTCCATTGAAATCACTCAAACTAGCCAATCCTAAACCTCCTTAACCTGCTTTGCCTGTCCCTTCCCACAGAAACCTCAATAAAAGTTCCTGCCCACCTTTTCCCCCTTGTTCCCTCTCCCGCATCCCTCACCATATGCCATGCCTTCGGTTTTTAGGGAACTGCGAGTAAAAACTTCTTCCTTCACGACAGTCATTTCTGTGTCTATGTGTCTTACCATACCTACTCAAAACAAATCCTGGGCACCCTTAAAACTGTGTGTATGCATGTGTGCGTTTAATCAGCAAACATTACAAAATCTCTAAAACATCAGTTGTACACCTTCCAAAAAAATGTAGAAAAAATCAATCAGTGAAAGTTACATTCAAAAATTTTAGAACAGTGCAACAGACTATAGTAATACCTTTGACATCTTTGACTTGGTGTCAGTGATAAGGAAAGACATATTGTTGATTTCATTCTGTACCACGAAGTTCTGCTCTTCTCTTTTGAAATTCTGAGAAGTTGCAAAGAAAATTTCAGTTAAAACCACATAGACAAGAAGTCCCTGTAATTAGAGGGTTACACAGGACCCAAAAGTTTCTACAAAGATAAGCAGTAATTTGATATGTAAGACTTACCAAGAAAGGGGAACAAACATTTCTTTTAAATATCCAATGAGGGTGCTTGGCTTGGGGCAACAATTCTGGGAACTACATATAAATACGTGTGCTTCGAAGGTAGGAAAACTAAGATCCAGACTATTTAAGTACCAATGTCACACACCTACTGAGGGGTAGAATGAGTACTCAAATCCCAGTTTAGCTGGTGAAAGGCATACATTGCTTCTTGGGAGAAACACAGGGCACGCACGTCTACGATGTAACTTCCCATTCTGTCAGATATTTTATCTACTTTCTCATTATTATCTACTGCATTACTATATCTCACATTATCTACTATAACGTTATTTTATTCATTTTTAATTCAAGGACATAAGAACACAGGCAAAGTCAAGTGCTTGGGCAGTGATAGTAAAGACGGCAAACACAAAATGAAAGCAGGGATAATCAGAGTTTTAAAAAGAGAAGTTAATGATCTCAACATATGCCTGACTCTGTGATGAGCAAAACCCAAACAAAATGATTTCCTAGTAAGTATCCAAATACGTTAATAACTGATGAGTAATAAAAGATTTTGTGTGAAGGACAGTGAAAGGACTAAGCTTTGATTTTCATTCAGCTCACATTAACATTCTGATCTTACCATTCATAATAATACGGTTGCTCAGAGATGTTTCACCTTTAAATATCTGGGGAAGAATATATATGACACATACTAACAGATTTGGGTTTTAAATATACCCACGAGATTCAAAAGTACATAATTCAGATTTTTTTCTTACTCTTGAAATTATCATTAGACATTCATCTAAAAATCTACTGATTGCGATAAATACTCCTCCAAATACTTGTTCCAAAATTTTGTCTTGCATATAAATTTCAAGAAGCTTTTTTGGTATTTTGGTGATTGATGAAGTTGAAGAGTCTCAGTTCTTAAGGAAAAATATGCAGTTTTTCGTTTTCTTAAGTGATTTACTCCTGGGCTCTGGATTTCAAATGTTCCTTCAGAAGCACCCTGAATGATCTAATGCACCCTCTCAACATGAGTTATACAGGCTCAGAGATCATTTGCTTGTATCTAGAGGAGCATAAAGGTTCTAAAAGAATTTTAGACATCATGGAAAATGAAAGTCAATGTGAAGATATAAGTGCATATATTTTAAAAAGGCATGATTTCACATATTATTTCAGTGTAGTTGTGTTTTATACACCTTTTGGTATCAAGTTTGACAGACTCCTCAGAAGTAGGTAATAAATAATATTTATTATCCTAAACAATAAGTAGGAAAATTTTATTTTTTTAAAAAATATGACGTTTCTAAAATAAAAGAATTTGTATAACAATCTGATAAAATAAATTGGGAAGTCACCTCAAATAATGAAGCTGAGGTTGAGGCTTTATTTTTATTTTCTTGGAGTCTCCCATTTGCAAAGTGCCATCGAGAATTATAATTGACCTCAAAATTCTAAGCTTTTGAAATAATTTGGAATAAATGCTCACTTACCCATATTCTGCTAGTTATTTGAAATATTTACAGAATACTCTATCAAGTTCTTATTACTGAAATCTTTTTCAGATTTAAAAATATAGAGTTCTACTTGCAACATACAAAATAGTGAAAATTCACTAAAGATGTAGTTTATAAATTCTATCAACAGAAATCAGAATTCCTAGCAGGAACTATATTTTATTCTAGCATGTGAGCAAAACTAAACTCTGGTAGAAACAAAAGTACGTACTGCTGGAACAAATTTAAAGAAGTAGTACCTTTTCAAGTAAATAAGTGTTATCTTGTGATTGAAAAGCAAAAGTCCACCATAGCATTTCTCAAACTAGGCTGAGGGCTCCCGGGGGCTTAGCAAGACATCTACACAGAGGAAAGCCTGGAGGATAAAAGGCCACATCTCTAGGTCCATGTTACCCTAAGACTGAGGGGCAAACAGTGGGGAGAAAACCCACAAACACAATAATGGAGTGCAACTAAAAACCCCTGTGATTTTTCCTAAATTCAAAAGAAGGTTTACATTGCCTCAAACTACCTAGGGGAATCTGTTCTCTCTCCACACCAGTTAAATGACACCTAGAAAGCAAGCTTGAGAAACATGGTCCTAGGTATTTACTAAAGGGACTGGAAAATTGGTCAAAAACTTGAAAGCCCTCAACATAAACAGCAAGCACTGTCGATATTTTCCTACTTACATGGGATTTCGACCAGTAGATAAACACTTCGGCCACCATGCGGAACAGGTCCTCTGCTTCTGGGTTAGGCTCTTTTAGCCACTTTGCCCTAGATCATGTAATAAATAAAGTGGTTTCTCAGTTATTCCTTCGAATCCTTTTTTTTTTTTTAATCACCCACTCAACGTCAAATTTGAAACCAAGTCAACTAAGGGTGAGCCTGCTGCCCACAGAGCTCACAAGTGGTTTCAGAGTCCACTTGTTTAACATTTAAAATAATTTAAACATCGTAACTGCCAAAGTGCTAACTTTAACCTGCAAAAGGCAGCCTGCTCCAGAATGTGATTTCCCACTGCAATTCTGAGATGCTTGGTGACAATCGCCCTGTCTATAAACATTCGGTTATGTCACAATCATGGACAAGCTCATCACACAAAGAAGCAGTTCCACTGAGACACAACAAACCCAGCAAGGTCATGACTGAATCAGGGAAATGCATCACTTTTGGACCCTGTACCTGTTATAATCCACGAATCTAATCAAGAGCGGGTAGAAGGCATAGAGATCTCTGGCCAGCGTGGTGAACTCATCAAGAATGAGAAGTTCTGCCTCGGACATATCCCCCCTGGCCTCGGCCTTCAGATGGTCCTCCTCAGACACAACCATCGCTGCTTTTTTCTTGAGTTTCTCCATTAATGGCAAGAAATGAGTTTTCAGGAGCTGAGGTTTCACTTTATTTATAATGGGCTGCGAGAAAACTGTTTGAAGACAGACATTAATATTCTGCCCTGCATCAACATTCGTTAAAATGAAGATAGATTATAATTACAATTGTAATTGCATGATTTACGCCCCCCCCCTCCCCCAGCACATGGCTTCTTTCAGGATTCAGTTGCTGTTCAAAAATGATTACTGAATTGAATTTGATGTGCTTTCTTGTTTTTTGTTTTTAATTGGCAGCTTTAATTTTGTTTTTCCTATTCATTTGGAATAGGAAAAAAAGAGAAAAAAACAGAAACATGTTCATTCACTTCAGAAATCAATTATTCTCACAAAAAGAAGAAAAAAAAATCCCCAAATGGTAAAGTTCCTCTGGTCCTTTCTTTATAAGGAATATGCACCACTGAATAATTATGAGATTACATCCAGTTGTATCAGGTCTGCTTTCCCATCCTTGCCCCAATGGGAGACTTACATTGCCCGGGACACTGTTCTTTTATTTACTACTAATAAATGTAAAAGAGAAAACACCCTACCGTAAATTAGTAAGACATTGCTGTATTACTCTGGAGTTTTTAAAGTAAATGACTAATTTCCTTCCTTCCTTCCTTCCTTCCTTCCTTCCTTCCTTCCTTCCTTCCTTCCTTCCTTCCCTCCCTCCCTCTCCTTCCTTTCCTTTCCCTTCCCTTCCTTTCCCTTCCCTTCCTTTCCCTTTCCTCTCTCCCTTCCTTCTCTCTTTCTTTCTGAATTCAATTCTTTAAAAACCCTTCTTTTCATCCTTGAAATTGCTTCCTGGGACACATGGATGGCTCAGTTGGTTAAGCATCTGCCTCCAGCTCAGGCCATGATCTCAGGGTCCTGGAATGGAGCCCCGTGTCCAGTTCCCTGCTCAGCAGGGAATCTGCTTCTCCCTTTCCCTCTCCCTGCTTGTGCTCTCTCTCTCAAATAATAAATAAAATATTAAGAAAAATAAATAAAAAGAAGTTGCTTTCCATCATCCAATGTAAATAGTGCAATGATAAACACATGCAAATTCTTGATTGCCTGTTTCGATTTTCTTCCCCCACTCCTGAAAAGGCGAATTGCTAGAAGGGGGTTATTCCAAAATCCAGTTTTATTTTTCTGTCTAGAGAATCATTAGTTTTCACCCTGCATTGACCGATTAATCTTACAGAGAGTGTTCGGTCAGGAAAATGTTAACTTGCTTAAAAGTTGTAACAACAACAACAACAAAAAAGTTGTAATGAAAAGGCAAGTTACCTGATGCCTAATTAAATCTACATTTTTTTAAAGAACAGCATGCCAGAAATAATATTTTTAATATTTTTGACAACAGAAGAAAATACTGAAAAGACTAAGATAGGAACGTTCCAATCTTCTGTATTTCGTTTTTTTTTTTTTTTAAGGCTGCTTATTTAGGTAATCTCTACACCCAACGTGGGGCTCGAACTCATGACCCCGAGATCAAGAGCTGCATGTTCTACTGACCGAGCAGCCAGGAGCCCCTAGTTTTCTGATTTAAAATCCTTTTGGAGGGGCGCCTGGGTGGCACAGCCGTTAAGCGTCTGCCTTCGGCTCAGGGCGTGATCCCAGCGTTATGGGATCGAGCCCCACATCAGGCTCCTCCACTATGAGCCTGCTTCTTCCTCTCCCACTCCCCCTGCTTGTGTTCCCTCTCTCGCTGTCTGTCTCTATCATTCAAATAAATAAATAAAATCTTTTAAAAAAAATAAAATCCTTTTGGAAATAAAACAAATCCAAGTAGTGCATTCCTTTCCAATTCTTACCTGCTAACCTCTTCATCCAGGCGCCCTCATCAATTCCCAAGTTATTATAGATGATTTTCAGTATGTTCCCCAGGAGTGTGTTCATGTGCTCAGAGCTCAGCGCTGTGCAGCACATCTCAGCCCTCTCCGGGTTGTTTTCAGGTCCGTGCTCCCACCAACGGGACATGTAGCTGCAAAGCATGGGCAGTATGACTTCCATTACATGTGGCATTTGTGTGTATCGAATACCAGACTCGGCTAGTTCCACAATTTCTTCCATGAGCTTCTCCAAAGAGGGTATATTTGGGCAAACATCTTCCACATTAGTTGGCAAATTGAGAGCTAGAGAAACACATAAAAATGAACCGTGTTCAATGAAAGAACTGACTGACAGTGACAGCCAGATTTCCACTATTTCTAGAAGACACAAGCAACAATTTCAAGCTGGGCTTCAAACCTCAGCAAGACCGGGCATGCCTTCAGCAGGCTCCTTCTCTCTTTACTCACGGCAGCTGTTTCAAACGTTCTTTTTCACGAGTTCCTTTCGTACCACTGGTCCCTTAAGACCAGAAAATGACCACTTCTTCTACTTCAGAGCAAACCAGAATACCAAATGTCTCTGCCTACAAGCCTTCTGTAGGGCCCATCCTCCTGTGTCCGCTCCCCATTTTCAGCGCAAGGAGCTGTGAGGTCGCTGTTCGAGGTTCGGCCTGTGTTCTCAAGGAGGAGGCTTCCCCACTGCAGGGGCCTTGCTGGGCCTTGTGCCCCTCCCTCTGGAGCCTCTCCTCCCCAGCAGCTGTAGCTATGCTGCCGATCTCCCTGGACTCGTTAGCTTTCCAGACATGAGGGCCTCTGCGTCCCACCACTTAAGATTTCCCTCTCTCACAAACCCTGACTCTACTCACTGATAGGCGGGCTTTCCCATCACTGACAGAATTCCTTTTTCTTAACTTCAATGCATTCGGTCATCCTGATCCCTCCTGAGCTCTGTCAGGCTACCTTCCTGGCTGTTTGCTCCTTGATGAACTTTTAAATGTTGTGGGTTTTTTACAGATTTACCTTGAATCCTCTTGTCTTTTTCACCTTCTGTGTTTGCCTGGGTAGTTGTGGCCATTCCTATGTGCTTCTGCTATAAGCTAATAGCTCTCAAAGCCCGATTTCTTAAAACGTTTGCATGTAATACTGAATATCTCAAAAGCAACTTAAAACACAGCGGATCTAAAATTAACTTGACCTTTCCTCTCCCGCCCACCTCCTGAGCATGTCTTGGTGAAGACAACATTATCCAGTCAGTCTCCAGGACTAGAAATGGAGAAAAAGTTTCCAGGCCGCCATGTTCCCGCATTTCCCACACAACAGGACGGGACCTCCAGGATGGCTGGCAACCACGGTATCTTCCACCTAAGGGGCCTTTCTCAATCCCATCTCTCCTGAATTACCACAACCATTCTCTGAGTTAGTGACGCACACCCATTCTTCTTCCCAATTTCTGTCATGATGGATTTCTACAATGCGGACCTATTCATGTCTTAAAGCCCACAGAAGGAACCTGTTTGTGTTGATACAATGCCCACTCCTTCCCTGACATAGAAAGCCTACTTCACCTGGTTTTCCATCCTTTCCTCCCTTCTGACTACCCCCACCCACAATGGTGGCCCCCGCTACCATGGGCTTTAAGTGTCTCCAAATGCACCAGAGTTTCAGTGTTCCTAATTTCGAGATTCCTCTTGAATCAACTCAGTTGATTTTTCCTAGGGTCCTCGCTAAAACTGCATTTTGGTGTCCTTCGTGTTCTTTATTCTGGATTCTATCACATATGTCTCTCAGTGCTTCTAATAGGTTCTCACAGAACAATCCTTGAAATCATTAGCAATGGCTCTAAGAGCTTTTCAACTGCGATAGTGGAAAAAATAAGCCTACCTACTCAGAAAAACAGATTTTCCCAAGTGAAAAGCAACATGAGGCCTGTTATCTTTATAAATGCCTGGTATACATACAGACATGAAAGTCTTAAACATACTCATGCTAAGGTGGGGTTCAAATTGAAGTCACTGATTAATTGTGTCTCAGATTTATAAGTTTTTTAAATGTTAATAACTGGACTAAACTATGACAAAAAAATCATATGGAATAAAATTGTCCCAATAAGATGGACATATCTGGTGAACAAAAACCCCCGAAGGGTACAAATCCATAAACGTAACAAATTAAGAACACCACACACTTGCTGACTACCTATAAGAGATAACTGAATCAGAAATCAGATTGCTCTTTTCCATTTCTGCCCATTATTTTATCTTATTCTTAAGAGTATGAATTTGTGACTCATTAACTTAGAAGAAATTAAACGAATTTTCTTTTATGGACACTATAGGAATAGTATCTAACATTCCAAAAAAAATCCTAATAATAACATTTAAGACTCAGTAGCACTGGAGATAATAAATTGAAATGGCCTATTAAAAAAAATCATTGCAGGAAAATACAATAAATGTCATTAAGTTTTAACTTCATATCTCAAATACTGAACATGCTTCTGTGTTACCTGCTCTTTCTCGTGAGGACTTAGTATTGTAGATAGAGTAAACATTATGTTTGTCGAGATGAGTTTCCAAAAACGCTACAGGAAAGGCACCCGCAAAAGCCGCGAGACATTCTCCTAATGCAGAGCGTTGCCTAGAAGTGGAAAATATTTATGTATTTTATGTCTTCCAAGTGAATGAAGAAGTTATACTACAATTGACCAGTTTAACCTACAAGAGGGATAATACTAGTGTAACTAATAAAATTAACTCCAAAATCCAATTTCTGTACATAAAACATCATATACTTTCAATAGTAAAGTCCCCGCCATTTAAAAAAAAAAAAACTAAATTATCTGTTAGTAAAAAAGAAGACCAAAATCACAAGAAAACCCTGTCAAATCCCCCCACAAGTTTGGACATTTCTTTTGCTTTTCTTTCTTTCTTTGCATCTTCTTTTTAAAAATATAATGATCTGATGAAGAATTCTTCCTAGGTGAATAAATGCACTGATACATATTAAAAAAATAAAGTACTGTTACCAATACATGAACACAATTTTTTGAAAATTTACTATGTACAAGTAATTTCAGGGTAGCTATGAAATATTAAGATGTAATAAATGCCCAAAACTATTAATAACACTCAAAATTGATTTATCATTTTTAAGGAAGGAAGAGGTTTAAGGAATCACTCTGTGATCAGTTGATTCAGGGCAGGGTAGACCCAAGGCTCCCTCTCCCACTGACAAAAATTCTCTCTCTCGCTTGGTTACCTATGGCATCTGAAGATTCGCTGGCACATTATTAAATGTAGAACAATATGAGAGTTATTTCAGCATATTATGACCTCCTTAAATTATTCTATAAAAATGTTTTTATTTTCCAAGTCAACAAAATGTATCTAATTAAGAAAAGATTACATAATTCACTTAGGTAGTTCTAAATTTCTAACTGAAAAATATACGATTACTTAAAATTAACAATGCCTGATTGTCTAATATTTTCACTAAAAATGATTAGACATTTAGTCAGCTAGGAGAAAATATCCCTTCATAGAATGACATTGAATAACATTACGTTGTTAAAAATAACTTAGGATATCAAGAAATTACAAAGTAGGGTATGGGCTTTCAGACAAACCTGAGTGCCAAACTTATTCCTAATACTTGTGTCACTACAGGAAAATTACTTACTCTATGTTTTGCTTTCCTCACCCAAAAATAGGGATGCAGAATTGCAAAATTTGTGGCACATAAGTTCAATAAATGTTTGAAAATAATGAATACATTTATTCAAGAATTTAATAGCCTAAAATGTTTCCTGTATGACCCCAAAGTAGTTTATTCCCTTACATCTGACTGGACAAGTCCTTTTATTTCATTAATAATTCATGTGACCTATTTAATAATTTACTTTAAAATTTTGATTCAATTAGTAATTCTCAGACCAACTCTGATCATTTGTGTTGGTATTCTGGAAATAGCAAGTTTTTTTAGATGACTCTTATTAAAATATCTACATTTTTCTTTTTTTAAAAAAAATTTATTTACTTAGTGAGTGAGAGACAGAACAAGTGGGGAGAGGGGCAGAGAGAGAGAGAGAGACTCTCAAGCAGACTCTGTGCTCAGTACACAGCCTGACTTGGGGCTCGATCTCACAACCCTGAGATCATGACCTGAGCTGAAATCAAGAGATGGATGCTTAACTGACTGAGCCACCCAGGCACCCCAATATCTACATTTTTCTCAATTATGGTGTCATTTTTTCATTTTTTCCCAAATATCTTTTACTCCTCTTTCGATTTTCATATTTTCCCCAAATGACTTTATAATTGCAAACAAAGAAAAAAATATGTATCTTCTTTTAGAACCTAACAAAAGGATTCCAAATTCAACCAAAAAACCTCAAAAACCAAAAAAACAAAAACCAACAACAAAAAAAACAGAAGTAAAAAGAGCAACAACAGCACTGCTAAGGTAATGAGCGATTTTGGATTACCAGATATTAAAATGTATTACAAACTACTAACCATTCAGTCTACAGTACCAATCTAGTCATTTAAAAAATCAAATAATAGAACAGAATAGAGATTCTAGAAATACGATGTAGGAAATATATTACCTCAGAATATGATGAAGATTTTATTTCAAACCAGCATATAAAAGAAATATTTAATAAATTACTACTTGGGGAGGAAGTTGGGGGGATAAGTGAAATAGGTAAAGGGGATTAAGAGGTATAAACTTCTAGATATAAAATAAGTCACAGAGGGGCACTCGGATGGCTCGGTCAGTTAAGTGTCTGACTTAATTTTGGATCAGGTCATGATCTCAGGGTTGTGGGATTGAGCCCCACATAGGGCTCCGTGCTCTGTGGGGAGTCTGCTTAAGGATTCTCTCCCTCTGCCTCGAATCTCCCCACCTCATTGCGCTCACTCTCTCTCTAAAATAAATAAAGCTTTAAAAACAATAAAACAAGTCACAGAGACGAAAAGTGCAGCATAGGGAATACAGTCAATAATACTGTAATAACGTTGCACGGTGACATATGTAACTATGTTTATGGGGGCGAACACAGAGTAACGTATAGAATTGTCCAATCACTACGCTGTACACCTGAAACTAATGGGACATCATATGCCAACTACATTCCAATTAAAAATCAATACTTTCCACATAGTGGATGAATTTAAACATTTAATTTGAATTCCATGTAACACTAAAGAGAACTATGAAATTCAGATTCACTTCTAGTAAATTCCCTTCTTACTCCAGGGATGGGCACTTCCGATATTCTCTACTTTCCTCGAACTTCTTACATTTCACTTCTCAACTGTCACTTGGCTGAGGCATACTTCATAGGGAAAATGGAAGATATCTGACACATACCTACGTATACCTGATGTATCTACTACCTGCTTTCCGTTGAATGGAGGAAAGCTCTGAGCTTAAAAAATCATTTTCTCAAACATGCGTTCTTGAGTACCCCACGTCATTCTCTTTATTGTGTGCTTATTCACACACGATAACCTGCCAGTATCACATTTTCCACTTTATTTGTTTTGTGTTCCGTTTCCCCACTAGGTGTGAGCTCTTTGAGAATAGGCATCTATCTTGCTTACTGCTGTATCACAGAACCTGGCATTTAATATTTATTGAATGAGCAAAGGATTAAAAAGCTGAATTTATACAACTGAAGGAGTAGAAAAACCTAAGAGAATAAATATTTGAATTTCTAGCTGTTATGAGTTATGGTATAACCTGTCTAAAAACATTAAACGAAGGGGAATAAGAACCCAAGACATAATTGACAGGTTATCTAAAAATAAAAATTCCCAGGTCATAATTCCAGGTACACTACTGTACACAGTTTTACATATAATCACTACAATGCTAAATGTCACAAAGATGGTAGAAGTAACAGCAAGAGGTTAATAGTTTTAATAAATCAAATTCATTAATCAGCACACTAGTAAAAAATGTATGACAGATACAAAAGACAATTCACAAAACAAAAAAATAAAAATGGCAAAGAAAACACAAAAAAATGGCTGGAAACCAGAAATTAGGGAAATACATTTGAAAAGAAAAATGGAATCCCATTTTTATTTATTTATTTATTTATTTATTTATTTTAAAGATTTTATTTATTTATTTGACACAGAGACAGCCAGTGAGAGAGACAGCCAGTGAGAGAGAGACAAGCAGGGGGAGTGGGAGAGGAAGAAGCAGGCTCCCAGCAGAGGAGCCTGATGTGGGGCTCGATCCCAGAACGCCGGGATCACGCCCTGAGCCGAAGGCAGACGCTTAACAACTGAGCCACCCAGGCACCCCTGGAATCCCATTTTTAACTATTATACTTTTTAAATAGTAAAAAGAATAGTAATCAGAAGTGAGGAAAATGTGAGGAAAAAGGATTCTCTTGCAAAACCTGACAGTGTCAACCGAATCAATTTTCTGAAAAGACAGTGAGATATGTATCAGAATCCTCTGTCTACTTTTTAACTTACATTTCTAAATTCTGAGAATATAGCTAAAATTAATAAAAATAAATATACGCAGAAAACAATGAACAGATTTAGCATGATTTATGGAAATGAAAACAACAGCCTATAAATCAAAAATAATATTTCAATAAATTATAAAACTTCCTTAGTATAAAATATTTTGAAGCTATAAAAGTCATATGAAAAGAAAAGACTAATTAAAAAGGCAGCTAAGGAGCACCAGGGTGGTGCAGTCAGTTAAGCTGGACTCTTGATTTTGGCTCAGGTCATGATCTCAGGATCATGGGATTAAGGCTTGTGTCAGGCTCTGCACTCAGGACAGAGTCTGCTTAACATTCTCTCTGCCTCTCTGTCTGCCCCTCACCCTACCCCTTGCACTCCCACTCCCTCGTGCGCACACGCTCTCTCCAGAACGAATAAATAAATCTTAAAAAAAAAATGCAGGTAAAAAATATGCAGTGTGAACCGAGTTATCCTTTTACATCGGTTTACTGTCCTGTCTCTATGCACCTGCCACTCTATTTTAATTGTTGATACTTTATAAGTTTTAATATTTGGTAGGCCAAATGAGTACCTTTCCATTACTTTTTCCCTCTCTCAAAATTTTATTGGCCAATCTAATGAGTTATTCTCTCAAATGAACTTTCAAATTGTTTTGTCAAGTTCAATAAAAAGCACATTTCTACTTGAAATTTTATTGTAATTAATTACAGATTAATTTGGGGAGAATTTATATCTTTTCAATGTTATTCCATCAGAATATCCTTTCATTTATTTATTTTATTTATCAGTCCTCTCTCTGAAAGTCATTTTCTTTAGGCTTCTAAAAAACTGCCCTCTTTTTCTCTTCTTTTCACAGAAATCTTTTACTGGACTCACCAGTGACCTCTTATCTTAAATGCAGTGGGGAGTCCTTATCTTGACCTGTCCACACCATCTGATACTCTCTTCCTCTTGAACGTGAGAACGTGAAAAAAAAAAAAAGCTCATTCTAATAACGGCTGATATTCATGCTTATTTTGCTTTTCAGATATATAATGAGAAGCTGTCCCAGCAGATTCCTTCGTAAAACTCATAAACACCCTCTTCAATCTTTATGTTCAATATGGGCTTTACCATTATTGCTTTACCTTTTTTTTTTTTACATAATTTGATTGACTCTTATTATATAAATTCAAATTTAGCTTGAAGATTGTTCTATTACTCCCAAGGGATTCAACAGGTTAATCTGGTTGTTTAGTTTATAACTAAGGAAAAACTGATAAAGGAAAGACTTGAAATAAAGAGCTATAACACTTGAAACAGCTATTAATACAAAGTTAAACTTTTAAAATCTTACCTTTCCACATAAATACTTTTGCTGGTTCCCAAAGCATATAAGCTAGTCAGAATTCTGTAACATGACACCTGTACATCTTCCACTAAGGAAAAACAGAAACAAGAACAGAAACCATTGTTATTTATATGTTGTCCTAAGAAAGTTTAGGCTGAAACCAAAATTCCATACTGAGGGCATACTAATATTTTAACATTTAAAAAAAGCAAAACTAGAACAAATAGGTAAAATGAAATATAAAAACTATTTCTCAAACTGAATTCTTTTCTTTAAGGAGCTGAAAGCATTCTAATGAATGTACTATAATTATTTAGAACATTCTCAGGAACATTTTTTTTAAATAATGTTTCTCTAGACAGAAGAAAAAAGGATTTCGTCGAGAATAAAATCAAGCACAAAACTATCTGGGAGGACAGGTAGATTTTGTCTCCTGCTCTGAAGGTATATAAAGACTGTGTCTTTTATTTTAACACCTACGAAAACAATGACAATGCTGGCAGAAGTAGTGAGTTAGTTATGTCTGACCTGACGTTCAAGGCATAAGTAAATCAACCCTATAGTGTAGCCAGAAAATAAAATAAAATCTTACATATGATCTGTGATCCAATAAGACATATCTAAGAGGCAAAAAAAAAAAAAATCTAAGAACCCTGGATTTCTAATTCTAATTCTTCAACCATTTCCTGGAGAATCTACCACGATAGGAATGGAGAAATCATTCCTGTGCTCCAGACCTGTTTCCATGTCCACGCTGCACTGAACGCAATGCTCCTACAATGGTTCAAGGAAATGAGTGAGTAGTGGTTGTGCTACCCACTGAGTAATGCAGTGCTTTCCACCCAGAGCTCTGCTTCACCTGGGAGACCCACAAGGTTGAGGGTCTGAGTAGGTGTGTCTCTAGTCAAGACCCACTTGACTGTTTAACAAGGGTCTATAGCTTTCATGTTCATATCAGCAGAAAAGCAGGAAATTGGGGCAGGTCTGATATTATTTGTATTTCCACATTGTTTTGAGCAATCTGTGGATATTTTTCATAATTATGGTTCCAGGCAAAAACAGCTGATTAAATCCATGAAAATGGACTGAAACCTATAAACAAAAAAAAAATATGTGAGCCACCCTAGTAGACGAACGATTTAGACATGGACTTTGTCTCTGTAGCCTTCATAGTTGTTGATCACACAGCTTGTGGAAACAATTGGCACTGACTCAGAGATATTTCGAAAACATTTAATGTTGCATGACTCATGCTCAAACTGCATTGGAAAAATTCCATGGAAACAGAAAACACAGAAATTGTAAAATTTGGAACCTGCACTTCAACAAGGTGGGAATTACTGCCCACAACCACCACATTACTGGTCCTTTCCATGAATCCATGTGACTCAGGGATCTATCTCTATAAGAATGGTTTCTGTAACTCAAATGTCAACCTACTGTTCGGGGCGGGAGGAGGGGGGAGGGGAAGGGAGTGCATTTTAATGAATAGGCAGTGTTTGAGTAACCAGATGGAGCTTTTACAATTAGTCATTGTACTGTTAGATAACGAAACTCTAAGTACTAGATTTACATACATATTAGATCTTCTCCAAACTGATGCTGGCCAATGTGCTCAAATAATGACGACAGCATCGGCAACAGAGCCACCGTGGTGTAATTGATAATCTGAGTGACACCTCTGGGTTGGTTTCGGGTGTGGGTGAACTGGCCTTGCTTGAGATTCTCCATGGTCTTCTCCAGATCCTCCGCGGCGTTGTCCAGAAAAGCTCGGAGTGCACTTTTAACACTCTCGAGGCCAGTCTTCATCACAGTCCTAGGAAGGAAAGAAGGGAGAACATATACCTTGCAAAAGGAGCAAGTGGAACACAAATAAAACATGCGTCTACTCTGTACCCATTACAGTCACTCAGTCAACTATATCTTTTTAATTCACTCCCAATCTTTTCAGTGTACTTGAGCTTAGAGCTGTATCGCTCTGTAAATGCATCACCTTTACCAAATGCCCTGTGAAATGCCTAGGACCCAGATCAAAAGGCAGTGCTAATGCTTCATATTTTCTACCAGTGTTTTCAACTTTTCAGAGTGTTTTATACTTGGACAAAACACAGCTTTTGAGCCAGTTGAGTTAATCCCAAATCCAACACAACCAGAACGAGTCCTGAGGCACTGTGTGTGAAAGAAACATTTAACCCCAGCTCAACCAAGTCATCAAATGATAGGGATGTTCTGTGCTTTAAGTGTAGCCATCAGCTAGATGAGCCTCCAAAGGCTGAACTTCGTACAGAAGCGATTCTCTGAGGCCGCCATGACTAGTAGGAAATGAAGGTATGCAAGAGCATCTACTTTTGTCATTTATTATACAAAATACCGCACATCAAATTTTAAACATGAAAATAAATAAAGAGCATCATGGCATATTCCCTGTAGGAGACATTTAGGAATTTTTATTTAGATTTATCCTGGAAAATAAATGAAATACATGTATGTCTCAGAGGCTGAATCAACCTTGTGAGATACACTGATTTTGTACTTAGGCAACCTGTTGGATTTCCAGTCATGTTGCTGGGAGGGTAGAGTACAAAGTACACACACTTGGGAATTGGTCTCCTTCCACACTTACTGTGCAATCTTAAGCTTCACTTTACTCATCTGTAAAGTAAGAGTAAAACCCTGTTCCTATGAAGCTAACTGTTATCACAAACCACACCCAGAAGCTACTAAAACCTTTCAGGTTGGAGTTTACCATTTCTACTTCACCTGAAACATTCCCAATTCAACCCTCTGTTACACACCTAGCTGCTACAGAAATTACCTGAAATTTGAATAACAATTTCTACAAGATCATAAAAATAATAATATGCCATTGTATTCGTCATTTACAAAATATGTTTTCACCCACACATAAGTCTTTATTACAATTCCAAAGAAAAAAATCAAGAGACAAGGTGAGTCTTCATACTCTTGCGTAGCATTCCCACAGTCATGTAGACAAAAATGTCACTTACCTGGCATCCAAAGTCTGACCCAAAATGTGAAGGCAGTTGACAATTGATGTGGCATCATTTCCTAAAGAGGAAACAAAAGGCTGTATAAATTACCCTGAGGGTTTCTCACTGTTCTTTTCTAGTAAGATTTGTGAACCAAAAATGAGTCAATGGTACATTTCAATAATAACTCGATTAAAAAGGTTTTCTGATAATCAAGTTTGGAATCATGCAGTTTTTCTGCTTGGAAGTGGATATGCAAATGTAAGTAGAAAAGCGATAAAAGCATGTCTCATCAAATAGCTGACAGAGTCAAGAAGCATTCAAAGCACTGTGCCAGGCTCAGGTGTTTTAACTCAATTTTTCAAATACACTTGCCTCCCCATACTGGCTCATCTTCTTTCTGAGTCGTATTGTGTGTCAATCTTCAAGTGAGCTCCTATGTTTATGAACGGAGGAGGGCTAAAAGTCTAATAAATTTAATTCCCTTTTAATTACCCAAGTGTTTCTGCTTTCTTATTCCATTCAACTGCACTACGATGAATTAATTTGCCTGCATGTTTTTGGTCTTTGGTGAATAAGAGCCACCAAACTGTCCTGTAAATAAGCATCAGCAGCTGAGGAAGTTAAATCCTCTTCTTAATGAGATAATTGAAATGGGGACAACTTTCCTTGAAAGTAGGATGAAACTCACCCATTTTGATTGGCATGTTTTATCAGAAAGTACAGAAATATGAATTATACAATGACTATATCCATTCTACTTTGTGAGAAAGATACATGAGAGAAAATAAACACAATGATGAATGCAAAGTTAGAAAGCAATCTGACCACTCCCAATACAGTCTGATACTGTTACTTCCTCATTTTACACTTTCCTACTTATAATATACATAGTCATTTCCTGGGCCCAGAAGATTAATAACTGCCATTGGGATGTAAGTTGTTATTACGTTTGAGTATGTTATACTCTTTATGCAAAAAAAAAACCCTAAAATGAATTAAATATGCATGAAAATTAACAACTACCTTGGAATCTGGACAAGCCAGTTTAGTGTTACGATACAAATAAGAAAAAAAAATAAGGTACTCATTGCTAGACTCTGAGTTCTTAAAGAAAATGTTCCATTCATCTTATGCTTTGATTTTCAGAATTTCTGGTAATAATGAAGACAAAATCAGCAGAAAGGCAGAATTTGTTACGTCCTTGTCTACTGATTAGTGGCAGTCCTAGAACTTCCATTGTGGTCCACAGAAGTATTCTTCATTTAATGATTCATTCACTCAATAAATACTTGTCAAATACCAGGTATTCTCAATGTTCCAGTAACAAGTAAAAGAAAGTTTCCACGGTACTTGCATTTTAATGAGGGACACAAGTAATAAAATATTAAGAAAAAAATCAATATGAAACATATCAGGCTACACTAAAATAAGTATTTTATATTTGTAGATTATATTAATTGTATATAATTAAATAATAATATATAAATTAAATATATTTAACAATATAATATATTAATTATATATAATTAATTATATATAAATTAAATAATTAATATATATTATATGTTATATAATTAATATTTATATATATCAGGAAATAGGGATTAGAGCAACTGGACAGAGTGATAGGGTGAGTGGTCACGAAGCCCTTTCTAAGAAGGTGACACCTGAGCAAAGATTTGAATGAAGGAACGAATCATGCATAGATCTGGGAGAAGGACCTAGGCAGAGGGACCAGCATGTGCAGAGGGTCTGAGACAGAAAATGAAGCTGGTGTTCCAGGCAAGGAAGTCGAGGTGGCTGATGCATGATCAAGACTCAGGGGAAAGGACCTTATGAGGTAGAGAGGAAGGGAATGGCCAGGTTCTAGAACCTTGCAACCAGCACAAGAACTTTGAATCTTTTTTTGTCCCCCCCAGGTGCAACAGGAGGACATTCTTGAGGTTTTAAACAGGATGGGATCTGATTTATATTTTAAAAGGATTAATTCACGATGTGCAAAACTCTGGAAGGGCAAGAGTGAAGTCGGTTAGGAAGCTACTAGAGTCGTCTAGAATCACAGGATTGATGGTAGTGAATTTGGATTAGGATATCCACAGTGAAGAAGTGAAGAATTTATTTTAAAGATTTGCTTATGGCCTGAACGTGAGATGAGACGGGAAGGAGTCAAGGATAGCTCCAAGACTGTTTGGGTGAGCACTTGTATGAGCAATTGGGTGCATGGTGGTAAGATTTCCTGATGTGGATAAAGCCCAAGAAAGGAGCCGAAGGAGGGAGGAGAGGAGGGGTGGGGGGCGGGTAGCATGCTCTGCTTTGGACAGGTTGAGCATGATGGGCTTGTGGATCTCAGGTAGAGAAGCACAATGGGCAGTTGGTACACAAATCTGGAGTGCAGGGAAGAGATCTGAGCTAGAGCTATCCACCTGGGCCCATAAGCATCCAGATACTTTAAAAAATGGTGGGTCTGCATGAAATAAGCCAGCATGTACATAAATACAGAAGAAAAAAGGTCTGGGGCCTCCAATGTTTGGAAGTGGGAAAGATGAGGAGAATGCAGCACAGAAAAGGAGAAAGAGAGAGGCCCAGGAGGAAGATGGGACACAAGGCAATGTGCAACTATTATTTAGTGCCAAGTCAGAGAGGCTGGCCCCTCACTCTCATCCTAAAACGCACAGTTCTTTTTACCCTTTCCCTTCCAGTCTGCTGGCTCCTCGGATAGATGACCAGTGTTTGTACTTTGTACTGAGCCTGACCATGCCCTTTTCCAAAGGACTGGCTGGGGTATTTTAAACCTCCGTTTGTAAGAACTCGTGAGACAGGACTTTTGTTCCCTGCTATAGGCCAGCCCCTAGGATAGTGTCTGGCCCCTAGGATACTTGTCTGGCCTACAGCAGGCATTCAGTTGAATCTTGTAGGTTGTGAAGAAGAGGAAAAAGTACCAGTGGCCAGAAAAGTTCTATGGGTCAAATGAAAACGCATATGGTGAATGTGAAATTTCTGTGATTGCAAAGTCACAAGCCATAAGCTCCATGAATCAACACATTTCAGTGTGCTCCATATGAGATGTAGTATAACTTCAAATGAAAACATCGCAGTGCGAAAAATGGTGGAGAAAGGACCCTAACAAATGCAGGAAAAGTATTAATTGAATCTTCAACATTTTGTGGTGTAGACCAAGAAAAAGCATCCATTCTATCAGCATAGGTGAAAGCCAAACTGATGGTTAGTCTTGAAGAGATAAAGCTTGTAGTAGGAGTTTTAAATAAAATAAGAATTCGCATCCTGCCCTTCTTAAGGCTCTCCAGATCACCATCACCAGAAATGTCAAACACGCTATCAGTAAGAACAGGAAAGACAAGTGAAAGTGTAGTACGATGATAAAATTTTAAAGTGATGATTGTATTTTCAAGTATTTAACTACATGTAATTGTTTCACTACTCAGATGAGAATAAAAGCCAAAAGTTTGATATTTTTCAACTCACACTCTTTCAAGGTCCAAACTACTTCTCTTGTCTTCAAACATACCTGCATCACCTCCAAAAACCTAGGGAAACACCTGTGGATTGCCTATTTGTCTTTAAGATCGTGTGTTTGCATCAATGTGTAAAGCACAAAAGGTAAATAATTAAAATCGTAACTTATACCTGAGTCTAACAGTATCAGATGGTAAGCAACTGGTTTTTAAAATCATTGTACCAACTCTCATACAATGCTGTAACTCTCTAAATAAAAATAACGAAGTTAAAGATGTTATAGTCAAAATATTCTTTCTGTATTTTACTCCCAAATTGCTTTGTGGTTTTTAATGTAAGGTTTCTGTAACTCAGGAGTTTTCAGTATTATCCACAATGTGACATATGATGTCTTGTTTCTGTTTTGCAATCTGTCATATCAGGTATTATCAGAATGTTCACTTTCCCCTCCACTGGGAAAGCAGTAACAACCATTCTAAGTTTCGTTCTTTTTCCTCACTTTCTTGCATGGCTCTTGCCACAATACCTCATTGCATTCTCTCCTTTGAAGAAATGATTAATCTTGGCATAATCCTCATAATAATGTGGAATAAAATTATGCTAGAGATACAAACTTCTCTCAAATTAGGAGGGGATGGAGAGAAACTGAAAAGTGCCAATGACTTTATTACTTCTGAAATCTGCAATCCTGAACAGAATAAAACTACTGAAACTTGAAGTTGGTGAGAAGTTTCAATTAAACTGAAAATACATTTTACATAATTACATATTCTATTTATTTACTCTAAAGTCAGGACATTTTCTCATAGGGATATGTCCAGGGGAAAGAAATATCTATCGCTCTAATACTGTTTTTCTGATATGATCTTCATTATAGGTTTTTAATTCTGGTATTTCTGACCTAATGTATCTCTCTGTAAGAAATAGGTTATTTTTTATATAACATATAAAACAAGTTAAATCCAGGAAACTCTTGTCTTTTCCATGTATACTGTCATCAAACTACAGAACTGTTACATTAGGGAAAGACCTTAGTGGATCTTCAGCGATGACAATGATAATCAAAGGAGCTGATTGTGTAAAACTGAACCATTAGATAGATAACCAGCACAACGGCGGGTTCAGTTATCAAATATGCACTACCTTCAGAGACTCGGAGTACTTCAAGTAATTTTCCTTTCAGTATGTGTCCTAGGAAACAAAAGTGAGCACGATCTGAACCTTCTTAGGGATAATACGTACATGGACTAGTTCTCTAATATCTCCTGAACGAGATGGCAGTCCTCATTTTAAACACCTCAGTGGGTTTTAGGGGTTGGTGGGTAACAGACAGATCAACATAAACTTGACCCACTGATTTTTTAATCAAGGAGAGATACCCACTGATAGAATAATAACTTCACTCTTGAAACTCTTCTAAACATAACATTGAGATTGGGGCAGCAGTTTAAATCAGGCACCCCCACCTGGGGGGGGGACCCAACATTTTAACAAGAACTACTGCTTCATTTAAATCCATGGCAACCCCTAGCTTGTTCAATAGCCCTGCGGCTAATACCGGAGTGCAGTTAATGATGTGCCACGTAGGGTGCTAGGGTCACTGAGGTCAAACCGGAAGACATTTTGGAGTGGCTATGCTCATTATGTTCCCGAGTGCTTGCTGGAGTCCAGGCATTCCTAGCAGTCCCTCTGCCATCAACTTTGGAACCTCTCCAGTAACGCTGGACAATTTGCTATCTCACTAATACCTTAAAAATTCACCAGAAAATGGGAAAGAAGAGAAGGCCTCCAAATGACAACTGTTTTGTGCCATCCTCCTCAAACCGGTCCTGGAACAGAAAGGATCACTGTTGGTTGGGTTTAATGATCATGTTTGAAGACTCATTAATTAATTATGCCTTACTTCCTCGTCAGTGTCAGTACCCTCAGTGTTTTCTCGGACAGCTTAAAGAATTAAAAAAAAAGTGATTCTTTTAAATTGTGGGATAACTGGGTGCTATGTTTTTCTTAATAATCTCATAAGCAAAAAAAAAAAAGTAAAAGTTCAGTTATTCCTGAATGCGAGGAAGTTCTAATTCAAGAGCTCTTACTATATCGTTCATAGTGTTTGCTCTTCTCTATTAGACTGTAGGCTTCCTGAAGGCAGGACCTAGTTGGTTCACTCATTCAGTCATCAGATAATGATAAAATGTGCCAGATACAACAATAAGCCCTCAGCGAGCTGAGAGGTTTGTGCAGGAAGGAGATGGGAATCTGCTGACATCGTAGCTGAGATGAAGGAAAGGTACTGGGACCTGTGAAAGTGTGGTAATAGGAGGGGGAGGGAGTAAAATCGGGGAGATTGGAGAAGTAATTGGATTGGACAGAGTAATATTTGGGTTGAAGTCAAGGATGAGCGGTTTGCTCCATTATGGGTGTAGAGGACCAGAGAGGTGACGGCTACATCTGGGGACCCCATGCCAGTCAGGTATTACAACATGTGCAAAGACCTTGTGCAGAAAGGAATACTATGAAGAAGGAGAGAGACGGCCACTTAGGCAGAAGCAAAGAGAGCAAGCGGAAACGTGCCAGGAAAGGAGCATGGAGCGGTACCCAGGGGATAATCTATGAAACACTATTGAGAATTTTTGTTCTCAAGCTAAGGGAAGCCATCGAATACATAGGAGTGTGACAGGAGAGACTGGGTGTTGGGACGACTGGACTGTTGTGGAGCATGGTTTGGAAGAGCAAGAGGGCAGACAGAATGGTCAGTTTGCTCTTGGAGTGGCCAGGTGACAGACGCCTGGAGTGGCCTGGTCTCAGTGGACAGGTGTAGAAATCCTCACTTTCCCATCCCCACAGCCTGAAAGAGTGCCTCCCACACAGCAGAACACAATATGTTTATTGAATGAATGTGTCAAATGAATGTCACTAAGGCATTAGATTTATTTTCAGGTATAAAAATAGAGCCCCTTAAGAAGCCCTGGTAGGCATACACCTGTGGCACCATCGCTGTCCCTGCTGGAGGCTTAGTTAATGGATTCTGCTGCCTCTAAGACTGACTGAAAGGCTGAAATGGGTTGTCATAGGAGGGCTTATGTTTTTCTAACTGCCTCGACATTAGTAATCAGAATTTCCACTTAGTAGAAGTGGGAGAAAATGATGGGATTAAAAGCAATATTCCATTAGTCAACAATGGGTCCTTGAAAATGGCCAATGGGATCCTTACCAATATTCAACTTGCCTGGGTCTTATCCGTGTCCTAACCAATTTTCTAAAATACTAGAGTGCACCAACTTACAACCACTGGCAAGCATTTCAGAATTCAAACAAAAAGCCTACATATATAGTGAAGATACCAATTTATTATTTTTTTCCCATAAGGTATTTTAATATGTACACCAGAACTACTGTTCTGTGAGGAATCTGACTTGTTCCCCCTTTTTAAAAAACTTCCCTTTTTCAAACATAAAATGAAATGGCTTAAACACCTCCAAAAGAATATATGAAGCATAAGAACATGACCGTTCTCTTTAATTCTTAGTGGGCCTCAATGTTTAGAACATATTTTAAAGTAGGTGAGATATATACACTAACAGAAGTCCAAATTGGGGGCTCTTCAAAATCTGTCAGATAAGTTTCAACTACGGATGAAGTCTGGAGGTACAAAGACAACATGGAAGCAAGCCAGCTTGGAATAAACAGTCCATTACTCATCACACCCTGAACTCACCACAACTATTTTGTCTGTTAGTTTATGCTAATGTTCCCCTCGTGTCTCCAATCCCACCTTCCTGATATGTTGAAGGGTTAATGCGTAATTTTTACATCTTTACCTTTGCTCATTGTTCATAAGACATAAAGCCCAGGTATTTCTTTGCTAACCTTCATTTTTAACTATGTTAATTTACCCTTAGCTTAAGTCATAAATAGTTTTTTGAACTAAGTCAGTACAGGAAAAACATTTTGATCATCAGTGTATTGTCCACCAGAATACCGGAAAATGATATCTTATAAAAGAAGGGAAAAAGGAAAAAACAAGAGATTAATAGGAGTGTAAAGGACCACTGTGTGTATATATCATTAGGGCTGTCTCTTTAGGGAAATCCACAATGGCAGATCTGATACATCAAAAATAAATACTTGGCATATCACTTCCTTTTCACTGTTGAAATGGGCAGATTAAAAAGCCTTCGTCGTGCAGGTACGTTAAATAGCCAAGTCCCCTAGTCTAGTGCATTTGTAGTTTGATTTATATAAATAAAAACTGTGCAGTTAAGACTAGGAATCCCTTAGATTTGAAAGCTGTAAGGTTACAGTTTCCACAGCACTTGATTACCATTACCCTACATTAGGTCAGCTATGTGCAACTGATCTCTAAGATCAAGAGTCATTTTAACCTACTTTAAAAATGAAAACAAAAACAAAAACACTAGGGTTCAGAGAAGTCAACTCCCTCATCCAAATCATTCATCTGCTCCAGTTCCAAATCTAGGTTTTCTGATTCAAAGCCCACTATTTTCCCAGGACATCCTATTAGTGTCTAAAGTCAGGTTACAACTGTCAAGTGTAAAGATGACATGGAAAAGACTTAAAGATTCCGATGGTTTGACCAGTCTGTATTAGAAAATGTTTGATTAAGGAAGAAGGCCTCTTGAAGTCTGCATTACGTTACAGGCAAATGTCAAAGCAAATTTGAAACAATGAAAGCAAGAGAGGCTAGAATAATAAAAGAGGACACACAGATACACTTTTGAGGCAAAGACACAGAGTAGCTCTCCAGTAAATTCCTGTTAAAAATAAAAATAATAGTATTTAAAGGTTAAGGGATTTAAAATACAATGTCTAAATGGGATATCAGCATCACATAGGGACGGAATAGATGTTAAAGTCTCAGTCCATACTGAGATGTACGACAAGTTCTATTATGCGTTTATCTTCAATTACTGGAACCTTAAAAAAAACAGGAGATTAAAGAATAGACAAAATTAACCCATGGTAATGGAGGTCTACATATAGTTCCTTTGCAGAAGGTTATAAATTGGGAAATGGCACAAGGGAGACTTCTGGGATGCTGGCAATGTTCTATGTCTTTATCCGAGGAAATGGATATATATATATATATATATATATATATATATATATATATATATATATGGAAAATTTCAACAAATGCTATCATTAAGCCATCTTCAAGATTTGTGTACTTTGTTCTATATATGGAATACCTTAAAAATTTTTTAAAGAAAATTATAGTAAAATATAACATAGAAAACCAAGAATTTACAACAGGCAAGAAGTTAGAAACAGCACGAAAGAAAATATTACTATGCTCATTAGTAAGAATGAGAACACTGCACTTGAGAAATGGGGTCCCCGTCAGAATGATATATAATAAGACAGATGGAGGACACTTGAATCCACTGTTATTACAAGAAAGTTGAAGAGTATGTAACAATTCTGTCTGCACTATGTTCATAGAAATTTTTCTATGTTGAAGAGAAGTCAAACAAAGGTCAGTCAACTAGAAATTATCTGAAGATAATCTGCCCATTGATTTGGGATAACGGAAACATTAATGCAAAAACTCAGGCAATTTAAATGAAATATAACTTTTAATTACTAACTTTAAGAGCACCAAATATTGGATCTAATAAAATTAGAAACCAAACAAAGCTTTAAGGAATTATATCCAGAAACTGTCATTTCTCAAAAAAGAGACTGTTTTAAAGAACTTAAAAATAATGCGTGTGTGTGTGTGTGTGTGTGTGTGTATTCCTTAGTTCATTCACTGTGGCTTTTAAAGAAATGACATAATCCTTAGTTCTTCCTGTAAATGGAATTGAACTTGTAACATCTGTATCCATACACTCAATGGTTCATGACTGAAATTACCCCAACACTGTCTCACAACCTAGAGTGCACAGGGCTGAAGTCTGCTTTTGAGGTTTTTAAAAGCAGATGCAGGAAATGAAAACACAAATTCCGCCAGCTGATCTCGAGTCCTACAGCCCCACAGCAAGGAGGATCTGTGGAAAGGGAGTGACCGCCCTGCACAGCTGTCCAAAAGCAGGTGCTCGGGTTTGTGGACTTCAGTTACATGAATTCCCAGACAAACAAAAACGGACTTGAAAAGTCCCTTTTGCCAAGTGAAGTCCTTGCCTCACTGTCTCTACTATGAGGCGCCCATGTTCGGAATGCAGTCAACATGCACATCTGTAGTCAAGAGCATTACAAAAAAATAAAATAATAAGTGCAGTTAGAATTTTTTGATTTATGACAGCTCATTCTGTAATCTATTAGAACTAGACAAACGAATTCGAGGGCCCCGTTCCGCTTCACCCCTCTGAAATAAAATACGGCAGAAGCTGCCACTTGCATTCATGTTCTCTTTCATAATAAAACCTTTTGATTTTCAAATGTGCTTTGGACCAGCATGAAGAAGTTACAGTCTTCCATTTCAACGCAGATAACGCTACTTACAAACAACCTCGAGGACCTTATCTTGGCCTGCGACGACCATGCATGCAGCCATGCAAACATGCGTTCATGCAACATAGCAGCACACGACACGGTGCAAAACTGGCAAAGAAAACCAAGTGATGGCCATGCTTGTATTTGTTTCAAGGGTCTCCTTACCAAATAGTGAAATCCTATGCCTGACAAGAACTCCAAGTTTGCAGAATAGGCTGAAGACAAAAGAAAAACAAAAGGGGGAGGGAGGAGGAGGGAAGGTAGAAAAGACAGGGAGAAATTAAAATAAAATTTTAAAAAAAGAAGAAAAAAAAGAAAAATAAACAGCTGATATATGAGCAGGAAAAAAGCAACATGATGTCACGCAGAAAGAATCAATTCTCTGAGCAGAATGTGGAGTAAAGGTATTAAAGAAAGGATCTTTGAGTGCATATCTTTAACAAACATGGTTAAAAAAGCACATATTATAAGTAAAGAAACCAAAAAAAATTTGAAAGCAAAGCTAATTAATATAAAAGCCATCTATATGAACTCCATAAGAATATAACTACTCAAATACCACAAGGAAAACACTTAAATTTTATCTGTCCAAATATATCACTGGAATTCTAGAATTTTGTTATTGTTGTTATGGACAATATTTAAACCCAGAAGTATGGCGCATTGGGCATAAAATGTTACCTGAAGTTTCAGTATGTTTATCATTTGAACTTTCTTTTTTTCCAACCTTGACCACACCCCTTACACATATACCAAAGCATTCAGTGAATTTGAACACAGTGAAGGAGAGACAGAATTTGAACCACTGATAATCACTCAGAGAAAAATATTATAGATGGTATAACTTCAAGGGATCTTAATGCTAAGGCTTGAGTTGAGCTTGTTTCTTAACTCCTCCAGACCCACGTCCTAGGTCTCTGTGTCTTCCCTGGGGAATCAGTAGTGGGAGAGTCCAAGGAAGGGTGGCCTTCATTCAGCATTCAGAGTTCAGCATGATAGTGCCAGTGTGCACTGACTCTTACATCAGATCCCAGAACCTGGGCAAGACCTCCGACTGTCCTGGCTTGTCACCAGGCTGCAGTCTGGTAGGCTCCTTGCAAGTCTTCTCAGGAATACCCTTCACTCACTTCCCTGCTACACTGCCTTCTACTCATCCCACAGGATTCAGCACCGGACAAGTCCACTCCAACAAGCCTTTGCTAATACCCAGTGCTCCTTCACCACTCCCAGCCCAAGCTGAAAGTGTTCCCATGTCAACCTCTTCCAAGGGCCATTTGAAATCTCTATCATGATACCTATCCTCCCATATTCCAACTGATACTAGTTTCACATCTACCTACACACTCCTGAGCTCTTGGAGAACATGGGCTCTGCATAGCCGGAGCTTACCAAACAAAGCTCTAGCCTTGATGATCCATTTGTACAGTGCTACCCACACCCAGCTCGACTGTCCCAATAATGGTGACAGCTACATCCTGACGTTCCATTCTGTCTTGCGAAGCTCTCCCATGAACAGCAGTGTGCAGACATACACTCGTCAGGATTAGGGATACACGCTATGCCATGGGGGAAAAAATGGAGTCACGTGCTCATGGCAGGATGGGAGAAAGGAGACAGAAAATCGCCTTGGTGATACTGACCTTCTCAACAGGAAGTTTCGGCTACCATTTCTCATTTCAGTAACTATGCCAATAAGGTATGAATGAAAATTAATTATATAGGGCATTGTATAGCTTTTCCAAGAGAACATTCATCGACAAATATCTAAGTGAATTTGAGGTCTTGAGAAATCTAGCGGTTCCAAAAGTTTTGAACAATGATCTGTTCAAGTGGATATCGGAATTTAAAATGAGACATCAGCCTCCTGAGCTGCATTATTCATCTTTGTGCTTTATTATAAGGAGAAAAAGACAATAAACCAAAAGCAACTTTCTCCAGGTGCCCTCATCCCTGAGCCCTGTGCATGCTAACTCAACAAAGGTCTGTCTCCCTTTGAAGAGAGTGATGACTTTCAGAGTGGTACGCATTTTGGATCCCTAAATGTATAACGACCTATTTTAAGTGACCTCTTTTACCTCTTTACTGAGACTCACTAGGATCAGCATGAAACATTTGGAGATAATGTTGAATTGATGACACTAGGATCACATTTTAACCCAAGGCATCCAGACCTAGAACATTTTGCTGTGATGGAAAACAGAACTGCTCTGTATCCCATTCTCTCGGAGATTGAATGTCTGAGAGTCTGTCTGAGAAAAATAACTTCTTATAGTAGCAACTGCTTCTTAACTTTGGTTGCTCCTAATCAGTAGTCAATGTGCTACCAGAGGGGAATAAGGGTATGCAGAAAACCAAGTCCACCCAAAAGACAATTATATCTTTTTCCCCTCCTGTGCCATCCACTGGCAGAGTGTAGTTTCTATACAGACTAAAAGGTTTCACTACTGTAAGCTTTGGCCGATCATCTCTCCAAAAATAGTTTCCACGATGCTGTTATGCCCTTTCTGTATATCCCATCATGACTAACACTCTTAAGAATTTCTAATGCATCTACACTTCCTTGGCTTTGATGCCTTGCTTTGTCGTTTTGCTTTTCACTTCATTGCTCTACTGAAATGCTCCCTAGATAGTCTCAATACCTGTCAATCAGCAAATCTAATAACACCTTTTCAACCTCTGTCCTGAAGAGCTCTCTAGAGTACTTGGCATCACCAACTATTTCAACCTCAGACACTCTGAATTCTGTTTTACAGCAATGTAGTTCCCGCTTTTCTCTAATTAATCATTCTCAGTGTTCTTCAAAAACCCACTTCTGAAAACCCTTCAGATGGAATAATTCTCCAAGTTTTGGTATTCAGATCTTTTTGCTTCCCTCTCCACTCCCTCCTCCCTCTGCTTTCAGAATTTGGAACATTACATGGATACAGACAATCTCCAAATATGTCATTTCTTGCTCTGGTCTCTCCACCAACACCAAACACTCCTTTCCAACTTCCTGCTGGACATCTCCAGCTGAATGACCTGCTAGTACTTACTTATACATCAATGATTCCCCAGCCAAATTTAACCCCTTCTTCTCAAAACCAGTTCTTCTGTCATTTCGTTTTGCTGTTGCCACCAATATTGTTCCAACCACTCAGCATCGAAACTCTAGTGCCATGTTGACCTCCTTCTTCCTACCTTCCACAGGACTCAATGCCGTGTCCTGTGATGCTCTCTCATCTGTGCGTCCCACATCCAGCCCCACTCTGCATGTGCATCTCCTCTATATTCCCGGTTCTTTATATGTTTCCATTACTCATCACAACTGATTAAGTGCTTAGCTGTGCATGTAAGCAGGTACTCAGCTGCACTGTTAAGTGCACTGGAGGTAGGAACCACATTGTCGTATGTGTGTGTTTATCCTCAAGCCCAGGACAGCATCTTGCCCATGGCAGGCACTCAGAAATACGTGCTAAATGAATCAGTGGGCAGAAACACCTCTTTGAGGAAGCAGTTCTGTCTCCACAGCCTGCACTGCTATCAAGGCCTCCTAGCAAGCTGACTCTTCTCCATTCCACTTTTGTTGCCAGGCTGCCCTCTATCCCAATGGCTTCCTAGGGCTAATGGATTAAGTAAAAAAGACCAAGTGTAAAAATTAAAAAGAAAAAATGAAGAAGAAGCCTTATTCTGGCAGTTACTATCAATTACAGTATTCCATAATGAATCGACATAACCCACATTGCCCCTAAATTACTACATTCTACACTCTCTATGTTGTCATTCACATGTAGAAAATAGTCCCCCTTCTGAATCCATGACTTACATGTTCTTTAAGATCAACTGTGAATTACCATGGATCTCCCGTATCTCTAGCCCGTCCACACCCATCCAATGTGGTCTCACTTTACTCTGAACCCCACAGCACTGTGTGGCTTCTTTCTAGAGTCACACTTCTACTCACATACCCAGCTACTGCCAGGTACGCTCCCAGAGTGCAGAGGCTGCACCGTCCTCTTTGTCACAGACATGACCGTATAGTAAATGCTCAATGCATGATGTCTAGTGCCAAGAAGTTCCTAAACATCCAAAGGAAACAACCGTTCTTAAAAGTGCAAGTGAACTTAGACCCCACAATGACTGCCACACACACTGTTAAATACAAATTAAAACGATCGCTCCGGTGTTCAATCTGTGTATGAGGGCATGACTGCTTATCCACAGGAGCAGGGCCAGTATTTTTTGTTGTATTTTAACTTTTTTTTTTTACCTATTTTATTCACTGAAGTAATATTTAACTGAAGTGATAAGAAATCACACGTTCATAAATTTCAGTGACTCCATTTTAACATGTCAAACAAAATTTTTAGTTGGTTTTTGTTAGTGTGATGGTGATTTGGGTTGTTTTAAAACATATTTTTATGATTATAAAAGTAAGGTTTTCCATGTTCACTTTAAAAATATATAAAAGTAGTAAGAAGAATATATACAATACTACCCCTAAAGGAAACAACTATTAAAATCAAGTTTCTTCCCTACCAGTATTCTACTACGCATACAAATTTGGTTTTTAAAAAATCTGGATCCATATGACTTAACTATGCATTTTATTTCTTAAATAATCATTGTCTTTAACTATTACATATTTGCATGCATAATTTTAATGACTGAACAGCATTTTGCATGTTCCATACTTTGTTATTACCTATAATTCATTTTTTCATTCTAGAATTTTTTTGAGGTTAAATTCTACTTATGTTATAGGTGCACAGGTGCTGTGATGAAATTAAGCTACTTTTATTAATGTGTGTCTCAGTCTTATACATTGGAATTTTAGATGGTATTTATTTCTCTTTTGGAAATGGTAACGGGAAAAGTAAAATGTGCCAACCACCTTTCCAGGAGGTGAAGAAAAACTGAAGATGATATTATGGAAAACATTCTGGTGCAGTGTTTATGAAAAGGGGGTGTCTCAGGCCCCCAAACCAACATCAACGGAGGCTAGCACAGAACAGCAATGCTCTTCCGATTTATTCTCTGAAGGAGAGTCAGCAAGGGGAAATTAGTTACTTCTGAAGTCAGGGAACACTTCGAAGAATGAAACGTAATGGAGAAAAAACACAATACAGGAGAGGGGAAAGAACAGAATTTGCATAATTGTACTTGTATTTTTTCCTACATTCTCTGACTGTGCTGTCTCTTGGTTTACGTAATGGAGTGACATCTACATCAACAACAACTCTGGGAACAAAGATACCATTACAAAAGGCTACTCTGACCCAGGGGCCGGTGAGGAGACTTTGCAGTATGGGCTGCAGGGTGTTTAAAGGAAACTCGATGCCCTGGCATTTTCTAGCTGCTGAGACACTCCCAGTCCACTGGGGATGGTGAGCCTGTGAAATGCAGAGAGATGGGCCTCTCTCTCCTGGGGAAAGAGGAAAGAAGACCATGCCAAAGGGAAGGGGAGGTTCACATCTTAGAAAGTAGCCCTTCACTCCTTTTTTTCCGGTGGAAACAACAAAGTTTTTGGTGGAAACAATGTGCCACTGGATGGATTCTTGTTTCTTTAACCATAATGGGTTTGACCAACTTCACAGGAAGATTATTCGAAAAAGTTTGGGGCCATTTTTAATGCTGTTGCACTCTTACATCACATGACATCGCAGATCATTAAAGTCAAGTCCAAGGGAAGCTTGTATTCTGCTTTGTCCGGGCCACTCAGTTTTATAGAAAGCTTTTTTCGAACACCACCTAACAGCTAGCTATGGACTCCTGTACAATTCGATAATACAGAAATAGATCTGCTGAGTAATCGATTCTCACCAGTACTTAATTTTGGCAGAATTTTGAAAAATCAGACTTGAAATACCCAGCAGAATCCCAAATAAATCTACGAGGAATACTCGTGTTCAAACAGAAATGAGAAAGCATTACTAAGAGGCAGGCCTGAGTGTCAGGAGGGGAAACCTTCAGAAAGTACATATTTTTACATCATTTTCTTCCATGATTGGCCATTATTTTCAAACAAACATTGGAAAAGATAATTTCTGTACATGGGATTTTGCCCTCCAGAAAAAATGCCTGTATTTTTCAAAATTTTGGCAAAAATAATAGATCTGGAGACATTTTAAAGGAAGTAATGTTAAAAGCACCATGTATCACAAATACTAATCCAGTGATGTGTCTACTTGTGGATTCTGTACTGGGTGCCTTATTCCTTCTATTCGGCATTATATTTAGCAGCAAAATAGAGGAAAACTCAACATTTAGAACACACGTATCAACTTGCAGAGAGCATCCTCCTCACGGTGTTTGATTCCAAAGGGCCCGGGGTCAGGGAAGGTGGGTGGGCACCCTGCGTGCTCCCATTACAAGGTCCCCAGCTGCTCTCTCTCCGATACAAATACACTTCAATCAACAACAGTCTTTATTTTCTGTAGCTGTTTACCTAGTCACCATTTCTTTCTCCTTGTTTGATGCATGTCCTCCAGAGCAGAGAGGTCTGCTTGCTGCAGATAAGAAGTATAAGCGATGGTTTTTGAAGTACTGGTCAATTAAAGGAAGCACAACCTGAAAGAAAGGAAAGAGAACAGATCTACACGGTCGGCTGAGGCTCTGGAGCTGCGCGCTCTACGCACACCCAGCAGCTCCCCCAATACCCCTAGCCACGCCAGTCAGCACGAGTTTAGAGCACACTGCTCTTAAATCTCACCCTGTCTCCGGTCCCTGTGCATGTGTAGGTATGCACGTGTGCAGACGTGAGACAGCACGTGATTAAGGGGAACGTACCCAATTTTCAACTGCTTGGAATTACTTTCAATATCTTTTCAAAATGAAATATTCTTAGTATTTTCATCTAATGTAGCTCAGTGCCGGATAGGTTCAAAAATAATAACTACCATCTATTGAGTCTCTACTATGTGTGAAGGTCACAGCTGACATACTGTCATTTCTTTTCCCTAGCAAGGACTCTGTATGGTAAGTATCATCATCCCTGTTTTATAGGGATTCAATGGAGGCACAGAAAGTGAGCGACTTACTCAAAGTCATGCTGCCACTTACCCACCTCCACAGTGTTCTTCTTACCTGGCCTCCCTCAAAGCCCACTTGCCATTCCTGTATGCTAATGCTGTTGTATGCTAATGCTGCTGTATGCTAATGTTGCTGTATGCTAATGCTGCTGTATGCTAATGTTGCTGTATGCTAATGCTGCTGGCCTTTGGCGAATTCCTCCTCTTCACCCTGTGTGCTCCCACCACAAGGCTTTGCTTATGCCATTCCCTATGTCTGAAATGCTCTTCCCACGCCTCATAATCCATTCACTCCCCTCCTGCAGACCTCAGCTCAGTGACACTCCATCAGATAATCCTTCACTGATCTCCTTAACTAGATAAAATCCCCATATTTTCTGTTCTTATAGCATCATTTGCAAAAAAGCAAAAACAAAAAACAAAACCAAACCCTTGATTTTGAATTAGTCTCTCTCCATAAGAGTCTATAAGATATGTAAGAACAATAGGCATTTCTGGATTTGTTTCCCATTACTGCCCTCTCCTGGCCTCTATGACCACTCTTTGCTCTGTTTTGTTTACCACAGGATCACCAGCACTTAGGACTTTGTAGGACCTACTAGATAAATATCTGTTAAGAAATAAATGAAAAAGGGGCGCCTGGGTGGCACAGCGGTTGAGCGTCTGCCTTCAGCTCAGGGCGTGATCCCAGCATTGTGGGATCGAGCCCCACATCGGGCTCCTCTGCTATGAGCCTGCTTCTTCCTCTCCCACTCCCCCTGCTTGTGTTCCCTCTCTCACTGGCTGTCTCTATCTCTGTCGAATAAATAAATAAAATCTTAAAAAAAAGGAAATAAATGAAAAAAGTAATAATGACTGGCATTACTAGTATGTAGATTCAACTCTAACCACATTTTTTTCCTACAATGTGGTGAAGAATATTTATATATAACAGCAAAATACACATCTTTTGTGATCTTCCTAGAATGTTGTGGCATGCTTGAACTTAGTGACTGGCACATAATAGCTAATCAATAAATATGTGAATGGATGAATCACAGACTCAGAAGAAATTAAACCACATGAGGTACCTGTAAACCAAATCACTAGGGGTGCTGAATACATAGACAGGGTGATACAAGAGTGTATTTTAATTAACTGTATGATTAGAGGCCATGAATACAGCATTTGTAATAATTGGCTATTAGGTGGATTCCAACCCAGAACAGATAACTAGCAATATGTAGCTCAACACAAACGAGAGACGCTCGATACAGATTTTGTGCACCATATTGAGTGATCAGAAAAATCTCCCTTCCAGAAAGGGCACAATTCTGAAAACATGTCATAGAAGCCGAATATTAATCAATTGAAATAACATGCCATTTTGGAAATGATCTATAGTAACCACCAAACACAAGTACTTTGAAAGTAAATCGACAGAACGCATCAAGTCTTCCCAGGGGGCTATGCTGCAACAGGAAATCTTCCCAAGCGCATTCTGCGTCCACGAGAGTAACCCCGGGATGCAGTCTAAGAGTGGACAGAGACGAGGCACACGGTACGTGCTGCGTAAGGGAGTGAACCAATGTGGAGAACCTGCAACACGCTGTCTCCCTCCCTCACGGGCTGAGAGTCACGAATGTTCCAGGCAAAGAGCAGATTATCAATAAATTCTTATTAAATGGAACGAATGACAAAAATGGGTTTACTTGATATATACAGTGGATCCTCTCTGAGGATAAACTCCGCTTCCTCATCTGTAAAAGGCGGAGGACACAGGTCCCACAATAAAGATGATATAGTAAACCTTCTTATAATGTAAAACTTCTAAAATTTATAATTTATAAATGAACAAATGCTTTTCCTCTGTATAGAAGAAAGGCTCATACATGTTTAAATCATAACAACCATCAAATACTAAGAAGTAGATATTTTTCTTCTATGTCATTTGATAAAAGCCCCAAAAAGGGGAGCTTTGAATTAAACTTCATATAAACAGAAGTGATTTGAGAGTTATGGCAGAAGGAACAGTGCATTACAGTATGACCAAGTATCCTGGCAGCAAATTTACCCCACATGATTCGCGCAGTTATTTCTGTGCCAGAGAATATTTACTTGTAGTAGAGCCACATTTGTAGACCCCTAGGCTCTGGAAAGAGGCAAAGGCCGACAGAGTATACTTTGTAAACAAACATACTGTAGCAAAAACAAAATGGACTGTATACTGTACTTTAGCGAAGAACTTGATTTCTTGTTCGTAAGGGAAATGCTCTCCTTTGCTTCTACTCCCACCATCTGGAGATAAGAAGAGTTGTTAGGAACATGTCTGACTTCAAACATGACAAGCTATTCACCCAAAATGCAACATTTGAACACACTGCTCAATGTCCTATCCCGGTAAACTGAACATGGAAAGCCATCCAAAATATCAAGGTTAACTTCATTCAGCAGGATAATTTTTAAAAAGGATTTTAAAAAAAATACTCCAATCAAGGGAAAAATGAAGGGAGGGAAACCAGAGGGGGAGACAAACCATGAGAGACTATGGACTCTAGGAAACAAACTGAGGGTTTCAGAGGGGAGGGGGGGCAGGGGACTGGGCTAGGCCGGTGATGGGTAGTAAGGAGGGCACGTATTGCATGGAGCACTGGGGGTTCTAGGCAAATAATGAATCATGGAACTTTACATCAAAAACTAAGGATGTACTGTATGGTAACTAACATAATGTAATAAAAAAACAATTAAAAAATACCCAAATCAAAATCAAAAATTTTGATTACATGGGATTAAGAGCACACACACACTGGCGTAGCTTTATGATCTTGACATGCAGGGGACTACTGAAATAGAATAAAGTAAAAATCCCACTGTCTCCTTTCAGTCAGAAAGGAGCTCACCGGGGTGAGAACAGAGAGTATAAAGCAAGGATACAAAATTGGTGACATTTTAACCCCGGCCTCTAATAAAGATAGTTACTTCTTGCTGTGACTGAGACTTACAATATTAATGTACCAACTAAAAAGCTGCAGGAAACAAGCTTGGGCTGGGAGGGAGGATCCCCACAACATCAGATTGGAAAACTGACATGCTGCTCAGGAAGAAGGAGGTTCACTGATGTCACAAGACAATTTCCATAAGCAAAGCAAAGACACCCAAGTTTTCCCCAGGGCTTAGAAAATGATTTTGAGGTTAAGAACTGATTGACCTCATGCATTTGGCTGAGAAGTGGGCTTCTGCATCTGCTTCATGCATACAGAGGAGGCTTCCTGAATATGGAAGAGGTAGCAATAACTATAACAACCAAGACGATATGCAGAACACGCTGCAGAGCAAAAAACCATTCAGAATTGCATATAAGATGTCAGTAAAATTTGTAAGCAGAGCTACCCTATTTTATAAGAATCAAACGGACTTTTGCTTGAAAAAGTTCTTTTGTAAACAGAAATTTCTAAAAGCAATTTGACATACACTTCATTAAATCTGAGACATGAGTTGGGGATAATTTTTAAGAAATTTAGGTAATATTTTGTAATATTAGAACAATGCTCTTGCCATGAATAAGTAAAAGAAAATCATGCCTTTTTTATACTCACAGATTTCATTTTTGTATCGCTTTTAGATTCCATCTCTCTCAAGAATATTATGTAAAATGTCTTGATCTATTTAAAGGACTTTCTCAGATAAACTATGTCAAAACAGAGTTTTGCACATAGCTAAACATGCTAACATTTCAAGGAATTAAATAGGAAACATCTTTTTTTTTACATTTTACATTTTAACAAAAATGCTTATGTGCAAAATGCTGATGGAGAGAATATGATCTAGATGCAATACCAAAATCAGAAAAGGGCACATGCATATTCTTTCTATGGCCATTAGCCTCAGATGTGTTGCAAAGGCAGTAAATTTAAAGACAAAAGAAGGCATGATAGAAGTTTCACTTGCAGTGACAATGAAAGATGGAAATTAAATTAAATGTAAACAATCCCAACTCTGCTCCTCTAACAGAGTTCTCAGTCACAGCCATCTGAAAAAGGGACATGTGACACTAGCCATGGTAAAAACCTTAATTTCTTGGGCTCTATATTGACCTAGCCTCACTCTCTCCCCAGCATTGGGATTAGAAGACTCTCTACCCCGTGGAAATAAAGAAATGCGCTAAGTGGGCGAATTCGCAGCCAGGTTCTCACCACTCCCTCTGCACTAACATTGGTTTATTCAGAAACTTGAATACAATGTGGATAAAACCCAAACACATTCACCCGTCAAATTTCTGTTTCTGTTATCCACGCCGGGTTAAAAAAGAAAGTGTTTTTCTTAATACCCTGATTTTGCTTTCCTTCTCTCTTGACAAAAAGAAGACTGAATTTCAGTTGCTATTCGTATCAGATACTTTTAATGTGCTTGAGGAATTTCAGTAGTTAGCTATATGCACAAAGCCTTCAAAAATTCACCATGGCTTCATCTTTTTAATCAAATTTTCTTAATTGAGACTAATTTGGTCACGTTTAAGGGTGACTCATAAATCATATTTTTTAAAAAATCATTGTATGAGCTACAGAGAGATTACATATTATAAATTAGTTTGCACAGCTGGCTTTTGTGAAAAAGATACTTAAGAAGACAAAGTACAGCACTTGGCTACAAATACAGAGCAGGTTGAGAGAGAAGGAGGTTCTTTAAGAGAACAATACTCAACTGGAAAATCTTTCATCACATTTAGGATACAGGAGACCAGGAACAAGAAAATAGCAGAGCTCGAATTTCTATGAGCTTTCATCTGACGTGCCAAAAACTAAGTCCTAAATCCTAAGAAAACAGTAGCAAAAAGAGCCCTTGATCAGGATGGGTTTGTGGAGGATGTATTTATTGCTAATGGATCTAGGACTATGGGCCCTGGGGAGAAGTACTGAAAAGCAAAAAGAATGAGGATTAAAAAACAAAAATAACAACTAAAAAAAAAGCATGAAAAAGAAAATAAAAAGTTGATCACCAGAACACACTTGTTCTTTCAAAGGGGCAGATTCTATCTTAATCCTTAATCCTTCTATCTTAATATCAAGCAGTGGCTGGAAAGTGATTGACATGAAGCTCAGTAATTAAAAACTCATATTTTAAGTCAATGGTGCTGAGGACAATCATGAAATAAGATATGAGATGAGGCTATCTTGAAAATATGTTCTGTTTTAAGTCTAAGATTTAAAACAAGGAATTCTTGAGGCACCTGGGTGGCTCGATCAGTTAAGTGTCTGCCTTCAGTTCAGGTCATGATCCCAGGGTCCTGGGATCGAGCCCCGCATCGGCTCTCTACTAAGCAGGGAGCCTGCTTCTCCCTCTCCCTCTGCCCACTCATGTTCCCTCTCTCTCTCTCTCAAATAAATAAATAAAATCTTTAAATAGATAAATAAAACAAGGAATTCTTTTCATACTTCAGTAGCATGGGGCCACGTGGAGAGGAGGTCTTCCATTTTACTTTAACAGGATAACAAAGTGTTTCTCATCGTAGTTACTCTAGTATACATGTGTATCCCTACAAAGGCTAAACTCAAGGCCGTCACATTGCCTAGAAAGTTTGGGGATCCACAGTTTCAGTTTTTTCAAGAGCTTGGCCATTAATCTCATAAGGAAGGATTTAACTGTATCTTAAATTCTGATGTCCATCCAATGTGCCTTTCAAAAATAAAGTCAATGCCAATAAACATTAGAAGGAGAAAAGAATGGTATGTTCGATTGTTTTTTTTAAGGTTTCTAAATTTACACATCCCTAAGAACGTGTTTGCCTCCTGACTGTTAGACTCCATTTAGTAATAGGACGTGTAGACAGTGTTTATATCTCCAGGGAACAGACCAAAACCAGCCTGGCAGTCTGTGTTGTTCTAGACCTTGATGTTGTCCACGTTAGGAATAACAAACACGGGACTGTCAGGAATAGGACAATGGTGCCCTACCAAACTCCAGGATGTACTGATGGGCTTCATCCACATAGCGAATGAGTTGCTGAAGGAAGCTATAGGCAAATCGTTTCTCAATGGAAGGTGTGTCCAACTCCAGGTCCTTGAATCCTCTAGAGCAGCAAAAACGAAATATGGAAATCAGTTCCTACAAAGACTATTGGAAGGTACAATTCTGCTTAAAAAGTCTATATGGTAGATAAAAAAATGGAAGATGACCTAATGTCCTTGTAGCTAAAGGCAAAAGTGAGATTTAATTTATAAGGAATACTTTGCATCTGATGTAAAACTCTAGGGAATAACTCTATTATTATGCAAAAAAAGGTCACCTTTAGAGAAACAGAGGGTCATTTTCTCCAAAAATTCTTGCTTAAAAGATGGACAGGATTTAATCTCAGTAGTGAAAGGAACCAATGAGGTGGCAAACAGCCAAGGGCGTTAATGTTTCTGACGTGGGTATTTTGAAGATCCTAACAGTAGCTCTAAGGTTTAAAGGGATCCCTGAACCATTGTCAGCACAAAATCTGACAGGGATATGTGGGCATTCAGTCTTATAACAAAACATGTAACGGTAGGTGTGCTTTTACCTGGACACCGCATAGCCATTGATCTGCAAGAACTTGAGGATGTCCTGTGCTTTCTCCCTATCCTTGGCTTTCTCTTTGGCTGTGAGCGTGTCATAGGGAACCAGCAGGGGATGGTTTCCACCTCCTAAGAGCATACCAAGACAAGAACATAGCATCGCAATTAGAAAATAATCAGAAATGTGATAGAGTGGCACGTGTAATCGGACCACACTACAGAACTTCTGGTATCTTCCTATTATACACGGAGTATATACAAGTCATACAAGGCTCTTGCCTCTCCAGTGCCTTTAATGTTCTAATTAATTTAGGAAATCCATTCAAAGAAAGACTGCACATGCCTTCTAAGAGGCAATTAAAATAAGGACACGCAGGCATTTGTGATATCAACTGCCAATGACATCTGCAATCACAGGAGAAGGGAGAAGAAGCTATGTTCCCCTCACCATTCAAATGAACTCTGGGTGTGGAGTGTGTAAATACACACTAAGACACACACAGCGTGAGCTAGTGAAATTACAAGGCATGTTTCAAGGGATGGGCTTCATTTTCCAACCCTGAGAAAGAGGAAAAAAATGTCTTAAATATGGAATTTTTAGTACGCCTTCCAGATTAAAGAGCACGTTAGAGTCACGTGTGCCACACAAACCGTACACTTCGCTGCTACGTTAAAAATTAATCTCTTAAGTATCTAATCACAGTAGCATACATACTTGATGGATTAAAAATTTTGGCAAGCATCTAGGTTTCTAGTTTACCTATTTTAGTGAAAAATACAAAAGAGCATCCTTTTAGATTTAGAAAATATTGAGATTTTTAAAAAACTAAAAATGAAAAATGTGTTTATAAAATTACAGATTTTGTAAAAAATTGTGTAATATTTATAACAGTTTCAGAACATACCCCAGTAATTCCAGATGTAAAGATGTGGTGAGCAGTGTGCCCCAGATATAAAGTTTATAAAGCACGTATGGGAATATATTTTCGGTGGGATGCAGAAATTCCTTGAAACCAAGCTGCTAATGGGAATTTCAGAAAAAAAATACTTCGAAACAAATATTTATTTGTGGGGACAACGTAGAGCCTGTTAGATCAGCATCCAATATGATGTCGCCAGGAGCCACTAAGACAATCATAAACAATGTATTCGCCTGATGCATGAAAGAAGCAATCAAAAAGGCAAAGGAGAAAACGCCATGTTTTCTGGAGTTTGCTTGGCCTGAGAGTGCCATCCACAGAAACGCGATCGCGCACTGAGCTTTCTCACCATTAGGTGACACTATACTATCATAAATGCAAAGGCACAGTCCGCAGCCACCAAGCCAACAAACACTAGGCACATTAAGGAGCCATCAGTCATTTTATAGTTCGGTATTAATAGTATAGGCTATAATGCCATCGTTGGAAGATAACAGAAACCAGCATTCTGTGAACAGCAAGAAGGATACAGAATATGTTATTAAGCACACTGAGCAGATCTGACTTCTACCATAATCAAAGCTGTAACAGGATGTGTTATGAAAAAAAATTGTAAATCAAACATCTAATTTAATCATCCTGCAATCATCTCCTATTTTGAACTCCCCTATTGCATTTAGTCCTTTATTTCTAGAAAATTATATTAATTTGGCAACCACAGTGATTTCAGGTCAGATACCAATAGGTTACTGAAGGAGGGAGAGAGAAGGCAGGAGAGAAAATAAAGAGCCCAAGATGGGGTGGAAACTGAAATGTGCAGCTCCTGAATGGATTCTTTGAGGTGTCTAGGTGTGTGACAGATTGTAAATGACTGTTTCTAGCTGTCTCCTTGTTACCGATTTCCTGTGCTTCCTCCTGCTGTTCCTTCCTCCGTCCCTCCCTTCCTCCCTTTCCTCCCTTCCACCCCCACACACGTGTGTGCGCACACCACAGGCACCAAGACACAGGGATGGTGACAGACATCTCCCACACGCCAACCCAGATCTCAGAAGAGAAGCAGAGTTATCAGACCACAAGTTGGTGTCAAAGTCCCCAGGGGAGAGAACAAATTTGAGAAAAGACACAAGTTGTTTCTCTCCTAAAGCTGTCCACAGCCTCTAGTTTATCTTCTTTCTAAGACTCGTCTCTCACTTTCGTTAGTCTCAACAACCAAAAACCAAGATCCAGTGCTGTATATTCCAACACCTTTCCTCCTGGTCTGCTGTTTTGGTCCTCAACCACTTGCTTTCTCCTTCAAAAGGAGACGGTTATGTGGAGTGAGAAGGATTAAAGGTTCTGAGGACTACCATCACCACCTCACCGTTTAGCCAGGCACAGCCAGGCTTGTCTCCCAACACACGGTCTGAATCTGGACCAACAGAAGCTGCCTGCAGAGGTCTGAGTGTCTCACTTACAGGTGGCATGCGTTCAAGAAAACACTGCCTGTGGGACACCTAATGGCTGGCCCAGAAACTGACCAAGCCATAGTGACTGAAACCTACTTGGAAAAAAAGAGAACACATTTTTCTCATGTCATCTGCTCATGTGAAAAATAGGGATTTTGTTTAGTAGTCATGTGAATGATGCCTCTTCAAGAATTCCACTAAGCAAAACTCTATGCCACTATGACTAACCTAGCCATCCATCCGTCCGTCCGTCCATCCATCCATCTGTCCATCCATCCATCCAACCGTCAGCCAGCCAGCCAAACACTTGATCACTCATTTAACAAACATTCATGAAATGATTCTAGAAAAACAGGCCTAGCCCTAAGTTAATTTTTGCAATAGGCAATTTTGGTGTAAAGAATCCTCTCTGTTCATTTCCATGACCGACTCTAATTCATGCTACTCTGTTTCCTAGTGTTGGTGCCTGGTAGCACCCTGTAATATCACAGCTATACTTTTCACTCTAAGATACCCCAGCCCTTCAATACTATGTCCCATATATTTTTACCTATGCCAATAAATAAGAAATAGAGTTTCTTGATGCCTAGAACTGTAGAGTAAAAATTACAAAAGTAACAGAAGTTGTGGTCCTGACCTTGAGACAATTATATCCTCATTTGGGGAAAGAAGCCCATATAGGAAGTAATCAGAGAGGTGTGTGTGTACACGCATACACACACAAATACGTTTATAGACCAATATTGAAGAAATAACAATGAAAGAGATCATCAGTGTAGGATGCACTAAAGTGAAGAAATTATTTATGCAAATAAGTTAAGAAAAGATTTGAGAAACGACTAAAAATATTTAGTCTTTTTAAGTATTTAAGAAAAACAGCAGAAAAGCAAAAGCATGTAAGAGACAAGAACATAATTGGACTGGACCAAGCAAGGGGGTGAGACCGGAGGTGGGAAGGGAAGACGGGAGAAAAATATTTAAGTTAGGGATAGAAGTCAGTGAGCAAGGTCTAAGTAAATCACGGAATACCTGAACATTAGGGCAAGAAACAGGTACCTACAAGCTAAAATGGGCAAGAGAGAGCCATTGGAATTCTGAGACATGAAGAAATGTACACTTGCAATCAGAGAATGATGGAATTTCCACCTGAAACTGTTACAGGCACATTTGAACCATTCTAAGAAAACAAAGGTATAATAAGCTCTCATTCTAAAAAGACTATTTTATGCATATCAGAGATTCACAGAATCACACTCTGTTTCTTAATCAGGATTTTCAGAAAATATTACCTTTGGATTCCAGTTCCATTTTCTTTTTCTTGGCCCAAATATTATGGTAGTTTTCAGCCATCATTTCTGCCATAGCCTGAAACGAATGAAATATTTAGCAAATAAGTTATAACTGAATGAGTAGAAATAGAGGACTTTGCTTGCCAATATGTAATATCATAACATACTTTAAATTAATAAATCATTGTGTGTCAGTGCTAAAATCCCTCTAAAAGATAATCGAACACAACTCTTATTTGGAATCTGAACCGCAGATTACTCTCACGGCCCATGACACTGCACAGTAGGAAATAGCAGAGGTGATCTGATGGGAACGATTCTTGTTCTTTGTAATGTTCAAGGATACAGGTTTTATTAATTCAATAAGAAAACTTCAAATGAGCTGTGAACTTTAATAAAAAATCTATTTACTTACAAGTTCTTATTGTAATCTGCAAAGCTTTAAAAGACAATCTAAACCCTATGAAACAACGAATGCAAAGAACCTAGAGGGACAGTCTAGATTCCATGGCCGCCCCAAACTTGGGGAGAGACCAGAGACCTTGGACAGGGCCACACTAACCTTTCTGTGGACTTGTGCTTCTTTTTTTGTTTTGTTTTTTTAATTTATTTATTTAAGAGAGAGAAAGAGAGCATGCATGTGCGTAGGGGGAGGGGCAGAGGGAAAGAATCTCAAGCAGACTCCCACTTGAGTGGGGAGCCCAACACAGGGCTCAATCTCACAACCATGAGACCTTGACCTGAACTAAAATCAAAAGTCAGACATTCCACTGACTGAGCCACCCAGGCACCCCCTGTGGCCTTTTGCTTTCTGATAAGATTGCCTCTAAGATTCTCTCTTTCCCTTTTGATTTTCAAGTTCACTATCTCATTGTAAGACATCCGTCCCTATGGAGCAACGGGAATGACAGAGTCAAACAATTTAACATAATTAACATGACCTACTACACGGGGTTTGTCTTTACGTACTCATTTCTCTTGGAATAATACTAACAATGCCAGTATTGTTGTTTGATCAGTATATCGACCCGACAACTTCTGATCCAAGACAACACATTTTCTTTTACTCAAATCAGCCATTTCAAAGTATGTTCCTTAGGGACAAAGGAGAATAGATACAACTATGGATGGAGCAGACAGAATGCCTCCAGTTTCCCTGGATAAATGACTTAAAATACATCTTCTTTAATGAGTAACTGAGCTTACCCTCAAGCAGAGCATCACTAATTCCTGATTTATTCTCTTCTCATACACAACTACTTCATTATAATAGGATTTTTTAATGGACATTATCTTTTTTTTAAATTATCTTTGAGGAAAATATGTTATCTAGGAGAGACATCCTAGAAAAAGTTATATCAACTTTAAAAGCAATTAAAATGTTAAGGTCTATAATCTATAAGTTCCATAGACCCTTTCTATGATCACCCCATTCAAATAATTCATGCAGAAAAATATATGCAGGAAAGCACTACAGTATGCTTTTTAAAAATGAAATTTGCAGGATACTTTTTTTAAAAGATTTTATTTATTTATTTAATAGAGAGAACACAAGCAGGCAGAGTGGCAGACAGAAGAAGAGGCTGAAGGAGAGGGAGAAGCACACTTCCCGCTGAGCAAGGAGCCCGATGTGGAGCTCGATCCCAGGACCTGAGCCAAAGGCAGACGCTTCACTGACTGAGCCACCCAAGCACCTCTGCAGGATACTTTTAAAAAGTCCGTAATACTCACGTGCAGGTCTCTGGACAGTGTGACATTGCTCATGTCAATGGCTCGGGGGCTATAGCCATGTGCGGCATCTACAGAAACCTAGATGATTTATGTGAAAAAAATGAAGTCTAATTAAAAAAACCCAGTGGAGAGAGATTTAAAACAAATGTCAGAAATGCAGGAAAAATAAACTTCTGCACGTAATGTTCCATTAGATGAAACTGGCAAGCATCTCTACAAACTTCGTGCACAAACATATCTAGCAAATTAAATTATGTTTGGGTGTCTGATCATTTCAGTTATGACTGAATGATACATACCAACATCTCAGGGATTTGAGATCTCAATCCCGAAAGCTAATTATCAGAATCCAACAAATGGTGCAATGAATCCAAGATTCTGAAACATTACCTTCGTCAAATGATCACTCTATTGTTCAGTTTCTTACAGATTCAAATTGGCTGCAACAAAATTTACTCTTCCTTGTGGAAACAGTAATTAATCAAAGAGGGCAATATTTACAAATGTCTCAATGGGCTAAATGTTAAGATAAAATACAATCAACTCTTTAATTTTAAAAGTACATCATACAGTAATCAACAGTTAACAAAGTTATTCCCAATAACAACGAGACTTAATTTCTGACTTTTCGTAATTTCTGAATTTTGGCAGTTTAAAAATGAAACATATCTTCTAATCAACTGTAAGAAGATTTCTCATACTGTCCTGCATTCTTTTTTTCTTTTAAGATATATTTATTTGAGACGTGGCGGGGACGGGGGGAGGGCAGAGGGAGAGGGCAAAACAGGCTCCCCGCCGAGCAGGAAGCCCGATGTGGGGCTCAATCCCAGGACTCCAGGATCATGACCTGAGCAGAAGGCAGATGCTTAATGACTGAGCCACCCAGGCGACCCCTGGTTCATGCCTTAAATCTCAAGTTCTATCCTGACGTATTTCATAATGTATTTGTATTTATATTACTATATTTCATATGTATATTCTCTTGTTAGACAGGGAAAAGCCAAAAAAATAAATAAATAAAAGGTACACTATAGCTCCCATCTGTGCTTTTAGAACAAAAGAGAGGCTAACGTTATGCTACCATTAGTAATGGGCTCATGGGTTATGCTCAACTTACTGGTCAGTTTTGACTAACCCCTGGCTTCTGAGCCTTCACCACTGCCTGTCATCACCTAACTGTGGAACATGTAAAAAAATCACATTTTTTTTCTCCTATAAATACTCCCTAAAAGGAAATTTGAGACTTAAAGAACATATGGGACTTACCAAAGGTCACAGAGCTACGGAGCTGAGCTGGCAGAATTCCAACTCAAGCTGTCTGACTCTGGGACCACTTCCCTCTTGCTGTCACCTCTTACGCCCTCAACATACTAGAATATGTTTTTTCCCACCCTTCTACTCTCACTGACCTCTCAAACATTACCAGTTTTCCAGTTGCTAGATTCAAAGGCCTCTTTCCAGCTGCCATCAAACTGGTCCTTCTAGATATGACACTAGGAATCCCTGCTCTCCGGCTCCTCATTTCATGAACGCCACCCTCCTGTCTCTCTGCTCAGCTTCTCCTGACCACATTTCCTCAGGCTCCCTCTGCGGCAATTCCTCTATCAACTCCCTGAAGATTGCCCACATTCCCTGGCTCATGGCCCCTTTCCTCCATCTTCAAAGCCAGCAAGGCGGTATCTCTCCTGGCCATCTTTCTGTAATCACATCTCCCTTGCCCAAAGCCAGAGAAGTTATTCCACTCCTAAGAACCCTTGAGATTATATTGGACCCACAGATAATTCACTATAATCTCCCCTGTCAAATAAAAAGATTTATTTGTTTATTTTAGGGAGAGAGTGTGAGCATGTGAGTTGGAAGAGGGAGAGAGGGAATCTCAAGCAGGCTCCCTGCTGAGTGTGGAGCCCAACGTGGGGCTCGATCCCATGGCCCTGAGACCGCTCCCTGAGTGAAATCACAAGTCAGGTACTCAACCAACTGAGCCACCCAGGCACCCTACTGCCCCCACCCCCAATCTCAAGGTCTTTAACCTTGATCACACAGGCAAAAGCCCAAGTGAAGCAACATTTTCACAGATTCCAGCAACTGGGGATCATCTTTGGGAGCTGTATTCTGCCTAACACAGCAACTGTAATCAATTCTTGTTCTTTCCTTGTCATCTCTGAGTGCTGCTGTGTTCCCTACCTTACCTATTAACATTACCAGCCACCTGGCAGTCCAGCCTGGGTCCATGGCAGTTACCATTGATTACTCCTCTTCATCCATAATCATGTATCAGACAGTCACAAAATTCTGTCTTTTCTATTTCAAAAATATCTCCAGGATATATCCACTTCCCTCCATTTCCACTATCTTTGCTCTAATTCAGATATTTAATACTTCTGTTTTGTTTCATGGCATGTCTATGGTATCCTCACAAGGAATCTGCCTTTCTGTGTTCAATCTCCCCCCTCTCTAATTCATTACTCATTCTGTTGTCAGAACTGTATTTACAAAATGTTTGTTATTCTCTTGATTTTTCTGCTATACAGGAAAATTCTGTGGGCATGGACTGAGCCTTCCTTGTCTTAGTATTCCCCGAAGCACCAAGCCTTACTTCATCAACTTCATGATGATAAAATGATTCCTAATCTCACAGATACTATGGCAAACGTATGTCTCAAAACTGATAAAAACCAGTATGAGACATGAGCAGCGGATTCACCAGTGTGGTTCTGACCTGGCTTGTCTGAGAAATGCGACGAGTCCGGTTATAGAGCGCCATGCTGTCTCCCTCCCGCGTTCTCTCAATCCTCCAACCCCACGCCAGCATGGTTTTTAAAGACTCTTTGATAGGCCAGCGATAAATTTCTTTTTCCTAGTGACAAAAAGAAAGAGGAAAATAAGGGGGTGGGTATTATGAATCTGAATGAAAATAAAAAATGTGAAAGAGACTGCCTACACTTAAAGAAAAAGATTGGCATTGTTTATTTAAAAATGAAAAACTAAAGTAAAAGTTCTGAAAAGTGCAATGTGAGCTGAGATCTAGTTTGACTAAGACTGCTAAGAGGGATCTCAGCTTATTACTGTGTGGAGGTTAATTTCCTTTAGCTTCTGATACTTTAGATAGAAACTAAAAAGGAGCAACAGTGCCAGATTATATGATACATGGGCTTTTCCACCATCTGAATAAACAGACAAGAATAACTCTTCCTCCATAAACACCAAGCTACAAAGTCCTTTTCACCTCATTTGTCAAGATACTGATTGTCACCCCCAATGAAGTAAAATACAGGAAAACTTATAAATAACAATCATTGTAAATTACTTCATTATCCCTCATCAAGAAACTCTTAAGCATGATAAGAATATTTTCTAATGTCCTTAAAAATATTGGGGAGGAATACAAATTAAAAAGGGACAGAAAAATATTAAGGAGGGAACAACCAATTAAATATGGATAGAAAATGGGAATAGAGAAAAAAAAATGACAAGATAAAAGATAAAAAAATGGGGCCTTTATTTTTTTTATTATTATTATGTTCAGTTAGCCAGCATATAGAACATCATTAGTTTCTGATGTCATGTTCAACGATTCATTAATTGTGTATAACACCCAGGGCTCATCTCAACACATTTAAATAAAGGTGTTTTTTAAAGCATATACAAATAGTATATTTTAATAAGAAATTATATAATAAAGAAAAAAATTCAAAATAAATTAAAACTACAAAACCAAAAAAACCTGACAACAATAAAAAAAACAACCTCACCTTTTCAGATAATAGTTTATATGGCTTCATTAATGGTTGAACTTTAGACGAGTCTGAATATATTTCTCCATAAATCCATCCATTTGCCAACTTAAAAAAAAATCATCAAAATTATTTTACATGGATTAGTTTTTGAGTGTAGGTGTGCATGTGTTTAAGTGTATTTGGTAAAAATAAATCTAAAATAAACCAAGACATTGATTAAGGTTTGAATTTGACCCAGCATAAGTCAATATAAAGATTTCCATCCTAACCAAGATTATTTTTGAGTAATCACTGAGAGCTATTCTTTTCATCCAAAGATTAAACACACCCAGTCTACCTCAAACAGATCCAGGTCTGTGATTGTGTCATAAGCACTCCCCCCCTCCCCGCCAGGAGCAGACTATGGGGTGCATGGCCCCCATGATACCGATTCTGCCCCATTTTTGGACCCTCCTCCTGAGATGCTCTTTTTATTACTTTTTCTAAATATTTTTTTGAAATGCTCGTTTTAAACAGGAAACCTGGACTATTCTGCTTTATGTGGAAGATTCTCTGAATAATGCTGCCTGTTTTGTCCGCTCCAGTATTCAGTGATCTCTCAACACGTTTGTTCCACATTATCTTGCCCATGTACATATCCTGTACCCATCACCATTTCCCTATCTCCTCTCATGTCTGCCTCTGGAATGTGAGTAACTAGACTGAATTTGCTCAGGACAGCCTTCCTGGACATTTCCTCTCCATCACCACCAGCTCAGCACCCAACAGAGTCTTTATATGAAACAGAACATAACTCATACTGACTCACTTCATAAGTAAATTACTGAACAAAGAGCCACATACTTATCAAGCAAAAAAGAGGGTTTCTTAGGAGAAGGAGACCAATTGGTTAAGGCAAGAACTGAAACTGAATAGAAAGTCTAGCCGGATGATACGGAGCGGCTCTACAGACACCTCACAACCCGTCATGTTTCATTGTCATGTCGCCAAGAGCACACGCTTATCTTAGATTCCTGTGTCCTCCTCAGCTCCATTTCTCTGACAAACCTTCACAGACATCATCTCTCAAATTTAACCAGGCTCAACGTAGTGTGACTATTCAGCCACAAGCTTTCTTTTAGAGAATTTCATGGTGGGTAGGACATGTGTTACTTATCTCATTTGCTTGCACTCCTTTTTTAACAACACAAACATGTCATCTTGCCATGTGATTTATTCTTAGAGACCTGCCGATCTACGTGGTAATAAAACACACAACAGAGGAGTAGAAGGTGTAAACACTCAATTCCAATGAACAATTTTCAAGGTTTTATCTAATATAAAATTATATATAAAGTCAAAGTTTCTTTAAAAGATTTTTGACCTGGAGTCACCTTTTCAGATAATAGTTTATATGGTTTCATTAATGGTTGAACTTTAGATGAGTCTGAATATATTTCTCCAAAAATCCATCCATTTGCCATAATTACTACTTATACTTATGATTATTACTTTATACTCTCACAAATAATGTGCTAAAAACTGTATTTATGACTTCATTAATAGAATTTTTATTCCTAAAACTGTGCTGCTTATGAGCAAATACTTTTTTTTTAAAAGATTTTATTTATTTATTTGAGAAAGACAGACTGGGGGAAGGGACAGAGGGAGAGAATCCTCAAGCAGACTCCCCACTGCGGCAGACTTGGGGCTTGATCCCACAACCCTGAGATCCTAAGCTGAGACTACACCAAGAGCCTGTTGCTCGATTAACTGAGCCACCCAGGTGCCCCTTTATGAACAAATATCCTTATTCATATGTGTATTACACATGTGTTACTGGCAGAACTAACTACTGTATCAGCAAATCGGAATTGAATGTTCTTTCCTAATCTAGATGAAGCTTTCACTTTAAAGTGGAAAGTTGTCATGGTCAGAAATATTTGACCAGTGACCCGTCATTAGGTACATTCAGTACTGAGTTAGAACATGATACTCTGACTTTTACCTTGTCCATTGACCACTTGTCATGAGAATGTTCTGCATATTTGTTAATGAAGTATTCCAACTTCTCAGGAATTGTGATACTATGAGAAAAATAAAGGAAAAAAAGCTTGATTTTTAAAGGATTTACAGGAAATCATACCAATAATTTACTCACAGCTTATGATTGCATAAATCCCATTCAATGCACAAGTGTTAAAAAAATCATCTTAACAAGGTATTACTTTTCCATAGTGTAGGAACAAAGTTAAACTCAAGCCATAATGTTCTATCTGTTCATCTTATATTAATTCATACATTATTATGGCTCAACATAAGTTATATTTGATAAAAATTATATATAATATAAATAAAAATAATTAAAATGTATTCAAAGATAAGGACAATAGATTATACCAAAAAAATTTTTAAACCTGAATCAAGATATGGTTAGACTCAATGAGCTTAAAGACATACTTCTCTTCCATATTCACTCTTTGAAGTTATTCTCCCTTTTTGACTTAAGTCTCATCTGCAACAACTATAAGTGGATAAAAAATGGCTGAAATCTGGTTACATTTTTTAAATGTACTAAAATTTTAAGTTAATGTCATACAACTAATGATGTGTTAATGATTTTAAATTTTGTGGTCCACATACAACATTCTAATTGTTGTTAATATGGATTATAGTGAAAAGTAACCTACTCATGCTTTGTGACCTTAACACTTATTTCTTATTCCTTTCATATTTAATCGATATTTGATCTCTTGAATAGATGTTGAGTGCATGCAAGTGATGACCAAGTCTGATGGTAAATATGGGACTTGGAATATTAAATATATTGATGAATGGAAAATTAAATAGACACATATATATATAATTCCATTCATTCACACACATAACTTATTAACACAATTAACACTGAGAACTGAATTCTAAATAAAACCTAGCATAATGAGATGGGTCACTGTTCTTTTTCAACAATATTATCAGTCAGTAGAAACAATATGTAAAAATCACAAAGATGTAGAAATGATTGACATCACTGAGTAAACCTAATCTGGTAAGAATTCCCCAAAGGGGCAAGCCTCGGTAAATGAATACACATGCCCAACAGTTGTTAATTAATTAGATTGTTAATCAACACTGAGACCATGACGTCTTCTGATGTTATTTCAAAACCCTGGATTATATTGTACATTAGCAAGCCACAAACTTACCCATGTAGGAACTGAACATGTGATATTCTGATTTACTTACATTGGAAGAGATACAAAGGATCAATCACATAAGCCAAATACTGGGGGGTAGAGTCTTTTCTCACAGGACTGTCATCAAATACCAAACATGCAAATGTAAGGCATTATCCAACTAATGGCATACCACTCGGGTTGAAAGTTTGATCTGTTATGAAAGCTAAACCAGCCGGGGGCCGCCCAGAAGCCTAAAAGTTGAACTCCCAAGCAAATTCAGATGCTGTGGATGGTGGCTACCAAGTGACTACCTTGCTAACCACTGATCGTGCGGAAGTCACCATGGAATCGACAAGATAATGTAGCATGAAGAGTCAGCTTTCCTCCCAAATGGGAAACCATGGTCCTACTCAAAGACAGTAACAACAAAAATGCTGAGACTCCCAAACACCTGAAGTACTGAGACATCCCACTTGTAAAATGATTTATGCAACTAAGTACAAGTAAGAAGTTTTATAATGTTAAGTAACATTTTATCTGTGGCTAAGGTTGTTACACTGCATTATAACGGCATGCTCAATTTTCCACCACTATTCTCATTTGATGTTCCCTGGAATTTCATGCTTTGCTTTATGATGCTGAACATTAACTGCTACCCCTAGGCTTTGCTGAGATGTAGTGATGGTGGGGTGACTTCCCGCAGCTCACAGGAACACCTTTGCCCTGTGTGCTGCTATCACCCCCAGTCAAAGACGATAGAGGTTGGCTATAAGTATTAAGATTTAGGGTCAATTTTCAACTAAAAATATAGCTGATATACTTTCTTGATTCTCATTATTGTAGATATTTCCATGGGGTTACATATGGAGAATCTGGGTTAAGTATCCTAGAAGGTACATCTTATCTACTTCTGAAATTTGCATAATCATTATTATTACTACTATCATTCCATCAAGTAAAGGGACTCCTATCAAAAGGATACCAATTCAAAGGGGGCATGGATTAGAGAAAGTTCACTTTAGTACCTTATTCAATTTCAGACTTCACACATCATTTACAATAAAAATCTGCTGCAATAGAAAGAGTCCATACTTTGAGGTATCAACAGGTTGTGGGTTAAAGTTCCCTTCAGAATCCATTGATGACTGTTTTTCCATCATACTGACATAATTTGACTCCATGTAGTCTGGAGGCAAAGCTCCCGCAACTGCACTCAGGCAAGGCAGTGCCAGTTTGAAAAGTTCTTGTTCATATTTCTGGGAAGAAATGGAGGACCAAAAAAAAAAAAAACAAAAAAACAAAAAAACAAACAAACAAACAAACAAACAAACAAAAAACAAGACAAAACAATACAAACACCAAAACACAAAAAACCTGCATTACTACTGAGCAAAAGTTGTCAAAATGATTGCTGTGGCTGGCAAGATGTTTTAAGAGAAAATCAGAATTACGCTGGGCTAACCTAACTCCCTTAACAGATTCTTTCTCTAGCAAATGAAACATATAGCCTGAAACCCCACCAAACAGGAGAGAGGCCAAAGTTGTCACGTAAGAAAATCTTTGCTTCCCCAAGAGTTTTTCTCCAATATTTTATGAAATAAACCTGAATATAAATGTATAACGTGTCTTCATAACGTAAATGTAATTTCAGTCAACAAATAGCAGAATTATAGAATATTGCTACACCATGTTGTAAAGACTATACCTGAAACACACATAAAGGATCATTCCAGAGAGTAAGAAATTTTAACTGATTTGTATCACATTACAAAGGTATGAAAAATAAAATTCTAAACCGAGAAAGAAATTCTATGGGGAATATGCACAATCAAAATTTCTGGAAAGTGTTATTTGTATATTAATTATGTAAGGGATTAAACGTGTATTTATAGATTTTTTAAAAAGTAAAAAATAATCATTATTTAAGAATTATCTCACTTTTAAGTGTTGTTTTGAATTAATGTTGTAAATCCTCCTAAAACTGCCTTCTACATATTATTTTAAAAGGATCCTCAGTTTACCAAAGGCAATTCAGTGACAAAAAGCATCAAGACGTAGCTTTCAACTGTAATCACGGGTGAACTTCACTCTATTACATAGCAAACTTCTGGATATCCTGCTCCAGGATATCTGATTTTGATTAATAATTTAAGCAGAAGCATACAAGGCTGTTCTGATTTTCCCTGAAGAACGATCCCCACCCCTCGCCTTCTGAAAATATATGAACTATTCTTTATAAATATGCCAACTGTTACAGAATGTCACATATAGAAAGCAACACAGAGTGGAGTGACTTAAGCCTCCATAGCTGCATAGTGAGAAAAGCCAGTAAGGCCACTGGAACATTGCAATTTCATGAGACTGTATTTTTTATTTGATTAGATTTCTTCATGGTTTTAAGATCTGGGTGACTAGGGAGGGTTTGAGTCTGGGTAAATCCAAATACACCAGAAACTTAACCACGTGCATAATTTCCTGAAATGCTTAGCCATTTTAAGTTCTGAAGGTGTTACGATCACAAGGAACATGTTGATTACTGAAATTAAATATAAACTGCATTCTCAACATTTGTTAGACACTGAAAAAGAACTAAGTCTTAATAAGTAAAGATAATATTCCACTAGGAATATTTATGGCTTTTAAATTTTTTATCACACAAAGGCCACAAAATCTTAAATCACCTTTTGAGACAGGGCGTCAAAAATGCCCCAAAACAACTTTCTTGATAAATGAAGCTCTTCCTCTGAGGCAGCTCCAAAGTTCCCCCACCCTCCAGGCAGGCAGTAATATTTCCAGCATCTTTCATAATGATTTGTCAGCAGCTACGGGAGAAAACAATTATAAAAGCAATGAGTGAAAGATACCTTTCATATTTTTTCCCATTACTTCCCATTTGATACTCAAATGCCATGTAATAAGGTCAACTGAAACAAAACTGCTCAATCCTAAATGAATTCTTCTGGAGAATACTGTTACCTTATATACCATGCCTCTTTAAAATTCAACACTGGTCACAGTATGCGGGCCCCATGCCCAATTTTACACATAAGTGCATCTTGAACAGCATTCTTTACAAGGCTGGGTATGGATGTATCCCTGGGTCCTATATAAGTTGCTATCATTTACTCAGTTTTATGAGTCGCCATCCCCTGGATATGCGCATCTGCACTTAAGGAAAGGACTGATGCCAGGGTGACCCAGGGGCACAAGGAAGTATGTCTAGGGTACAACACCTGAAATGTACATTCTAAGGGAAATCTACCTCTGAATATTTTTGCTTCCTTTTTGCCAATCCTTAATCACCACACTTTAGGCTTCGCTGCAGAACTTCTCTCTCTCAATAAACCTCCTAAACTACTCTGTTTCAGTAATTTCTTTACTTATCTTTATTTGGTGGTTATGGATGCAGTTTATTATCTTGTCGAGTGTCTGTGTTCATCTTCGGTTTTCATCTATGTACATTTTGTTTGTTTAGGGCTAAACTGTAAGTTCAAAGACAAAGTAGAATCTTCTAATTCTTCAGTAGTTCTTTCATAATTCACTTTAGATCTTTAAACTAACAGATATTCACAACTACTTGCTGAATTAATAAAATGATCTTTATGAATCAACTATAAATTTTTGGGCTCTCTTTTCTGTAACTAAGGAGGGAAATAGATCAAAAAGGATTGATGTTATTAAAACAAACTACATCTCTTATTAGAGAAATACTTCCAGTTTGGTCTCCCTCTCAATTATAACACACACACACACACACACACACACACACACACAATTTAGAAATCTCGAATAATGAAATATTGAGATCTAATGTGTTTGGATTAACTTGGAAATATCTACAACCTAAAAGAGTTTATCACAAAAAGTAATACTATCTCTTTTTCTCAGGTACCTTCCAGATCATTAGTATGAAGAAAATTTTGTATGGCAAGAGCTCTTCTAGACGATAAAAACTGTTAAAATGGGATTTTTAGCAAGGATATCATTTATTTTGCATCATTCATTAATCTAAATTTACTAAACAAAAATGAATTTTCAGGGAGAAAGACTGTATTTGCTAAATATCTACAGATGCTTAGAGTAATAGCAGCTCAAAATACCAACTCATATCTCAGACTTCTTTTTTCCAACACTGGTACTGGGTGGCCATGAGGAAAAATGAGGTTTACCAGATGACAGTACAGAAAGGCTCCCCATAAAACAGTCCACTATATGCCTATGACCTCCACCCACAGACCATGCTAGTAGATGTAGTAGGACACACCGAATATTCTAATCCTACATCTGGATTGCGATATTAGATGACAGAAATATATTTTCAAGTCAGTAAGACACTATGAGCCCCGATCATTCATGAGCAGAATAATGAAGCCGGACAGAGAAAACGTCAGTGATCCTTCTATACTCGGTGACAAACGGCAACTGCATAGACAGAGAGGTTATCCTTGAACCCTATGATGTAACATTTGGAAACTGCCATGTGACTACCAACTTAGAAAATGGGTGTTTTGAAAGCCTGCTCTTTATCCCTTGAGGTTGCTAATATTTCGGGCCATACCTACTACATGTTTTCCATCTTTAAGAGTAGCGTGGCTCATGTTTTCTTTGTTGCGCATTTTCCCCATTGGTTTCCATTTCCATTTATCTACAGGAAATCAATCTTAGAACTTGTATGATCTTTTAGGGCTTATTTTATTATGATATACACATTTCTCAAATTTATATGCCCACTTTCAAGAATTGGAAGAAATTTTCCAGCATCAAAAATCAAGCATGGTGCTTCTAAGAGCTGTACATAGCGTAAGAGAAGAAAAATCAGAGGACCCAGAATTCACATAACTGCGGACTTTCCTCTACTTACCTTAAGAGGCATCTTGGCATGTTCATTTAATAATGGGACATCAAATACTAATCTTCGGAGCAAGTGTTGCATCATAGAAGGTCTCAATTGGCTGGTGGGACAAAGCTCATTTTAATAACGAAGAGAAATGTCTCTAAACCAAGGAAAGAATTCATGAGCTAAATTATATAAGCCAAGAACCTGTACCTACACCTCTCTTCAGATGGTGTTAATTAGGTGCCCCCAATCCAAAGATGAACCCGCCACCACACAATTGTACAAAGGGTTACATTTCCAAGTCCTCTCTATCTGCTCGATCTGAAGCCCACTCCTTATTTGCTACAGATGTTCCTCATCTCCCCTTCACTTCCCAACCACCCACAACCACAGACCCCACTGTTTTCTGAGACCCTTGCTCCAGTAATTATAGTAAGTGCTTCTTCCCTCACTCCACTGGCTGGGAAGGGTCTTCGGTGACTGAATTAGAAGCAAACACAAGAGGGAGTGTTGAAACAGGAGGGAGGGGGAAAAGGCTGAGGCAGAAATTCGGCCAGAGGAGGATGGAAAAGAAAACTCACACACATCTATTGTGTCTGGTCATCCTGAATGCTTCACCTTGTTTAATAAGTAGATAAACTCTGTGAGATAGTTATTTTGGTCCCATTTTACAGAATTTTAAGGTCGGGGAGTTAGAGACATAACCCCTAATTTTTCATCTCCTTCTCCCATCTGGCTTCTAAACCCACATACTTCGCTATGAGTGAAAACATTTCCTCACCAGTGCACCGATAGGCCACACGCCTTCACCTGCTCTTGCAATTAGAAGGAAACCATCACCCCAGCCAGGGGCTTGAGAAACTGCCACTTTAGTTGTCAGAACCCCAACAGGAGAAGGTATGTTCTGGCTTTCAGAGTAAGACATTTGAACACTTCTACCTCTAGGAACTGGTTTTCCAGGATGGAGGAAATAGTCAGCCTTCATGATTGCCACAGTAAGTAATGCTTTAATATTATACTGTATCATCTTTTATATTTAATAAGTCTCTTTTTTCTTTTCTCTACTAGAAGAGGAGTTAAAATCATCATACATAGTCGAAAGGGAGAATCTACTAATCTTACACTCAAGTGGCCAGGGACTCCTCACACAGTTCCCCTACCCACCAACATCCAGAACAGTAACACTGGTCCAGCACTCTCTCCAGTGGCCAAATACCCTACAGATGCCCGGAGGAAGACTTCTGAAATTGACCAGGAGCAAGGGTGCTCTGATAGGACTCTAACCTCGGGTAAGGGGACTACCTAAAATGGATTCGTTTTTCGGTACAGAAATTTCTTCCAAAGTTCCTAACTATTTGTCAAGGGCCATGTAGTAAATTCTCTTTCTCAAAGAAGCAGCAGCTTGATACGAAGGAGTTCGTTCCCCACTTACCCACAAATAGAGAGCAAACAAACTTCTATGGCATCCCGCTGAGCTTTGGTAAGAGAGCAGCCCTTAGAGAGTCTGTACACAGTGTGAAGTAAGGAGTCAATGAGAGAGGCATGGTGCTCTGTGCCCGCAAAAAGAGGGGCACATCTCGTTAACAGAGGCAGCACGGCTGTGCAAAGGTACCGATTGAGGGCCAAGGCCATGTCTGTAGCACTCAGAGCAGCCTAGAAAGCAATTGTGAGAGTAGAGAGTCATTAGTGTTTGGCAGTAGACTACTCTCAAAGGGATGACTATGTGGACATGGGATTTCATTCTCCAGAAAATGACAAGTATATGAACAATGGAGATGTACTCCTCGGTTATATCTTTAAGTGTGGTTCATATGATTTTTTTACCATTAGAAACAATCAACTTTCAATTGCTCTGTTTATGAGATAAAAATGAAATGATAGCTATAGTGCTTGCTCCCCCTTCAAGAAACCCAAGAGGCTCACATTCTATAATAAGGTACAAGGGGAGGATGGATATGAGATGAAGACACTAACGACACTTAGGAATGTGACTTATTAACATTTATATTTTAGCTCATGACCAGCAGAATTAATAGCCAAAGGCTGACTGTGTTATTATGTTCTCAGCTATCCTGTTTAGGTCAGAATTTCATGTGAACATACCCAACAAAGAAAAAAGAAATTTCAGTTTCTTTTTATGATTCTCCTCTCTTGACCTTCCTGAAAGAGCTATTATCAACTCAAGATCTGATTCCCTCTGGAATCAAAAAGATCCATTTAATTGACAATAAAAGCAGGTATTAGTATAACTACTGAAATAACATTTAGAGCTTCAGCTTATTCTATAATGCTTCCAAGAGTAGAATATTTACACCTGTCATGACAGATTTTCAATGTGGGCCACTGGATGGATAGGAGAGATTTCAGACTTATCTGTGCTTTAAAAATAAAGATACTGGGATGACATTATAATTGGCACAACTCAACAATGTACATTAAACATTCTTAATACCATAACTGCTTTCAGTGAGAGGCGTAATTCTTTAGGCCAATTTGGAGGTTAAAAGGAGCCACTGTGACTTCCCAAATTAGGGTGATATAAACTTATTGTCTTCTGTAGTACCTGATCAGAATTCTTATCATACTCCTGAGGTTCTAAGTTTTCTCCACTATTCAGTGAATTTCTTAGGACACGGTCTATTTTATTTTTAGTTTACCCACTGCCTGCCTAAAAACATAATAGGTATTCAATAAACATTTGGTGACAATGTATAAATGAATGAATATATTTATGGAGAATATCACAAGCCAGAGAATGAAGAGTCAAAAGTTGAGGATGTCAACTTTTCAAATCATTACCGTGTCTAAAGAAGCAGCAGCCCGGAGATCTGGCAGAAAGCCAACCTCGAGAAGATGGAGGAGGAAATCTTGAACCTCAATCCCATAGACCCTGTCAAGGAACAAAACCATGGCTGCCTTGTGATCTGGGCAAAACCCCGCAGACATGTCAGGCTCCACCACATTCCCATCTAAAAGAGAGAAGGTGACACATCATTGTTAATGGATTGCAAATGGCTTCTCTCCAGGCTTCTCAAGTTTCAAAACAGTCAAGTTATCATTTGAATGGATTTTTGTCCCTTCTACTACCCACAAGCAAGTGCTGGGAATTGGCTGAGGAATTATGCCAGTGCAATTTAAATTCAAGGTCATTCAAAATGTGATTTGGGAATCCATTCATATTAATTGCATGTAGGATCAAAGACGTAGTATTGCTAGATAATAGAAGGAAACAAAAAGGCATCCAAAATCTACACTGTAAAACTAGCAGTAAATTCCATAAAAAGTTAAATTGTAAAGTTTTCACTGTTTTCAAAAATGAGAGCCTCTTTCAAACAGTAATAAAACTCACATATCCCTGTATGATAACCATGATTCATTTATGTATTTATGGGTTAGACAATTACAAAATGATGAAACAACTCTATGAATCAGTTTGACTTTAAGTATGTTTCATTATTCATAATAGCATTTAACAACATTTAAGACATATTTGAGAGTCACATTATTTTTCTCTGTTAATCAATATTTGGTGCCTATATAGATGAGTGAACCTCTTAGAAGAATTCCATAGATTCACAGGTTGGCAACCACTGATACGAGGAATTTGGGGATTATGTACCAGTTTAAAATATTGCAGGGCAGATGTGTTTCCTGTTTGACCATGTGATAATAATGATGCCAAATACTCTGCTACTGATGACACACTGTAAGATTCTACAAATAATATCACAGAATCTTTAATATTGATGCAGTGTTGAAGAAAAAGGGACCCAGGGAAAGAGGATACATGACTACAATCATCCTGAAAAAATAAAGTCACAACTTTTTTATTTTCCTTCATAATTAAGGAATGGATTTCTTATTTGAATCATGAAAATAAATAAGAAACAATATTTTAAGGGAAATTATATTAAAGGTTAATATGAAATAGCTTCCATCCTTATTAAATTATAATACCCACTATACCTACTACTTTTCTTCCTATAATTAAAATAATGGGAATAATAGCTCTTATTTGTGTTGTTATCAGGCACTCTGCTAGGAATGTTCCAGACTTGATCTTACACAGTTTTCAAGAGCACACTGTGAGGCTGGTATTCTTAGCTACGTTTAACAGATGACAACTGACCTTCGGGAAAGTTAAGTAACCTTCCCAGGGTCGTACACCTAGCAACTGGCGAAGTTAGATTTAAACCAAGGAAAATCAAATTTAAAGCCCAACCAGTAATGTTAAATCAGTGTGGTATACTTTTTAATTAAAAGTCTGTATGAAATTCCCATTTAATTCTCCTACAAATCACATTATTAGGGAATTTAAATGTAACAGATTCTACGATTTTAATATACAGTTGTGCCTAAGGAAATAGTAAGCCACCCATTGATCCTAAAATAAGATTTCTGTTTCAAACACTCTTTTGCGCAGACATTTGTTTTCAGGCGTGTTACAGCTCCATACGCCTGGGACTCAAGAATCATCGATTTGCTACAGCTACGGTTTTATCTTCACCATCTCCCGAACACCATGGAGACCAATAAAGTTGAGGAACTGCCTCCTGTCCGACTTCTGGCTTTTGAACTGGAAGGAGGAGGGCCAGGTGCACTGGTCTTACCCTGTGACACCTGCAGTATTCATCCACCTGCAGTTACGGCCTCGGACAGTCTGTCCAAACGTGCCAGGGCCAAGTGCTGTAGGCACTGGACATCGACTTTTGAGGTCGTGTGCTTGCCCTCAGGGTTCCGAACCCCTCCCACTTGCGTTATTTTGGGGCCATGCCCTAGTTCTAAAATAGGTGTGATAAAAGATTTTGAGAAAGGCCTCAGCTACCACGAAGGGAGGAAGAGGCAAACTTCACATGCTAAATATAGAACATACAAATATCACTGATAATTGGTGATGTTTAAAGAACCAGCTGCTGTGTCACTGGAACATAAAAAAAAAACACATTACTGATTTCAGTTTTGAAGTTGATTTAAATGCATGCCGCGGCAAAATAAAAAACACACAGTTTCTGTCTATATTTTCCATAAAAGGAAAGTGGTAAAAGAAACATGTAGAAATTCAATAATAACCAATGGACTGATTTTAAAAGTTAACCTTCATCATGATTTTGATAGTTCACCCACACACAAAAAAATCCTTTAAATCCCAAGGTAGACAATATAGTGCGTATTTATGAAGGAACACATCACCAAATAATACGATTATAGAACTAAGTGGAAGAGGAAAGAAACCAACTTGAAAAATAGTAAAGGCTGATAAAGGCAGATAAGTGGAGCAAAAGTGGGAGACATACAGAGACTTTGGGGGAATTCTGAACTGGACACTTGGCTTCTCTTATCGCCTATGTTCTTGGTTCTTCATTATTACTAATTTTACCTTAAAATGTAGTACTTCTCTACTCCCTAATTTGTGTATCATGGTATTATCTTTTTCCTGACGGTGTCAATTTTGAGGCTCAGAATGTAGGGCAAAGAAAAGACGCCTTATTTGAGTAAATGAACAGTACACAAGATCTCGTATGGATGCAAAAGGAAGAAATCGCCCCAAGGGGAGAAGGCGACAAGCCAGGGGATAATTTTTCAGCTGCAGCTTTCCCTCACATCATAATGAACGGTCAGCTACCGTGGCTGCTTATGTCACCCGGAAGGAAGGCTTGGGTCCGTGAGCTGGGCACATAGGAAACATTACTTTCTCATCCTCAGAAGGCTGGCAAGGAGGGGCAGCCAGCCTCAGTTACGCAGCGGTCCCTGCATTCTAGACTTCAGATAACAGCTAATCCTCTCTGGGGCATAACTGATGCAAGGAAATGATCATAACATGCACGTTCTACCTAACCGCATTTTCTTCTCAAATTAGAAGTTTAGGTAAAAATGATATGTGCAACAATATCCAATAAAGTGTTGAAAAGTGAACAGGACTGAAGCTGGAAAAAGGAAAACTAAAGTGTAATCTGGAATCTAACCAACGCTTGTCTTCGATAACTCTCAAATCTTTGTTTCTACGGGAGGCAGAGTGTAAACCATGACCAGGGGCCTGGGCCTCGGGCCTCTGCCACCTGCCATTTCTGCTGTAGCTTGGGGCGCTGCAGGGGTCAGTGAGGGCGTCCACGGAGGCCCTCCAGCCACCTCCACAGTGCAGCACCTACACTTCACTCAGTGCTGCCTGAGCCCTCCTTCTTCCCCAACCCGATCTGGGCTACCGCATTTGCTGGCATTTATGTAGAGAACAGGGTATAACTGCATTCTCCATGCTTCTGACTTAATATTAAAAACTAATCATGGCACCTGCATGGCTCAGTCAGTTAAGCAAGCAACCAACTCTTGGTTTTGGCTCAGGTCATGATCTCAGGGTCATAAGATCGAGCCCCGGGTCAGATTCCAGGGTCAGTGAAGAGTCTGCTTGAGATTCTGTCTCCCTCTCCCTCTACTCCTCCCCCCACTCACACTCTCCCCCTCAAAATAAATAAATAAAATAAAATCTTTAAAAACAAACAAACAAAAAAACTAATCACAAACAGTTGCTAGACCAAAATGACATAATGTAAACAGACAATAAACATTTGGGGAAAATGGTAACATTTTTATTTTTAAAGTTTTCTCCTTAGTCTTGAAAAGAGCATTTCTTTCAACACACTGGGAATTTTTTTAATCTCTAAGTCAAAAGCTATGATAATTTTGAGGGGAAAAAAGCGTCATTAAGAAAATGGTAATGAAAACTATCCAAAAGGGTGAATAAAAGAATTGCAGTCAAGAAAGAGAAGAATGGGGACCAAAAACAGTAGGAAAGAAATTAGGTAAGACAGGTGAGGTATATATTTCCTCTTCTTGGGGAAACTATCAGAAATGTCATGTAAAAAATTACTAAAATCTCATTGAAAATAGCTATTTAAAAATGATAAAAATCTCATTGAAAACAGCTGTTTCAAAACAATGAGAACAGAAAATACTTTATAAAAAAGTATCCTTTTTCAATTATATATAAATGTTTGTATACATATGTGAAGAATATGGGAATAGAGCTTTTTTGATTCAATCAAAATAATGTACTTTATAGTTCTTTTCTTAAAGAAACTGAAATCCTGTAACTATGCTGTAGGACAGGGTAGGGTGTGGGGGGGAAATGTGGATGCTGATAATATTATTTAAAACTCCTGTCCTCCAATGTCCCACCGAATTACAAAGAATGGAAGTTGGCCTTACCTTTGGCTATTGTTGGCATCTGAAAAGCAATGCTGATTACTCCCACCAAATCTCCCAGTGGAATTAGGGATCTCAAAATGGACCGGATTCTGATGGCTTCCCCCTTACCAGCATGAATCAACTATGGGAAGAAAAATAAAGGAACATTAGAAAATCTTCGTGAAATCAATGTTATAATTTCATCTAGAAAATCTCAAGTATGGGAATCCAAGTCTAAAATATTTTTCTGTTCATCATACATATAAAATTAGACCTCTGGTAGAAGCTGTTGTTTCAGGCTTACATTACAGACAGATATTTACTTGCCCACAGTTTTGTTGACACCAGCATATGCTGAATTACATATTACAAAGAAAAAAATTATCTTTAGACCCAGAACATATAGTAATATTTATGACTGATTTAGCCTCTTTTCTTGTTTGGGGTTGAAAATGTAATTGTAAATCCATCTACATTCCACAAGGATTTCTCCCAAGGAAGGGTGTATAATGTGTGTGTGTGTTGGGGGGAATGGTGAATAGGAATCATAACAGGTCTTTCAGACCGTCACTGGCTAACCAAGCACCTGTGAGGACCATGAATCTGACCCATCAAGAATCTTAGCCAGGGGGCGCCTGGGTGGCTCAGTCATTGAGCGTCTGCCTTTGGCTTGGGTCATGATCCCAGGGTCCTGGGATCAAGCCCCGCATCGGGCTCCCTGCTCGAGGGAAGCCTCCTTCTCCCTCTCCCTCTGCCCCTGCTTGTGCTCCCTCTCTCACTGTCTCTCTCTGTCAAATAAATAAATAAAATCTTAAAAAAAAAAATCTCAGCTAGGCTCTGGAGCAGACAGCGACACACAGGGGGTCCTCAACCGACAGCTACAGAAGGTGAGCAAATTTCAGAAGTGCAAGGTTAGTCCCTTATTGAATCTCTTGGGGTTTTTCTCCTACTTTAATAGAATAAAAAACTATTTATTAGCTAATTTCTTGGTTCTTTTGCTCTTTCACTTTAATGGAAAAAGAACGAATACTGTGAGCATAAAGTTTTTTTGTCTGCAATCACCTCCAGCCTACAAATTTTTGAGAATCTACTCCCATCGCCTAGGATGAAAATCTCATCAGCAGCAAGTTAAGCTTTTACAAAAATCATGCTCTAGGTCTGCTAACATTCTGACATTTCTCCACGCTGTGATTCCTCTCTGTTCATAATGAAAGGTTATATCAAGAAAACATGGAAGTTTTACCGTACAGCTGTGAAAGGGATGCCCTCCCCACCCCCCCAAAAAAGAAAAGAAAACACAAAACAAACACACAAAACCACTACAGATGCTAAGGGCAAAGAGAAAGACGTGCTCTGGAAGCAGTGGTTCCTCTGGCTCATGCTTAGACCAGGTTAGAAGCCGATCTGCCTTCTCCCCCGGCACCACCACTCCCAGCGTTTCAGTCTCTGTGCTGCTTCCCATTACCAGGTCACGAAGCTAATTTTATGAGCCCTAACTAGCATTTTCAAAATGAATATAATAGAATGAAACAGAATATATCAGAATAAAATAGAGTAAAAACTATCTGAATGTATTACAGAGTAAAAGGAAGTGCTGTTTCATGGAACTTAATTTCTTCTTGATCGAAATGCTGTAGAAAACGCCAAGCCGTCAAGTCTGAAGAGCGTTTCCTTCCCAGTAACTGCCCCCACCCCCACCGTCCCCTCAGCCAACGGCGGGCACGTGGCAGCTCCCTCACACAGAAGAAACAGTACAAACAAAGAATATGACTCTGGACAGGAGTGGCTGCTCCCCGCACGCACTAAATGAGGAGAGGAAATTTATAGGAAAAATGTGTTCTTTTCTTCTTAAAGTGTGGGGAGGCTGTCTGAGTTTTGAAAGTACACAAGTAACTGCCTATTCTATTAATGACTTGTACTGAAATCTCATTACTAATTTTTACAACCAAGACATTTCCAACCAAATAAACACTCGTTCAGCAATTAGGTGGCAGCTATTATTTTTAATGGAGCGTGGAGATTATTGGTTTTGGATGCTGTTATCATCTTTGCCAGCTACGGATTTCTTCACATAGATGGGTAAACCAGGATCGCCGCTCTCGGGCCGCAAAGCACTCACATGCATTTCAGGAGCACAGCGTCCTAACAGGTCAATCAAGGCTGCGTAAAAGGTCATGATGGCATTCCCCATGTGGATAGTGTCATCCTCCTCCTCTTCTGCATCACTTTCATAGATTTTTCAAAAGAAACAGAAAGTAAAGCAAACAGGATAATAAAGTGACATTTCAGATGTATTACATACTTCTCAGAGGAAAGGGACCCCTAATATAGCTCGTTCTGCCTCTTCTGCTACTTTTCATATGTACAATTAATTTGTACATGGACATTTTTAAAGGAAAATGAGTTTAAAGACCAGTTGCGAGAAATTTGATATGAAGAGTCCTTCAAAAGGGAAAAAGAGGAATTGCTAATTTGATGGATTCTGCTTATTTCTAGACGCAGACAAGCTTTGTTTTAACAAAGAAAATAGCTAATGGAAAGACCTGGTAAGTTTAGACTACCTGTGTAAAGAGCATACATTTAGAAAGAGGGTGATAAAGATCTGTCCTATAAGATAACATAGGTAAGGCACCCAGGACAGTGCTTGGCCCAGAGAAAGGACTTCAGAAATGTGATATCATTTACTTACCTATCTCTTTACCATCTACTCTACCTCACCCACCCACCCAAAATACCCAAACTGTCTCCCTCGCATCTTTGTAAGAAAGACATAAAGAGTCCATTATCCATTATCTTGCAGATAAGAGATAAATCTAAATGGCCTTGGAAGATCCCATTATTTTCCTCCCTTGGTGACTCAGCTGGGCTCAGCAGTCTGCAGCGTGACAACCTGGCCTCGAAAACATCATCCGGCATGCCACACTGCTCCCAGGGCCCTCCTGTGCACACCCGCTGCTGTGGTCCTGGGCCAAAGATCTCTTGATACATTTTCCGTTACTTAGAGAAACTGAGGGTCCCCTAGTCCCTCTATGGCTAATTGACAAACATGTAACAAGCTCTTGGAGGACCTCCCAGTCTGAAACCATCGTGGCCTTGGCATGGACAGAACATCTATGTGCAGTCTGTGTATGGAAGAAGGACAGTTTCAGAACTGCTCTGCTTGGAAATTTGCCTCCAATAAGCTCTCTGTTCTATCTTCCCCAGTGGTATTAGTAGTATAGGACATGACCTGCTAGTAGGACATTCACCTCCACAGATAAAAACTGCAAAGTGACATGCCTGGATTGACTTACGTCTACTGCTGGAATCAAGTATTAGTAATGTATATTGTGGAGAAATGTAAGGTAGTTACTGACTGCCTTCTCTGCCCTAATACCTTAACCAAGCATTCTCCTCCTCCGAATGACAATATCCCCTTTTCTGGACTTTACCACCATAGCAGTTTGGTTAAACCCCCCATTCCCTTGCTAAAGGTCTTACTTTCTTACTATTATCTTGAAAACTCATTCCAGCTAGCTTCACACTAAAACCTAACTACAATTTCAGAGGATCACCTGCCATTAATTGTAATAACTCCCTTTGCCATAGCCTCCTGGAAAAATTCACAAAATACACCTCATCCTACAATCTAAACTTCTCCCTACTAAATCCATATAGTCTTTCTTAGTTGTCTCTCTTTCACTCAACTTATTCCTGCAGCAAATTCCACCCATTTTTCCAAGTCTAATGCATTTTATTTTCAAGGGCAGAAATCCTGAGGACCAGAAATTACATTGCAATTGACAGTAGGCAAATCATATTTTGTAAAATTTCCAGTCAAGGAATATGAATTACTCTTAAATGACAGTGTGTATATTAGACCTACAGTGTTTTACTGGATCCGCTAGTTGGTGAGGGACCATCTCGAGAAGGATCCTCAGCTATTTTTATGGCTTCCTCCATGGCTGCGAGCAGACCGTTCCCACCTTCCCCTCTCAAAGCAGGACCAAAACACTCGGGCCTCCGGATAAGCAACCTCACCACGACATTAGCGTTCTCTTCCACACTCTCCCCTAAAATCAAAGGAGGAACAAGAGTAAACAAACATTGGTTATGTGGACGTTCTGAGCAAACACATAATTTCTTTAAATATAAATGAATTAGTATAACAACTAAAACCAAAGAACACAGTTAGTAATAAAGTTAAAATTCAATTCAAATCACTAGTTTTATGTGCACAAGACACAGTAAGTTTCTTCTTTTGTACTTAAAATTTTCAAAGTAAAGAAAAGCATTATAGGGGCAGAAAAAATTCATTTTTGTTAATTTGTTATAGGAAATGAAGCCATAAGCCCACCTATTATTAGAACTCAATTATAAAAATTTACAAGAATTTGTAACTGCCTAAAAATTTTAATTTAATAGTAAAGGTAAAGCATCACTACTGAAGCACATATCAGAAATTAAATTGTTACTGTAAAAAAAAGTACTGATTATTAAATATTCAATTTTTTTTCTAATTACTTCATGAAAATGCTGGGATATACCATTTTTAATGTATCTATTTTTATGCAGTTTTAATCATGACCAGAAAGACCCCAAGCGATCAGTCCTACCATTACAGAAGACAGCAAATCGGAGAAAGTCAAGATATCTCTCTCCTTCAACTGGATTCCATCCAATGTCTGGATAACCCTTAGACACCAGCATCTGGCAGCTCTGCAGTCCACAACCAGCCAAATATCGAACTACCTACAAACAAGATGACAAGCAAAAGTGTTATCCCGTGAGTGAGGAGTCATTAGATGCGAGCACTACACATGATAAGTGATATCCTTATAGGTCGGTTTAAAATGCATGTGGTTCTGCAAGTTCTGCTTAATCCCATGACGATCCACATGAACTCCCTGTAGTAAAACCTTAGAGTTAAGGAATATTTACGAACCGTAACAAAGTGCTATCACAATAAAAGTATTTATGAACCAACTCTATGAAAGAAAAATATTCCTAAGTTTCATATCATTTAATTTGAAACTTCTATCTATAAATGTCATTATATTTGGGGTGCCTGGCTGGCTCTGTCAGGAAAGCATGCCAGTCTTGATCTCAGGGTCATGAGACTGAAGCCCATACTGGGTGTAGAGCTTACATAAAAACAAAAACAAAACACGTACTATAAACACCAGGGCATTTGATAGACTTCAAAAGCATCTAAAGACCTCTGACCCAGTGTAAAGCCTAAATCCATCTGAGATACTGAAAGACCCATCTGAGATACAGTAATATTTCAGAGAAGTGAATTTACTTCCAAAATGATATCAATTTAATGTGGAGGGGGGATATATTTGAGAAAACACATAGAGAAATAGAAAAAACTAAGCTTAGATTCAAATATCCTTGGGCTCAAATCTGTCCTGCATGACTTACTGGATCATTTTGTGCCATGATTTCACAGTCTATAAAATTTCGGGTAGTATTAACTACCTTTAAGTATCACTGAATTTAACACATTAAATTTTCTGCCTGTCTTTGCCTTTTAAATTATTGTTTTATGTGAGTGTTGATCCTTGACAATATTTCATAACTGATCCAGTTTTAAAAGAAATCCCTAAGTTATTATCAACGGTAGTAGATTGTTAAACAAGCAACTTACCAATCAAGTTACACCCAGCTCAAGCTAAGCCGGCTTTAAAAACAAGTAATATAGCTAAAAATATTTTGTACCAACTTTAAGAATAATTTATGTACAATAAACTCATCAATTTAAAATATAAATTGGGGTCCCTGGGTGGCTCAGTCTTAGGTTAAGCATTTGACTCTTGATTTCAGCTCAGGTCATGATCCCAGTGTTGTGAAACTGAACCCCACAAAGCGCTCTGCACTGAGTGTGGAACCTGAATAAGTTTTTCTCTTTCTCCCTCTCCTTCTGGCCCTCCCCCCCACCCCACTTGTGCATGCGCATGCGTGCTCTCTTTCTCTAAAAAAGAAATAAAAAATTAAAGTACAAATTCAGTGAGCTCTGAGAGATTTATACATCTGTAAAAACACACCGCAGCCAAGATGCAGAACATTTCCATCACTCCTCAGGCCCCATCCGTCCCCCCCTGCATGCGAAGGCCTTAACAAGCTGCTTTGTAACACTAAAAATTAGCTTGTGCATTCTAGAACATTTATATGTGCAATCATCCCGTATATCTCTTTTTACGCTGGCTTCTTTCACTCAGAATAATGATTCTGAGATTCATTCACATTGTACCCCATGTAGTACGCCGTTCCTTCTTACTGAATAACAGCACTCCACTGCACATGGAAATAGCCCATATTTCCTTATCCGTTCATCAGTTGATAGACATTTGAATTGTCCCCAGTTTTTGGCTAAGATGAATAACGTTGTTACCAACATTCACATACAGGCCTTTGTGTGGACACACATTCCTATTTCAATTGAGGAAGTATCTCCAAGTGGGAAGGCTAGGTATATGTTTATGATAGGTATGTGTTTTGTGAAGAAACTTATTGGCTAAGAATTTATTAAGTTGGGGCACCTGTATGACTCAGCCAGTTAAGCGTCCCACTCTTGATCTCGGCTTGGGTCATGATCTCAGGGTTGTGAGAACAAGCCCTTCCTGCATCAGGCTCTGCATTGAGCATGGAGTCTGCTTAGGATTCTCTCTCTCCCCTCCCTCTGCCCTCCCCCAGTATGCTCTCTCTCTCAAAAAAAAAAAGAATTTAAGTTAAATTTGTTAAGAACCTGCCGACCTGCTTTGCAAACTGACTCTACCATTTTTCTTTTTTTTTTTTAAGATTTTATTTATTTATTTGACAGAGAGAGAGACAGCCAGCGAGAGACAGAACACAAGCAGGGGGAGTGGCAGAGGAAGAAGCAGTCTCCAGCGGAGGAGCCCGATGCGGGGCTCGATCCCAGAACACCGGGATCACGCCCTGAGCCCAAGGCAGACGCTTAACAAGTGCGCCACCTAGGCGCCCCATGACGCTACCATTTTTCATCTCAACAGTTCAGTTGCTCCACGTCCTCCAAAATGTTTGGTGTTGTCAACTTCTTAAATATCAGCCATATTTCAATAAATAGATAAAAAGATTTTCAAATATATATAAGAAAAAATGCTCCTGAGATTAGTCGAAGATACAAAGCTTTGTGATCCATGACCGGCAAGTCAAAAGGGTTTGGGAAAGAGCTCACTTTCTCTTGCCTTCAATAGCTATGCATTGATTACCTATCCAATGCCAATGCTGTTCTCGAAGACTGGGACAGAGTAGTGAACAATAGAGAAAAAACATGCCCTGAACTCACTGGCCTTATGTTATGACAGGGAGTTGATTTTTAAAAATACTTAAATGTATAGATGTTACATAATAATATGAAAATGTGTATTTCCATCTATAATACACAAATATATTTTTTCAACTGTTGGAAAATAAAGCAGCAAAGAAGACAAGACAGTAAACAGAGAAGAGGTTTCAATTTTAAATGGCACGGACATGAAGAGCTAACAAAATGTGACTTGGATCAATGACTGGAAGGACATCAGGAAAAGAGCCATGAAGACATCTGATGAAAGAATATTGCAGATGGAAGGAACAGCAAGCACGAAGTCCCTGAGGCAGGAGCATACCTGGCAAGCCCCCGCAAGAGCAAGGAGACCAGTGTGCCTGGAGCAAATAGAAAAGATCAGAACAGCAGGTAATAAGAGGGATATGTGAAATCAGATGGGTTAGAAGCCATCACAATGCCTTTAGCTTTTACTTGAAGTGAGATCGGAAATCTCTGGAAGAGTTGTGGACACAGGATTAATACTATATTTGTAAGAGGTTCATTCCAGCTGCTAAGTAGGGGAGCAGGGAAGGATCAGGAAGACCACTTAGAATGCAATTATGATGATAACACAGGGGAAATTTATCTATGTTCCAGCAAACATGTATGCCTAGTTAGAGCTCAGAGTCATAGTATGTTAGTGATGCCTTGCATTGGAATATATGTCTACATGATACAAAATGTACTTTGAGATGTTAAAACAACCTCTGAAAAAATTTAAACCGTATGACTAAAGCAAAAGTAACAACAGATACCATGAAAGGAGAGAAACCCACAAGAATACAGATAGAAAAGTTGATTCCCTTTCCAGAGACAAATGTATGTGGTCAGAGGAAACACTTCATCTCAAATTTCTTGTTCTTTGTAATTTACAATTATATGTTCTATGTAATATATGTAACACATTTATAATATATAAGATACATTATAATTGTGTCAATATAATTATAACTCTATTATGGTTATACGTCATCAATAATCTTGAGAAACAACTATAAGCAAGCATAACTCACACAAACACAAGGGGCAAGCATGCTGCTTACCTTTTCCAAATCTGGCTCACGCAGTGCTAAGGCCAGTTCGTTATTATCCATCACCGAGGCAGCTGCCACATCCAGTGGTGTTGAGCCCCTCATAGCTGGTGAGGCTGTTAATTCAAACGAAGATGAGACAAAGCCTGGATTGTGCTACAACTACAAATTCCATATAAAAACACACTGTCCCTTAAAATTTCATTTCTAAATACAACACATACTACATTAATCTAAAATTACTTTGCATTAAAGTTTAAAATTGAACGTAGTATGTATACTCTTTTTATCTTAAAGAGTAAATAAAAGCCATAATTTACTTACCAAGGCCAACACTGCTATTCTCCAATAAATAGCTGAGATGATCAAACATAGCTTTTTGATTCTGCCTACTTATACGACAGAAGTAACAAAGGAAACGGCAACAGTTGGCCACCATCTTGGGAAAAGTGATTTCCTACATAAAGAGCATACAGTTAGCTGGGAGAGCAAATGGTCTTCAGAAAACTAAGTTCAGAAGTTGAGGTCCAATCACCTCGTCAATCCATGTGGGACCATGTCTGCCAAGCCTCAGATACCAAAGACCTTCAATTGTCTATATTTCAACTCATCTAGTCCTTGAGCCACTGAAAATCAAGCCCGGCATTAATTCAGAAACCTCATTACCATCAAGGGGGTGATCTGAACTAATCTACAGCCCTGAATCTCTAGTGGCATAAATCTGATTTAGCAATCAGGCAGACTGGGTTGTGACTCCTGACTAACACTATTAGCTGTGCTTCCTTGGGAGAATATTTAGTCTCATTGAGTCAGTTCTGTAAAACTGGAATAAAATGGATACTAATACTTAATTTAGGTAAGAGAGGAAAAGTTCAATGAGACCCTTTGTAAGAAATACTGTATTTCATACCTGAAACCACATTAGGGCATTCCTATCATAAATGTTGTTGTTTTTAAGATTCTAGGAGTCACACCTTTCCTGATTTGCACACGACTTGTGTGCTATGATGAGCACCCTGACCAGAAGGCCTGCATGCTAGACCCCATCAAATACATCTCCCCTAAGCATCTAATCTTATTCTAGGATACCCCAGATGATCCCTGGAATCCCTCCTTAACAGAATATTTTATAAATATCTTTATAAGTCTGTCTAACTGGTAAACCGGGCATTAAGGAGGGCACATATTGCATGGAGCACTGGGTGTTACACACAAACAATGAATCATGGAACACTACGTCAAAAACTAATGATGTACCATGTACTGTATGGTGACTAACATAATAAAATTAAAAAAAAAGAAATATGAACTCTTCCATATTTTGAAAAATACATCTTAAAATTTCAAAAAATAGTGAAATGTTTTGGACATCATAGATCATAGAATTATACTGATTCATATGAAATTGTTATATTACTCTATTCACTTGGTTTTGCAGGTCTGAAAGTTTGAAAGGTTTCACTTTATTTCAACTTTAAATCAGTTAAAAAATTCACTTTATGTCTTAAAACAAATGCTCCAGAACATCATCTTCAAATTTTGGCCGGGATCAGGACTTGAGTGAAACCAACTGCCATCTAAATCAAGGGGAATATCTAGGTCTGAAGAACATGTTTGTGTTTTGGTCTTTTAATGTGATGGATATTAACATATAATTAAGAATTTAAAAATAGTATAGTATTAATGTTTAAAGTTTCTAACTAACCACTAAATAGGAAAAGTTTAGGAGACAGCCAATTACACAGCATAAGACAGAAATTATTATAAATATCAAAGGAAAAAATAACTAATAGCATATCCAATTCTCAATCTATAAGGTTTGCTTTGCTTTGTTTTTTTCTTTTTTTGCATAAGGTGTTCTTTAAAAAACAGTCCTCCTAAGAGGATTTAAAGAAATCCTCATTAAGAATATGCAGTGCATGTACTCCAGGAGTCATATTCATTGGCATCTTAATAATCAAAGGTTTTCCTTTACCTTGGACTCTCCACCTCCAAGGACATTCACCATGACCTCCATCACCGTCTCATGCATCCCAAGGGCCCTCATGAGATTAGGGTGCTGGTAAAACACTTTATTATTCATGATATCCCTAGAAAGGACAATATAGGTTTGGTGAGGAGAAGCACGGAGGGCAGAGAAAAATTTAAATGAAAATTTATCTGAGACCCTGATAAATATCTTGGAAATAATTACTGGCATGAACAGAAAAGTACATGCAATCATGATTAAAGTGAATAAAAACAAAAGTTAGTAAGAACAATTAATTGAGTTCTCCTCAAAAAATATTGATAGCCTCTCAAAAATAGTATACAAGTTATCTGTTCTTTTCAGTTACAAGAAATGTACTACATATGTAAACATTCATCTATATGAAATATATTTGTGGACACTTATCATTCCTAATTTTATGTAATCCAAATATCTGTTCAATCTTCTTTAGCATAGAAATATGAATCGCTGTTATACCATATTCTATGAAAATTCCTATGTAAATTTTTAATATGTAAGTATCTGCTTTTCATGTAGGATATTTTTAGCACCACATTCAGTATTTGTATGATTAATAACAGTAGTATTATTTCTTACTACATTTGTGTTATCTTTCCAGAGAACTGCTTGTAAAGGACTCATATTCTCAAAGAGAAACTGAATACACATCAAGTCCAGGTACAAGTAATGCAACAAATTAAAATAGACATTTGATTTGAAAAACCAGCAGCAGATGATACCCAAAATGTTTCAAATTATCATTATTTCATTACATGTTATCCTATGTATGTAAAGGTATTCCTAAGGATATTAATGCTCAGTAGTCATTAAAAATAAAGAACTCTGCTGATTTTTATTCAAACGTAAATCAAATCAATATGAGAGTTTTTTTCTACAAAACACTTCCTGTCACAGCTTTAACAAGAAGATTATAATGCACAGCCTGCAGGAAAACAAACTTTCCCTGCAGCTCTCATCTCCTTGGTTGACTCACCTCTTCATTTGGTCATATGCTAACTTTTAGTTACTCCAGGTATATCAAAATGGTCAAACAGTATGATTCTTGTATGATGATTTCTTCTTCTTCTTTGTTTTTTTTGGTTTTAGTTTTTTCTTTTAATTGAGTTTAGCTTTGCTTTAATAACAAGAGTTTTTAGATAGCACAACTCAAAAAATGACATGGGGGCTGAGGACTAAAATAGGGCTGATCTATTTTGTTCAAGAACGAATGAAGGAAGGCCTCCTTTTCCTTCACATAAGACAACAACATATGTAGTAGGAGAACCTTCAATATTCAAACCACAGTTGTAATCACAGGATTTGTTCTTTCATTATTTCAAATCCTTTTGTATGACCCAACTTTGGACAATATTGTATTGAAAAAGTCTTGTTTGTCTTTAGTTCCAGGTAAATTAAGTGGATTTCTAATTCTACCACCTGGTAGGCAGCTTGTCACTTATTAAATGTGTCCTTTGAGAAATATTTCTAATACCACAAAAACATAACTTTTTATTTTGTTTAAAATCATTTTAAGTTTTATCACTTGAGTGAGTTACTTGTTAACAGCACATATTACTGTTATATATTCATTTGAGAAGTGCCCTGCGTTTCCTGGAAGGCTTCCTTTCTCATTTGGTTAAGATCACTTATGTGAGGCCCTTTTTGGTTAGACTGAAGTATTAGTATCCAAAAAAAAGATTCACACTCACACAATTATAAAGACATCCAAATCTGCTTTTGTTGTTTAAGCTTTTCTGTTCTCCTTATTTTGTTCTGTTGGTATATTTATTTTTAGTGTGCAATATGATAACGATTTTGGAATATAACCTTCAGGCTTATTATAATGATTTCAAACACCTAATAGGTCCAAGGGCAATACATAGTATTGTGTTCTGAATTTAGAATGTACATAAATAATACTACACAAACTGAGTCTTTCTATTGTTTGTTTTTTACCCACAGGATTATTTTTTAGACCAAAGAAAACAGTGGTTATTCTATTCCATTAGTTTTTTGAAAAGCCAACTCTAGGTTTCTTAAACCTTTTTACTGTTTCTTTACATCCTTTTTTATCCATGTCAGTAGTTACTTTCATTCTCTTTCTTTCATTCTCTCTTCTTTATCTAATATTTATGTAACTAGATCAACTTTTTTGGCAGAATATTTGTATTGTATCTCACATTTCAACATTTTATATTTGATTTCTACATCCTTATATTTTGGTATTTTTTTCCTGCAGACATCATAAAGCTTAATTTAAGCTTCCATTGTTCTTCTATTTTCATATTCCCAAACTACGCAAGCTCATGAATGATTCCTAGATTACTGCATATATGTGCCAATAATGCAATTACTAAAACTTCTGCTTCCCATTCTTTCTCTCTGAATTCCATTATCTTTTCTCTAATGTACAGCCTTTAGAAGGTCTTTCAATGGACTGTAAGTAAATGTTCTGAAATATCTTTGTTTTGCCCTCACTCTTAAATATGGGATATAAATCCTCATCTCCAAATCTCCATGAAGCACAAGGTCATGGTGGGGCATTCTCAGTTGAGTAACACATTCTAAATTGATGGTTATTTTCCATGAGAATTTGTGAGTGTGGTATTCCATTGAGGAATGATGTCTAGTTTTGCCATTGAGAATTCCATATACTGTTAGTTTTTGTTTTGTTTTGTTTTGTTGGTTTGTTTGTTTGTTGGTTGGTTTTGTCAGTATTCCAGCTTTTCTTTCAACTTGCTTTTAAAATAGCCTATTTATCACTGGTTTTATTCCAGTTTCGCCAGCCTATCCAGGTGAGGATGTGGAAGTACTTGTGCTTTGGGATATTTTGTGAATTCATGCTCTTTATCAACTGTGGAAATCTCAAGACAACAGCTCTTGAAATATTCCCATTCCATAAATCATTTATTCTGTCTTTTCCAGAAATCCTGTTTACCGTATTCTGGGCCGCCTTATATTATCCCTTAGGTCTCGTAACTGCTCTTTCAAATTTACTTACCTTTACCTCTCAGTGCTACAGTACTAAGTAATTTTGTCAGATCTATGATCCAACTTATTAATTTTCTCTTCAGCTATACCTCATCCAGTTTGTTTAATTCATGGTTTTTTAATGTCATTTATTATATTTTTCATTTCTAGAAACTATTTGGATCTTTTACAAATCTTCGTGGACTTTTCTCCACACCTTATTTTTGGAGAACTGATTTATTCCTTTGTATTTTTAACCATTTTAAATATAGTAACTTATTTTCTCTTTCTGGTATTGTATTATCTGAAGTTTTGGAAACAGGTGTTCTGACCCCACTCTTATTGTATCTGCAGATCCTTGCTTATGGAGGATTGTTCCCTTATGTGCTTTGCAATTTTGACTGCAAGCTAACCATTGGTAGTATTTAGTTTTTTCCCCCAAGATTTCCCAGTGAGTTGAGTTGAGAAAGTATACCTCCAGGGCCAATTGTTATGTTCTCAGTTTGGGAATCCGTAGACTACATATGTGATATAAACATTAATTCCCAAATTCACATGAGGCACACCTATGACATTGAACTATCAAAAGAATTGCATTGTTTTCCCCATTCTTTTTTCAAGGCCCAGTTGATATAGACACAATTCCTTATCATTTCCTGCTGGTGAGTGTTTGTCTCTGCATGGACTTTAATGTGTTTTTATTAACCTGTATTTTTATATATGATTGTACATTACTGAAAAATTAATTTTACAAACCTCTAAAATGTGTGCTGCATATCATAGCCACCTTAGCATCTAGTTGCAAAATCAGTCATGTTTTGCTGGTGAGCATCTTTTCTATTTAGCTTTAAAACATAATGTCTAGAAAAGCAACAATCTCATTTAATAATCATATACATGTATGCCTCACAAAAATGGCAGATTTGGTTCCAGCTCACGGTAATAAAGCAAATATTGCAATAAAGCAAATCAAATAATTTTTTTTGGTTTTCCAGTTCATAGAAAAGTTATGTTTACAATAGACTATATAGTCTACTAAGAGTGTAACAGTATTATGTTTGAAAAATCAAGGTACATACCTTAATTAAAAAATACTTTATTACTAAAAGTGCTAACCATCTCCCGAATGTTCAGTGAGTCATAACCATTGATCACAGGTCACCATAACAGTTATGATAATAATAAAAAGTTGGAAATACTGTGAGAATTGCTAACATGTGACTCATAGAGACACAAAGTGAGCAAATGCCATTAAAAAAGTGGTGCCGATAGACTTGCTCAACGCAAGGTAGTCACAAACCTTCAATTTGTAAAAACACACTATCTGCGAAGTGCAATAAAGCAAGGAACAATAAAATGAGGCATGCCTGTAATTGAATTAGTGGATTTGTATTAATACACCTACGGTGCAACTACTGGGATAAATAAGTAGAGAGAAGACATGTATAAGACAAAGGTTGTAATAGTCAAATAAATTACCCTAATCCACGAATCATAAGCTTCTCTTCTTCTTTGCCCATTCTTACACTCAGCAGAGAACGAATCTGACCAAGAGATGCCAGCAGGTTGATGGTATCCTCCACGGAGACACCATTGATAGTGTAGGTCTTTGGCAGAGCCCGGACCAGACCACCAATGCCATCATACTGTCGATGGAGCAACACAAACATGGCCCTCACCAATTCAGGGTCTTCAATGACAGACTCTTGCGCCCATCGGACCATGGTCTCAGAAATCAACTGCTGAAGAGTGGCTGCAAAGTCATTATGGATTTTTTTAAAAAGGAAAATAATAAGAAAAGGCAAATTAGTTGGGCATTTCAACTGTGCCTCTCATAGTCCCAAACTAATATCTATATTTATACCAGAATTGGTAAACAAGCTTAATTTAAACATTTTATATATCAATAAAAATGAGTTATGAACATGCAAGGATAAATATATACAAGCTTTTCCTTAAAAACTACTCTTATTAAGGAATTTAAGCTGTTCAGAATTTATAGCTACTTTTTCAAAACTACTGCTGGCAATCCATAGGGCAACCAATATAAGTTGTCCTATTATTTTACTTTTATTTTCTTTGTTCCATTCTTTTCTGCCCAGAAGATTTGACATCATATATCCTTATAAAGTCAGTCATGGGCATCCAAGGAATTATCTACTTTTCTGTCTCCTCATTTGAGCCATTTGCAAAAGTGACCTCACATAATTATACTTTTACTATAATTTGGATCCTTAATTGTCACTTAAAATGTTTTGATTGTGAAGCTGTATTAAAGTGAAAAACTATTCTACACATAGATTACTTGCAATGTGACATGCAGTGTAGTATGCATAAAAGCAACAGAACTTCCAAACCCCTAAAATAAATAGCAAAATTATCAAAGCTAAGTAGGGTTGATGTGATCAACATGTACGTAATGAGGTACTAATTCCTATCATTGATACATTGGCAGATTTTCATCCCTGCCTTAATCTATACATTATTTAAGCACAAACAAAAACAACCAATTTTAACCGAACCCAAAATGCAGATAAAATGCCAGTATACTTGCGCATGCCTCAAAACCATGCTGACATTTCTAATAGGTCAAAATCATAAACCTGATGGTAACAAAAAGTGGTTCATATGAAACCTTGAACTTTCATTTTGAAGAGGACTTGATTCAAATAAATTTGACTGTGATACTAAAGAATAAATTTAGAGGTCATCGTAAGGATAAAGAGTTTCCATTTTAAGTTAGTGCCAAAAAAAAACAACCCTAAAATTTTTCATGAGTTGATTTTTCTTCTTTCAGTAAAAACTGTTCCTAAACCAGTGCTGCATCATAGAATGAATGGGGACTGAGGTGTAAGGTAGTAAGACGGATCTCACCAACCTATTACTTGAACCCCTTCTAGATGAGTGCCACATCTGAGACTCATTGTCCCAGTGCTTGTTTTCACAGTATCAGCTGTTACTCTTCAGTTAAATAGGATAAAAATGAACCAGAAATGCATAACGGTTGAGAAAATATCTCAGAACCAAAATATAGTACAAGAATATTTGAAAGCCAATGGCATAATATTTAGACAGGAAAGCTAAATTACTCCCTTTGTACTTCCTCTTGATAGTCTGATCAAATATCTAAATTAGTAGTGCTCTGGAGAGCCCACCCACCCTTATAAATATTGCTACCTCTCAATCTTTTCCTACAAGCACAGTTGGATGCAGCTGTCTACTTCTGGCAGGCATAGGTGTCTACTTAAGAATCTGATTCTTGGAAGCTTCCAACTCAATGTTCTCACTGGCTCATCTACTATGATGTTAGTTCAAAGGATGAATAAATGTCACAGAATCACTTTGCCAGCACCCTTCCGTACTGCTTACAGGACTTCTTGGAGTCACTCTCAACTGGTTTCTCAGCTTGTTTCTTCTTCAGGTATGTCACCTTTTCTACCAGGGACAGCAGGCGTCCTCGAATTGTTAAGTCACTGTTTCCATCTAAAGACCCATCTTCATCCAGCTCAATTCCTAGCATGAGAAAAGCAAAGAGAAAGAAAAATACATTTAGGAGAAATAATTCTCTGGTTTTGCAACCTTTGCCATTCATAGCTTAAAGCAATGCTGCCATGGTCCAAAACATTTGACAACACTGAGTAAAGCACTCCTGCTCGCCAGCTCTTGGGTAAAATCCACTCACTGGCCTCCTTTCACTTTCTCCCCTGTTCCAATGGGCCCAGGGCTATTAGTAGCCAACACAAAATATAAAACTAAGCAGACAGCAAAAAGATGCTCTTAGGAGCCAAGATCAATTCTGCTATTTGGTCTGACCCTTAGGCTGACCCTGAGGCATGTCTGCCTTTAGCTGCTATCTTCCTAGACCTACAGTTTTACCTGCAAAAAAACCCTACCAGACTTTCAGCCTCCTCATTTGCCTCTAATAATCACAGTGTCATTTTAATAAATTGAGAGAAGAGACAGCAGGCATAATTAAGTATCGTAAACCAGAGAATGCTTTATGTCTGAAGCAATAATACTACCATTTTAGAGTACCCCTTTATTTATAGTAGATAATATAACTTTCTGGCACTCGTTTAGTGGCTCTCTATTCATAAGCTGAATTAATATGCAAGATGATGCTTATATTCTCTTCATTAAAATAAAATAAAAATAATGCAATTGGTGCTACACATCACTTAAGAGATGGTTAATTCATTTTCTTTCACTGGAACACTTTGTCCATATCACTGCTTAAAGGGAAAACAACCACAAATTGAGAACATCAAATAAATTCTAGTTTAAAAGTTCTTAGAGCAAAAGGAGGGGGACTCTCCCTTAATAAATTTGGGCTACTGACATAAACTTAACAAAGGATTTCCTTAGACATTAATTAATTTCAAAAGCTACATGCTGCATTTACTAAGCCAATCCTAAAAAGTGCCCCACAACTGCTTTAAATACAACTATTTGTGATCAAATGTCTTTAGACTAAATCAACCTAACACTCATCTCTCTGCTGAAAGCATCTGGTTACAAGTCCCCATTTCCCCTTCCTATTCTCTACCACTAAGGAGAAGAGAGAAAAGAAATAAAATTTTGGTTATCTCCTAGTTGGTCTTAAAGTCTTTCTTTCTTTCTTTCTTTCTTTCTTTCTTTCTTTCTTTCTTTCCTTCCTTCCTTCCTTCCTTCCTTCCTTTCTTCTTTCTTTCTTTCTTTCTTTCTTTCTTTCTTTCTTTCTTTCTTTCTCCTTTTAAGATTCTATTTATTCATTTGACAGAGAGAGAGAGACAGCCAGCGAGAGAGGGAACACAAGCAGAGGAAGTAGGAGAGGAAGAAGCAGGCTCCTAGTGGAGCAGGGAGCCTGATACAGGGCTTGATCCTAGAACTCTGGGATCATGCCCTGAGCTGAAGACAGACACTTAATGATTGAACCACCCAGGCGCTCCAAGTCTTAAAGCCTTTCTGATCTCTCTACCTGTCATGACTTCCCAAATAGGTTCAGTTAACCATTAAGAATAATAAATATTCTTACATGAACTCCTAACAGGCATCAAGTATATTTATGAATCTATTTACATATATATGAGCTTTTGTACCAGTGTGTGTGTGTGTGTGTGTGTGTGTATATATATATATATATATATATATATATATATATATATATATATATATGAAAAATACACATTTGGCAACTAAACAATATTATGAAAATAGTTCAAAACAAAACAAGAAGTTTTACAAGGAAATAGTAAATCAAAATGAACAAACAGAAATCCTGGAGTTGAAAAATACAATAACTGAACAATTCAATTGAGAGTTTCAAAAGTAGACTTAACCATGCAGAAGAAAGAATCAACAACCAGAAGAATAGGTCAATGAAAATCGTGCAGTGTGCAGAAGGCCTATGAGATTATGGGACACAATGGAAAAAAAACAATATTCAGATTATGGGAATTCCAGAAGGCAACAAGAAATAAAAAGGGACAGAAAGTATATTTAAAGTAATTATGGCTGAACTTCCCAAACCTGGGGAGAGAAATGGACATGCAGATCGATGAGGCCCATAACTCCCAAAATGTACCGAACTTGAAAAGGGCTACACTGAGACACATTATAATTAGATGTCAAAAGGCAAAGGCAAAGGCAAAGAAGGAATTTTAAAAATGAGCAAGAGAAAAGAGAGAAGTTACATTAAAGGGAATTCCCATAAGACTATTGGCAGATTTCTCATCAGAAACTTTTTTTTAAGATTTTATTTCTTTATTTGACAGAAATAGAGAGAGAGAGACAGCGAGAGAGGGAACACAAGCAGGGGGAGTGGGAGAGGGAGAAACAGGCTCCCTGACATGGGGCTCAATCCCAGGACCCATGGATCATGACCTGAGCTGAAGGCAGACACTTAATGACTGAGCCACCCAGACACCCCCAGAAACTTTTCAAGACAGGAGAGAATGAGATCACATATTCAAAATATTGAAAGAAAGTAACTGTCAACCAAGAATTCTATACCCAGTGAAGCTGTCCTTCAGAAAAGGGAGGAGGGATAGAGACTTTTCCCAACAAACAGAGGGTGAGGAAGTTCATTCATACCAGATGTGCATTACATGGAATGACAGAGGAAGTTCTTTGAATGGATGTCAAAGAACACTAATTAACATTGTAAATACACAAAAAGGTAGTATAGATCTCACTGGTAATGATAAACATATACTCAAAGTTAGATTCTGCAATATGGTGATAGGGGTTTATAACTCATGACTCTAGTTTAAATTTTTTTAAATGAATTAAAATAGGTTGTTATAACTTTAAGATACTGTATGTAAACCTCATGTTAACCACAAGGGAAAATCTTGCGGTAATTATACAAAAGAACACAATAAAGAAGCCAAAGCATACTCATAACAAATATATCAACACATACATACACAAAATACAGCAAGATAGGAAACAAGGAAAAACAGATCTACACAACAAAACAAAACAAAACAAAAATTAACAAAATAGCATAGTAAGTCCTTACTTATCAATATAATGACTTTAAGTATAAATGGATAAAATTCTCCAACCATAAGACATAGAACAGTTGAATAAAAAAACAAGATCTAACCAATAAGAGATCCACACTAGCCTTAAAGACACACAAAGACTGAGCAAAGGGATGAAATATGACATTTCAAGCAAGTGGTAATCAAACAAAACAACACAACAACAACAACAACAACAAAACAACAACAACAACAGGGGAAGCTATACTTATATCAGACAAAATAGAGTTTAAACATGTTAAAAAGAGACAAAGGTCATTATATAATGACAAAGGGATCAATACACCAAGAAGATATAACAATTATAAATATTTATGCATCCAATACCAGAGTACCTAATCATATAAAGCAAAAACTAAAAAAACTAAAAGGGGAAATAAGGAGTAGTACAGTAATAATTGGGGACATTAGTATCCCACTCTTAATGAATAGATCATACAGGAGAGAATCAATAAGGAAAGAGTGGATTTTAACAACACTGTAGACCAAATGGACCTAACAGACATATATAAATATTCTATCAAGCAACAGCAGAATACACATTCTTCTCAAGTGCACATGGAACATTTTCTAGGATAGAATATGTCTTAGGCCATAAAACAAGTCTTAGCAAATTCAAGAGGGTTGAAATTATACCAGTAATCTTCTCTGACCACAAGGGCATGCAACTAGAAATCAATGACAATGGGAAAACTGGAAAATTTTTAGATGCAGAGAAATTAAGCAACACTCTCTTTAACAACCAAGGAATCCACGAAGAAATTTAATGGGAAATAAAAGAATTTATTGAGACAAACAAAACTGGAAATACAACATGCCAGAATTAATGGGTGCAGCTAAAGCACTTCTAAGAGGGAAGTTCACAGCAATAAATGCCTACATTAAGAAGAAAGAAAGATCTCAAATAAATGACCTAACTCTACACCTTAAGAAACTAGGAAAAAAGAACAAAGCCCGAAAGTAGAAGAAAGGTTAGAGCAGAGATTATTGAAATAGAAATTTAAAAAACAATATAAAAGATTAACCAAACTAAGTTCTCTGGAAAAAAAAAATTGACAAACCTTTAGTTAGCCTAACCAAGGGGAAAAAAGACAGGACTCAAATCAACAACATTATAAATGAAAAAGGAGACATTATAAATAAAAAAATGAAAAATACCACATAAATTCAAAGGACTGTAAAAGGTTACAATAAACATTATAAGCAAACAAACTGGACAACCTAGAAGAAATGGAAAGTTCTTAGAAACATATGACTTATCAAGGAAAAAAATGGAAAATCTGATTAGACCAATTATTTGTAAGGAGAGTGAATCAATAATCAAAATCTCACAATGAAGTAAAGCTTTATTGGTGAATTTTACTAAACATTTAAAGAAGAATTACACCAATTCTTCTCAAACTCTTCCAAACAAATCAAAGAGGAGGAAACACTCCCCAAATCACTTTAGTAGAACAGCATTATCCTCATACCAAAAATGCAAAAGGACACTACTAGAAAAGAAAATCACAGGCCACTATCCCTGATGAACACAGATGCAAAATTTCTCAATAAAATACCAGCAAACTGAATTCAACAGCATATTAAAAGAATCATTCACCATGATCAAACAAGATTTATCACTGGGATGCTAGGATGGTCCAACATATGTGAGCCAATCAATGTGACACACCACAATAACAGAATTAATGAAAAGAATCATATGGTCATCTCAGTAGGCACTTTAGAAAAAGCACTCAAAAATTTTAACATCCATTCGTGAAAAAATTCTTAACAAATTAGGCACAGAAGGAATATATCTCAACATACAAAGGCCATATATGATCAGCCCACAGCTAATATCATTCCCAGTGGTGAAAGATTGAAAAATTTTCCTCAAAGATCAGGAACAAGACAAAGGCATCCACTCTCTCACCATTCCTGGAAGTCCCAGCTAGAGTTATCAAGCAAGAAAAAGAAATACAAGGTTCCTGAATTGAGAAGGAAGAAGAAAAATGCCCTCTATTTGCAGACAACATGATTTTATTCATATAAAATCCTAAAATCTCAACCAAAAAACTGTTAAACCTAATCAATGAATTCAATAAAGTTGCAAGACATGAAGTTAACATACAACAATATGTAGTATTTTTATAAACTAAAAATGAAATTTCTGAAAAAGAAATTAAGAAATTGATCTCATTTACAATAACATCAAGAACAATACAAAACTTAGGAATAAGTTTAACTAAGGAGGTGAAAGATCTCTATCCTAAAAATTACAAGAGACTGGTGAAAAGAAGAGAAGAGGATACTAATACATGGAAAGGCATCCTCTATTAATGGCTTTGAAAGAATTAATATTGTAAAATGGTAATATTATCAAAAGCTATCTATAGATTCAATGCAATCCCTATCAAAATTCCAATAGCATTTTTTTAAAGAAGTAGGAAAAAACCTTCCTAAAATTTATATGAAATCACAAAGTCTCCCTAATAGCCAAAGAAATCCTGAGAAAGAATAAAGTAAGAAGTATCACACTTCCTGATTACAAGCTAATCTAGTAAAGCTATAGTCATCAAAACAGATGGTACTGCAAAACAGATGGTCCATAAAAATGGACCAATAGATAAATGGAAAAGAACTGAGAGCCCAGAAATAAACCCAAGTATATATGGTCTACTAATAGTTGACAAGGGAGCCAAGAATACCCAATGGAGAAAAGATAGTCTTCAGTAAACAGTGCTGGGATGATTGGATCTTCACATTTAAAGGAATGAAACTGGACCCACATCTTAACCACTAATAAAAACTGACTAAAAATAGATAAAAGACTTAAATGTACAACTTGATATCATGAAACTCTTAGAAAAAATGTAAAGACAAAGCTCCTTGATATGGATTTTGGTAATGATTTTTTGGATAAGACACCTAAACCACAAGCAGCATAGCAAAAATAAACATATGGGACTACATCAAACTAAACAGCTTCCATAAAAAACAAAAGAAACCACTAACAAAGTGAAAAGATAAGCCACGGAATGGGGAAAAAATGTAAGTAAACTACATATCTGATAAGGATTTAATATCCAAAACACACAGCAAAAAACAAACAAATAAAATAGTATAAAGGATCCTCAAAAAAATTTAAAAATAGAATTACCATATGACCCAGTAATTCACTTCTGGGAAAACAGCCAAAGGAAATTAAAACACTAACTTGAAAAAGGTATCTACATTGTCATGTTCACAGCAGCATTATTTATGATAGCCAAGATATGGAAACAAGTTAAGTGTCCATCGACAAATGAATGGATAAAGAAGTTGTGGCATATACATACAATGGAATATTATTTAGCCAAAAAAACAAGGAACTGTTATCTGTGACAACACGGGCAGAACTTGAAGGCACTATGCTATGAGAAATAAGTCAGAGAAAAGAGTAATACTGTGTGATCTCACTTATATGTGGAAACTAAAAACAAACAAACTCAGAGAAAAAGTGATCACAGTTGTCATCAGAAGTTTGATAGTAGGGAGAAGGGAATTGAAGGAAAGTGGTGAAAAGTTACAAACTTTAAATAAGTACTAGGAGTGCAACATACAGCATGATGACTGTAGCTAACACTGCTGTATGATATACAGGAAAGTTCTTTTAAGAGGGTAAATCCTAAGAGTATTTGACAAGGAAAAAGTTTTTGCCTTTATTTCTTCTTCTTTTCTTTTCTTTTTATTGCATCTATATGAGAAGATGGATGTTAGCCAAACCTATTATGGTAATCATTTCACAATATGAGTGAATCAAACAATCACAATGTACATCTTAAACTTATACAGTGGTGTATGTCAATTATTTCCCAATATAATTATTTCTCAATAAATAAATAAATAAATAAATAACACATCTAATAAGAGTTATAAGTCAAGAAGACTTTACCACAATGTGTCATCAAATCTTCATGAAAATCTAAGAGTTGGTCACGGATTTCTTCAGGACATGGACATTCACTTTTGTCATCCTTAAAATTGAGAAGCATATTGATCTGAAAGTTTGGAAAAACAAGAAAGAGGAGAACAAGAGCAAAAGAACAGTGAATTCAGGAATGACACAGCAAAAAGAATCATAAAAACCAAAGATATTCAAATCCTTGAGTATTCATAAATTCATGCCTAACATATGAAAAATCATTATAACTGAATACAATGAATACCAAAAAATAAATAAAACTATACAAAGCTTAGTTTGCTGCAAAATAGTCACATAATTTGCTTCCTTTTTCTCAATTCCACAGTATGTTAAAATCTAATATTATTTTTAAAAAATATTTTATTATGCTTCTCCTAGATTTCCTTTTTTTCTTGCTGATTTCTAAACTTCGTGGATTATTTTAAAGAATACTTTTTGAGAAGGATATAGCAGCAAAGATGAAGAAAAATCCAAATAGAAAATATAACAGAGAGCTATGCTTTTATTAACATTAATGGTTCAATTAAATAAACTTCAAGAAACCATCCTCCATTTGTTTTAGCTTTAGACACAAAACACATTTATGAATGAAGAAAAGAAAGGAATATTGCTGTTTCATCATTTCCCCAGAGGAAACAATTGTTAAGTCTGCTTGTAGAGTTTTTTATATGAATTTTTTGTTTAACTTATATTTTGAGATAAGCACATGCATATGCTATTGTAAGAAATGATCAAAGAGATACTATATACCCTTTACCCAGTTCCCCTTGGGAATAGGTAACATCTTACAAAATAGCAGTACAATATTGCAACAAGGACACTGACATTGATGGTCAAAACAGAGAACAACTGATTACCTGAAGGATCATTCCTGCTACCCCTTTATAACCACATCTACTACCCTCCTGCCTGCTCATCACTTATTCCTGTCAGTCACTAATCTGTTGTCCATTTCTGTATTATTGTCATTTCAAGAATGTTACATAAATGGAATCATACAGTATGCATGCATACATTCCCATCTGATCCTATGATGTCTGCAGGGTCTGTAGTGATACCTCATTTCATTCCTGATATTGGTAATTTGTGTCTTCTCTCTTTTTGTTAACCTTTTCAGTGGTTTGTAGATTTTATTTTTAAGTAACCAGTTTTTAGATTCTTTATTTTTTAATAATTGTCCTGTTTTCAGTTTCATTGATTTCTGCTTTTATCTCTATTATTGCCTTCCTTCTGCTTGCTTTGGTTTATTTTACTCTTCTTTTTCTAAATGCTTCTGATGAAAGCTTAGCTTATTGACTTGAGTGTTCTTCTCCCTTTAAATGTAAATATTTAGTGTCATAAGTTATCCTCTCAGCACTGCTTTAGCTGTTCCCACAAATTTTGATGTGATATTTTCATTTTCAGTTCAATGTATTTTTAAGTTTTCCCCTGAGACTTCCACCATTAGTTATTTAAAAGCGTGTTCTTTAGTTTCCTAGTATTGGGAGATTGTCCTGTTATCTTTCTTCAATCTACACTGTGGTCAGAAAAAAAGATTCTGTATTAAAAAAATCCAATGCTTTTAAATCTGTTTAGGTTTTTTTTATGGCCCAGGACATAGTCCATCATTGAGAATGTTTCATGGGAACTTGAAAAAAAAAAAGTGTATTATGTTCTTGGGTGGAGTGTTCTACAAATATCCAAAGATCCTGCTAGGTGGTGACAGTGTTGTGTTTTCCTATATTCTTGCTGACTTTTGTCTAGCTTTTCTATCAATTATTGCCAGAGGGGTACTGAAGACTCCAAATATAATTGTGTATTTATATATTTCTTCTTTCAGTCCTACCTGTGTAGACTTCACATATTTTTCAGCTCTATTATTTAGTACATGTACGTTTGTCTTCTTGGTGAGTTGCTCTTTTATCATGGTATAATGTTCCTGTCTGCCTCTGGTAATTTCTTTGTTCTGATATACACTTACTTTCTTTTAATTTTTCATAATGTATCTTTTTTCACAGATTTGAAGGGCTACATAACATAGGTATTTATAGCAGCATTGTCAACATTAGCCAAACTATGGGGAGAGCCCAAATGTCTACCGACTGATGAATGGATAAAGAAGATACACACACACACACACACGCGCGCGCGCGCGCACGCGCAATGGAATATCACTCAGCCATAAAAAAGAATGAAACCTTGCCTTTTGCAATGACATGGATAGAGCTAGGGTATATTATACTAAGTGAAATAAGTCAGTTAGAGAAAGACAAATACCATATGATCTCACACATATGTGGACTTTAAGAAAGAAGACAGATGAACATATGGGAAGGGAGAAAAGAAAAAAAGGAGAGAGGGAAACAAGTTATAAGAGACTCTTAATGACACAGAACAAACGGAGGGTTGACGGAGGGGTGCGGGAGGGGGATTGACTAGATGGGTGGTAGGTATTAAGGAGGGTACTTGCTGTGGTGAGCACTGGGTGTTGTATGTAAGTGATGAATCATTGCATTCTACTCTAGAAACCAGTATTGCTCTGTATGTTAACTACCTAAAATTTAAATTAAAAAAATATATGTCTATATATAAGATATATATATTTTTTCATCCTTTTACATTCAACCTATCTACATCATTCTATTTGATGTCAGTTTCTCCTAGAAACATCTCATCATGGAAATATCTCATAGAAACCTAATAGCATATGGTCAGGCCAAGATTTAAAATCCACTCTGCCAATCTCTGTCTTCTAATTAGTGTATTTATTTATATTCATGACCTTACTGATATGCTATGACTTAAGCCTGTAATTTTACATGCTTTTTTGTTTGTTCTGCTTTATTTTTCCCAACTTGCTGTGGGTTCCTTGAACTATTTTTAGGATCTCATTTTGAGTTATCCCTGCATTTTTTAAGTATATCTCTATGTATAGCTTTTTAAGTGGTTGCTCTGGATATTACATGATACATAATTCATCACAGACTACTGGCATCAATATCTTATCAGCTTGAGTGAAGCACAGAAAACTCATCTCCCTTTATACCCCTTATCCTCCTTCATTTAAAATATAAATGTCTTGGGGCACCTGGGTGGCTCAGTCAGTTAAGCATCCAGCTCTTGGTTTCAGCTCAGGTCATGGTCTCAGGGTCATGGGATCCAGCCCCACATCAGGCTCTAGGCTCAGCACGGAGTCTACTTTCCCTTCCCCTTTGCTCCTCCCCTCCCCCAGTTTGCTCTAGCTCATGTGCACATACTCTCTCTCCAAAATAAATAAAATCTTTTTAAAAAATTAAAAAAATACACGTCTTAAATATTTCCTATAAGTACATTTAGAACACATTAGACAGCTTTATCATTTTTGCTTCAACCATCAAATATAACTTAGAAAACTCAAAATGAAAAGGAAAATGCATTATATTTATCCATGCTTTAACACCTTCCATACTTCTTTCTTCATTCCAGATTTTCACAATTTTCTTCTATCATTTTTCTCTCTGTTTCAAGGACTCTGTTTAGGATTCTTTCAGGGCCGGTCTGCTGTATTCCAATGCTCAGTGTTTTCCTTCACTGGAGACTGTCTTGATCTCCCCTGCATTCTTGAAGGATGTTTTCACTCCCTATAGAATTCTGGGTTTTCAGTCTTTTTCAGTTGAAAACTGTGTCCTTAGTTTTCAGAGGTTTGACAATGATGTGTCTTGGTTTAGATCTCTTTGGGTATCTGGTTTATTCAGCTTCTTGAATCTCTTTCTTATCTTTTGCCAAACTTGAAAAGTTTCAGCGACTATTTTTCTAAGTTTTTTTTTTTCCAGTTCCCCCTCTTTCTCCTATCTCTCAGACTCTAATGTCACAAATGTCAGATCTTATGTTATATGCAGGTTCCTGAGGCTTTTTTATTATTTTGTTTTTCAGACTGGGTAATTCTTTTTTTATTTTTTTAAAGATCGATTGATTATTTATTTGAGAGAGAGAGAGAGAGTATGCAGAAGCAGGGAAGGGGAACAGGGTGGGGGAAAGAGAGAATCTCAAGCAGACTCCCAGCTGATCACAGAGCCTGATGTGGGGCTCGATCTCACAACCCTGAAATCATGACCTGAGCCAAAATCACAAGTCACACCCCTAACCAACTGAGCCACCAAGACATCCCTAGACTGGGTAATTCTTGTTGTTCTCTCTCCAGTTCAGTGGTTCCTTTCTCTTTCTCCTTCCTTCTGTTGCTAAGTCCATTCACTGAAGGTTTCTTTATTATGGTTATTTTTCAGTTCTAAAATTTCCATTTGGTTCCTCTATCTTTATTTCTTTCTGAGGACTTCCTCCCCATTTCAAAGCAGTTTTATGATGGCTACTTTAAAAGCCTTGTCAGACAAATTTAACATCTTTGTCACCTCAGAGTTGGTATCTATTGATTGTCTTTTCTTCATTCAAGTTTTTCCTGGTTCTTGGGGTGATGAGTGATTTTTTTCATTGAAATCTTGACATTTTCATCTTGTGAGACTTCTGGATCTTATTTAAATGTCCAGCTTCTTCTGACACTAGCTAGCAGGAGAAGAGTTTGAGCTGTCTTGTTACTTGCTACTGCCAAGTGGGAATGGAAGCCCATTTCCTCACTCAGCTTCCATGGACACTTGAGAGAGGAAGATGACCTTGTTCTCACTGGACGAGGCTGGAGTATCCAGTTCCCCACTAGACCCGTACTCATATAAGCCTGGCTGGAAGGGCGAGAGTACCATATACTTCTCCCTCTCTGGCCTCTACTGACACTTCAGAAGAAGCAGGCCACATTACCACTCATCAGGGATGAAGTCCCAGCTCCCCACAGTTCCGCCTGGAGCACCTCATTACAGCCTGATGAGGGTGGAATTCTAGGCTCCCCACTCAATGTCTGCTGGTTCGGGTGGGGGTGGGGCACAGTTCTGTCTAGTGTTCAGCTGGAGTAGTATGGTTAGTACCTACAAGTTTTCAGTTTTGCTAGACAGTTTTCTTGGTCTTCTGGCTAGACATAGAAGGCTCTTGTTGGGGCTTTTCTTATTAATGCCAATTGGCATTTCTGGGTTGCTGGCTTCTTTAGCCCCAAGTCTGGGATAGATGAAGCAAAAAGAAAAGCCAAGGGACTCACCACCATGGTGTTCCTCGGGTCCCAAAGTTCCATAGCCAGTCTCCTTGCTTCTATCTTTTAGAGTCTTCCTATCTTGTCTTTAATGTAATTTCCAGGGTTATGGTTGTACTTAGAAGGAAGAATAAGGAAAGGCACATGTACTCTATCTTTCCAGAAGCAGGAGCCTCCCAATAGCAGTTTGAGAAATGGAGTGAATCTGGGAGAGCTTGGACTTGATTTCTGCTCAATAAATGTTGTTTAGGGCAATGAACAAAATTCCACATCCCCTCCCTCAAAGAAATTTCATTCTGGTGAGAAAACAAATTCTGCTATTAGTCCCTAAACATTTCACCTGGAGATATCATGATAGACAGGGAAATGCTAAGGATAAGAGACTGAAGATGAGATCTGGCAGTTACACCTCTTCACCACCATCTTGGTAATTTCCTACAGTATGTATACCACCTTGAAGTAGATTCCAGACTTGCTCATAGTCTGGTTCAGGCATGTGCCCCTGGTTCTACTCTACCCTAGGGAGAGAGCTGGGTCTGGAGTGAGCAACCAGAAGAACCATAAACAGGTGACCCATCTTTCAGCAAGCCTTGGGGCAATGACATCTGGTCTTTCAGGAGGGACCAAACAGAAAGTATCTGACATTGAGTCTTAGGAGGGAGGGGTTCCTTTCCACTGGGGTGGTGCCTTGTCAGCCAAAGAAGATCCACCTGTGGCTGCATATTGTTTCTATTTGCAGAACTTCAGAATCTGGAACACAGATCTCGTCCAAGAGTCTATGACACACATGATCCCTTTCAGCAAGTCTCTTGTTTGTTTAAACTAACTGGGTAGTTTTTTTTGTTTTTTGTTTGTTTGTTTATTTGTTTTTTGTTGTTTTTTTGGTGAAACTAAGAATCACTAACTAAATCAATCTGGCTTAGTTTAAAGAAAAGGAAAAAAAATCACATTTGTAACTTATGATATAATTTCTCAAGGTATGGATCCTGAATGAAGTAAAACCCACAGTAAGAAGGAAGAGTTTCCATTTCCTTCTTGTACCTGCTCTTGAGGTGGTGATCTAAATTCCTTCGTTTTCCTGGCGGTGAGGGCAGCTGACATGTTTAAGGCTTGCATCACTTCGTTGTATCGGAAGCGTTGATTGTCTTGGAGCTTTGCTACAAAGTCATCTGAAAAGGCCACGATGGCTTCTATCCGGTGTCGGACCTGACAGTCACAGAGGTACTGAAGCAGCAGGCACATCTAAAAAGATGATGAAAAAGACATCAGATTTAATTTCTGGATCTTTAAATGGTTAATGTGTATCAAACCAAAATCCGTGGCCGACATGCTTAGTGGTCAACTCTTCTATGAACAGAATTTGGATTTTGTGTAGGCAGCACTGTGCTTGATCCCGGGGGATAAAACATAATTTTTCTAAGCCGAAAGGGTAAATACACATTCTCCTGGTGGACAGTTACCATCCTGGCCTCCTCTGCAGCTACAAGTACTATGGCGAATAAGATATATAAGAAGAAGTTAGCCAGGGGGCCTGTGGGAAAGATTCCCTATCAATAATAAAAGACTAGAACACCTTTTGCTCAAATGGGTATAACTGGGTAGTGAGTGACCTGATGATTTCACCTGAGGATGAAAACCACACACTGAGGAGCACAGGAAAATATTAAGAGCTGGGTTCCTAAGGACATTATTGAGCTCCTATACTAATTCTAGAACTGTGTACCTCCAGACTTTGCACGTAAATTATTTAAATGGTTTCATTGCTTATTCATCAAATGGTTAGTTGGGTATTCTTCTACCCGAAGCCAAAAGGATTTTTAACTGATAGAGTATGTTGGTAGAAACATGCATATAAGAGAATGCTCTTCCTGTGCTTAGGAAAACATTTAAATACACGCAGTACCAATTGTGACATAAATACAAGGCGGTGTTAAAGAGAACTTTACAACCACAACAGGCACATTCCTGTCGATGCCAGCTCTGAGGTAGCCCTATCATTTACCCCCCTTCTTCATGTCCTTCACCTACCCTATGGTAAGCATCATCCCCTTGGGTCTGGACCAACATGACAGCTTCTTGACTAAGTGGATTCTGGATGGCCCTCCCTTTCTCTCCTCATCGATTTTTATCACAGATTTTTAGAAGAAAATTTTCCTGTTAAAATTCTTCAGTGATTAAAAAAAATTCTTCAGTGATTTTAACTGAACTTAGAATAAAATTTAAAGTCCATCATATGGCTGGTTTTAGCAAATGCCTAGAGTCTACATGAACTGCCCTCTGCCTACTTTACCCTCTCTCCTTAGCTCACTAAGCTAACTGGTCTTTTTCTGCCTCAGAACCATTGTTGTGCTATGTGCTCTATGTGAAAAACTCCTAGAACATTCCTTCTGCTCTTTCTTCACATCTACTGGGCTCTGGCTCAATCCATCTGACCTCAGCTTAAAAGCCACCATCTCAGAGAGGTCCCCCCCTCTTTCCTGCAATAATCCAGTTGAGATTTTCTTTTTTCTAGTAACTCATTCTTTTCCTTCAGATCATTTAATGCAATTTGCAATAAAATATTTTAACATAAAGAGATAAACAAGAGTGTATTTCCCTTAGAGACTGTGAACTTCTGGAAGGTAGAGTCCACATCTGTTGCCTCCATCCAGAATCAAGTGTCTGGCTCGAGAGGAAGACCTCAATCAATGTCAACGAAGGAATGAAGAGCAAGGGAGCTTGTCAATGATGCAAGACATTAAATTGACTTTAATGAACTTAAGAGATGTTAAGAAAGGATCCTTCAGACATCTTGATGAACACAAGAAACAGGTGATGTCTTTACCTTCTTAAAAACATACATGCAGGAGGCAAAACCTTTCTGTGTGAGAATGGGCACACCTACTGGTAAATAAGTAGTTGACAGTTGGCAAGAGTGGGGGCGGGGTAAGAAAGAGTACAAGGTTCTTCTATTTCAGGCATTCCAACAAAGAAATTGCTAAAGAAGAGGCAGGAGAAAAACAGCTGGCAGGTAGACACATACACCTACACACACAGATACAAATTACTAAATCATTAACTATTGTCAATTGATGCTATTGGAAAATTCACAAATTCCATTCTAAATGCAACAAATTTATACTGGTACATCCGAAAGTACAACAAGAAGTTGGTTAATTTTATGAAAAACTATCATTATATAGGAACACAAAAGTACACGTACAACCCCCAAGAGAAAAGAGACAAAGGTAAATATTAATACTTTCATAGTTAGTGACTCTGAAATTCACTAAAATCATTTTTCCTGATTACCTGCAATTTAACTGGCTCAGGCAGTTTCATCTGGAGCAGGCCTTCCTTGGGCCTCTTACCCCCTTTGGCTTCTTCTTCACCAGCTCCTTCTGGTCTGGCATCTTCTGGGCTGGGCTCTTTCTCCAGCGCGTCTGTCTCCTCATCCAGAGTGGCGGCTTCCTTGAACACACTGGGCTCTATCAATCGCAAGATGTGTTTCAAGTCCTCATTGTGGAAGATCCCCATGATGAGCAGAGTATAGAAAAGCTTGATGAGAGGTACAAAGAGGAACTCAGTGGTCCCCCCAACGGGGTCCCGGGCATGAAGGCTGCCCTCTTTAACAGCTTCTGTCAACATCTGAATGGTTTTGGCCTTGAGGATGTCCAGCGGGAACTCTGGACTATACTGGTAACATTCATTGTTAACGCTTACAAAACTGGGGGAGGAAAACTGTATCCGTGGCCTAAGGGAGGTGCTGAGGCCAATCCCCGGGAGGCCATGTTTTTTGTTCTCATCAGGGAAAAGGGTGATGCTCTTGGTCTCCTCCGTCATGGGCACGATGAACTCACTGTTCATCATGAGCCTGGCCGTGGCGTAGGAGCTAAGGTGGATGTCGATCAGCAGGTCATAGTAGCCGGCGCGCAGCAAACCGGGCATGTACTTGTTCTCGATGGCGTAGAGCAGCTGAGGCTCATCCACGTGGCTGCACAAGGCATGTGCCACCCGGTGGTTCCCAAGAGCGCAGACGGCGGAGTAAAGGCGGAGAGTGTGATAGTGGAATTTTAGCAGCTCCTCCTGCTCTGTCAATTCCAGTATGTCGACAGATCTGTGGAAGGTTAAGCATGGAACATTTTTCACAATTCTGAATCAGAGGAGAAATCTGTGTACGTCATAAATTTCAAAAAGTTACGGAAACAGACACTTTAGTAGTTTTCTATGACATGTTTCATGATAGCATGGTGGTTTTTGTTTTGTTTTGTTTTTCTTCATCAGTATTACATAGGTTACAAGTTTTCCTCCACGTACATCTTATGTTGGAAATTTCCAACCGGTAGCACTTTGACCTTCTTCATCTTCCATCGTCCCAAGGTTTGGGGCACCTCTTTTCAATATAGTCTCCTCTGAATGTGGGGACTCCCTTTCTTTCAAAACATGAGCACTCCTTGGAAAATCCTGAATGTCCCTTTCCAACTAGGCTAAAATGGCTCAAGATGCCAGAAAATTCTGCCTTAGTCTATGCTGCCCGTGTCCCCGACCCATCATGAGCTATTAGCATGACCAGTCAGCAGTAAGTGAATGGAATGCTAATTCCTCTGACGTGAGTTACCTTCTCATACATCCCTCACAGCCCCACACGTGGACCAACGAAGCCCTGGTTTCCACCAAGTCTGTGCAGCTCAGGAAACAAATACTCTCTGTGACATTGCACTTGGGAAAGTTTCTAGTGGGAATCTGGTTACACTGGGCTCTTAATTCAGGTCATTTTGCTTCTACCACATACTATTTATTTCCAACACATAAAACCTTAAAAGTATGGCCAGAATATACCTAAAGTAAAGCTGTTCTTTTCAAAAGTCAATATTAAGAGCACATAATTCCTTTAGAGGTGCTAATTTTTTTACACTATTTATTTAAATTATTAAGATGGCTCATGGGTGATAATGTAGAGTTAAAAGTAGAAATTTGATATAGTCACAATAAGGGGAATGACTCATTCATCTAGGAAAGTGTCCTTGGTGAGACTGTAATATAAACTCATCAGAACATGGGCTATTATAGGATTTGTGTATTAATATTCATCCCACACTTAGCCTGGTACACAGTAGGTGCTGAGTAATTCTTTTTGATTATTTGCTGTTAAGCTCTGTCACTGTCCTTAGCTACTCTATCATCCTGTCCAAGCCCAGCTACTGTATCTATGGTGCCCGGCTCACACGTATTCCACTGAAAGCTTGGTGGTGCAGAATTATTCCAGACCACACTTCCCAAATCTCAGAATCAGAAGCTTTATGCATTAGAAACCCGAAGTGAATGATTACCACCAGGACTCCAGGAAACTACACAACCGTGGGGCCCAGCTGCTAGCACCCAATTCTTAGGAAGGTATAATTGAGCAGGCTTTCTCCCTCAAAGTATAGTGGACAATGATTCCCACATCTTAGCTGGGCCCCCCAGTCTCTCACGAAGACTGTTAGCCTGGCCAATGGTCAAATATAGAAAAACCTGTTCATTGTGGCAACACAGAACATCTGCATTCTAGGTTCTTACTGAAGAACAAAACTTCCACTACGGTCCAATCACTCTCAAATTGTCAGTTTCTAGAAACAACATCTAAGGACTCTACAATTTACATGTCGCTGCCACCTTTCAACTCGCTCCCCCCATTATGCACTTTATGGCACCCTGTTCCCTCCTTTAAAGCACCTCTCCTCCCTACTGGACCATGAAATCTTTTAAGGTGAAAGTAATGTCTGTTTTGTACACTGTTTACTATCCAGTGCCAAGGACACAGTGGGAACTAACACATACTTGTGGAATGAATGAATAAGAGAAGTCAGAAGGATTTACAGTCTACATCTCCTAACTTTACACTTAGGTCAAGGCAAACCAAAGCATACACCTTGACCAGTTTAATCTGTCTTTCCATGCCAACTCCCTGTAGCAATATTCATATGTTAATGAACTACGACTATAACTGGAGGATAGCAAAGGATATAACTCATTATTTTATCTGTTACAAGGGCAATACTGAATATAAAATAAAACACCTCCTTAGCACATGATATAGATTATACTGTCCTTTATAAATATTCTCCTTCTTCCTTCTTCCCTGTATGTGGAGTAATCTTCTCTGCCCTACTTACTTTGGGCTTGACTATAGGACTTGCTTGGGTCAATAAAACCCGAGTGAACATAACATCTGCCATAAGCAAGAAGTTCTCAGAGACCTCCAGTGTCTGATAACCATCTGGTACATCCACACTTGGCCATGGAAACTCTAGGTCTCAGACTGGAGCTGCCCCATCAGCTTGGGTCTCAGGGTAAAAAGGCACATGGACCACATGCATAGCCCATCCCAGCCTGGAGCAGACCTACAGTGGGCCATGAGCAAAAACTACATGTCTGTTTACAAGCCACTGAGATCTGGGGGTTGTTTTTGCAATAAAGGCTAATATAATACATTATACTCTAACAGTCCTCCATGTGGAAATATTTTTCATAAGTCAGTATCACTTTTTTCTTCATCAAATGTTACAGAGGGTCTGTTATGGATTGAGCATTGTGCAATGGTGATAACGATGGTTAACAATGGAAACACAATTCCTGCCCTAAGGGAGCTTACTGTCTAGTTGAGGAGGGAAACCTCAACCAAAAAATAGGTAAATTAAATTATGAACTGTGATATGTGACCTGAAGGAAAGAGAGGACTGACACACATCTAGGACAAACCCAAATTTGTAAATATTAATTATTTGCCATGTCATCAGGGCATGAGGAAAAGATTCTAACTCAACAACTAGTTGTAACATCCCTTTTGGAATCTGGATTTTGAAACTCATCAGATTTTTCTTTGACTTCTGGGAAGCCTGAAGCCACCATGGGACCAGACTTTACCAACCACACAAGTGACCATGTGCCAGTCACACCATGGGCTTTATCTTCCCGTCTTCACCTTCCTTGCAAATCTGACTCATATCCTGCATTTGTGTTTCATACATTTTGGAAGACGGAGTTGAATTCTTCATGGTCTATAGTAAGAGTTTAAATTATCCATCTATTTTTAAGCATTATACTATTTTTACAAAAAAAATTTATCCATCTAGTTACATATAAACTTATCACAGGTAATTAATATAAATCATAAATTACTATGGCAGGAGGATATGTTGGCTTTCTGATTATGGCATGCCAACATATTAAACTGCAGTCTTAAAATTCCCTGCTTAGTACAGTATCTTCCCTCACAAAGAAAACTCCCTTCCCAAATGTTACCTTTCTTTTTGTTATTGAGTTGTTGTTTTTTTAAATCATCAGATGCAATATTTCAGTACAACTTTTCATACATAAAATAAGTATGAAATTAAAATAAGATCTAATCATCCAAAGATGACATTATGAATGATACATCTTTATAATTATTTCACTTAAAATATGTAAATAAGTACTTATGCATGAAAAAGTTCATCTGGCCAGATTAATTTTTCTTTGTGGATTTCTTTTGTTTGAAATGTTTTTACTGAGATATAATTTACACACTATATAATTTACCTATTTAAAATATATTGTGTATACATGAAATATACACAATTCAGTAATTTTAGTATATTAATGGAGTTGTGCAAACAGAATCATAATTGAAGTTTAGAACATTCTCATTACCCCAAAGTAACCCAATACTCATTAGCAGCCGCTCCTCAAGTCCACTGACACCACCGCCCTAAGTAATTAACAACCTACTTTCTCTTCCTAAAGATAAACCTATTATGGGCTTTTCACGTAAATGGAATCCTACAATGTGTTTTCTGTAACTGGCTTCTTTAACTTGGTAGAGTATTTTTAAGGTTCATCCATTCTATACTATGTATAAGTACTTCATTCCTTTTTATTGCCAAATAATAGTGTATGGATATTGCACATTTTATTCATCAATGCATCAGTTGGCTTGTTCTCACATTTTGCCTATGAAAGTTCATGTACAATTTTTTGCATGGTCATATTTTCATTTCTCTTGAGTACATACCTAGGAGTGGACCTAATGGGTCATGTGGTAACTCTCATATTTCCATTTCTGAGGAAATGATAAATTGTTTTTCCAAACCACAGGTTAAAAAAGTAAAAGAAGGCCAAGCATTTCTAAATACATAAAAACAGACACAGCTCCTACAACCATTTTCAGATTAAAGACTTAAAACACCAGGATAACAAATATGTCTATCTTTGCATTGTTTTCATGCAATGTTTTTACTTAGTTTGTGACTGAACTTTTTAATGACATTTTGGGAAGGAAATCTTGGTCCAAAACTTAGCACCTTAGCTCTTTATTGATAATAAGTCTGCTAAAATGAAATCTCTCCAATTTAGTCAGCTATAGCATGGAAAAACAGAGAGTCATAAGCAAAGCTACCTTTGAATATTTATTGTACTTTATATCACTACTATCATTGCCTAGAATGCCTACAACCTTGTTTCCAAGGCCTCCATATCTTTTCACAATTTTCTTTCACGAATATCTTTTAGTCTCAGTTTTTCACATCTTTCAAATAAAGGGCTGAACTAAGTGATTTCTACGGTTCTGCCCCTAATATCTTATAATATCATATTTGATGACATCGCACAGCTGCTAAGCCTTAAGTCAGATTGCAGCTGTACTTGTCTGAATGTTTACCTGCTCTTAGTGTAGATAAAACAAGAGGAAAGGAACAATATCCTATGGCTCCTCCAAGGGCAGTATAATAATTTTGTTTCAGTAACAAATTGGTTGAGAAAGAGATTTCAACTTGGAATATGTGAAATCATATCTCCATTGCCCCAAGAAATTAGATATTTTGTAAGCTTTATTTTGTTTCCCCAGCAACACCCCCAAACCCCTGGCCAACAGTGTAATTCAAAGGGTCCCGATTGCACAGTAAAGGGCACGCAGGGCTGACCTGTTCTCCTCTGGGATATGAAGAGACATGAACTGCAGAGGATCCAAACACTGCACCAGCCAGCCTTGGCGCTCACTGATTCGAGAGACATCTACCTTCAAGAACTGGTTAGGCATCCTGCTCCATAGGACATGGGAAAGAAATTGCACGTGGAGACGCGGCGGACACTGTGGCACAGGGTTTTTGTGCTCGCTCTTGAATAATCCCGCCGACAGAGGCATCACATTCTAGGGGATGGGGGAGAGAAAAAGAATTCATTTATAACAATCCATGGGGCTAGTGAAGTCATGACCACAGTCCTGCACAGGAAAGAGATCCTGGAAGTAAGATACCCTTCACGTTCAGTCAATACAAGAAATAACAGAACTTGGATTGAATTGCTCCTGCAAGGACAAGAGAGAAAATATTATGAGAGAACTTATCTAAAACTGGTTTGGGGCTATTGCTTTCGTATACACTCTCTGGTTCACCGGGAATGCAATGGAATAAGTATAACCACAGAATCTTCACACTTCTTTAAAGGTTTTTTTTTTTTTAATTTTTACTTATTTGTCAGAGAGAGGGAGAGAGAGGCAGAGAGAGAGAGCACAAGCAGGGGGAGAGGCAGGCAGAGGGAGAAGCAGGCTCCCTGTTGAGCAAGGAGCCAGATGCGGGACTCAATCCCAGGACCCTGGGATTATGACCTGAGACGAAGGCAGCTGCTTAACCAACTGAGCCACCCAGGTGTCCCAGAATCTTCATACTTCTTTACCGAGCTGGGCCCTTGGTGAAATCCAGCAAGCCTTCAGGTTGCTTTTGGTGCCCAACTCCAGAAAGAGTTACCTCCACTGGCTCTCTCTCCTCATCTGTCCCGTCACCTACCTCCTCCTTCAACCACTCACCCACTCGCTGTCAGGTTTATCAGGCTTTAGTAGCCGGTGGTACACCAGAGACAGCTCAACAGATAAACGGGACCATCACACAAGGAAACAGAATTAATCGGACAGGAACATAATTTATTTGTCCTTCACCTTCCTCTACTTCCCATATGTATCATATTCAGCCTTCCTACTTCCTTCAATCTGGTCTCAGGGAAAGAGAGGTCTCTACTGTGCCAAAGCTTATTCATTCACTTATGACCTTGATACCACCTCTGCCTGCCTCTTAGGAGCCATATAGAAACAATGACCTCACCTTCCCCATTACCTTCACTGTCTCCGTCTCCTGTAAAGCCTTGTCTACTGCTCACGTTTAGATGGTCTCATCCCCAAGCTACTTTCCTATTCTCTTCCAATGGGGGGGGGGGAAGCCTAGCACTGCTTTAGGCACTGAATGAACAAAACACGCAAAAATCCCTCCTCTCCTCCAGCTTCCATTCTTTTTTTTTTTTAATTGGAGACCTAAAATAAACAAAGTCAGAAGGCAGATTCAAGAGTAGACCCAGGACGGAAGAACCAGAATGGAGGGCAGCAATAATAAACAGGGCAGTCAGAAGAGGGGGGTCACTGAGAAGGTGACATTTAAAGAAAGACCCAAAGAAGAAGAACCATGTGGACATGCAGCGGAAGAAATTTCCATGCAGAAGGGACGGTCAACACAAAGGATCCAAGGAGGAAGTCTGCCTGGCAATTCTGAGGAAGAGTTGGAGGCCAGGGTGGCTGGACTGGGGCGAAGAAGGGGAGAGCAGCAGGAGATGAAGTCAGGGAGGTAATAGAAGAGCAGACTGTTTAGACTTGAGAACCATCATGACACCTCGGATTTTTACGCTCAGGGAAAGAGGATTTCAAGCAGTGGAATGGCACAATCTGATTTCTATTTGAGAGCAGTGACAGTCACTCAGATTGTTTTGTGATGAACAGATGGGCAAGGAGGAATTCAGGAGACCCCATCAAGAGGCTACTGGAGGAACCTGATGAGGAATGATGGTGATGGAGGTCGGTGTGGTCATCAGAAGGGGCAATGGTGACAGGTTGCAGGCTGGGGATTTGCTGGCAGATGGAACTGGGATGCGGAATGTCAAGGAGAGAAGTCAAGGATGACCTCAAGGTTGTAGGCCTGAGCAAGTGGGTTTGCTATTAACTGACAGAAAGAGGACTGTAGATCAGACAGGTTAGGAGGAGGAGGTATGATGGTCCGCATTTCCCCTTTGGACATATTTAGACATATTTAATTTGAGATGTCTGTAAAACACCCAGGCGGAAATGTCAAATAGACCAACATATGAGTCAGAGTTCTAAGAAATGCCCACTTTCTTGGTTAAATTATACATACATACATACATACATATATATATAATTTATATATATACATGTATATATAAATATACATAATACATATATATACATATATACAATATACATTTTGTGTGTGTATGTGTGTGTGTGTATATGTATATATATATAAAACCATCCAAATTTGCTGTCTCTCATTTTTAATCCTGAATTGGCTATAATACAGCTTCATCCATCATTTTGCTGAAATTCTTCTGGCAAGGTCACGGAAGCCTTCCTAATGAATAAGAGTCATGGATTCCTTTAGTCCATATTATATTTGCCTTCCTGTGGCTGCTGAGAATCTCATTTTACAAAGGCAGAAACTGAGCTCACACAGTTGAAGGAACATGTCCAAGGTCACCAAGCCAGTCCTGTAAAACTGTCTACTGTATCCATCCTGATGTGTGCCTAGCATCTCAAATTTACAATTGCAAAATTCAATTCAGTTCCTTTTCCTGCATTTCGACAAGCTCTTCTGCTTGTTGTATTAGCATCCCTTAGTTGTCCAAACTAAAAAGATTATAATAATTTAATCCGTGATTCTTCATTCTCCTTGAGTACTTGAATCCAATTCAGCAACAAATCCTATCAATCCAATTATTTGTCACATTTTATTCATTTCTCCTTTACAGCATCTTCTCATTTATCATTCACTCTCCATTACAACTTCCACGGCTCTCATCATCTTGTCCCTTGCAGACAGTATCAAATCGGCAATTCCTCATTGTTCCTGCCTGTTCTCGCTCTTGAAAGAGCAGATACTTCTCCGTATTGCCACCGCCGCATGACTGCCAATATATTTTTCCAAAACAGGTTTGATTCTACTCCGGCCCCTGCTTCGAGTTTCCAATTGATCAACACTGTCTACATGATAGGTGCCAACTTCTTAGCATGGCATTCAAGGCCTTTCCAGCTTGGATTCAGTCTCCCTTCTATCCACATTAATCTCCAGCCACATACTAGAAGGCACCCTTGGTTAGAGTCGCATTGAATTCCTTAACCTCCAGCACTCTGACTCACATCCTTTTGCTTTCTTGTGCCCTCTGTCTAGTGGCCTCTCCTACTAAATATATTCTGAGATCTCTTATTCAACAGTTAAGAATCAACCCACATGTCCCCTCTTCTTTTAGCTTTACCTGATCCTCTCCCTCCAACCTCCAACCTCTTTGTTCTTCATTTGTTCCCGCAGTACCTACACCCGCCCTAGTCTAGCACTGACCATTACGTAGCACTCTTATGTCTTTAAGCCCATTTACTAGTTCACCTGAGTTCAACGATTATTGAACGGTATGTTATTTGGCACTTTTTTTCCATATAAGCCTAGTTTTATTGAATAATATATTTATGATAACCACAGAGAAACCCTTTTTTGTTCTTAACTATTTTAATGAATTAATAAATACTTTAAATCATCGCAGAAACCCTTTCTAATTAATTTCATTGCCCCCGTGACCTGAACATGGCTTTCCTTTCTTTTAAAGGGTCATTTATGTAAGTAATATCAGTACTAAAATAAATACTGAATTCATTTAAGAAGTAACTGCTATTCCCTAATAGAAAGACCCCAAATATAATATCAGCAATGAGTCTTTCTTACCTTTATTCTTCCCAACTCAAACTGGAAAACATTGGGACTTGTAGCTTGTGCAAACACTGCAGGAAATAATTTTGTACTTGGTTCCACCTTAAATAAACAAATGAATTTGGTTAAGATTAGTCAATGAAGGAACACAAAGATAGAATATTTTCTTTATAATGACTAAGGAACACTTTACAGAAGGGGACTGGACATTTGCATTCTCTCAGATAAATACCCTCGTTCGATAATGATTTGGACTATTGGCGTTATCATATGAACATTTTTGGAGGAATGTACTGTTTCCTCTGAAAGGCACTGTTATTATTCAAACAGAGGTAAACAGGGCAGAATTAAACTCATTTCTGTTTTCATTTCTTCTAATTTCTTTTAAGATTTTATTTATTTAATTGAGAGAGAGAGAGAAAAAAAGAGAGAGAGTGATCGCATGCAAGCAGGAGGGGCAGAGGGAGAAGGAGGGAGAGAGAATCCCAAGCAGACTAACTGCTGAGCTTGGAGCCCGAGCCAGGGCTGACCCCACAACCTTGAGATCATGACCTGAGCCGAAATCAAGACTCGAGGCTTAAGCAACTGAGCCATCCAGGCACCCCATTGTTCTCTTCTCATTCCTAATGTACTTTTTGATTTAAAATGTGTTTTCCTCTCATGGGGAGAAAAGGCTTTCTTTGTGGAAGCATGCCACCATCTCTGCCCACAGACCTGGTAGTATGTGCCCAGCTCCTTGCCGTTGGCGGTGAATGTAAGCAGCCCACTGGCGGCATCCACCACGCACCCGATCTCCAGGCCATTGTTGTTGCGTCCTTGCCCCGGGCTCATGCTCTCACCCGCACACACCATATAGCAGTTGCTGCGTTTGATGCTGAATTTCAAAAAAAAAAAACACATTTTCATCTTCGTACGACCACAGACACGACAGAAAGCATGTATATCTTGCAAACTAAACCTAAATTATGCTGCGCAAGCAACAAGCTCATGCTGTAATGGGAGAGGTGCACAATGGGCCCGATTCTGTGATTCTGAGCAAAACTCCATTGACTTCGTGGACATTCTGAATCAGGTCTTACACGTCTCTGAATTTGGCACCTAATGGACACAGGTCAACAAGTTGGAACCAAGTAAAAACTGACCTGCACCTTCCCTCCAAAAACTCAAACCAAACTGGACCTTTTTCTGAGGTTCAAAAAAGTTTAACTATTTAATAATCATCCAAATTTGCAATTTTCATTCTCATAGGGTTTGTTTTTTTGTTTTTTTTTTAAACCACTTGTTCAGGGACGAGAAGCATTCATTTCCAAACACTATCAAAGTCCTTAGGCAAATTCTATGTGAGCCATCAGTGAGTCACTATATTGAAAATTTGGGTAAAATGCCCCTTTGTGGACAATTCCCAGTGATCTGTTATGAGAGAAAGAATTAACTAGAATATGCATAAAATCAGTGATATTAACAACAAACCCTTGTTTCAACCTCACAGAAACCTTTATCAGAGATGGTAATAAACATAAGTGATGTGAGCTTGGCCTCCTTCCCTTTCTCTGTCACAACAGAGTGAATGTGTTCGTGAAACTAGCAAAAAAAGTCAAAGGCAGGCAAGTAGGAGGAAAAGAAAAAGGCTGAGATAAAGTCAGTTTTGGAAAAATCAAGTTGGCTCTGTTTCTTTGCACTCCTTCCATAAGATTTGACCACCCTTCCCTACCCTCTATTTCTTACGCTAAACTCCTCTCTCAGGTATCCCATCTCTCTGTTGGGTTATTTCCTTATACTGTTGCCATCTCTGAAAGTCAAATGTGTCCTGCAAGAATATTCCTGGAGACAGGTGGTTTGGGACCCCCATACTGATGTAAAGCCCGCTGGACTGGAGATTTTGGCTCGGCCCACTGTCTCATGGGCTCCAGTGTCACAACTGAAGGCAGGAGAGTGAGCTTCCAGTCACCACAGATGATGGTGCAGGATAGAAGAGAAGCAAGGTTATGGAGGACTTTCTCTATGAGACCTGTCACAGCAGATCAGAGAGGATGCATGGGCACAAAAGGTAGATGCAAATGGTCAGATCTTCTCTTGTCTTATTCTGCAAGGAAGATAGCCTTCTTCACTTTTTTGAAGGTTTGGTTTGAGTTTGGTTTTGTCTTACAAATGAAAAAGGATGGCACAGAAAGTGTAAGTGACTTACCCAAAGCCACACAGCGAGTCAATGGCAAAGCTGAGGAAAGAACCCACTACTCCTCAGTCTGAGTTCAAACGCGTCCACCTGGTCTCAACTACTAGCCCATATCGTCTTCACTTTCTTCTCCCCACCACATAAACCATTCCCAAGACAAATTTCAGACCACAGAGGTCTCACATTCACCCATCACTAATCCCTAAAACAAAGGCTAAGTACGGGTAACCCAAACTGTTAGTCACATACAGTGTCCCCTGAAGGAATAGATGATTATTACACAAAAAGGATGCACTGTTCTTACTTTATAATGTTTTTCACTTTTAATATACTTAGATTTCTTACTGGTTTGTAGGAGTAACAAAAAGGACACCGACATTAATGGTTTGATGATATTCCTCCTATCAATACAATATTATCCTGGACATGAAATCCAAGAGGGGAAAAAAAATACCTAGGTTTATCAACATTTTCATCAGATATCATTCATATACAAAGAAAATTGAGAAAAACTGACCTTTCATGTACTTTTCCCTTTTCATCTCCTAGAGTAACGGTTACTGTGCGAACTCTGTCCAAGTCAAAGCCTGTATCATATTGATGGAAATCTGATGTAATCCAGCCTACCCAGACGTTAGCAGGTTCTTGGCCAGGAAAGATTCTCACTGAGTAATAGTACTGTCAAGACAGTAAAAACAAGGGTTGGCAACGTAAGAAGAAACAAAACTTTGATATGCAATGTCTTTGAACTGCCTAAGACTGTATTTCTTTGTTTAAAATCATTTGGCCTAATTCAAATGTTATAGGTACAAAGAACTGACACTGTGAGATAGGTCTTAAAACAGAGCGAAGGCAAATTAAATCAGAAATAATGGGGAAAAGAGAAAAGAGTTTGTCGGAGCAAACATTCTAAGTGACTTGAAACTTTTTATACTCCTACGTATATGTTTTATGTACATCCATAACATACATACAAATGTATATGTACATATATAGTAACTTTACGTAAAAAATAATCCAACTAGGCAGGTAAGCTTCATATTCTTGAGGCTTACAGAAGCACACCGATCAATGCTGAGTTCTTATACCTGTCACCCATCTCTTTGAATATGCTGCACCTTTCCTATCGATAACATAATATTTTAACATCTTAACATCACTTTGACATAGTTCAGAACTAATAAGTGACAACCTAGCTCAAACATGGGGGCACTCTACGAGGGGCAGAACTACATATTTTTTCCCATTTGGCAATTGAGGAAAAGTTGTTTTGAAAACTGTAAATGGCAGATGGCAAAACACGACCTCCAACAAAATATTTTAAATCGTCTTCCTTTAGACATATCACTAAGATGAAAGAAATCATATGCACTTGGAAAAATTAAATGGAAATTAAAAATTTTCCAAGAAATGGGATAGCAAAATCAGGATTAAACATACCATTAGGATATTTTGCCTAACATAGTTCTCTTAGTACATAATACACATCAGAATATACCTATATTTTTCAAATTTTCAGTCCCCAAAATATAACTGAATACTTATTTTAAAATAAGCTGGCTAAATAGGATGAATGAAAACTGAACTCTTTGAAATGTAACACATAATAACTGACAAAGAGGAGTAAGCGACAAAAGCTGCCACCTCATACCGTGGACGTTTGCATCAAGTAATCGTAATCATCCCGATCATCTGCAAGCACGTCTTCAGTGAGTCTTGCAGAATGGCTTGTGCTGTAATCCGGCTTTGTTCTTCTAAGCAAAAATCTGAAACATATTACAGGACTGAGAATAAGCAACACTAAAATGTTCCGCCTCATTGGAACATAACATATAATCATCTTAGTAGAGTGGTTCAAAACCAGGGTGATTTTGCCCCCCCCCCCAGAGGACATCTGGTACTATCTGAAGACATCTTTGGTTGACACAGCTGGGGGTGTGTGCCATTGACATCTAGTGGGTGGGGGCCAGGGATGAACTGAACATCCTTCAGTTAACAGGTCAGACTGTCACAACAAGTAATTATCTGACCCAGAGCGTTGATCACGCCGAGGTTGAGAAATTACAACTTAGTGCAAAAAAAAGGATGCTAAAGTAACTTGCCTTCTTGTCTATAAAAAACTACTACTTAGAATACTCTTTAAGTTTCAACCAAGAACATAAACATAAATATCTTAAAAACTAACTCTTAGGAAAAAATACTTGTAAATTATATATCTGATAAGGGATTGATATCCAGAATATATAAAGAACTCCTACAACTCAACAACAAAGAAGCAAATAACCCAATTAAGAAAAAAGGGCAAGGAACCTGAAAAGATATTTATCCAAAGATGATCCACAAATGGCCTATAAGTATATGAAAAGATATTCCACATCGTTAAGAATCAGGGAAATGCAAATCAAAACCACAGCAGAGATATCACTTCACAGCCATTAGGATGACCATTTTCAAAAAATCAGAAAGCAATAAGAGTTGCTAAGAATGGGGAGAAATTGGAACCCTTGTGCACTGTTGGTGGGAATATAAAATTGTGCAACTGCTGTGGAAAATAGTAGGAAGATTCCTCAAAAACTTAGAACTAGCAACAATTCCACTTCTGGGTGTATATGCAGAATAACTTGAAGGAGGTTGAAAATAAATTTGCACACGCATGTTCACATCAGTACTATTCACAATAGCCAAGAGGCAGAATCAATCCAAATGTCCATCAGTGGATGGACGGGTAAACAAAATGTGTCTACGCTCAATGGGACAATATCCAGCCTTATGAAGGAAGAAAGTCTTGACACATGCAACAACATGGATGAACCTTGAGGACATTATTCTAAGTCAGTTAAGTCAATCACACACAGGAAAAAAAAAATACAGCATGATTCCACTTTATAAAGTGGCCAAATTCATAGAAAGAAAAAAATAGAACAGTGATTACCACAGGCTGGCAGGGAGGTGGAAAAGGAGAGTTGTTTAATGGGTACTGAGTTTTAATTTTGCAAGATGAAAAAGTTCTGGAGACCTGTCTCACAACAATGTGAATCTACCTCATGCTACTCAACAGTACACTTAAAAAATGGCTAAAATGGCAAATTTTGTTATGTGTTTATTACCACAATAAAGAAATGCCTTAAATAAGTAACTCTTGGGATAGATTCTGTCTGTGGTAACAAACGAGATGGCAAACAGATTGCTTTACTGTCCCCTGTTGAACTCTTTATACGTAGAGGAGGAGGAGGAAGAAGAAATTGACACTGGGAAATCCCTTGCTCTCTTCTGTCCCCCTCCCCACATAATAACTACACATTTACACTCATGTTGTATGTATCAGTGACCTTTGTTTCAGACGAGAGGGCTTCTCCTGAGCGTAATCTTTGTGGTTATTAAACTCTGGTTTTGTGGCTTCCTTGTCTTTGTCAACGCGATCTGGCACCAGATGGCCATGAGCCGTCTTCATTAGAACCTCAAAGTCGGAATCTGCATCGTAGTCCTCCAGATCATTCTTGGGCCCAAAGAGGCCAGCGCCTGGGAGTCCCCCGGCCACCGTCTTGGAGAACACTTCTGCGCACTCGATGGGCATGCTCAGGCGATAGAACATGATGTCCGTGCTGCTGTTCTGAGAACCGAAGGACTTCTGAGTCACCTTTAAACACGGAGAACTGTCGATGGTGCCGTCTATTCTGGTCACCTAGGAAATGATGACGTGAGAGGTCAAATGTGAATCAACACTGTCGACTGTCGACCTCCTGATTCTAAAAATCTCAAGCAGACATCATGTCTTTCAAACCCCAAACACAGCCCACACGTGGCATAATTTTGTAAATGACATGATTAAACACAGGGAGTACTACTGTGTTACAGACAGACTCATAGCTCTGCTCCTAATTCAAAAGACAGTTTGGGAAATTCATGTTACAAGTATATTTATTCAGATGGAGCCTAGAGTTGCCTATATAAAAAGAGAATTGATTATTGTTAATCGGTCTAATCAGGTACTCATAAAGTACGTAAAATCAGAAGCTAATGCTGCGCTTGGATTCCACTATTACGTAACACTATAGGGCCACCTTTTTAAGTAAGTGGTAATAATTGTCCAAGTGGGAATTGCCATGTATGAAGACATTCCACCCCTGGTTTTTGGCAGTGGTCTGAATTTCAAAGAAAAAGCAAACCTCGATATGCTCATGATTTGATGGGACCTGGAGAAACTGAGGAAGCCTCTTGCTTAGCCACATGGTAATATCCCTGTTTGTGTTAACAGCAAACGGTTCATAGCCCTCTTGTAAGCCACAGATGGTGAAATATTTCAAGGTGCTGACATCTTTTCCAAAGTTCATCCTGCCCACTTGAGCCACTCCAAGGCTACAGACAGGAATGAATCCTGGGAAGAAAAAAAAAATCAAATGTTCAGTATAATTCATATGATAGCCTGTTTGTATGGAATTTCCAAAAGCACTGCTCCAGAACTCTGGTCTTTGGGAGAGACGTTGGCATAAGGTAAAACAATATTTGGAGAAAAGAGACCACTGATGCTAAGTATTAAATGTAAGGGTCAGAAGACCAGGGTTTGATCGTAATTTACGGAACATGGCCCCTAGCTAAGACCCTTCTTTCACCCTGGAGTTCTGTAAAACGAGATTAGTGCTCAGCAGCCCCTGGTCCTCCAGGGATCTCAGGGTGGACAGTAACAGAAGGACGTCCCCATCCCACCGCCTCGTAGTTCAGGAATGCATGGGGCTCCGTCACAGAGGGAAGGTAAGAAGTCAATGCCAAAGTGTGTTGCTTTCCAGTCTAGAGTAAGCACTTGAAACTTGCAAGTACTAAGCCCAGCCTGAGCCACAGATTTCTTCACATATAACTGAAGGAAAAAGGATGAAAGGCAACGTTTTTAAAAGTTTGCATTCACTTATAGCTGCTTTGATCTTTGAGGAAAATTGTGCCCTTTTTTTTCTGGGGTACATTAGATCTAAGTATAGACAACATACGTAAATAAATAAATACTCAGAAGTAGTTGCTACAAATCCCACTGAAACTCCTCCATCTGTCCCCTTCCCTTTGACGTCACTGCCATTATAGGTTAAGGAGGGCAATTCACATCTGACCTAAATAATTATGATATGAAATCAAAGTATAAGTTAAAAGTAAACAAGAAACTAAACCAAAAGCAACGGCAATAAGCAATAGGGGCGAAAACCAAAATACTTCATCAGGTAATCTAACGTGTGGCAGGATTAGTAAATCTTTCCACTACTGAATAAAAAGGGGAAACTACATTAATTCTGTTCATTGTTTCTTTGAATTCTTTGGAATTCAAATTGTTTTTAGTAAGGGGCTAAGATGAAATGTTTCAGTATGGGGGGATGTGGAGGGATGTTTACATACTCTTCATTTCCTTCTAGAATATTTTACACAGAAATTCAAGTACTCAGCACAATAAACACAGTTGCTATTGGAATACGCACTACAGAGCAGAGGATCAAAAAAGCAGTGGATCCTAAGAAAAAGCTAGGAACCGTCTACCACTATGAGAGACACTTCTCCCCTTGCTGAAATTAGTGACAATAAGAGCAATATATAACCCTCAAAATGGCAGGAGACAGTAAAAATTACATCCTATAATTCATAATGATTTCACTCAGTTTGTATTCATGGCGATATATGCGCAGATAAATGGTTGTAGAACAGTGCTACCAACCGGGAAGCAAGAACACACCCAGCTGTGTTCAAGGAAGTGTGAATGATGAGTTTCTAGTTAAAACTAAAATCCACAGCTGTCTCTGCAGCTGTGATAGCTCTTGAAGCAGCAGTCAAGGGAAATTGTTTGAAATAAGTGTCCCCAAAGGAATCCACGGAAAGGACTGGATAAATACAATAGACCTGAGACAGCTTGAGCCACATTTGCACAAATTGGCAAATCGAACATCCATTTGACATAAACTAGGGGATACCAAGATAGAAACATCTCGGATCGTAAAGACTTATTTCTTGCTAGTCACTTTACGTGAAGAAGGATCCCTACTCTATAAATGAAGCTATAAATACCTGCATAGAGATCTTTGGGTATTTGTTATACTAATATTTGAGCTTATCTGTATGTCTGAAATATTTTCATTTAAAAAAAAAAAAAAACAAGTAACCTGGTTTGCACACAAAGAGTCACGTCCCAAACTGTTCGCTATGGCTGCATTTATGATCCCAGAGAATATTATCTGCACAATAAATATGTTTTTTCCTTGAGCTGTAATACTATTTAGTCTTTGAATCTGGTTTTCAAAGGTTCATTAATATACAGAAAAAATATTCGTAGTAAATATTATTTTATGAAAGAAAGATACAGCATATGATTTATTTTCAAACCTGGGAAAGCACTAGAAGTTTTTTTTTTAATTAAAAAAGTGACAAAATGGGGAAAAAAGTTACAGAATGGTGGTATTTTTAACACTCTTTGTTCTTTCTTTTTCTGCCTCTCGATTTAAATTTTCTTCACTGAATATGTAACTTACTATGAAAACAAGTGAGATCCTTTGTAAAAATAAACTATTCATTTAATAAACTGAAGAAGCAGAAAATACCTACATCTTTCTCATGCAGAAACATGAGTAGTGTGGGTATAAAACAGTCAAACAAGTTCAGCCTCTTGAAGATCAAGCTCTCAACGCTGCTGGATGGGCAGTGAGCTCAGTACCAGAAATCTTGCCAATAAAATCAAATGAGTACAAGACTTATGAAGAGCAATTTAGTAATATGCATTAAGACACTTTCCACCATTCATCTCCTTATCCAATCAATACTTATGAGCACCTGCCATAAGTGTACCCCAGAAACTGGGACAAGAGTTGACTAGCACACAGCAGCCCAAAGGTTCTCACCGTCTAATGAGGTGGGAAGACAGACAAAGAACTTACACCACCTGAGCCATGAACGGAGATGGGGTGCTAAGAGCAGAGGAAGAGCAGAGAGATGAAATTCAGGGCAGTTTCTGAGGAGTTATCATCCAAGATGGCAGACGGGCGTAGGTCCTATGGAATGACCAAGATCCCAGAGCTTCGGGTCTGAGAGACCTGCATCGAAATCTCGTTCCACCAATTCTCAGCTATTTGACCCTTGACAAGGTACTTAAATTCTCTAAGCTTTAATCCCTTCTTCTGTAACATCTACCCCACAGGATTACGGTTTTAAAAATAAGATCCTCTGCAGATAGTGCTTAAAACACGGATGCTCAGTGAACAAAATTTGAAAATGGGGGGGGGGGGTAGGTAAAAGTAACTAAATACCCACAATAAAAGAAATGGGCAATTATGGTACATGCACAAAATGGAGTATGTGGGGGCATTAAAGATCATGTTTAGGACTCATCGGAATATAATGGCAGGGAGAGAGGAAACAAATATAACAAAAGAGAAACAAGTGGTGATTCCAGCTGAAGGGTAAACAGGTGTTGATTGCACTATTCTTACACTTTTCTGAAAGGCTACTTCCCAAAATATAAGGTTGGTTAAAAAAGTCAAAAGTTAGGTTTAAAATGTTTTTATGTCTTTTTTTCTATAATAATTTTTTATTATATTATGTTAGTCACCATACAGTACATCCCTAGTTTTTGATGTAAAGTTCCATGATTCATTACTTGCATGTAACACCCAGTGCACCATGCAATACGTGCCCTCCTTATTACCCATTACCAGCCTACATTTATAACATTAAGTTAAAAAGGTGGCTGGAGAAAATAATTTTTACATCTCAAAGCTTTAAATGGAAGAAAAATACATTAAAGTCAAATTTCTCTCTGAGTAATGGGAACATATATAGTTTTTAGCCATTTTCATTATAGTCCTTTGTATTTTCCAAATATTTGACCAGAATTTATTACTTCTTAATACATAGATGTAATTTTTCATTAGTTTCCAGCAGATATACACTTGCACATGGTATTTCTACTGCTTTCCTGTTTTAGGCCCCTTTCAAGGAATGTATTCATGGAAGTATATCCTTAAGTAGAAATTGGCATATGTTTTTTTTTCTTTTTAATTTAGATGAAGTAGAACTTAATAAAAGTTAAATCATACTGTGACTTCTGAAGATGCAGTTTTGTTTTGTTTGTAGAGAGGGAGAGAGAAAGAGAGAGAGGGAGAGAGAGAGAGCCAGCTGTGGGAGGTGGGAAGGAGTAGAAGGAAGAGAGAATCATAAGCAGGCTCCATGTGCAGCACGAAGCCAGACGAAGGGCTCAATCTCACAACCCTGAGAGCATGACCTGAGCTGAAAGTAAGAGTCAGCCGCTTAACCAGCTGAGCCCCCCAGGTGCCGCTGAAGATGCAGCTTTCCTAAAACCTCTGTGATAATAAGACAACCAGTATTTCTAAAAATTGCATGTTTTTAAATTAGCATATGCACAACTGGGAACAACTGGGTGGCCTTGATGTCAGGGAAGAGAATGGAGGAAAACTACAGGTATTTTTCAGGCACATGACAGAAGGACCAGGCCTCAGGCACTTGCATTTCGCCAGTACTTGGCAAAGTGCCTTGCAAATAAAGGTGCAGACAAGGGATGACATGCCCGTCACATGAGGCTCCCTAGTAGTGGCTAATGGTCCCCGAGTGTTTGTACCTGATGCTCTTCTCACTGCACGTTAACAAACATTGGTTGAGATTGGAATCATTAATATCACTTCCCAGGCAAGGCAACCAACATTTTAGCTTAAATTGCTTGCTCACAACTAAGTGGCCAGAAAAGAAACCCAAACCTGTCATATCCTGAGGTCCATGCTTTCAGCCAGGGCCATACATAACCACAGAGGAGAGCCTTTAGGTTTCATGGGCCACACAGTCTGTCAATACCACTCAAACATGAGCTGAAGTGCAAAAGAAGCCATATAAATAAATGAATGAGCGTGACTGTATTCCAATAAAACTTTATTTACAAAAACAGGTGGCAAACTGGATCTGCTTCAGGCCTTAGTATGCCAACACCTGCTCTAAGTTACTATTCAACATTGTCTCCATACAGTATCAGGTCCCACCATTCAGTAAGTATTTAATGAACACCTGCCATGTGCCAAGCACTGTTCTTGGCTGGGGTTGCAGCCGTGAACAGAATGGAAAAAAGTCCCTTTCTGGAGCTTACCTTCGGGTAGGCATAATAAGTAAATAGTTACACATACATATATAAAATAGAACATCAGGAAATGACAAATGCTATCAAGACTTACTGAACGTTTGCCATAAATTAAACAAGATGGGTCGATAAATGACATCCCTCTTAATAACTGCCCATAGCAAAACATGGTAACTGAGGTTCAATTCTTTATTAGTTCGAAATAAGCTGAACACACAAATACTCCAACATGAGACGACAGATTTCCACGAATTCAGGCATACACCTCGGCATAAGTGAAATTTTGGTTCTACCTTCCTGTGCTTTGCGTTCTGCACTTTCTATTCCAGTTACCTTAACTGACACCCTGCAAGTAACAAAGCCTGCTGATATCTAAGGGAAGTTTTCTTCCTGGCAGTGGAGCTTAAATTTAGTACACATGAGTCCAACTGGTTTCTTGGGGCTGAGCCAGACCCACCCTAGCCATTTGTAAATCTGTTAAAACAGTAGCTACAACGTATGGTTACACTGCTTCCTCCAACAAAAGACAGATGGCTTCAGCAAATTTTAACTTTCTCCGTTGCTAAGCCTCCCTGTTCTGGAGCAGAGGGGTATGTGACAAGCGTGCAAGTCCAGCAAAGGAGCTGGCAGTCACAGGATGTGGGGGTGTGATGCGGGCAGGAAATCTGTGGCAGGGGCTAAACTGAAAGAAGAGAAAGCAGATCACAAGCATACCAGCTTGTTATAAGAACATACGGTTTCAGACTTCGAAATTTCTGAACTACAGATACGAATCCACATTTATAACACAAACCAAATGGCCAGAAGCGGTAAAAATGGCCAATATTAGACTAAAATGTACATTGGAATTCTTTGATGAGAAGGAAGAATAACACTTAATACTGGCTTAGAGTGTGCCAGATAATGTATAAGCACTTTCCCATTTATTATAAGTTATTAACCTCATTTTTCAAGATGATTTAACATCTTTTATTTTATTTATTTCAACAAATAAGATGTTAAATCATTTGTCTAAGGTCCTATAGCTGGTTAAATGGGAAGCAAGACTTTGAATCAAGAATGCAAGAGGGAGGGTAAAACGGAAATAAGACACACTTGCCTTAGATTTCTGGGCTCTTTAGAACGGGAAGGGGCATAAAGAGATCATTTCCAGTTAGAGCTTTTTATTTTAAGAAAACGAAAACAAAGAGGCTATTTGCCCAAAGCCATACAAGAATTATTTTCAGAATTGGGTCTAGAACCCAGGAGTTCAGACGTGAAATATGCTGTTTCTATTCCACTTTGGCTTAGAAAATGACTTAACAAATACACTGAGTAAGGAGTTGGGGAATTTACGATGTTTCAAGTGCATCTTTAGTGCAGAGACTTTGTAAAACCAGCTTTGGCACAAACAGGGACATTCCCACACTTTCTTCCAGGCTCTTGGCTCACCTCAGATAATCAAGATCAGTAGGCAGTTTTATTTTTTATTCTGAATACTATTAAGTGTCCTTTTTTCATCCACATATACAACGCATACATCAATTAACTGGTCAGTTTAAGCTAAGCAGACTTTGGTTTTCACTGAACTCACCAATCATCTCACAGTGAATTTCCCCAAATAACATGTGTGGAAAATATACACGTAAACTCAAAAAGACAGAAACGAGATCATCTGAAATTTAACTCTAAATAATCAAAATAAAAGCTGCCCTCATTTGTTAAAGTTGTACATATTTAAAAGTTTTATTCCTGGAGAAGTCCAAAGAATTTCTAGAATCTCTCTTTTCTGATTCTAGACAAAACTATGAAACAGGTTATGCCAGTTCACAAAATCTTCAGACTCTAGAATTTTTCTACCACCTTATAACTAACTGCATTTATCGTCACTCAAAAAATCCAGTGTCCTTGGGGCTGTTTGGATGGCCCCACTGCAGTGACTCACAGTCTTGACTTCCTCTCCCGCTAATTTTTAACTAGGGATATCCTTAATAAGTTACTGTCCCAGGTGCGATACAGACATTCATCTGAGGTCTGTATCAATGGCAGGTTTTGCAGAGTGACAGAAAGGACAAATGTTATGGGAGAGCTGGAAGGCGGGGAGCTGGGGCGGGTAGGTCCTTTTACTCTTAAATTCATGTCATGTTGAAAACTTTCTAAATCTGTATCCACGAAGTGGTTAAACTGTTGGAGTATTTCAATAGAGCATAAAAGAATATGTTAGTCTGACAGTTCCATGTTCTTGTTTCCTTCTTTCTTTTTTAAAGGTAGCATGATAAAAATCAGTAATGGAAAGTTATGCTTCCCCCTCTTTTTCCTTACAGGGCTTTTCAGCTTGAAGCTATGCAGTTATTTTAATTACAACAATATTCTTCTGTTTTGCTCCCATGGAAAGGAATTCCATGCGGTCTGAGCCCCAGGAATTCAGTTTTGCTCACTGTCCTTCAAGGTGGCAGAAACAGCATCAAAAGCATCAGTTCGGGATTTGGTTATAATCATTACAGATGTACAACATGAGGGCCCGGAGCTGATCTTTACTTACAGAAGAGACAACGAGGCTGAAATGCTCCCATATGATGACGCATTTACACAACATAAGATATGTACCTACAGCCGACTTTGTCAAATGCAGGTAATCTCCAGACCAAATAACCATTCTTCCACCATATGGCAAGATCTTAAACGGCTCTCTTCCTTGCTCTAAATCCAGGGTATGATTAGCTCTTCAAACCACTGCTAACAGAAGGCTCCGCACATAAATCAAGAGGGCTACCAGGTTAGTAGGGCACATGTGCGGAGGGCCAGTGTATCAGTGTATTAGTTTCCTAGGGCCGCCAAATTACAAAATGCCACAGACTAGCTGGGTTAAATAGAAATCTATTCTCACATTTCTGGAGACAGAAAGTCCAAGATCAGGGCGTCCACAGGTTTGGTTTCTCCGGAAGCCTCTCTCCATGACTTGGGGATGGCTGCCTTCCCATGGCCTTTCCTCTGTGCCTGGGCACCCCTGGTGTCTCTTCATCTTCTTGTAAGGACCAGTCATCCCCGATTAGGGCCTGACCCTTATGAACTCATCTGACCTTCATGATTTCTTTAAAGGTCCAAATACAGTCACATCAGGGGGTTAGGACTTCAACATATGAGTCTGGGTGGGGACGGGGCACAATTCAGGCTGTAACAGGTGGGTTCGAGTGATTGAATTCAGCAGAATGCTGTATTCCCCAGCAGACACACCTTCTCTGAAGCCATGCTTGCTGAGCCCCAAGCATGGGCTCTCAAAGGAACCCCTGGATTAGAAGAATCTGAACTCTAGGAAGAATTTCAGTTAATACTTACACAGGGCATTTCTTTTTTTTTTAAGTAAACCTAGCTGATTTTTCATACGCATCAGGAGATGGCAAGCCCTGGCAGAAGTCAGACATGCATTCATCGTCACGGTAGTAAGAATTGGCTCATATTACACAAATTTTTCTTTCAAATAAGTGTGGGACACGAGTTACATATTAGAGGAAATTCTGTGCACCATTAGTGTGTCAGGGAAATGTCATACCATTTGCACGTTTCACCACTGTTACTTTGTCCTTGTTTCCTTTTTTGCTTTACTGTTGCTACTTTGTTTTGCTTTTCTTACATTTACATTTTTCTCTACATTTATATTTTGTGAGGGAATCTGAAATGTATAGTGTGTGACACTTAAGAAAGTGACTGAGTAGATCTGGTCAACAACCAAACTAAGGAACCAAGAAAGGAGGGAATGCCTTTTAAGTTAGGGTATGACTCCATGTACTACTCACATAATTTTAGGGGGATGGTATGGCTTTAGTATAAATGAGGTTTAACTGGGAGGCTCGGGAATCCATCCATATTATTCCAATTGAAATTAGCGATAATTAGTTTTTGACCCATGGAAATTTGCCCTATGAGTGTGCTTTTAAGTAATAAATTACCCTCGGAAGGCAGGGAAGGAGGCACAGGGCTAATAAAAAGTACAATTTGCTATGAGCTGGTATTTGGGATTAAGACTCTGTTTTTAAATTGGGGCACTGGGTTATATCATGTGTGGACCACAAGATTTCCTTCAGTTTCTCCAGAGACCCAGAGAAAAAGCCACTGGCTACTCTTCCTAGCTTCTCTTCTCTAGGCTAATAAACCAAATCTCAGGCTTTGAGATTCTGCCGTTCTGATGGTACCAAAAAGCAAGAGATGAAACCACCCCTAAAGCTCACCAAGGAAAAGGTCATTTCTCCCTGAAGGCTCGAGCAGCTTCAGGCATTCGATGAAGGGCTCCTCCCTCCCTGAGGGGGCCTCAGACTGACCTTAAGAACAGAGGGCAGGGGGAATCATCCCATTCCCACGACCTCACCAAAACTGCAGAATGGGAGAAGAGATTTCAGTGAGATAAACATCCCCCAAAGGGGAGACACATCATTATAATTCCTGTTCACAAATCTTTTGAAAAGTATTATCTCCTGGAGACCTGTGTGGGAACGTGGATGGGAGACCTCTCCCCAGAAATAGGATTCTAGAGAAGAAAGTAACAAGCACCAAGGTAACAGGTAGGACACAAGGCAACCAAATATTAGGGAGTTGAGGGAGATGGAAAAAAGCAAAGAAAAGAAACCTGGGACTGTGGGAAACACGACGCCGTTCATTTTACTTGGCGGGCTCATCTGCAAACACGAGGCACTTGCTCATAAGACACAGGCCATTACTATTCCTTATACCCAGACCTGTAATTTCTCTGCTGTAAAAGGAAAAATTCTTGATAATTTGTGCTGGAGATCACATCCGCTTCACCTTATCAGGAACTTCAGTTAATATCGTCTCTCAAACTTTCACCATCAATTTCTCCCTCTCTACCAGATTATTCCCAAAACTCTACACACATGCACATGAATCTTATTTCTTCTTTAAGAATCTCAAGGGCACAGAAGTGGAAGGCGAATTAGTTACAAACTGTTGCTCCTGACACAGTCTCATCATGACCTGCTTTTGCTTTGTTCTTTAGTTGAACCTTTTTAGACACTGTAATAAGCATCTGCTAACCCACCACCATTGGAAAACCTAGAGCCTTCATGATAGCCTACATCTAACCATATTATGTTGATTTTCCCATCTCCCTGCCTCCATCCACCTGAAGAAACCATCACCCCAAATCCTAAAATCAGCAGTCTCTTACTTTTTTTATATGTACTTTAAAAATACACTTTGAAAGTTTTGGTTGTTTGTAACTTTTACAAAAATGGTAACATCCTGTATGATTCTTGTATTCATTTCCTATTGTTTTTGTAACAAAGCATCACAAATTTAGTGGCTTAAGACAAAACCAATTTCTTAGCTCCTATTTCTGAAGGCCAGAAGTCCAAAATGGATTTTACTGGGCTACAAAGTGTCCACAGGGCTTGTGTTCCTTCTAGGGACTCTGGACTCTGGGAAGGATCTGTTCCCTGCCCTTTCTAGTTTCTAGAGACTTCCCACCTTCCCTGACCCTGACGCTTTACTCCTTCAGAACCAGCATCTTCAGATCCCTCCTTCTCTCTCTTGTGCCCCACCCCCCGCAAACTCCTGCCTTCCTCTTGAAAGGACCTTGTGATTACATTGGAACCACCCAGAAAATCCAGGAGAATCTTCCAATCACAAGATCCTTACCTTAATCACATCTGTGAAATCCCTTTGCCACGTAAGGTAATCTACCGACAGGTTTTAGGGATTAGGACATGGACATCTTTCCGGGGCACTGTCTTTGCCTACCAGAGTTATCTTTCAGCACTTACTTCCCTCCTTGAAATATTCCCATTGCACCTGTCACTGCAGGTCCCGGTTTATGCATCCATGCTCCTACAGGTGTATATTGATTGGATGGCTTCCTGGCTTTGGCCACTGAGAGCAGTGTTCCTATGAACATTCTTGTTCATGTCTTCTGCTGTAGAGACATATAAAGGTCATTGGGGAATGGAGCAAAATTTCTGGGCCATGAGTATGAGAATGTAAATATTCAACTTTCAGAGATACTGTCAAACTGTTTCTTTTTTTTTTTTCTGTTTTTTTAAGTGACAGCACCATGTGCACTCCTAAGAGCAATGGAAAGAGATCCTAGGGAAGGTCAACACTTGGTATTGCCCAAACTCTAAAAAAATTTTGCCAACAGAATCTATCTAAAATAGCATCTAATTATGGTTTACATTTCCTTGATCATTAATAATAACAAATATTTCCTCAAATGTTTATTGTCCATCTGAATTTCTCCTATGAGATGTCTACTCATGGCTTTTTGTCGTTTTTCTTAGTGTTTTCAGTTCTTTATGATTTTTTTTAATACTAACATTTTTTTTCAGTTGTTTACATTGCATTTGGGTTCCCCTACCCAAATTGTGTTTTCATTCCCTTTAAGGTTTTTTTTTTTTTTGGTTGTTTTTTAATGAAAGTTCTTAAACTTGTTAGATTTAGCAGTCTTTTATAGCCACAGGGTTTTTGTTTCTATTTGTTTGTTCTACTCTAAGATAAAGGTTTCCTACCCCATCGTCTAAAAAGATTTACCTATATTTCCTACCAAGAACTGAAAAGTTTAATTTTGACATTTAAAACCTTAGTCCATTTGGGGCTGGCTGTCACATATATGATGTGAGGAAAGGATCCAGTCTCATCTTTTTCATTCAAATCCCACTTATCCCAATCTCCCTTTCCCCATCACTCTGACAATGCCACCCATCATATTATAAGGTTCCATACATGGGCTGATGGGTTCTTCTATCCTCTCTACTTCATCCTATTGATTCATTTGCCTATCCCTGAACTAATACTACTCTGTCTTAATGATTACAGATTCAAAATAAATCCTTACTGGGATGCCTGGGTGGCTCAGTTGGTAAAGCATCCAACTCTTGGTTTCAGCTCAGGTCCTGATCTCAGGGTCATGAGATCAAGCCCTGCATCCTGCTCCATGCTCAGCATGGAGTCTGCTTAAGATTCTCTCTCTCTCTCTCTCTCCTCCTCTCCCCCTCCACCCTGCTGCATGCACGTACACGCATGCACTCTCTCTCTCTAAAATAAATAAATCAATCTTTAAAAAAACCTTATTTATTTTATCCTTCAAAATAAATACAATAGAACATATACCCTATCCTTGCTCTTTACCATAAGTAATCTAGAGATTTTGATCTTTTACCCTTCTATATACATTTTGGAAACATTATATCAAGCCCCATGAGAAACTTCTTGAGACTTTATAAGACAAAGCATGATGTTTGGATGGAATCTATATATCAATTTTGGAAGAATTAGTATCTTAAGGCTATTGTCTTCTCCCTGAACATAATACAGTTCTCACCTATTGAGTAATAAATCTCTTTTTTAAACCATTTTATTAAGGAATGATTGACATATCAAAGGCTATACATACTTAGTGTGTACAACTTGCCAAGTTTAGAGGTAAGTATACACCCATGAAATCATCACAATCTACACCATAAACATATCGATCATCTCCAAAAGCTTACCCCTGCCCTCTTATTTTTATCATCATTATCATCATCATTATTAGTGTGGGGGGTAAGATAAGAACGCTTAAGATCTACCTTCTTTGCAAAATTTTAGGCATGTAATTCAGGCCTACAGTTAAGGCAGGAGCTCTCTAGGACTTACTCATCTTGTATAACCGAAGCTTTATATCCTTTGACTAATACTTCTCTATTTCTCCCTTTCTTTAGCCCCTGGTAGTCACCATTCTACTCTCTACTTCTATAACATTTTAGATACATCATCTAAGTGTATCATGTAGTACTTAATATTTATTCTTCTGCATCTGGCTTATTTCACTTAGTATAATGTCCTCCAGCTATCCATGTCGTCACAAATGGCAGAATTTACTTCTTTTTAAGGCTGAGTAATATTCCATGTATGTGTATTTCACATTTTCTTTATTCATTCATCTGTCAACAGACACTTAAGTTGTTTTCTTACCTTGGCTACTGCAATGTACCAGTTGACATTCCCACCAACAGTGCAGAGGGTTTCCTTTTCTCCACACCCTCACCAACATTTCCTATCTTTAGTTTTTTTTTCCTTTGATTATAGCCATCCTGACAGGTGTGAAGTGATATCTTATTATGGTGTTGATTTGCATTTCCCTGGTGATTAGTGATGTTGAGCACCTTTCCATATAACAGTTGGCCACTTGTATGTCTTCTTTGGAGAAAAATCTGGTCAGCTCCTTTGTCCATTTTTTAAATAGGCTATTTGTTGTTGTTTTTGCCAATGAGTTGCAGGAGCTCCTTGTATATTTTGAAAATTACCCTTTATCAGATATATGGCTTGCAAATATTTTTTCCCATTCCACAGGTTGCCTTTTCATTGTGTTGATGGCATCCTTTCTTGCGCAAAAGGTTTTTAATTTGATGTAATTCCACTTATCCATTTTTCCTTTTCTTGACTGCTTTTGGTGTCATATCCAAAAAAATCATTGCTAAGGCCACTGCCAAATAGCTCCCCCCCTGTTTCCTCTTGTAATTTCACTTTCAGGTCTTATGGTTAAGTCTTTAGTCCATTTTGAGCTGATTTTTGCGGACAGTCACAAAAACATTGTGTATGGTCCAAAATTGGATAAAGGGTCCAATTGCTTTTTTTATACATGGAAATCCAGTTTTCCCAACACCAGTTATTGAACGGACTATCCATTTCCCATTACGTATTCTTGGTATCCTTGTCAAAGATGAGCTGACCATATATGATAAATTTCTAATAAAGTCACTCTCTCAATAAAGTTTAATGATTTTCTCTGTAAAGGCATTGTACACCTTCTGTTAGAGTGATAACTAGTTACTGAAAATACCTGATGTTACTGTGACTGTTATCTTCTCTTTAATTTAGTTTCAGGTTTGCATCTAGTATAGAAACACTAACTTGCTAAATGCTTCAATTATTCCTAGAAACGTCTATAGATTCTTTCCATTTTCCCTGCAAATAATTACATTATCCACAAATAATGATAGATTTGTTGTTCCCTTTATTCCAATTCTTATCACTTCCAATTTCGTTTCTTGTCATATCACAAGTTTGAAAAAGAATTTACTACGACAGACCTTTTTTTTTTTATAACAGTCTTCTTAGCACAGGAATGTACTACAGTTGCTAAAGTACTAAAAGATTTTGTAAGTGTTCTATATTTAAATTCTTCTTACATCTACATGTCTTTATATCTGTGCCATGCTCGATTTGGCATGTTTTACCATCATCATCATTTCTCCTTATTGCTACAGAGACATGAACTCAAACATACACACACACACACACACACACAGGTTATTAAAGCAATCAAAAGAACTATGTGGTAAGATCAATGGAAATGTGTGTGTATGTGTGTGTGTGTGTATGTGTGTGTGTATGTATGTGTGTGTGTGTGTGTATGTGTGTGTGTGTTTGTGTGTGTGTGTGTGTGCGTATCCAATCTCTACTAGCCCTGTTCTTGTCCCCCACCTAACATGGTAGGAATCACCTCCACTGTGTTTTTGAGGAAGGATATTAAGAAATGCCCCATATAAAAATGATTACTTAAAAAAAAAAGCTTTAGTTCCAAATTTGATTTGGGGCAATCATCTCTGGCTTTCCTGAGATAGACTAGACTCAGTCAGAACTCATTTCAGGTTCCTCCGTAGGGACAGGTGTCTGAGCTGGACTGGCTACTAGAACGCTGGGGGTCACGGTATGAACGCCAGCCACTGTAGGCAACACGGTTTGTGATAAAAACGACTCCTGATTAGCTAAGAGCATATGGACTGGGAGAATTACGTACACATCTAAGTGATTCCCGACCAAGAGGAGCGCTTGAGGCTGCACCACACATGCTCAAGTTCCTCTCCTCTCTCCCGCTGAGCAGACTGGCTCCAAGGAGGCCCTTGCCAGTACTTCAGCAACAACAGCATGTCCCTGTGGTTTTTCATACTTGCTCTTTTGAACCCTAGTTGTCTCAAGGGCTATCACTCAGTGGTGATGGGTAAATTAAGGAGCCCATCTCAGGGCCTCCCGTTACAGTTATACCCAGAACAGGCCCATTGAATTTCTTATTTTTCAGTAAGCTGTGTAAAGTTAATTGAGAGGGAAATGGAAAATTCCACTCCAAAAAGCATTTTCAAGTCACAGGCATGGATAAACTCCATTTTATGGAAGAAGATTTAGAATTATGAGTGGCCTCTATGAAGTTAATTGTGAATGATCATAGCTATGTGAAAATAATCACCTGCCTTGGAGACCAAAAGGATACCTCCCCAACACCTCCAACAAAAGCCCAACAATACGCACCATAAAATTTTCAGACAATTCATCAGAATGCTATGCTAACTCTATAATAGGGGTACCAAAATCAGTTTCCAGTCATTTTTTAAATCTTAAAAATTCTGTAAAGTCAAAAACGATGTTTATAAGACTGTACTGGCCAGACTCGCTTAGAGTCTCACCTCCACGATGGTGACTGATCGGACTTTGCAAACAGTACTGCAAGCATTCACATCTCCTATGTGCTTAAATAGTATGGATGGGCATTCCACATTGTTTGTAATTCTAACATCATTCTCTGAATCTATGTGGAATAAGCTAAGCAAATGGAACTCACGCAGGCATTTCCTTCGAATGAAGGAAGGCATATGATAATTTTTAAATAACAACCAATTAAAAAAATAGAAGCTCAGGTCATATCCATCAGTATAGACAGAAAACACAGAAAAAGTTCCTCTCCCACCTTCCCCCTGATACACCAACACTCATAAAGACAATGCCATAAAAAGGGAAATGGGTGATGGGTTAGTAGAGGGCAGTTTCACCACCCAGAGATACAGGTGTGCAAAATAGAAATTAAATTATAAAAATGTAGAATTCTGGGGCATCTGGGTGGCTCAGTCGGTTCATCATCTGCCTTCGGCTCAGGTCATGATCTCAGGGTCCTGGGATCAAGCCCCACATCAAGTTCCCTGCTCAATGGGAGTCTGCTTCTCCCTCTCCCGGATAAATACAATCTTTAAAAAAAATGTAGAATTCTTATCACTTTTGCAAATCTGTATTTGAGAAATGACGGTCATACCTGCTTACAAGCTTAATGAATGAATGAATATAGAACTTAATGCAAATAATGAGGGGGCTAACTTTTTGAGGATCAGGGACTTTTTTTTTTTAAGATTTTATTCATCTGTTTGAGAGAGCGTGCGCGCACGCATGCACATGAACAAGGGGGAGGGGAGAAGGAGAGGGAGAAGCAGAATCCCCACTGAGCAAGGAACTGAGGTGGACGTGAGGCTTGTGGGGCTCGATAAACCCCGAGACCATGACCTGAGCCAAGTGAAATCAAGAGTTGGTCGCTTAACCAACTGAGCCACCCAGGCACCCCTCCAAAAGCCATTTTGAAAATAAAATGTGTTAGTTCATTATAAAATGAGATATTTATATAATATTTTACTTTTTGTCCTGTATTTTTGTACTGCCTTGTTTACATGCTCCACAGCAACACCATCAAATACAACTTTCTGTGATGCCCTAAGTGTTCTCCATCGGTGCTGCTCAAGGAGGGTACCATTAGCCACAGGTGGGCACTGAGTACTTGAAATGGAACAAGGAAACTCAAGTTTGACAGTATTTCATTTCAATCAATGTGAATTCAAATAACCCCATGTGGCCAGTGGCCACCTCCCTGGAAGTACAGCTCTGATGAATAAGTGTGCTTTCATTTTCCATTTGTTTCACAGAGGGCTTTCACCTTTTCTTTACAACCTTGCTCAAGGTCATCTCAGAGACCTGCCGCGTGCTTCCGCAGACTGCTCTGCAATTCAGAGCTTCTCCACTAAACAGAGAGCACTCCAGTACTGACTTCCCTTGGTATACTGGAATCTACATAAAAATGGGACAATGGCTTACTAAACTCTGCCGTCTCAGCATCCGGCAAAGGGCATGACCCGTGGCAGGTTCTCATTACATTTTTGTGAAATGAATGAACAGAAAGGAGCTATCAGTAGCTGATTATACAGGGAAGTTCTAAGCGAAAATTTCACGTTTGTGGAAAACTATCCTTTCGCCTGCCATCTATTTTCTTATTCAGACGCATAAAAGCCATTCCTACCTTACTGAAATCCTAGCTAAGCAGCAGAGGTGGTGTTTCTGCTAAAGTAATTCCAAGGGTGTCTGATCAGATAAGCCATATGGCAACCTTGCAATTTACAGCTGCAACCCGTCTGCTCGCTCACCCTCAGAGATGGCTGGTTATGAAGCAGGAGAGCAAACGCTCGCTCCATCGCGCTGCAAACCTAAAAGCAACACCAAACGCAGAATACTCACCATCACCAACATCAAAGTCCTTGAATGCCAGCTCTGAGCCCGAATCGTCAAGAAGGATTTCACCATTCAGCGTGAACATCATGGTGTGCTCTGTCATATCTACCATGCACCCCACAACGTCGCCCGCTTGCCAAGAGCGCCCGTAGTGTTCGTTACCCTGGTGCCACCGCTGGGCCTAGGGACAGAAGAGTCACCTGTCACAGGAAAAGCCAGGAGAACAGGACCCACCCACCCACCACTTCTGGCATGACTCCCAGTAGCTCCCTCTATGAACGCAGCAGGAGGAGGGGTTCAGGTCAACGCAAGCACCAGTGTGACCTGATGCCCTGGCTGACGGGCCGTTGCCTGGGAATTCCGAATGCCTCATACTAACATCGTATGTTATTGAATCTTGAGGAAAGACCCCAAGGCTATTTCATTATTTTGAGAAATGATTAATTTAAAAATCTAACCCAAAATATTTTCTATTAAAAAAAAAACCTCTAAGTCTTTAGAAATTAATTTTTCTCACTAAAACAAATACTACCCAGGATATGGGTTGTTTTTCTCTATTCCCCAAAATACAAAGAACGAAGCTGAGCATTTATCATTGAAAATGACATTCTAATTTTCATCTATTTCAAAATAAAATCCCATTCGTTGAAACCAAGGGCACTGATCCATCAACAAAATAGAAATCTTGAAGCATTTCAATATATACTAAAACCGAAAAAGCTTCAAATCAAACCTAAAAATATTCTTAAGATATTTACTGAAATAATGAACCAAAAATTAAATATATACTCCAACAATGTCTTTTATACATAGGTGAAATCCCATATTACAAATACATCTCAAACATAGTTTTGATAATGTGACTGCTGGATCTCTAAGCTTATTCCACTGATTTATGGGTACAAAATTAGTTATATTATTTTGTCAAATAAATATTTTCATTTTTCCGCTTAAGAATCGCCTCCACTGTGAATTGATAGGTAAGGGGGTACAGTCACCAATGCAAAGCAATGGTAGGATTATTCCCGAGCACAACCCATTGTACTTTTAAAGAAAAATCTATTCCAGTGAATTAGGTAACAAAGATGTTAAATCTTCCACATGATGTAAAAAGCAGGTTCAGGAAATGTGGTGTTTCAGAACGAAGTGGGTCAGCTGTTCTAGAAGAGACAATATTAACTTCTAGCCAGAAATGCTCCCCTCACATGCAGCCCTCAGGATCCAAATGTCAAATCTCCTCATGATTGTTTAGGTATTGTAATTTTCTTTTTGTAATTAAAAATAACTTTTCCCCTTCATATGAGAAGGAATGTAAATTCACAAAAATAAGAAAAATAAGATAGAGGAATAAAATATAATTTTATCAATCAAAAATGGCTATCATTATCCTACTGTAGCTAGTCATATACACATATTTTTTATTTTAAAATATTTTATACGATAAAATAATTTTTAAATATTTATATAATGTCCAAGAAAATGATAAAACAAGCACCTGACCAGCTTCCATCCACCTTAAGAAAAGCTACTAATAATATTGAAAATGAAAACTTTTTGTGATTTTAAACAACATTGTCTTCAGCATTCTCACAGCTATTAAATGTGCATACCTATCATTTACTATTGCTTGAGGATAAGTCCTTCTGTGGAATTGCTATGTTAAAGCCTATGCATTTTTAATCAGCATATGCATTTTTAACACTCCTGACAGACAAAGATGATTCCTTTTTTTTGGATAACAATGGAGAAGTAATGTTTCACTTCTTGAATTTAACTGTGGGGGAGGGGAGAATGTTTTGAGATCACAAGGACTAGAGTTTCCCCAGGAACTATTTTTCCCGGGGTTTGTGCTCCAGAAAGTCCTCATTTTCCTGCCCTCCCCAAAGGAGCGACAGCAGGGAAGGCACACCCAGGGGTACTGCCCCGGGTCATGGCAGTCTACAAAATCAGGAGCCTACAAACTTGGGCATCTGGGGCTCAGCCAAGTCCACTCACCTTGAAGCCATCAAAAGCAAAGGCACGTTCGTCTGAGCCAAGCTCTTGATCAGGTTGACAGCCGGGCCTGCTCCAGCCAACCCTCATGTCGCCAGCAGTGACGGCCTCGAACTCAAAATACCACCTTCCTGCCTTGACAGCATAGGTCTTTTCGGCGCGGAAGATTCGGAACCTCTCCCCGGTGCCGCTGCACACTTCGGCTCTGGCCCCTGTGAAGGCAAAGAGATCCTGGGCATCACCAGATGGGAAACTGAAGGCGGGGAGAACGACCGGTAACATCTGCAATTAAACTTACAGGGATGATGGTAACCATACCGTCTTTCTTACCGGGGCTCACATTTTATGAACTGTTTTCATACAGATAATCAGCCCCCATCCCACGGAACCAGCTTGGAGAAAGGGAAGCACAAGGGCTTCCCCTGGAGAGACTGGTCATCAGACTTCAGTCACGTTGCAAGGGTGGGCAAGGCTTCCTCCATAAGTCCTTGGTTCAGGAGGGAACTAAGTGCAGGAAAAAGCCTCCCAGCCTCTTGGGGTTTGGCAGTGGAATCTGAGGTGAACTCAAGGGCATGGACGGAGAGAAGCCAATAAAAGAGATCTGAACTGTTCTGCCCAAGATATGAATAAATATTTGTGGGTGAGAGAGAAGAAGGAAGAAGCAGCCAGAAGGTGAGGAGGAGAGAGAAAGCAACAAGGTAAAGAGATGAAAAGCAGAGGGTAACCAGTGACAAATTTCCCAGACAGGATGGCTAAAGGAAAAACTTTACTAATATCTCACTCCTTCACCGTAATGTGCTACACACACAAATGTTGTGCTTAAGTTTCGAGGGAGAAAGAAAAGTGTCACTCCAACATCAAGGACCAGTATGGTGCAAAGGGAGGGGGGAGAATATATATATATATATATATATATATATATATATGTATTTGTAAAAATAAGATGCATATGGATTGAAAATGCCAGGAGTACAAAGCCTCAGACCAAGGGGCCTGGAGCCAGGACAGCCATGAGAACATAAGCCCCTAGGTAATCACAGGGCATGGAGACAAGGGTCCACTGAGCTGACAGGTCAAAAAGGATATACCGTCAGCTCAGCTAAGATCTGGGTTAGACAGAAGAGAACACTGAAGTGACGTTGACCCAAGTCACACAATGCCCAGATGGAAGAATTCCAGAGCTGCCTAATGCTGCAGCCCCTGTTCTTTCCACTCCTCCTCCCATGGCAGACACAGAATCAACAGGTGCTCGTTAAGTATTAGTTCTCACGTGATCTCATTTTAGGAGCTGGGAAAGATCTTACAAGTAATAGAAGTTGTATAACTTTACCACTGATTTGATATGAACAAACAAGGACTATGAAAATAATCCAAATAAGCTTTCAAGGGTGCCAACAAACACACAGCCAGATCACCTACTGAAGATTTAGACTGGCATAAAGAAACAACAGACTAAGGTGTTTCTATTGATTGCAGGACATACAGGTGAACTGTATCTTTTGAAAATCTTTCAAAAGCTGGGTTAAGCTTCTGAATAGGCAACACTTTGTTGTTCCATCTCCCTCCCCCCCCATACACACCCATACACACCCCTAATCACCTAGTCTGCTCCAAGCACCTGTCATGTCTCCAGCAGGGACAGCCTCAAATTCAAAATGCCACCTTGCACGCATGCTCACACACACACACACACACACACACACACACACACACACACATACACACACAGATTCACATCATGCAATACATGCAAAGAGCTTGCTGAAAAATAAATATGTTAATAGAGTTTAAACATAAGACATTTATAATAGTATATGGAGAACGCTGTGTGTATGAAATCCTCTGAAGAGGAAAAAGTTTGGTTCTAATACATTCAGGTTGGGGGTGGACGACAGGAGCCTGAATGGGAAACATCTCTATGGTGAAGGATAAAAAACTCTCATGTCTGTTACTTAGTAACAATGATTTTTTAGAGATAGGAAAGCAAACTGCTTTTTGAGGAAAAAAATATTATCAGATTTTATGATACTTCGAGGCAGTTACTGCTATTAAGAAAATAGTCTTGGGGGGAGCCTGGCTGGCTGTCGGTAGAGCACGCAATGCTTGATCCCAACATTATGAGTTCAAGCCTCACATTGGGTGTGGAGCCTACTTAAAAAAAAAAAATTCTAAATAGTGCAGTAAAAAAAAACAGAAGTCAAATTTTCAGATGTAGTATTTCCGGAAGTACCAGCACACTGATCCATTACTTCCTTAAGTCATGGTTGCAACCTTCCCTGAACTAATCTAAGGCATACAGAATATGAACCGTGATCCACATGGACATTTGGAACTTACTTTTCATGAAAGAAAAAAGCTCCCATGTAGTTATCCATATTTTTAATTATGTCAACATTTGCAGGTAAAATCGTATACCATATTCCAGCATGCACTAATAAATTAAACTCCCAATTTTCTAAGGATAAAATATTCTGTTCTTTAAAAAACTGAAATACTAAAAAACTCACAGGTTCTTTTCTCCCTTTTTATGTTTTCAGGCCATTGGACCCCACTCCCATACACAGTGTTTTCAAGGAAAGCAAACAAATTTTCATATGAGCTTAAATCAAATATGTTGGAAGGCAAGTTTGGTATAAAAATGTAACAGATCATTTCTGTAAAAGCCACTACAAACTTTTATTGGTAATAAGATTTACCATGAATCATCTCTATACACTGATAATGAAAATAGGGGGCAGCATATGGAAAATGTGTGGGAATCACAGGTGACAATGCAGAATTTCTTGGTCCTGGTATTTTTTTCCTGACCTTAGCTTCCACATGATTCTTCCACTCATCGATCAGACTCGCCCTGAACTGGAAACACACATGCTATTCACAGACACCATTATGCAAGGGACTTGTAACCTCCACGGATCTGCCTCCAAATGTCTGTATGATTCATAGCTCCTACTCTGTATTTTTTACATTTAGTTTAGGGCACCAGAAGCAACAGTTCAACATTCTATTTCTTGATAAAATACTAATATTAAACGGAAATCTGAATCTATAGAAGTTAAAAAAAGAAAGATCCCAGGCAACCTGTCACAATTTCTTTTGCATACCCTGTAGCATCCATCAGCTGGACACAGAGTAGGTGCTCTTTCAGTACCTAGGAGATTGAATCTAGGAACAAAGACTTTCCTGAGCCCGGACACAGGAGCTCCGGCAAATACCTAATGGGCAGTGTTAGTCTCAAAGTCATAGAGCTCTCCCCCAAATATGTAATTCTTATGCCTTCCTTAATTTTAAACACTATACATTCATAGAAGTTTGGTAAGTGATTCTAACTCATGTAAGTATGTATAAATGTTATAATGAACATAATAATAATTGACATTAAAAAAAAAGAGCCATTAGCAGATGTATTCCCAGTGAATTTTATCAAGGATGTTGATACTCAAAGAAGAAATTCAGGAATTATGCCTTTAGCAAACCACCTCAAGATAAATGGTAAGGCCTGATAAAATCCTGTGTTCCCGGGGCCCCAGGGATCCCAGCACAAAGAGGGCAGACGCCAATGACTAACCAAATGGGACCTAAAGCGTCCATACATGCTGCACTCCAAACCCTACTTTTAAAAGATACTTACCACTAGGGGGCAGTCAAGATCTAATTATGTATTAAAAATGTAAGTTACTTAAATTAAGCTATGAAGGAAGGCAAGCTAGTATCTTTAAAATTTTATACATACCTAAAAATTTTTTTACACATATCTAAAATTCTTCAGGTGTGTTTACACAACAATTATTAAAATTATTGATACTAACCAGTTATCCTTTCAACTTCCTGGTATTATTTCTAATCAAACAATTCAAACCTTGATAAAACCTTGAGATAAGAATACCTTACCTACTTTTTCAAATGTCTTAAAGTGTTAGTTAGAACAATACTCCAAAGATAGTACGTTTCATATACTGAGTTCATATTCAGTGTGTATTATATAAGCATTTTGCTGATGAATAGAAAATAAGTTATAACCTACATTTAAGTACGTAGAGTTATATTCAATTTTATCAAAATTTTTATGTCCTTAACTTTTTTTTTAATGTCAGCAAGGGCAGCAGAGACAATTGTGTTTTTAATCTTATCTCAGTGATCACCAGATTTATTTTGCTTTATTCCATAAAATCTCTCACATCTCTCTTTCAATTTCCATGTTCACCATTTTTGTTCTGAAAATCGCAAATTCTCCAAAGCCTCCCAACTGGTCTCTCTATCTCCGAGCACTCTCCCCCTCCAATCTGTTCCTTCCCACTGTTGCCATAGTTTTATTGCTATTGTAAACTGTGATCACACATCGAGCTTTTGCTTTAAAACTTCCTGGGGCTAGAATTCCTTATCCACATTTCTTAGCTAGGCTTTCAAGCTATTCCATATTTTGTCCTAATCCTTCCCCTTCAACCAGTCGTGTTTTCTCCCCACTTGTAGCTCATAATTTAGCCCAACTAGACTACCAATCACCCCTCAACTCCTTCTATACTTCATTACATCAGATATACTTTCCCTCTGGCAGAAATGCTCTGCCTCAAATACTCTCTACTTGACATTTTTGATCCCTTCAACACCTAACTCAGACGTCGTTTTCTCCCCTTATTGATTCCTTCAATTAGAAAATAAATCTTTCTTATGTAGTTTCCATAAAGAACAGTCAAATCCCTACTACGAGGTAGGCACTCTATTGTATACGGGGACACACTGGTGGACAAGAAACAGGATCTCAGCCTTCACGGTGGGGTATACTACACTAGCCTGTCTATTGCCCATGGAACTTCGGTGACACCACCTCGCCAACCAACAATCAATGGTTCTCTCGACATGATTCTCTCGACATGGTTCTTCCCAACTTTCAGATACCATGCCATCCTCTCATCACCACTTTTTCTTCCTAGTTTCCTCATTTCCTGCACAAACACATTCACTCCTTGAACACATTAGCTTCCCTTATCTAAATAGCCTTCGGTGTCTTCTGCCCTATTTCTCTTCTCTTTAGTTGCTGTCAACCCCAACCTTTGCCTGATTTCAAGTACTTCATTGTCCTCAACATCTCTACTTGCTCTGCTGACCTTGCTGGAAAGCACATGCACACGACAGATTGGCACTGCCACTAGACTGACTCATAGTCTCCAATCTCGATGGGACCATTAATGTTTCTCTGCAATCTTTTTATCTGTTCGCAACGAGCTCTCTGTTACATCCCACAAAACAGCTATTTCTAGTTTTTATTGCTGAGTGTCATCAGCAGGAGAGTAGAGACCTCCAAAAATCCTCTTTCATAAAACCAAGGAGGACACTGGAAAAAACTGTCAAAATCAACTTTTTCAGAGCTCTGGAAATTAGCCACAGTCTGGCAACAAGCTGGGACATGTTATTTGATCAAAGTGGATGAATGTTTGCAAGGACAGCAGGCTTACTGGGGTTTTCACTTGCTTTGCTGCTAGCCCCTTCTTCCCAGCTACATGGCACAATGAAAACCAACAGCCTCTCAATTACGGTGAAAATCACCAACCTAGACACCCCGAGAGGGGAACAGAATGGAGTCAGAATTCCTCCAAAGCCCAATTCACAGATAACTATCATTATTTTTCCCTTAATGGTAGTTCCTTGGAAAATCCCATCTGCAAGGCTTCTCTCTATTTGACCTTTGTTTTGCCCAGTGCAAACAATCATTTCCCCAAGGGCATTTGTTGACAATAATCAGAGGCAATTTTTTAACAGTGCAGCTGTCTGAGGCAGCAGTAATAGTGAGGCAAACATCAAGATGACCAAAAATTTAAAAAGAATAGCTGAGGAATGACATGTCCATAGCAGGTTGTGAAAAGTTCCAGTGTAATCCTGGCAATCCAGAATGCAATGCTCATGTCCAGGCCTGTGTGTGTTTATGTGTGTGTGTGTGTGTGTGTTCAGGAAAGACCCGAGAAGTCCATAAGTTCTCAACGCTGGGATACCTTAAGGCTCCGCACAGGCAGTAAGTGAAGGCTAAAGTGAGGACTGCCTGCTGGTATGTTGGAGGCATGTCCCAACAGGCACAAAAAGCCCCTCTCTCAACAAAGACTGGGAGACTTGAAAGTGCCAGACATTTAGGGAAGTCTCTGCCCAAACCCTAACTGACTATAAGGCTAATGAAACTTTCATTAGAGACTCCAGGGGCCACACATAAAAAAGAAAAAAAAAGTGTGCAAAACTAGTTAAGAAAGTCATTAAACAAATGATGACAATTACAACAAGCATAATAACAAAACACGGGTGAGGGGAGATTCCAGAGATGGCATATTATATTATTTAAAATATCTGGTTTTCAACAAAAATAGTGAGACATGCAAGGAGACAATAAAGTATGTCTCCTACAGGGGAAAATATGAGTCAGAAATCGCCCCTGACTTATTAGACAAAGGTTTTTAATTAGCTATTTTAAATGTGTTCAAAGAACTAAAATAAACCATGTCTAAAGAACAAAAGGAATGTATGAGAATGATGTCTCGCCAAATAGAGAATATCAATAAAGAGACTGAGATTATAAAAAAGAACCAAACAAATTCTGGAAAAATACAATAACCAAAAATAAAAATCCACTAGAGGGGCTCACCTGTAGGTTTAAACGAGCAAAAGACAGAGTCAATGAACCTGAGGATAGAGCCACTGAAATTATCAAGTATGAAAAATGGGGGAAAAAAGGAATGAAAAAATAAACAGCCTCAGAGGCCTGTGGGACACAATCAAGTGTGCCAACATACACATAATGGACATCTCAGCAGGAGAAGAGAGGAAACGGGTAGAAAGAATATTTAAAGAAACAATGACCACTCTCCAAATGTGATGACAAACATTCACTTACAGTTCCAAGAAGCTCAACAAAATCCAAGTAGGGCAAACTCAAAGAAATCCACACTGGACGCATTATAATCAAACTACTGAAGGACAAAGAATCTTGAAAGGACCAGGAGAGAAGCAACACAACCCATCCAAGGATCTTCAATAAGACTAACAGCCAGTGTCTCATCAGAAAACACGGGGGGCCTGAAGGCAGTGGGAGGACATATACATAGTGCTGGAGGCAAAAAAAACAAAAGCCAACCTAGAATGCTACATTTGGCAAATCTTCATTGTTCTCTTCAAGGCTTCCAACACAGGCCAGCCCTCTCCCGCTCTGCCCCCTTAGCAAATGAGCTCATTTTATATTTCAACAGAAAATAGGACCCATGTAGCAAGAATTCTGTGCTTTGTCCTGACTTTCCATGAACACAGGTTTCAACATTTCCTTCAATCCTTACCTCTTTCCCACCAAATTTAGGGGAGCAGGTGTTCTCCCTATTATATTAGGCCAGTCCCTTCATCCATGCTCTGAATTCAGCCCTCACCCTCTCAGACATTATACTTCATCCAGCTCCTTTCCTTTATCTTCAACCTCCTGCTTGCTGCTGGTTCTTTCCCTTAGCATAAAAAATGTCCAAAGTCTCCCATTAAAAAATAAGTTAATAAATAAAATCGTTAACCCTTTCTTCCTCTCTAGCAGACAGCCTCAGCTTTATACTTACAAATGGAACTGAGTCTGTCCAGTGTCTCACAAGCATTTCAAACTCAACATGTTTATTTTACTCTTATTATTATTTTTTTTTAGAGAGGAAGAGAGAGAGAGAGGATAGGGGAAGGACAGAGGGAGAAGGAGAATCTTAAGCAGGCTCCATGTAGAGCACAACTCTGAGATCATGACCTGAGCTGAAATCAAGACTCAGACCCTTGACTGACTGAGCCACTCAGGCGCCCCAAACTCAACATGTTTAAAGTCAAACTTGGAATCTCCCCAATATCCCATCTCTCTCTGCTCTGACCCCTGTGTTCCGTGTGAATGTGGATGTACTTAACATCTACCAAGCCAGAAACCATCCCTGACACCCCCTTTGTCCTTCTGCTGATTCTACTTCTAAATGTCAAATGATTCTGTCCTGTCTGCTCTGTGCACAGTACTGCCTAAGCTCGGGGCTTCAACACTCCTCATCTACACTTCTTTTATAGCTTCCGAACTGTTGTCCTCACCTCCACTTATGTTCACATTCAACCCATTCTCCCAAGAGTCATTAGATTATTTTTTTTAAATAGAGAAACCTTTATTTTTTTCCCCAATCTCTGCCTCCTCTACTTCATTACCTGCCACTTCTCAAACTCTACATTTAGCCACACAAAGCTGAAATCCCCATGTGCAAGGCTCCCTTGTGTCTCCAAGCTTTTAGACATACCATTCTCTTGGAATACATGGAACCTGGGTGATTCCTATTCATCCTTCTAAATTTTACCCTAGCTTTACCTACTTTAAAGTAGGTAAAGTAGGTGGTTTTAAAACATGTCTGCAAATGTTTTGTCACAGTGCCTTTCAAAAACTGTGGGCTTGAGTGTGGCTGCTTTACTGACTCACTTGTAACAAACAGAATATGATAGAAGTAATTGTAATGGGCATCGATGTCTCCCCTTCACGCTATCTCTTATTCACACTAGGGGAAGTCAGCTGCTATGTGAAGGCACTCAAGCATCTCTGAGGTGGTCTACTGGCAAGGAACTTAGGCCTCTTGCTAACAGCCAGAGAGAAACTGAATCCTTTGGCCAACAATTATGCAATGAGCTCTCCTAGAAGCAAATCCTCCAGCCCCACTGAAGTCTTCAGATGCCCATTTCCCTGACCAACTTAACAGCAACCTCAAGAGAGACCATGATCCAGAACTACCTGACTAAGCCACTCTCAAATTCCAAAACACGGAAACTTTGAGATAACAAATGTTCATTAAATCATTAAGTTTTGGGGGAAATTTGTTCCACAGCAATAGATAACTAACACACTTCCTCTACGAAGACTGCTCTGACATCACCAAGCTGAGTTAAACCGTCTGCGCTGTGACACTTGAGCGTTAATGCTTATACCATTTAATAATGTTGAAAATTTAGTCTTTCTTCCTTGCCTCCCCTGAGAGCTATCTGTGGGCAAAAATGGCTTTACTCATTTTTGAATCCCCAGAACTAGGCATAGTAGATGTTCTATAACTATGTATTAACATCAAATGAAAATGAGGATGATTTGAAATATGGAAGTGACATGAAACCCAAACATGGATTTTATAACTATGAACTCTTTCCCTTTCTTCCTGAAATTCACATAAGCAATAAGAAAGTAGGTAACTGTAAGGTAGCCATACATTGCCTCACAAGGGTGCGAAGAAGACAAAATTATACACTGTAAATACTGTAAAATTATATGTCATAAGGATAACATCTTATGCAGTATCCAGGGAATAAGGTTATCCCTAAAAATGAATACATCAGATATAACTGACACAGTCTATGCCCTTGACTGATAATGTCTAAAATATAATCATCACTAGTTATTTTTTTCTGGCATATACTGCACATTTCCTTATACAGGGTAAAATGCACACCCTTTCTTCAATATCAACCCTAATTTTTTTAACAGTGCATTTCTTTTGTTTGCTTGAATGGGTAATGCAAATAGGGTATAAAATTAAACAGAAATGATATGCGGCAAAATGTAAATCTCCCCTCCCACAGCTGTCCGTCGGTTATCTAGCTATCCTTCCTGGAAGCAATCACTGTCACCATTGTTTTCTGTGTCTATCCAGAATCCGTCTGTGCATGTGCAAGCGTTCACATATACTCTTTGTTATAACTCAAATAGTACCATGCTCTTCGCAGAGTTCACAACTGTGCTATTAAACTTAATATGAAACACTTGAGATTGTTCCCTATCGGCATTTCACTGTATTTAACAGCTTCATAATATTCCATTGTATGAATGTACCATTGTATTTTTAACCAGCTCCGATACCAGAACGTTAGCTAATCTGGCTTTTTGTTTTACTTCTTGGGGTGTGTGTGTGTGTGTGTGTGTGTGTGTGTGTGTGTGTGTATGAGTATGTGTTGGGACCTCAAACAGAGACTACGCTATTCAGTTCACTCATATTATTCTGTTGGACTGTGTAAGTCTCCTCTATTGCTTTTTTTCCCCCTTTTTCTTAATCCTTGATCACAAAATACATTTTCTCACTCCTTTCTCCACCACTGATGTCATTCTAATATATGTGGTGTTTTTCCTTGGATAGTTTTGCATTTTTGTAAGCTGTAGAATACTTATAAATGATACTAATGGTATTACATTATACTCTATTCCATACTTCACTGCTTCTTAATTGCTGCATGCTCTATTTTTTAACATTTCTATTATTTTTATCTAATAATATTTCTCAGAAATAAACACATAGGATGCTTCCAGCTTTCATGATCATAAATAATGCTGTAATAAACACATTCCTACACACCCCTGACTGACCATACAGGACTGTTTCTACATCCAAGTGTATGTAGCATTTTCTGGGACATACTCATGGTTTCTATATAATACAAGCTTTTCACACATCAGCTTTGCCAAGTTATACTTTTAACAAAAACATATGGGGTTCCTATTGTGTCAAATCCTTGTCAACACTTGAGATCATATAGCTTTTTAATTATTTTAATTTGTTGGATATAAAGCTACAAATAATTACTTCATGTTGTATTTCTCTAACGATTGGGGAAATTTGAAATATCTTCATATATTTTTCAATCTATGATGTTTCCCTTACTATTCAGATATATTGCCTATTTGTCTTTTTTTTTTTATTAAGGTATAACTGACATGTGCCATTGTATTAGTTTCACATGTACAACATAACAATCTGATATTTGTATATATTGCAAAATGATCATTACAAGCCTAGTTAACAGTGCTATGTTATCATAGGTATTAATAAATGTTTATATGCCTGATATATCCAGTTGTTCATCAAAATTTACAATTAGTAGGTCACCTCAAAGAGGGCTCATGGGGCTGTGAAGCCAAGAGTTGTAACACTGACCAAAGACTGGAGTTCTCACTGGATGCCAGTCACTCAACAGTGCCATTTTCCTGAGGAAATGGGAGATGTAGCCACTCATAATTATGAAAATTGACTAATAATAATCCATGATTGGTAATGTGGGAGAATAAATAAATGTCTGAAAGTTGAACCAAAAAAAATACATTTAAGATCAATTCACTCTTTGAAAGATTTATAAAGTCAATAGATCCATAAGAAGACTGACCATGACAAAAAAAGAGAAACATAAACTGTCAACACCAAGAATAAAAAGAGGTGCCACTAGAGACCCTATGAACATCAAAAGGATCATAAGGGGGCATTAGAACAACTTTATGCCAGTAAATATGGCAATTTAAATGAAACGGACTTATTGAAAAAGTATGACTTATCAAAAGTGACATAAGAAGAAATAGAAAATCTAAATATCTTCCATAATTATTAAAGAAATTGAATTCATAATCAAATACATTTCCTAAAGATAAAACTATATGCCCAGTTTTAATGATAAATTCTATAAGACATTTAAGTAAGAATAAAAAACTAACCCAAAATCAGAAAACAGGGGGAACATTTCCTAACTTATATCATGAAGCCATTACTACTCTCATATCAATAACTGACAAAGAGATGTTGCAAGAAAAGGAAATTACATACCACTATTCCTTATGACATATATACAAAATTCCTTAACAAAATAGCAAATAGAATCCAGCTATATATAAAAAAGCATAATACACCATGACCAGGTAGAGTTATACCAGGAATGCAAACTCTAACATTAAAAAATCAATGTTATTCACAATATTAGAAGAATAAAGGAGAATAATATATAACCATCTCAATGAATGGCAAAAAAAAAATAAGTATCTGACAGACTTCAACATTCAACATCCCATTCATGATAAAAGCTCCCAACAAACTAGGAAGAAAAAGGAATTTCTTCACTGTGATAAAGGGCATCTAGACCTACAGTTAAGATCATATTTCCTAGTGAAACATTACGACTTTCTCCCTTAAGACTGGCAACAAGGCAGGATAACCTCTCTCACACCTTCTGTTAAACACTGTAAGTCTTTTCCTGTTCAATAAGTCAAAAGACAAAAAGGCATGATAATTATAAAGGAAAAAGTAAAAATTTTTTTGTGGGGAGAGGGGGGAGATATCATGGTTATGTAGGTAGAAAAACCTATATGCTTTACACACACAAAAAAAAGACAAAAAGAAAGAAAAAATGTAAGATGAATTCTGTCAGACCACAGGACGTAATAATAATATATACATGCTGTGTTTCTCATATTCACAGTAAACAACTGGAAGATGAAGTGAAATGAAAACTAATTTCATTTATCATATTTCCAAAATATCAGATACCTCTAAAAAATAATGGGCGAGACCTCCACTCTGAAAGTAGGAGACAAACTAAAGAGGACCAAAATAAATGGAAAGATAGGCCACATTCATGAACTGGTAGATTAAATATTGTTAAAATGTCAATTCTCCCCTAATTGACTGACAAAGTCCACTGTAATCTCACCAAAACCAAATTTACAAGTGGAATCTAAAATTCATAAAGAAATGCAAGGAAAAAAGGAGACTGAAAAACCTCTTAAAGAAAAAGTTAGAGGACCTACCCTACCTGATTTTAAGATTTGTTATAAGGTTACCATAATAAAGACAGTAGTGTGGTATTGACTTAAGGATAGACATACAGATCAATAGAACCCAATGGGCAATAGATACTTGACAAAGGTGCCACAGTAATTTAATGAGGAAAGGATAATTTGTTCCAATAAATGATGCCGAGACAGCTGGATATCTATCTGGACAAAAATGAATCTTGACCTTAGTCTTTCATCACAAACAAAACCCAACTCAAATTAGACTACAGACCTAAATGAAAAATAAAATAATATAACTTCTAGAAGAAAGCATAAGAGAAAATCTTTGTTTTCGCATAGGTAAAGATTTCTCAGGACATAAAATATACAACCATAAAGGGGAAAAAATCGTAAATGGACTTCATTAAAATTAAGAATGTTCTGCTCTCTGAAAGATTTCACTGAGAAAATGAAAGCACAACCCACAAACTGTGAGGAATTATTTCCAGTATCTGACATAGTCCTTATATCCAGAAAATTTGTGTGTGTGTGTGTGTGTGCGTATGTGTATAAAATATATACAATTACATATACTTACAATTCAATAAAAAGAAGACAAAACAACCGAATATTTTAAATGGATATAGATTTGAAAAAAATATATACCAATGGCCAAAAAGTACAAGAAAAAATTTCAACATTATTATTCACAAGAGGAATGAGAATTAAAACTGTAAGATCCCATTTTGCATCTACCAGAATGGTTAAAATCAGAAAGATTCACTACCAATTCTTGGCCAGAATGTGGGAGCAACTGGCACCCTCATACAATGTCATGGGAGTAACTTCACAGAACCATCTGGAATCTTCTTATAAAGACTATATCTGTCCCATGATTCATTAATTTTACTCCCTAGATATTTACCTAAAGAGAAATGAAAAGTCTAAGACTTCACAAAGTCTTTCTACAAGTGTTCATAGCAATTTTATTCATAATAGCCAAAACCTGGAAACAACCCAAATCTTCATCAACGGAAGCATGGATAAAAAAACTTAGTTTATTAGAAGAGAATACTATTCAGTAATTCTGTTACATCTTAGCTTAGAAGCCTTGTATTATGTATTTCCATTCCAGTGGTCATGTGGACTACAGACTCTTTAAGACAGGGATCCTGGTACCTTTCATACCTGGTAGCATCTGGTTCATAAGGGTCAACCAAATATTTGTTGCTATGAAACTGACCTCAAGATAAAATAAGGAGTTATATTATGATTATGAATATTACTGTTATCAAGGAAATATCTCATTTTATTTGAGCAAATGTAAGGGTTCAGTATCTAGTAAGAGCTATTAAATGTTAACTACATACTGAATCAACTGCACGGATTGAACTCTGGAGTCAGAATGCCTGGGGATGGAATTCTGCATATACAACCGAGTGAATGGAAAGGCAGGGAAGTCTCTGAATGTCAGGTTCCTAATCTGTAAACTGAGCATACTGCATGGACCACCCCCACAGGGTTACTACTGCGATGATTATGTAATTGTAAAGGTCTTAGAAACACTTGCTGCACACGAAAGCACTACATAAACGTTAGCTATTATTACTACTTACAGCCTGGATTTCTATGCACAGGTACAACACTGAAAATACTAGTCCTTAGAGAATATTTAGGATACATTTTTAAAAACTTTCTATCAAAAAATATAGGCACTATAAGGAAACATACATTGTTTATTTCACTTTGCCAATTTCAAAATATAGATATTCATACTAACTCAAACTTCAAGCAAAGGATAAAGGAATTGATATTTTAAACCATATACTTACAAGGTATTATTTAAGGGAAATGTGTTCTTTATAAAACCTCTGAAAACCCATTTCTTCAACACAGATTTACTGACTGCCCACCCTAATGTGCTTATCTTAAAGCAAAATATTGCACTAATTAGTTAATACTGCCTGTAGGTAGGAGTATAAATAATGAAGGTTCAGAAGACACTAGCTAAACAACTAAACCAACTCTTTTGAAGAAGAACTGGTGGGGTCGGGTGGGGGCAATACCAGAGTTAAGAGAGTTAACTGCTCATCTCAAACTCTTAGGGAAGGTTAACCCCGTTTCTTCCCCCGGCAGAATCACTGTGGTCCTGAGACACACTATTAAGAGATGAGTCTAATCCCTCAAGTGTCCTTCAGGAAAAAAATGCTCTAAACCACAAATTACAAACCAGATGACATCCCGAAGGACTCATCTTGTACTCCCCTCCTTTTCGTTATTTGGCTTTGAAGAACTACTACACAACTTTGCAACCCAAGAGGAAGAAAGGAAAACCAAAATACCATGATTCTGGGTCCCTGGATGGCTCAGTCGGTGAAGCCTTCAGCTCAGGTCATGATCCCAGGGTGCTGGGATCGAGTCCCGCATCGGGCTCCCTGCTCAGTGGGGAGTGTGCTTCTTCCTCTCCCTCTGCCCCTCCCCCTGCCCGTGCTCTCTCTCATTATCTCTCTCTCCCTCTCCAATAAATAAAAAAAATCTTTGAAAAACAATACCGGGATCCTGATCTGGTGCCTCCAGGTTGTAGCCATACCCCAGCAGCGTGCGCACAGCCTCACGGAGGCTGTCCTTATTGGATTTCTTGGTGCGGTCATCCAGAAGGGCGTAGGGCACCAGGCGAGGGTTTCTCCTGTTCTTTACATCCTACAGGAAGAGGAAAGGTGTTGGTCATCAAAGCAGTACTAAAACAATCGTTTTGGTGATGAGACGGCCGCCAAATACAATAGAATGTGAAGCCAAGGAGGTAAAAGCTGCCCCTCCCCCACCCCCTTGGTCTTCTCAGATTACAGAGGTTATGGACCCCGAGCAATATAAAAGATGGAATCAAATGAGTAACTGCAGGCCCTCCCCAGCTGAAGAAAAAGTAAAAAATGGCAACAACAAAAGCCAACTGGAAGGATCTCTTCAACCACCTTCCATCTGCAGGGGTCACAGGGCAACGGGCGAATTTAGAGAAAAAAGAATTTCCTTGCACAATTGACAGACAAGTCTTTGTTACAAGAACAGCCCAATGATCACTGGTCACCTCTCAGTGATCTTAGCCTACAAACAACATACAGCTGCTGTCTCTTTCTTGGAAAAACCCAGCGTGTTGTAGACAGCTGTTCTATAAACTCAAAGAGCCTGAACAACATGCATTAGGGTGACTCCATCAACCTGTGAAACGAGTTAATAGCAGAAGTACTGAAATACCTAAAAAACTGACAATTTATTTATGACAAAAGAGGCTCCAGGTTTAAATATGGTGGAACTGGTGTTGGCAAAGCAAGAAAGTAGGCGATCCCACTATCCTGGCAAAAGAAATCACTTCCTTCCATCCACTCCCTGAGACTCTGCTGCAGATTTTGCTGGACTTTCCATATTTCAGGAAGCATTCCCAATTCTCAGGTTAACCTGAGCATGACTAAGAGTGAGGAGGCTGTGGGACCTCCCAAGCTTCTCGAAACAAATACGCTACATGGTGGAAGGGGTTTGTCTTGGTTCGGTAGGAGCAAGGACAGCTTTTCATATGGTCTTCTCCCCTCTCTACACATTTGTACTAAATACCTGCTCCTGAATACGTGAACATGGACTGACACACCGGGAGTCAAGATCACCTAGGTCATTAGGCTGGGAGCACCACTCCAAAGCCACCCCAAATAAACCAATGGTGTAAACATGACCCTGCAACTCCTCTCTTTCAATGTGGTTTTAGCCCCCAAACTTTTCCTCTACAGAAAGTCTGAAGCCTTGAATGGCTCATCCTCTCTAGAGATGGTGTCCTGGGACTTTGTGAAAAGGAGCTCCCCAGGGGAGTCGATGCACACTCATGTTTGAAAGCAGCTGTGCTAGACAGACAGAGAAGAGGTAATTCAAGGAAACTGCTTTAAAGGACTTTCAATGAAGTTCTAAACTAGATTACGTTAACAAGAAGGCGATGGAAAATTCAAGACAACACTCCTTCAAGTAATCCGGCAAACATGGGCTACGTCAGTGGGGATGCAGGGATGGGGTGCGGCCTGGGGGAAGGAATGGGGAAATGATTCAAATGAGAGTTCTGGCAGGCTCAAACACAGCCTTGAGGAACCGCATGCACAGGAAGGAGCACTCCCCCCGCCCCCGCCCAGGAACAGAGGGACCTCAGGGAAATTCTGGTTTGTCTGACAGAGCTACGTGGTCTTCAAGGCAAGGAAGCCCTCCTCTGGCAAAGAGCCAGTGTGGACCCCTGATCCGTCTGGGGTATAAGGTTCAGGTTCTCTCACCACACACACACACACACACACACACAATGCTGGAGCAGATGTAGTGTTGACATTCTCATCAGTTACGACCAGCTTAATTCAATATAAAAATATATTTTATGAGGCACATCAAGGCTCTTCAATTTTTCTTTAGCCTTCCCAGTAGCAAAAAGTCACTGGCTTGGAAGGATTTTCGAAGTTCATTTTTTTTCAAATGAACACTTAGGCTGTATCCTGGACCACAGCCTAAGCCTGTAAGTAAGAATCCATTTTATTCCTGAAAAATGTTAAGTAAAAGCAGCCCAAAGTGAGCTAGCAAGAGGCACTGCAACAAGGAAGTGAAGAGTTTGGGCTCTGGAGTCAGAAGGCTCGATCCCAAGCAGGGTCTGCCACCTGCTAACTGTGTAGCCCTGGGCAAACTGCTCCCGCGAGGGCTCCCCGGGCACCATATGTGAACTGGGAATAAAAATTATCCCTCCCTCACGGAACTGTTGTCAGAGTTAAAGAGAATGTGTGCAAAACCCTAGACATGGGGACGGCCATCTAACTGAACAGTAAATGGCTGTGCTCGTTTGTTCTGGCCCGGGCATGGCTTTGAGCCTTTCTCAGACATGAAGTCATACGGTGACATTAAATCCCCTACTGATGAGGAAAACAGTGGTGCGGAGAATTTAAGGAGGCTGCCGGGGGTTGCACAGTGACTCAGAGGTGAGGCCCATATTTGCTCTTTGGCCCCTCTGCACTGCCCCCTCAGGACGTACTCAGTGACCGTTAGTCACCCCGCCAGCACCACCACTAACAGAGATCCGTGCCTCTGACATCCAGAAACCTCAGAAAACTCGTCCCTTACTAAGTTCAACAAAAACTCAGTTGGTGGTAAAGCATGATCTGAATTGCTGCAAGCCTGTTTATAGGCTTATTTATCTCTCTCGGTGTCATCATGCCTACACTGTGCTGAACAGTGTTTCGCATTCCGCTGTCCTGCTGAGAGCGCTAAGAAACACAGACCACATCACTGTAGTGCCATCCTGGAAGCTGAAAGGTATCTGGGTTCTGACATTCATCTGGCCCCGGGGGGTTCAAATGAGGAACTGGGACCTCTTTTATTATTCTTTCATCTCAACCTTCTCATATTTCAGAAGGTTCTCCTTAAATACAACCTCAGAGAGAGAAATGCCATGAAACCACGTTATAAATCACTGTTCTGATTAAAACTCACTGTGTACCTCATGGGAACACTGAGGGTTACAGTCATCTGACTTCTGGAGTCCAGCACTGAACTGGAAATATGTACATTAAGACATGTATGTGAGGTTCAAAACAGTCATCATCCTCACCTCTCCTGTTAGGAATTATGCTGATCACCACGCAAGCAAATCTCAGCCTCCATAAGCTAAATTCCCATGTACCTGTTGGATGCCGTAAGTCCAGCCCTGCCGGATTCGATCCCGGGCCCACACATTATGGGCATTTTCTGCCAACTTGTCCACCATCGCTTCCTGAGATGGGGTGAGTTTAATGAAGCTCAGGTCCATTGGGGCGGGCTTATACCCACTTGTCAGCTGGTAACTACAAAGCAAAACAAAAGAAATATATCATTGGCCTTTTTGAAAAAGTCAAAGCTTAAAAATCCCTATAACAGTCTTTTTAATGGCCCCAACCTACTTCTAATGGTTTGTTTAACCACAGTGGTTACCACTGGTTAGCAAGCCTGGAACGTTTCACTTAAGCTAATAACTCATTAGATAGAAAGACCACACAATCTTGGTCTTCATTTTTATGCCAATAAAAGTGAAATGAGACAACTTACCTATCTCTCAAAGTTGAGAAGGATTTATTGAGTCCCTAACTGTTGAGGCTTTTCTATAGTACAAACCAAAATATTGGTTACCAATGAAAACATCTGATGGATTTCTCTTCCTAGTCTCATTTTCTTCAACTTTTAAATGTTATATTAATTTTAATATTTACAGGATACTTATAGATACTAGCTGTTCATTATTTTATAGAGAAATTTTAATGCATTTATAAATTATTTTATTTGCCTTTCCTAGTTGTATAATTTAGGAAGCCTCTGGATAAGAGAATAGAAGATCCCAGGTATTTAACCATCTAAAAAATTATTAAGGCCTGGATTTTAAGGAACTCTTACAAGTAAGAGACTACTTCCATACTCTGAAATGGAGAGAGAGGACTAAAATGAGTTTAGGTTTTCATCTTTCAGAAAAAATATAAAATTGAAAATGTAAAATTTTCAGTATGTACATATTAGGGCAATAATACTGCCCTGCTCCCTACAGACATACAGAGTCACTTCATTCTACTTAATTACTGAGATTCCAACAAAACATATTTTATAGCTGCTTCTTTCCATTCTTCTGTTGTTATATTCCCTATAATCAACTAGGCCTGGAGGTCAGGATTTGTTTCTAATCCATTTTTCTAACTGCCATTATACTTGAAATAGTGCATGGCAGGTAATCAGCCTTTACATCTATAGTTTTTTAAAGAATTAGTGGGGGGAAGCAAGATGGCAGAAGAGTAGGGAAACTTGTTTCATCTGGTGCCTTGCATTTGGCTAGATAACTATCAAATCGTTCTGAAAAACGTAAGAATTCAAACTGAGATTAAGAAAAGAATTGCCGGAATTCTACAAATAGAAAAGCGACCACTTTTGGAAAGGTAGGAGGTGCAGAGAAGTGAATCAGAGGGGCTATATTGGAAGATAAACAGCAGGGGGAGGGAGTCTCTGTAAGCCAGCTACCAGAGAGTGATAGAGCCCCGGAGCACAAAATCAGTACTTTTAAAAATCTGCTCCAGTGACAGTCATCCTTGCCTGAAAGGTGCTCAGCTGGCAAAGCAGGGCAAAATCCTAGGTAGGACAGTGTGGTCTCAGGATCCCCAGGGTCATGGAAAGAATGAGGGTGCCTGAGCTGGCAAAGTTCCCAAGCATTGGAGCAGGGAAACTGGTTATGGTCAGTGAGCCCAGGAGTGGGCTCTCAGCTCCATTTGCCATAAACCGTGAATGGCAGTACAATCAGGCAACTGCTCTCAGATCAGGGCCCTGTAAGTGGCAGGCCCGTGAGAACCCTCCTCTCTCCCCCAGGAGGATAAGCACGATGTGCTTCGCAGGCGTCTCCAGAGTTAGGTGCACACAAAAGTGAAGACTGTTTTTCCCTGAGGGTTTACTGAAGTTAGGGGGTCAAGTTCCAGGGCTGGAGATCAGAATGGGGCCATTTTTATTTTCATCCTCTAATGGGGCTCAGAAAGCCTTCAGGGGACAAAAGCCACATAGAGCAACCCAAAGCAGCTTACATTGAGCCCAGCCCCCTGGCAAGGGGTGGTGCAACTCCGCCCAGGCCAAGACCCCTGAGAATCAGTGCAGCAGCCCCCTCCCCCAGAAGAACAGCTATAACATCAGGGGATTACCAAGTTTACCAAGCACACAGAACTGCAAAACTCCAGTGCTAGGAGAAAGTAGTATTTAGAATTTGAAATTTATTTCTCATGATTCTTTTATCTTTCAGTTTAAAATTTTACTTTTCTTTTTTTTCCTTTTCAGCTAGTTTCTTATTTTATCAACTCTTTGTTTTTAAGTCTTTTTTTTTACCTTTCATTTTTACATTTACATTTTATAGGTATATTCTTCCTTTTTGGCTTCCTTTCATTGTGTTCAATTTTATTTTTGTATGTATATAAGTTTTGCTTTCTTTGCAATTTTGGAATTTAGGGTTTTTTAACAAACAGAGCAAAATACACCCAGGACCAACTGGATCACCCTGTTTTGTCCACCTGAGAAATTATATTCTCTCTTCTCCACCCCCAACCCCCATTTGTTTCTTTTTCTTTTCTTTTTTGGTTTCTGACGTCTTCAGATTTGTCTAGTAGGTATTTCGTTTGGGTTGTAGTTGGTATTTCTGATTTTTTTCTCTCGTTCATCCATTCTTCTCTGGGCAAAATGACTAGAAGGAGGAACTCACAACAAAGGAAAGAACACGAAGTAATACTCTCTGCCACAGATCTAAACAATATGGATATAAGTAAACTATCAGAGTTGAAATTCAGGATAACAATTATAAAGTTACTAGCTGGGCTTGAAAAAAGCATAAAAGACACAGAGAATCTCTAAGTGCAGAAATAAAATCTAATCAGGCTGAAATTTAAAAATGCTTTAACTGAGATACATTCTAAATTGGGTGTTCTAACAGCTAGGTAAATGAGGCAGAAGACAGAGTCAGTGACATAGAAGACAAGATGACATAAAGGAAGGAAGCTGAGGAATAGAGGGAAAAACAAGTAATGGATCATGAAGGGAGGCTTCAAAAAATCAACGATACCATAAAGCAAATAATATTAGAATTATTTTGGTCCCAGAGAAAGAAGAAAGAGAGAGCGGGACAGAAAGTATAGTTGAGCAAATCATAGCTGAGAACTTTCCTAATCTGGGGGAAGGAAACAGGCATTCAAGTCCAAGAGGTAGAGAGCATGCCCCACAAAATCAATAAAAATAGATCAACACCCCAACATATTATAGTGAAGCATGCGAATTTCAGAGATAAAGAGAAAATCCTGAAAGCAGCTTGAGGCAAGAACTCCTTAACCTACAATGATAGAAACATTAGACTGGCATCAGACCTATCCACAGAGATGTGGCAGGCCAGAAAGGGCTGGCATGATATATTCATGGTACTAAATTAGAAAAACATGCAGCTAAGAATGCTTTATCCAGATAATGTGTCATTCAGAATGGAAGGAAAGATAAAGAGCTTTCAGGACAAACAGAAATAAAAGAATCAGTGATCACTAAACCAGCCCCCCCAAGAAATATTAAAGGGGATCCTGTAAGTGAAGGGAGAGCCCAAAAGTAACATAGACCAGAAAGAAACAGACAATCTAGAGAAACAGGGACTTTACAAGTAATACAATGACACTACATTCATATCCTTCAATAGCTACTCTAAATGTAAATGGGCTAAATGCTACAATCAAAAGACAGAGGGTATCAGATTGGATAAAAAAGCAAGACCAATCCATATGCTGCCTACAAGAGATGGATTTTAGACCTAAAGATACCTCCAGATTGAAAGTGAGGGGGTGGAGAACCATTTATCATGACAATGGACATCGTAAGAAAGCTGGGGTAGCAATCCTCCTATCAGACAAATAAGATTTTAAACCAAACAGTAGTAAATGATGAAGAGGGACACTATATCATACTTAAAGGGTCTATCCAACAAGAAGATCTAACAATTATAAATATTTATGTTCCTAATTTGGGAGCAGCCAACTATACAAACCAATTAATAACAAAATTAAAGAAACACATTGATAATATTACAATAATAGTAGGGGACTTCACCCCACTCACATCAATGGGCAGCTCATCTAAGCAGATCAACAAGGAAATAAGGGGTTTGAATGACACACTGGACCAGTTGGACTTCACAGATATATACAGAGCATTTTATCCTAAAGAAACAGAATACACATTCTTCTCAAGTGCACATGGAACATTCTCCAGAACTGATCACATACTGGGTCACAAATCAGGCCTCAACCAGAACTAGAAGACTGGGATTATTCCCTGCATATTTTCAGACCACAATGCATTGAAACTTGAACTCATTCACAAGAGAAAATTTGGAAGGAACTCAAACACCTGGAGGTTAAAGAGCATCCTACTAAAGAATTAATGACTCGACCAGGAAATTAAAGAAGAATTTTTTAAAAAATTCATGGGAACAAATGAAAATGAAAACACAACTGTTCAAAACCTTTGGGATGCAGCAAAGGTGGCCCTAAGAGGGAAGTACATAGCAATACAAATCTTTCTCAAAAAATTAGAAAAGTTTCAAATATGTAAGCTAGCCTTATACCTAAAGGAACTGGAGAAAGAACAGCAAATAAAGACTAAACCAAGCAGGAGGAGAGAAATAATGAAGATTAGAGCAGAAATCAAAGAAATAGAAACCAAAAGAACAGTAGAACAGATCAACAAAACCAAAACCCCTAGCCAGACTTATCAAAAAGAAAAGAGAAAGGACACAAATAAATAAAATCATGAATGAAAGAGGAGAGATCACAACCAACACTGAAAAAATACGTGCAATTATAAGAACATATTATGAGCAACTATATGCAAACAAGTTAAGCAATCTGGAAGAAATGGATGCATTCCTAGAGATGTAAAAACTACCAAAATTGAAACAGGAAGAAATAGAAAACCTGAACAGACCCATCACCAGCAAGGAAATTGAAATAGTAATAAAAAAATCTCCCAAGAAACAAGAGCCCAGGGCCGGATGGCTTTCCAGGGGAATTCTACCAAACATTTAAAAATAACTAACACCTATTCTTCTGAAGCTGTTTCAAAAAATAGAAAGGGAAGGAAAACTTCCAAACTCATTCTTTGAGGCCAGCATTACCTTGATCCCAAAAGCAGACAAAGACCCCATCAAAAAGGAGAATTACAGACCAATATCCCTTATGAACATGGATACCAACATAATCACCAAGATCCTAGCCAACAGGATCCAACAGTACATTAAAAGGATTATTCACCATGACCAAGTGGGATTTATTCCTGGGCTGCAAGTGTGGTTCAACATTCACAAATCACAAACATTCACAAAAACTTTCCATGCTCATGGACTGGAAGAAAAAAATGTGATACATCACATTAATAAAAGAAGGGACAAGAACCATATAATCTTCTCAACTGATGCAGAAAAGGCATTTGACAAAATATAGAATCCTTTCTTAATTAAAACTGTCCACAGTGTAAGAATGGAGGGAACATACCTCAATATCATAAAAGCCATCTATGAAAAGCCCACAGCAAATATCATTCTCAATGGGGAAAAACTGAGAGCTTTTCCCCTAAGGTTAGGAACACGACAGGGATGCCCACTCTCACCATTGTTGTTCAAAATAGTACTAGTAGTCCTAGCCTCGGCATTCAGATAACAAAAAGAAATAAAAGGCATGCAAACTGGCAATACAGAAGTCAAACTCACTCTTCTCAGATGATGTGATACTTTATGTGGAAAATCCAAAAGACTCCACCCCAAAATTGCTGGAACTCATACAGAATTCAGCAATGTGGCACGATATAAAATCAATGCACAGAAATCAGTTGCATTATGTGCATTATGCACTAACAAGAAGATAGAAGAAAGATAAATTAAGGAGTTAATCTCATTTACAATTGTGCCAAAAACCATAAGATATCTAGGAATAAACTTGACCAAAGAGACAGGATCTGTACTCTAAAAACTACAGAACACTAATGAAAGAAATTAAGGAAGACACAAAGAAATGGAAAAATATTCCATGCTCATGACTAGAAGAATAAATATTGTTAAAATGTCTATGTTACCTAGGGCCATCTATACATTCAACGTAATCCCTACCAAAATACCAACTTTTTTCATAGAGCTGGAACAAATAATCCAAAATTTGTAGGGAACCAGAAAAGACCCTGAATAGCCAGAGGAGTGTTGAAAAAGAAAACCAAAACTCGGGGCATCACATTGCCAGATTTAAAGCTGTATTATAAAGCTAAATTATCAAGAGAGTATGGTATTGGTACAAAAACAGATGCATAGATCAATGCAACAGAATAGGGAATCCAGAAATGGACTCTCAACTCTATGGTCAACTAATCTTTAATAAGGCAGGAAAGAAGATCCAATGGAAAAAGGACAGTCTCTTCAATAAATGGTGCTGGGAAAATTGGACAGCCACATGTAGAATAATGAAACTGGACCATTTTCTTACACCACACAAAGATAAACTCAAAATGGATGGAAGACCTAAATGTGAGACAGGAATCCATCAAAATACCAGAAAACAACACAGCATTTTCTGTTTCCTTGGCCACAGCAACTTTTTGCTAGACATGTCTCCAAAGGCAAGGGAAACAAAAGCAAAAGTGAATTTTGGAGACTTTATCAAGATCCAAAGCTTCTGCACAGCAAGGAAACAGTCAACAAAACTAAAAGGTAACCTATGGAATGGAAGAATGGAAGAAGATTTCTGCAAATGACATATCAAATAAAGAGCTAGTGTCCATGATCTATAAAGAACTTATCAAACTCAACACCCCCAAAAAACAAATAATCTAGTCAAGAAAGGGGCAGAAGACATGAACAGATGTTTCTCCAAAGAAGACATACAAATAAGAAGCCAACAGACACATGAAAAACTGCTCCACATCCCTTGGCATCAGGGAAATACATATCAAAACCACAATGAGATACCACGTCACAGCAGTCAGAAAGACTAAAATTAACAACTCAGGAAACAACAGATGTTGGCGAGGATGCAGAGAAAGGGGAACCCTCTTACACCGTTGTTGGGAATGCAAGCTGGTGCAGCCCCTCTGAAAAACAGTGTGGAGGTTCCTCAAGAAGTTAAAAATAGAGCTACCCTATGACCCAGCACTTGCACTACTATGTATTTACCCCAAAGATACAAATGTAGTGATCTGAAGGGGCACCTGTAACCCAATGTTCATAGCAGCAATGTCTACAATAGCCAAACTGTAGAAAGACCCAAGATGTCCATCAACAGATGAATGGGTAAAGAAGATGTGGTGTGTGTGTGTGTGTGTGTGTGTGTGTGTGTGTGTGTGTGTGTGTATTCATATATACACACATATATATTACTCAGCCATCAGGAAGGATGAATATTTATATTGATGTGGATAGAACTGGAGGGTATTATGCTGAGCGAAATAACTCAGTCAGAGAAAGACAATTATCATATGGTTTTACTCATATGTGGAATATAAGAAACAGCGTAGAGGTTCACAGGGGAAGGGAGGGAAAACTGAATGGGAGGTTACCAGAGAGGGAGAAAAATCATGAGACACTCTTCCCTCTAGGAAACAAACTGAGGGCTGCTGAAGGGGAGGTGGGGGGGGGGATGGGGTAACTGGCTGATGGGCATTAAGCAGGACATGTGATGTGATGAGCACTGGGTATTATACGCAACTGATAAATTACTGAACACTGTATCTGAAACTAATGATGTACTATATGTTGGCTAATTGAATTTAAATTTAAAAAATTAACTTTATATGCCAAATTAATATAAAGGTACATGCATCTTCATCTCAAAGATTCTCCTTTGTACATAGAAAATTCACCAAATTATGCCAAATTAAACAAAAGATCAGAACATGAGAAAATGCTGAGATAAAACTATGTCATCTTTTTTCTTTTAAGTATTTTGGGCTATGGCTAGCAGAACTACCAGGTAAGCTTCTTTATGGTAGGGAGTTCCACTGCTTTGTTCCTTGCTATACACAAAATGGAGAATAGTTTCTGATTCATGGTAGGCATTCAATAAAAATATGTTGAATGAATCGATGTGGTATAGCAATAAATCATTTTTAAGCATGAAGAAAGCTGAGATTGCCTTAGTTACTATTTCATTATAAGATATCTTGTATTTTATAAATCATTTATCTATAGACAAAAGTATTAGAACTATTTTGTTTTGTTTAAGCAGATTAGATTAGTCTGGCAATTGTAACAATTATGGCTAATTACGGCCTTATGTCATTCAATTTACATCACAAGCTACATTTATAGATGAGAAATTTTGTTCTGTTTTAAATCAGAATTCTGCATGGTTGGGTAATTAACTATATATATATATATAAATAATAAAGAAGCCACATGGGATTTTTTACTTTTTTAAAAAAGATTTTATTTGTTTATTTGTCAGAGAGAGAGCACAAGCAGGGGGAGCGGCAGGCAGAGGGAGAAGCAGGCTCCCCGCTGAGCAAAGAGCTTAATGCGAGACTCGATCCCAGGACCCCAGGATCATTATCTGAGCCGAAGGCAGACACTTAACCAGACTGAGCCACCCAGGCATCCCGCATAGGATTTTTTAATTGCTCATACAAATCACTGTATGTTACAGAATTCTGATTATAAATAGATAAATCTGTAAAGTGTAAGCACAGGCTATATATAAGTTCTCATTTAGAAAATATTTTTTTCAAGAAAGGGCCCCCAATACATTTCCAATGCACCGACATAATCAAACTGGCAGAGTCTAATTTCCAAGTTGGAAGCAGCGTTAGGAGCAATGACAAAGAACTGTCCTCTCTACTGTACTATCTTCCTGTCTCTGCTTGATGCCGTCCCCTCCCGATTTCCCCACAATCGCCAGCATGGGGTAGCCCAACAGCACACAATTCTTTCTTCTCCCATTTTCCAATGGACCTGAGCCCTCCTCGCCATCACACAGAGGAGACACCCAGGACAGACTTTTGAAACTAATCCATAAAAACCTGATTAGAGCCTAAGCCATCTTAATGAGTGATGTGTACATCTGAAAAGAGGAATAATCCTCTCTGGCAACCGATTTTAATGGTAGACCTCCCACAATATCTTATATAGAATGGAGGGTGTATGTTAAAAGGTGGAGGATGGGAAGGAGGTCCTTCCCAGTCAAACATTATAGATGAGTTCTACTTAGGTGTAAAGCTCAATAATATAGGACATACACGTTTCTCCTGATTTTCTAAATTTTTCCCTTCCTACATGGAACAGCTACAAGAGCTGCTTTCATCTGTGATCACAATGTAAACCCATGGAGATGTATTTGCAACTGTTGATTTAAAACAGCACAGTAATTAATTAGTTCACGCTCACTATCAGATGTAGACTACAATTCATTTTACTTTTCTTTTAAGATTTTATTTATTTATTTATTTATTTGACAGAGAGAGACATAAGAGAGGGAACACAAGCAAGGGGAGTGTGAGAGGGAGAAGCAGGCTCCCCGCTGAGCGGGGAGCCTGATGTGGGGCTCGATCCCAGGACCCTGGGATCATGACCTGAGCCGAAGGCAGACACTTAACGGCTGAGCCACCCTGGCATCCCTATTTTACTTTTCTAAATAACCCTGTGCAAGAAAGGATTTGAAGGTTCAAGTGATTCCTTTTTTTTAATTTTTTTTTATTATGTTAGTGACCATACAGTACATCCCTGGTTTTTTATGTAAAGTTCGATGATTCATTAGTTGCGTATAACACCCAGTGCACCATGCAATACGTGCCCTCCTTACTACCCATCGCAGCCCATCCCATTCCCCCACCCCCCTCCCCTCTGAAGCCCTCAGTTTGTTTCTCAGAGTCCATAGTCTCTCATACTTCATTCCTCCTTCTGATTACCCCCCTTTCTTTATCCCTTTCTTCTCCTACTGATCTTCCTAGTTCTTATGTTCCATAGATGAGAGAAACCATATGATAATTGTCTTTCTCTGCTTGACTTATTTCACTTAGTATTATCTCCTCCAGTGCCGTCCATGTTGCAGCAAATGTTGAGAAATCGTTCTTTTTGATAGCTGAATAATATTCCATTGTATATATGGACCACAACTTCTTAATCCAGTCATCTGTTGAAGGGCATCTCGGCTCCTTCCACAATTTAGCTATTGTGGACAGAGCTGCTATGAACATTGGGGTGCATATGGCCCTTCTCTTCACTACATCTGTATCTTTGGGGTAAATACCCAGTAGTGCAATGGCTGGCTCATAGGGTAGCTCAATTTTTAGTTTTTTACGGGACCTCCACACTGTTTTCCAGAGTGGCTGTACCAACTTGCATTCCCACCAATGATGTAGGAAGGATCCCCTTTCTCCACATCCTCTCCAGCAATTGTTGTTTCTTGCCTTGTCAATTTTTGCCATTCTAACTGGTGTAAGGTGGTATCTTAGTGTGGTTTTGATTTGAATTTCCCTGATGGGTAATGATGTTGAACATTTTTTCATGTGTCTGTTAGCCATTTGTATGTCTTCATTGGAAAATTGTCTGTTCATATCTTCTGCCCATTTTATGATTTGTTTATTTGTTTCTCGTTTATTGAGTTTGAGAAATTCTTTGTAGATCTTGGATACCAGTCTTTTAGCTGTAGTATCATTTGCAAAGATATTCTCCCATTCCGTGGGCTGCCTCTTAGTTTTTTTTTACTTGTTTCCTTGGCTGTGCAGAAGCTTTTTATCTTGATGAATTGTAGCTGAAAACTTCCCTAATCTAGCAAAGGAAACAAGCATTCGTGTCCAAGAGGCAGAGAGGACCCCTCCCAAGCTCAACCACGACAAACCTACACCACGTCACGTCATAGTGCAATTCACAAATATTAGACCCAACGATACAGTATTGAAAGCGGCCAGGGCAAAGAAATTTCTCACGTACCAAGGCAAAGGCATCAGAATTACATCAGACCTGTCTACACAGACCTGGAATGAGAGAAAGGGTTGGGGGCATTTTTAAAGCTCTTTCAGAGAAAAACATGCAGCCAAGGATCCTTTATCCAGCAAGGCTGTCATTCAGAATTGATGGAGAGATAAAGACCTTCCAGAATCGCCAGTCATTGACCAATTTCGTAACCACGAAACCAGCCCTACAGGAGATATTAAGGGGGGTTCTATAAAGGTAAAAAGCCCCCAAGAGTGATACAGAACAGAAAGTCACAATCTATAGAAACAAAGACTTTACAAGCAGCATGGCATCATTAAAATCATATCTCTCAATAATCAGTCTCAATGTAAATGGCCTAAATCCTCCCATAAAGCGCCACAGGGTTGCAGATTGGATAAAAAGACATGACCCATCCATTTGCTGTCTACAAGAGACTCATTGTGAACCTAAAGATACATTCAGACTGAAAGTAAAGGGATGGAATACCATTTTTCATGCCAATGGACTTCAAAAGAAAGCTGGGGTAGCAATTCTCATATCAGACAGATTGGATTTTAAACTAAAGACTATAGTTAGAGATACAGAAGGACACTATATTATTCTTAAAGGATGTATCCAACAAGTGGATATGACTATTATAAATATATATGCCCCCAACAGGGGAGCAGCAAAATACACAAGCCAACTCTTAACCAGAATAAACAGACATATAGATAAAAATACGTTAATAGTAGGCGACCTCAATACTCCACTATCAGAAATAGACAGAGCACCTAAGCAGAAAATCAGCAAACAAACAAGAGCTTTGAATGCCATACTCGACGAGTTGGACCTCATAGACATATATAGAACACTACAGCCCAGAACCAAAGAATACTCATTCTATTCTAATGCCCATGGAACATTCTCAAGAATAGACCATGTTTTGGGTCACAAAACAGGTCTCAACTGATACCAAAGGATGGAAATTATTCCCTGAATATTCTCAGACCACAATGCTTTGAAATTGGAACTGAACCACAAGGAAAAATTTGGAAGAAACTCAAACACTTGGAGACTAAGAACCATCCTGCTCAAGAATGATTCGATAAACCAGGAAATCAAAACTCAACTTAAACAATCTATGGAGACCAACGAGAATGAAAACAGAACGGTCCAAAACCTATGGGATACTGCAAAGGCAGTCCTAAGGGGAAAATACATAGCCATCCAAGCCTCACTCAAAAGAATAGAAAAATCTAAAATGCAGTTTTTATATTCTCACCTCAAGAAGCTGCAACAGCAATGAAGTGATTCTTTTAAATGGCTAATAATTCCATCCAAATTAAAGTTACACTACTCCCATTTCACCTGAACCTTACTTCCATACTGTTATACTTCAAACTGTCTACAGTAAAAACAAATATAAATATCTTTGAAAGTCATAGACTTCAACCTACTGTATTTGATTAAAATGCTGACATCATGAATGCCTAACTACTATGAATCAGTATCAATAATGATTTATGGAACTCTTTTTCTGTTTGTAGTACATGTTGACAAAGAATCAAACCACTACATCAAAACAAGATTTTTTTTTTAAAGAGCATAAATGAACTTTGGCAAATAATGTGCATTTCACCTTACTTATATAGTTTCATTAGGTACATAAAGATCAACCAACTGCTAATAGGAACTATTATTTTCTTGTGGTTGAAATAGAACAAAAAGCAAACCTTTTGAGTAAAAGGTGACTGATACAAGCCTTGGAAGCTAAGTGGTTTCAAGTAAAGTTTCAGATTAATTTCCAGAAATTTAAAAGAAATGAAACAAAGACTGCTGTACCAATTCTTGGGAAGTAGAATTTCATAGCCCAGGTAATAGGGAAAAGTAATATCATTAGTAATTATGTTAACAGAAAATGCACACAGTTCATATTAAAGACATCCATGCGTTACAGTCTACCTTCTTGAGCTTCCTGGGAACATTCTACCAGAATCAGTCAACAGATATCTTTCTCCTGCAATCTATCTGCTTAGTAGGCATCCTTTTAATTTCCTTTGCCTTAATATGCAAAGTCCCCATTCCATCAATCATCCTGATTTAGTGTACGAGGAATATATATGGAACTAAATAAATACATTCAATATACTCACTTTCTAAGGTATCAAAATTCTTTTGCAGTTATTAGCTCACAATTTTGATGTAGTGTACAATGCAATAATTTAAACAGTAAGATTAATAAACTACATATATGGGGCTTCATTTTCTTTTTTAAAGCACCTTTTTGCCCGGAAAAATAAAGCAAAACGTAACTGGCAAACTGCCAGTTTCACCTGCATCAAATTACCAAACACACAAACAAAAAAATGACAGCACTTGGCCCCACTGATGAGCTGTCATGTTAAGCAGCAGTTTAGTTTTGTGCTTCACTCCCACCTAACCCACATTTTTCCTAAGCAGGTATTCCTAAAGGAGCCTTTGAAAAAAAGTGTTCAATATAATATCACTAAAGGGGCAATTAAAGTGGTGTACAAAAAACATGGCAGAATACCAAAGACATTAAGCAGAACCCCCCCTTTTTTTTTCTCTAGCCTCTCCAACCTCTCCAGCTTACTTGTTTAGTAGGAATCAGGTTAAATGAAGCTTGGAAATCATTATACTGTGAAAGATGTGCAGGAAACATGAAAAGATTATGTCCAAGTTCAGTGGATGTTATGTGTAAATTTCAAAACCAAATCAGCCCTTCAAGTACCTTGGAACAAATGGGAAAATCTCAGATGACTGCACACCAGAGATATTAAGGACAAGTTTTGCTAGAAGCACATCTACTCAAAATGCATACTGGGCTGACATTGTCACAGAACGAAGAGAGAGAGAGAGAGAATTCAAAAACCCTTGTCCAGAAAACAAATACAGGAGAGTTAATTTCAATGTAGAAATCCGAAAGGAAACAGACAAGGGATCTATTTTATCTACTACCTCACTTCTTTGTTTTTTAAGTCAATGTAATATGATGATGAGCCTGGGAGGCCTCCCCACCCTGCCACCCCAATTCCGTTTTTATCAATTTCTTTTTACTCCAAGGCCTTCCGCTACTCCACAGCCCCTTTGAAAGAAAACCACAAGGTATCCGATGCCCCAGGAAGCGGTCATCTCAAGAGAGAGACCAAAGAAAGCCATTCTTGGCTTTTGGATTTTTAAAATAGGCTTTGAAAATTCACTGCAGAGACAAGAGTCTTTTAGATAAAAGGCCGTCTGATATCAAATGCTATGCTTCTGCATATCAAAAAAGCAAGCCCAGATGCCTTGAAACTTGAGGAAAACCAGATAAAGACTCTTTCTCCTGCCCAGACATGTACCAGAGCCTAAAGCTTCCAAAGCCAAAGCTCCCCCACACCTACAGGTAGAGACCAGGTAGATCCCAGGGCCAAGGTGAATTTCTGCCTTGCTTCTCAGTGCATACTGAGGAAAATGGCCAGGTGCTAGAATCTCTCACACACAACCCCTTCCCTGCACAGCACAACTTCAGAAAAATAGATATGGCAACCAACCAAGTCTAGGCTGACAGGTGATGTTCCCTACTCCCTCCACCATCAGACTGCAATACCCAAATTGCCAGAAAGAGTATTCTTAGGTTTCTGGCACTCCCTAAATAGGCTTAAAGGAAGCTAAAAGAAGAGCAATGACCTGGGCACTCACAGAAATGAGAAGAAGAAACCCCCTGTGTAGACCCATTACCAAAGACCAGTGGGAGAAAGCAGGCATCCCGTAAGATGCCAGTAGTGATGAATGAAGACAACTGACAAAGACATTGTCCTCTGACTAAACTTGAGTCAGGCTCCTCTGAGCCCTCTTTTGGACTGGGACTCTGACCCTGGGCTCTGTCCTTGTTCCAATTAGTTCCATTTTTGCAAGAACCCTACTGGATCAGTTTAATGAAAATCCTCTACCCTTGATATCAGATCACATTCTTCATCTCCCACTCCTGACATCTTATTACTGGGTCTACCTTCAACAAGAATCCTATCAAATTCGTTTTGCAGAATCCCCCTTCTCCTTGATGTTTTCTATTAGTAATCTTCTATCCACTGCCCACCCCCACCCCTGACACTTCTCCTTGGCGATAAATCACCATTCATCCTTGTCGGATTCAGAATGGAGTTCAGTTTGATACAGAGGTCTCTCTTCCCCTATTGCAATAGTTCCTGAATAAAATTTGCCTTTACAGCTTTAACTTCTGTCCAGCTCTGGTTTGCTTTGACATAATTCAGTCATGACAGCAAAATCAAAGGAGATGGACCATGGATCCAATGTCCAATGTCTCCTCCCCAATGGGTGAGTATCCCAAACACAGGTAGCCCCCGTGGTAAGAGGGGGGTAGACATTGAATGCAAATTCTACAACAAATACTCATTCAGTGGTAGAATGTTTTAGGCCCTATTGTAGAAACTAATATATATCGTTGAATAACATGGACAAAATAGTCTATAGGAATTCTGTTCTGATGCAGAATCAGACAAACAAAGTAAGTGTAAAACAATAGTATGTTAGAAGATGTAAGTGCTGTGGGAAAAATAAAGGAGAAAAGACAGCATGGGGAAATGTATAATTTTAAATAGGGAGCAATTTTTTTTTGATTAAATAGGGAATAATCTTGAAGAGGTGAAGAAAGATTGCTTTGAGAAGATGACATTTGAATCAAAACTTAAAGGTGAAAATAAACACAGAAAACACTGATTTTAACAGAATTTTCACTGAACAGACTAGGATTAAGTTTCTAATACTAAGCTTCATTCTGGAGCAAGTTCCGTTGGGCTTAAATACGAAATTAAACCTGATCAGAGAAAATAAAGAACACTACATATTTACATTTTTAAATTTGTGGTTTGTGAAATTTACTCATTACACATAAAAGGAGTGTATAAACCTGTTTTTTTATTCCTTCATGATCACAGTGCTTCATCATTAAAGAAAAAATCCAACTGTATTTGTAACACCATCTTTCACGTACGTAAATATTTACATAAACTGAATTTGGTACATATGCTATGTCTATATAAACAGTATATCTATCTATCTATCTATCTATCTATCTATCTATCTATCTATAGATATATCTATCTATCTATATCTATCTATCTATATCTATATCTATATCTATATCTATATCATCTATATCTATATCTATATCTATATATATCATGGGCCTACACATTCAGCATCCAAGCCTTCATCTCAGAAAGTCATTTATATAGACCTACAGCAGTGAGAAAATGCCCCATATGCCTGAGATACCACCCACCCCTCCACTTCCCATCACTACCAGGGGCTTCATAGCATTAGTGGTAAGAAGGTGATAGTGGACAGAGGGAATTTACCACTGGATTTAAAAACCGCTCAGACAATTCTAAACACTACCAATTCATAACTCAACACTACCTGTTATTTCCCAGTGATATATACAGGTAACTAGTTCCTGATCTACTATGTTCTGTGCTGTTTTAATAACACAGATAAGTGCTAAATTAAGAAAAGTTTTAATAAATGGCATTGATATTCAGACAATTTTTTCATTTTTTTAAAAGATTTTATTTATTTATTTGAGAGAGAGAGAGAGAGAGCGCACGCACAAGCCAGGGGAGAGGCAGAGGGAGAGGGAGAGGTAGACTCCCTGCTGACCAGGGAGCACAATACAGGACTTGATCCCAGGACCCTGGGATCATCACCTGAACCGAAGGCAGGCACTTAAACCACTGGGCCACCCAGGTGCCCCAGATTTTCTTTTTCATTTAAACCTATAATTCTGTTCTGTTTTTCAATCTCAATTACTCAGGCATATTAGAAATTGGCAATCACGAATTCTCAAAGTAGATTCTTCCCACTGTATTTTTCTTTGTCCTTACAGTAAATGGACTCTGTGCTCATCAAACTATGCAGTGGTCAAGAGCATCACTTCACAGTAAATGTAGGAAGATTTATGAATTAAGAATTGTTGATAATATGTTACACTCTCCAATTGCCTGCTTGTTTCTTTAGAGGAGGAATGAGAAGAAAGGGGGAGAAGAATGACAATGAATCACACATTCCACAAAAGTCCTTAAGGATTTTTAATGAAATGATGTGTATTATACATAAGGAAAAACTAATACTCAAATAGCCTATTTTCAAATAGGAAATGCAGCATATAATTCAATGACACTTTGAGTCTACATGCGTCCTTATATCTGAAATCAGTCTCTTGTAGGTAGCACGTAGTTGGATTTTTTTTTTCCATTCAGCCACTCTGTGCCTTTTGATTGGTAAATTCAATCCATGTACATTTAGAGTAATTGTTGATAGGTAAGAACTTAGTAATGAATGCCATCTTATTCATTGCTTTCTGGTCCTTTTGTATTTCCACTGTATCTCCCCCCCTCCATTCATGCCAACTTTTGAACATCCGTTATACTCCATGGAGGTATGCTGTCTCCCTTTGTCTATTGCAGATCCACTCAAGGCAAGTGCTTTGTGGTTACCTTGTGAATTACATAAAACATCTTATAGATAAAACAGTCTATTTTAGGCTGATAGTAACTTATCTTCAAACATCTATAAAGTCTCCACTTTTACACTCTCATATATTTACCTCTTTTTGCGTCATGCATTAATAAATTAGAGAGCTATAGTTTTTTAAGATTTTATTATTTGTTTACTTATTTATTGAAAGAGAGCATGCGAGCATGTGAGTGGGAGGAGGGGCAGAAGGAGAGGTAAAGAGATTCCCAAGCAGACTCCACGCTGAGCAGGGAGCCCGACGTGGGGCTCCATCTCACGACCCTGAGATCATGACCTGAGCTGAACTCAAGAGTTGGACACTCAACCAACTGAGTCACCCAGGAGCCCCAGTACCTGTATTTCTTTTTACTCTTCTCCTTTGACTTCCATACTACAGTTGCATGGTTAACACACCATCCGAATATAGAGTTACAGTCTCTAAGTCTGTCTGATTTTTCCCCATGACCAGTGTCCTGTTAGCTTTCACGTGCTGCTTCATTAAAGAAAAAATCCAACTGTATTTGTGACACCATCTTTCACGTAGGTAAATATTTACATAAACTGAATTTGGTACATGTGCTATGTCTATATAAACAGTATAGCATCTGGATTAGCATCTTCCCATTTCAGCATGAAGAATTCCCTTCAGCCTTTCTTGCAAGGCAGGTCTAGAGGCAGTGAACTCCCTCAGCTTTTGTCTGGGAAAGCCTTTATTTCTCTTTCATATCTGAAGGATAACTTTGCCAGATAGACTATTGTTGGCTGGCAATTTTTATCTTTCAACACTTTGAAGACATCATTCCACTCTCTCCTGGCCTGTCAGAGTTTCTGTTGAGAAATCTGATGATAGCCTAATGTGGTTTCCTTTGTCAGTTAATTTCTTTTTTCCCTGGCTTCAAGATTCTTCATGGTTGATTTTTGACTGCTTCATTAACAGGTGTTTTGGAGAAGGTGCTTCTACACTGAGATTACATGGTATGCTATTAGCTTCGTGCACTTGTACGTCCAAGTCTTTCTCTGGGTTTGGGAGGTTCTTGGCTATTATTTCTTTAAGGAAACTTTGCCACTTCTCCTTCCCTTCTTCTAGAGCCTGATCATTCAGATATTTGCTTTTCTGGTAGAATCCGAGAGCTGTTTTTTAGGCTTGCTTCTCTCTTTTTAAACTTAGTTCTCACTCCTCTTCTACCTGTATTCATTCTATATTTGTATCCTCCAAGCCACTATTCTTCCTCTACCTGAGTTGCCCTGAGACACATTGTTTTCCTCTACATTCTTCATCTCATCACTAAATTCTTCAGGTCCAGTATTTCCATTTGGTTCTTTTTTAGAATCTCAATCGCGTTGGTAAAGAGCTCCTTCTGTTCATTAACTTTACTCCTGATTTCACTGGCTTGTCTTTGTGAGTTTTCTTGTAGCTTATTGAATTTCTTAACAGCTGTTTTGATTTCTTTATCAGATTGTAATACTCTATGCCTTTGAGCTTGGTTGTTGGAAAATTATTTTCCTTTTGTGATGCCATATTTCTTTGATTTTTCATATTACTTGTAAGGTACACATTTTTGCTTTTGCATTTGAAGTAGCCAAGACCCTCTTAATTAGCTTTGTACCTTCTGTGGTTCTTACAGTTTGCTAGGCAGGTTATTAGAAACTTTTTTTTTCCAGAGGGGGGTGCTTGCTACATTTCAAGTTTGTTTTCTCCCTTGACCACCAAATGTGGCCTGTTTTCTGAGCATGCTCCCCACCTCCTGAAGCTTGCCTTTCTGGACATACTCAGGAGCACACACAGCTGACAACAGAGCTGGGGGAAGTATCAATTTAACACAGAGTTAGGCATGCCCATGGACTTCGTAGGGAGATGGGGTAGGGCATGTCACCCCCAAAGGCTTGTGGGTGGACTTTCTGCTGAGAAGATTCAAGAGTGTTTGAAATTCTTATCTATCTCTTTCCAAAAATCTTCCCTAAGCTCTCATGACTAAGTTCCCACCTAGTACTCTGGGTGCTGGTGGACAGAAATGGGTTTCTCAAGCTGCATCCTGCCAACTGAGGAAGCCAAATCCTCTCTTACCATCTGCCTCTTTGCCTGGAGGAAAGGTCACCTATACCAAAAATCAGCCCCCAAAGACTCCTTCTTGGAGGTAGGGCACTGCCTAGAAAGTTTCTCTTACCACTTTCACTATAACTAAACTCCTATTTTCCTTTTTCCTTTTCCTTTCTTCTTCAACAATGTGTTGGCATCTGCCTTTTGGAAGGCTGGATTTCTGCAAGTTCTCTGTGGTCAAGGAGTGCCTGCTCAGTTCAGCACTCACTCAATTCTTGCCCATTTGCCCCAAGAAGGGTCCAGGCAGTTTCACCAGCTACACAGGTTCCATAGTTTCTATGGAGTTTGTCTGTCTCCTAACATCTGCACTGGTGAGTGAGATTCCTCTTGGGTCCCTTGCAGAAGGTGCAAGGTATGGAAACCACAAAGATTTGATTTCTTTCTTAAATTCCACATATGAGTGAAATCATATGGTATTTGTCTTTCTTTGACTGACTTATTTCACTTAGCATAACATTCTCTAGTTCTATCCATGCTGTAGCAAATGGCAAGATTTCATTCTTTTTTATGGCTGAGTAATATTCCATTGTATATACACACCGCATCTTCCTTATCCATTCATCAGCTGATGGACACTTGGGCTGTTTCTATAATTTAGCTATTATAGATAATCCTGCTATAAATATCAGGCTGCATGTATCCCTCTGAATTAGCATTTTTTGTATTCTTTGGGTAAATACCTGGTAGTGCAATTGCTGGATCCTAAAGTAGTTACATTTTTCTAAATTTATTGATGTGTCTCCCATAGCTAAGTTTTATTTTTGTGGGGTGCATACAACATGAGTTATTTTTTTACTCCAATCTGACAATCTCTGCATCTTACCTGAAGAAATAAATCCATTTGCATTTACGGTGATTACTGATATACTTGGATTTTTCTCTGTCATACTTTTATTTTTAAAAATAACTATTCTTGATACAAACAAAAGTGTATCCTTTAAAGCCTTATAATAAAATGAATTCCATTAATCCATCACCATGTTAAGAATTAGAATATTATTAATACCACTGTATCTATATGTGTGCTCCCGTGTGTGTGTGTGTGTGTATTTGTGTGTGTGTGTGTGTGTGTGTATTATATATAAATATGTTTTATTTGTTTTTCAGTCTTAAAGATAGTATTATACTTATATAGCCTTGTGGGATATATTTTTATCCATCCTCAACATTATTTTTTAGGTTCATCTATGTTGCCATTTATGACAATAATTCATTAGTTTTATTATGTGATTATATCCAACTTAACTCATCTTCCTACTGAATAATATTTCTCCTATTCCTCTCCCTTATTTTCATGCCATTACAAATAATATCTCTAAAAATAACAGCTTTCATGTTTGTTGGTATGGACTTTCTCTGGGCATATCTCTAGGAGTGATTGCTGGGTAACAAGATGTACAAATGTTTAATTTTATACAATTATGCCAAACTGCTTTAAAATGGAAACACACTTCAACCTTTTAAACTTGTGTGAATCTACATCCACATCAATCCTTGTTATTATCAAATTTCTTAATTTTTTCCAATAAATAATAAAATGGCACCTCATGGAAAATTGAGATTCAGTCTAGACTACCAGCAGATGTGAACAGTTTTCATTGAATGACATCATTGTGTCCATTTCCCCATCTATTTTCAAGTAATGCAGAACTACTAAAAGCAACACAAAAGGCATCAGTAAAAAAATTATGAAGGCGGAGGACTTTAATCCATTCCTCAACAAGACTAACCTAGTGCAAATCCTATGCTCTATGTATCCATTGATCAATCATTTGGTTTCTATTTATCTCGGATTTAGAGATCAGAATTGAGGTGGCTATCACAGAAACATATATTAACTCATCTATTTCAACAGAAAAAAGAAGCTTGACATTTTCTGACCAAAGATAATCCTATTTAAACTGATGGTTTTCACAGTGAAAACTGGTTTTACCAATTAGATTTTATGGCAAATGAATTCCATAAATTGCATAAGCTCAATTCTGACCCCAGATGGGGTTTTTTGTTTTTTGAAATTTTTTGGAGCAGTTTTATGTTCATAGCAGAATTGAGTGGAAGATACAGAGATATCCTCGGCCTCCACACACAAAGCTTTCCCCATTATCAACATTCTCCAAGCAAAGTGGTACATTTGTTACAATTCATGAACCTACATTGAGACATTATCATCCAAAGCCCCTGGCTTATATTAGGTATTGTACATTTCATGGGTTTAGATAAATGTATAATGACACTATCTAGTCATTATAGTGTCATACAGAGTATTTTCACTGTCCTAAAAATCCTCTGTGCTCTGACCATTCATCTCTTCCTACCTCCCAAGCCCTGGCAACCACTGATATTTTTATCGACTCTCTAGTGTTGCCTTCTCCAGAATGTCATATACATGGAATCATACAGTATATTTTCATACTTTTCAGACTGACTACTTTGCCCCAAAGTTTTAACAAGACACACACACACACACACACACACACACACACACACACACTTACACAGCACATGATTATAATAATTTCTTAAATAGAGAATGCTGGCAAAGGTAATCTGAAATTAACATTTCCATCCTCTTATCCTTACGTACATTATGTTAAGTAAGGTGTCTCTAAGTAAATGAGTAACAGGTATAACTACTAGTTTCTGTTGTTGTTTTCATCTTAATAATGCCTTTACGATATTTATCAAAAAACTGAGATAGTGACTTTAATAAGAAGATAATAAATTATTTCTCATGTAAGGTAGTTTCTAATTTTTTTTTGCTTTTAAAAAACTGGACAAGAAAGGACATGACTGAGTCATTGTGTGATAGGTCATTAAACATGATTTCTGAGGATGACCCACTATGAAGTTTCAGTTCACTGAACGGATTTTTTTTCTTACTTTCTTTCATTCTTTCAACAGATTTTTTTCTTTGAACGATTTTTTAAAGAAAAACTTCTTTGTTTATGTAAGCAAAGAACGCAAATGACCCAGAACTAGTCTCTTTTTAGCAATAAATGTTTACACATGGGTACATGATAAATGGAAAAAGAATAGCTGAATCCATTTCATTATGTACTGTTTCCAGTAAAATCTTCCTTTTTACATTGATTTTTATCAAAAATGAGTTTATTTTGAAGACTTGCATACCCAATTAATCATAATACCTCAGAAGAAAAATGTCAACATTTACTGACTGTGATCACAGAAAACAAAACAAAATCCAATTTAGATTTGGTTATAAAGAAGTATGACAGAGTGATCAATCAAAATATATTTTAATAGGGTAACATTTTGTGAGGGAAATGGATTGGAAATACAATTCAAAGAGAAAAACAAAATGATGCAAAAAACATATTATCAACGTTTATGTATAGTTTTCAGTAGATGATGGTACATATCTAATCACTGTGGATCTGCTTTTACTAGTGACACTCAACACTGACATAGAAGTGTCATTTCAAAATGTAAATACTTGAAAATGTCATAAAATAGCATCCAATGGAAGTGCTTAAACTTTTGAAAAAAACTTTTAGTACCTAAAAATATGCTAGATAATAACATAGCTTGTACACATTTTTCATGGAGTCCCTGAGCAAGAGTGTTTGTTGAACTAGAGGACTTGCCTGAATCGGCATCTGCAAAGCAGGCTCATGATTTGCACTTTGATCTTACATCTATCGGGGGTAACTTGAGGCCAGGGTGACTGAGGGAGAGTAAGGGGTGGTGGCTTTGCTTTATCCTCATGGTATTACTTAACCCATGGCCAGACCTGCTATCTCTAAGGCACAGACAGGCCTTGGAAATTAAAACAAAACAAAAACAATAACGCAAAACAGCAATCATGTCTCGAGCACTCACTCATTTAATACCCAAAGTTTCCCCAGGAAAAAGGCATCACCTGGTAGCAACTGAGAAAGCTGAAGTTTTAAGAAGTTCAACAGGATCACAGACAGAGGTTATAGCCCGGCAGGCCAAATCATCCCTACAGTGTTCATGGCCTCTGTTTACTCAGCTTTAAATGGAGATAATAATACCAACTTTATAACTCTTTCTAAAATATGTTCTTTTGATAAAAAAAAAAAAAAGAAAGAAAGAAACATTAAATTAGGGGTGCCTGGTGGTGCAGGAGGTTACACATCTATTTTTGATTTCGGCTCAGGTCGTGATCTCAGGGTCCTGAGACGAAGGCCCATGTCAGGCTCCGCAATGGGCATGGAGCCTGCCAGGGTTCTCTTTCTCCCTCTCCTTTGCCCCTTCCCACACTTGCATTTTTTTTCTCTCTCAAATAAATCTTTAAAAAATCAAATTAAATTATAAAAATATCTTTTGGTGCATAGTGGAAAACCAGACATAAGCAGTTACAGATATAGGCACTGGTGTATTCGTGCATACCTACATACAAGGAAAATAAAACACTTTTTATACATAATCCTGATATTTTCTGAGCTTTATTTCCTCTCTGGGCAAGTCATCTAGGTATCCATCAAGAGCTCCTTGGGTGCAAATGGATTTTCCAACTGAATGCATGATTGAATCAATGCACAGAATATTTAATATTGCTTAGACATCCAACTTACTTCTTGGGAAGCTTCATTTTTTTCACCTTTTCTTCAGCATGCTCATCTGAGATACCCACATGACATCCTAGTGCCAGCAAAGTCCTGGAAAACAAAACCCGAGATAAGCTGCAAGAACTCCTTCTCTATCTCCAGAATAACCCAACATAATGTTGGAGGGGAATCAGGTGTAACAGTCCACCCTGAAAGCAGAACAGAAATTGCCTTTAAAGCAAAGGAAAAAAATAACCGTTTATTTATAAGTCATTTACTTTTGGGTAATGAGCAAGTCATTGAAAACTGAAATATCACAAAAAGCAATGTATTGAATAGTAAGTCCTTCTCCAATCCCCTCCCTGTAGTCCTGTTTCTTTCCCTAAAGGCACTGATTGCTACTAATTCTTGAATATCCTGCTCCAATCTGTGCAAATACTAACACAAGTTTATGTGTGTGTGCGTGCACATGGGCATGCATATGGTTTCCTTTTCCCCCTTTTACACAAGAGACCGTTCTCTGGATTTTTCTATCTTGATTTTACGTGGTAACTCTAATATACTGTTCTTTCACATAAAGCTGGTTTATTTTTCAACAGCTCTGAAGTATTGCATTAGTTGGATGGGTCATAATGTTTTCACATAATGTTCTTTGTTCATAGTCTCTTGTTATTACAAACAATGCTCCAATGAATAACTTCATACATTTAATATATGTACTATGTCCTTCATCTATAAGTTAAAAATTCCTAGACATGGGATTACTGGGTCATAGAGTATAATACATTTTAAAGATTCACAAATATTGTCAAATGTCTATACGGTTGGTAGTCATTTACATTCCTACCAGCCATGTATGACATTGCCTCCTTCCCATACAGTTCTCAAATGGCTTAAATGTTGTCAATTGGTAGGTCAAAAAGGTATCTCATTAGGGGCACCTGGGTCGCTCAGTCATTTAAGCGTCTGCCTTTGGCTCAGGTCCTGATCCCAGGGTCCTGGGATCGAGTCCTGAATCATGTTCCTTCTCTGCCTGCCACTCTCCCTGCTTCTTGTGCTCTCTCTCACTCTCTCTGACAAATAAATCTTTTTAAAAAAATAGAGAAAAGCCATCTCATTATCATTTTAATTTGTTTTTTTTTTTAAGATTTTATTTTTAAGTAATCTCTTACACCCAACATGGGGCTTGAATTTGTAATCCCAAGATCAAGAGTGCACATTCCACCAACTGAGCCAGCCAGGCACCACCGTTTTTTTCTTTAAATAATTGTATTTGAGCTCCTTTTTCATATGCTTGATATCTGTACTTACCTTTTTTCTGTGAAAATATTCTTTGTTCAACTTTCCATTAGATATGGGTTTTTAATTGCATTTTAGAAGCTCTTCCTGTGTCTGAGGTATGAGTTGCAAATATTTTTCTCTAGTTTGTCTTTTTACTTTCTTTATATTGTTATTTCTAAGCATAATTCCAAATCTGTTTTTATATAACTGAAGTTTCCCATCTTTTCTATGGCTTTTGGGTTTTATATGGCACTCAGAAATTCCCCATTTGTAAAATCATTTAAAGGAAAATGTAACTTTATTTTTTTTTCCAGGATACCTAATTCTCCATGAAATATTTACCAAATAATCTATCTTTTACCCCTGGTTTGAAATGCAACCTTCTTAGATACAAATTCCCCATATGTTTTTAATCCTTTAGGGGACTTTCTAGTCTAGAAACAAATCTCATTTTCAAATGACATATCCGGGTCCCTGTTTGCCAGGAGCTATTTGTCCATTTTTTAAGATACTCTGTGTTTCTTCCCCTCCCCTGAATGACCTTCTGTTGATTTTCCCAAGAAAGATACTTCAAATTCACATGCCAAACTCAACCTTTAGAGTCCTCTAGGTTTATATAGAACAATATGACTTTACTATCCATGACAATGAGTGTGTTTCTCCTATCTCAACAGAGTTAAGATACAATGGCTTATCCTTTTGGGATTACAGAATTTCTAGGGTCTAGCCAGTTCCAATACAGATGTGGCAAATATCTACAGTCCACTTACGCTTACCCTCACATCATCTGAAAAATGAAAATCTGGAGACAGACAGACAGATGGTATAGGTAGATAGAGCTGCATGTATTTATACAAACACTGTTATCACATTAAATTTTAGGTTATACATGTCAAAATCAAGATGACCTTGTGAGATCACCCTTCAAGTTTTAACCTGCATAACTACGGAGAGATCAAGAACTGACTGAAGCCATAAAACTGCTTAAATAAACCTGTTCTTTTAGACAAAAATCATGCCTCTTCCTTAACTACTTTTCTCCCTTCCCTATTGCTCTGCTTGGTGTCCCTGTGTCCTTATGCCTCCCATCGCTCCCTACGTATACATACAAACACATTGCATTTCCCAAAATCAATTTTAAGGAAAAAACTACTTGACCAGAAGAAAAATATTGTTCTAGTCTTGCTCTATTTTTGTTAACTTCCAAAGAAAGATTCTCTGAAAGTGTATGAGATGTTAAGATGTTCATTTCCTAAACATAAGGCATTGACTCAAAAATTAAGACCTGGAATTCAGAAACTACCGTAAGTAAAGCAGAAATTAAACCTTTAGTGACACTGGTTGAAGTGGGGGTGGGGCTCACTGGCGTGCTGTAAACACTCTGTTGTCCTGAGAGAGGGTGCCAGAAGTTTGCACTACACGTATGACCAGCAAATCTGAATCACAGAAAGCATCTCAAATTCACATTCACATGAAATCACTCTTCAGTCCAAAATAAGGGATATTCTGGAGTAATCTTTGGCTTCTTTGTCACTTGGCCTTTCTCAGAATTCAAATGAATAAAGTTTTGATCCTTCCCATGATATTTTTATGGAGTGTGTCAGACATATGGTGCTCAAAGCTCGATCAACATTATAGGATTTAGTCCCCACCACAATTCCATGAAGTACATGCACCATGACTCCCACTTTATGGATGGAAGAAATCTAAGGTTCGGAAAATCTAAGTTTCCCTTTGGAGCAGCAAGTCCTTGACCCCATGCCATCCAACACCAAAGCCTGTGTTCTCACTTACTCTGCTCTGGGGGCTACCAACTACAGAAGGCTCTAAGGGAAATACAGAAAGAAACTACCCTGCTTACTCTCAACTACTGAGATTGGGCTAAGTGTGAATTTTGGAGAAGTAGGGGTTCTCCCTGTTCTAATTTAAATTTTAAAGAAATAGGTTAGATCAGCTCCTCGTAAAATCATAAAATATTGAGGATTACTCATGGAAAAGGTCATTAATATTCACCATGGGCAACAGCACCAGGGCACATACAGTGTGATGATTAATCAAACCAGCTACCAGTCTCTCTCTGGAATGAGATCGGATTACAGGCAGAGGGACTCCACATGCTATGCAAATACGGAGACTTCTCCACTTCCCTGCTTGCTGGGATTTGTCCTTTGCAATAGCTGGCTTAGTTGTCAATCACTAAAATTATAGGGAATGCACTGCAAATTTAACTAAATTATCTTAGACCGTGACCTTTCAATAAAACATCTTGTTGTAAAAGATGAGCAAATGGTGAGCTGCTGTGAATCACTTAGTGGCATGGGCAAGCCTCTCATCATGACTACAAAGAGAGACGGGTCCTAAACACACCGTACGGTAGTACACAGGGCGCAGCTGAGGAGGGAGCAGAAGCTGGCTGAGGACAAAGCACAAGCTGACACCCTGTGACCTCCCCCAGCCCCCACTCCCAGGTGGGACCTGGGTGACATTCCTCCAGGAAGCCCCCAGCTATCTCAATGCTCTAGCAAGGGGAAAGCAACCTTCACTTGACAATGGCCAGGCCTCCCATATCCTATGAGTCTTCTTTCTCAACTTCCATTTCCTTACCTCCTCCAACCCCATAGTATGTGATCAGCCACCCTCACAACCCAGGGCAGCAGCTCTTTCTGCCCACGGGTCCTGACCCTGTGCTTTAATAAACCACCATTTCACACCAAAGACGTCTCAAGAATTCCGTCTTGGTCGTGGGCTCTGGACTCCACCCTACGGAACCTCACCGATATTCCAAAACCCCATCAACAGCCATGCATTATGCATTCTTCATCCCAGGCAAGCTCCGTCAATTTTTATCTCTGGGAGGTTCTCAATTTACCGGTTTGTATATATTTCCCTTTCCTTTTAAATTACTAGTAGCACCTAAACTCACTCTGTGCCCAATATGTTAATTTCCATAACACTTATTACGATCACATCTTTGAAGAAATACACCTGAACTAAAAAACTACAGCATGACGCGGTGGTGACGTTTTATGTCCTGAGTCCTTAGTAAAATTGCTCCAAGGGAGCAACTCCTTACTCTTAACAAAACTGAAACAAAAATGGACACCAGTATACAAGCCTCATATAAACGTGCATTAGGGTAAGTGACCTATTTGAATAAATCTAGTTCTAGAAGCCACCAAGCATAGGAAAAGGAATTAAAGAAATGTTATAGTCTTCTCCAGAACATTTTCTGAATTTTCTTTTCTTTTCTTTTTGAGAGAGAGAGAGGAGGGGCAGAGGGAGAGACTCTTAAGCAGGTTCCACACCCAGCACAGAGCCACACACGGGGCTCGATCTCACAACCCTGAGATCATGACCTGAGCCAAAATCAAAAGCCAGATGCTTAACTAACTGAGCCACCCAGGCGCCCCTTCTCTAAACTTTTTATATTAAAATTTAAAATATTTTGCTTCCTTTATTTTACCCCACCTCGTTCTTTCATTTGCAACAGTAAGTGGCGAATTTCCTGAAAGCAGTTAGCAGTCACTGAAAAGCAAATGTGCCCTCAAAGATGACATGCAAACGGTCTAAGGGAGCTTTTCTCAAAGTGTGTTCCTCGGGCACATGGTCCCAAGGCACTCTCCGAAAAAAAAGATGGCATGGTTAAATAAGTTTGAAATGTCGTAAACGGACTCCATCCCATTGTAGAGACAAACAGCACTGAAAAACCCATCAATAAAATAAACAATGATTTTTAACTCAGCATGTATTGTCTGTGACGAAGGGCCAGTTTTCTTTTCATTTCCAACGTATTGTGGCCTGATTCTCTGATAAAATACAAAAAAACTTGTTAGAGATCATTAAAATTTTTAAATGGAGACATAAAATATAAGCCTACATTTTATAAATTATGAGGTTCAATAAGACATAAAATTGTTCCCTTAAATCGGTACAAAAGTTACTCGACACTTACTATTAGTATCTTCACTTATGTTGTCACAAATCAAAAACAACCCGTGACAGACCTGGCCCTTGGCTCACACTGCGAGTAGCACCGCATCTGATCACAGAACCCTCGTATTCTGCAATACGGAAAGTGTCCACAGACCGCTCTTTGGTAAATACTTTATAAAGCACAAAGACATAAAATAGCAGGGTCAGAAGTCTAATTCCCAACAAATATTGACCCAATCCACCTGTGCATTATGAAAAGTTCGGAGTTAATTAATTTAATTCTAACTGAATTAAACTGTATTGATACCTTGTTTATTTCAGGTCAGGCAGATCAGAAAATAGGAAAAGTTAAGAAACTCACTTCAGGGTCTCAAGCGACATCTGCAAGTTGTAATTGCGCTCCTGTTCGGGCAGCTTGGAGAACTCCACCAGACATGGGTGTTGTCTCTTATTGTCATCTCTAACCTGGAACGGGACAGAAAATCCTCATAATAATAGTCTCAAATTTCATGGACGGCCCTGGAGGAGATAATGCTAAGTGAAATAAGTCAAGCAGAGAAAGACAATTATCATATGGTTTCACTCATTTATGGAACATAAGAAGTAGGAAGATCGGTAGGGGAAGAAAGGGATAAAGAAAGGGGGGGTAATCAGAAGAGGGAATGAAACATGAGAGACTATGGACTCTGAGAAACAAACTGAGGGCTTCAGAGGGGAGGGGGCTGGGGGAATGGGATAGGCCGGTGATGGGTAGTAAGGAGGGCACGTATTGCATGGTGCACTGGGTGTTATACGCAACTAATGAATCATTGAACTTTACATCAAAAACCAGGGATGTACTGTATGGTGACTAACATAATATAATAAAAAATATTATTATTAAAAATAATAATAATAAAATAAAATTTAAATGCACTTAAAAAAATAGTCTCAAATTTCAGACACCAGCAATGGCAATCCCACTGCACAGCAGAAAATAAAGGGGAAAAGCAAGAAGAAAGGCTCAGCTCATCACCCCAGCAAAGCTGCCCCTGTAAGCCCCTAGGCACGCTAATGTTTGTGGCCAGTGGTAAAACCTGGCGTCATCTGGGCCCCCTGTTCTGTTCAGTAGAGTTCCTGGCCCCAGGGCCCATGCCTGCTCTACCCTGACACCCACATGCTCACCCTCTCAGCCCCCTCCAGTGTTTGCTTAAATCTCACTTTCTCAACCAGGTTCATCCTGTCCCCCTTCCCAATACGGCCATCTGCCCACTCGCCCTACACTTTCGTTTTCTTCTGTAACAAATTCCACCTGCTGGCAGAACCAGAGACTCACTGGTTTACCATCTATCTCCTAATACTAGACTGTAAGACCAGGGGGTGGCTCGGTCATTAAGCGTCTGCCTTCGGCTCAGGGCGTGATCCCAGGGTCCTGGGATCGAGCCCTGCATCAGGCTCCTCCGCTGGGAGCCTGCTTCTTCCTCTCCCACTCCCCCTGCTTGTGTTCCCTCTCTCACTGGCTGTCTCTCTCTCTCTGTTAAATAAATAAATAAAATCTTTAAAAAAAAAAAAAAGACTGTAAGACGAAAGAAAAGAGGGATTTTGTTCTTTTTTCTTCTTTGATGTATTCCAGGACCTAGAACACGCCTGGCCCTTGGTAGGCACCCAACATATGTTTCATACACTGAAATGAAGTCTATGTGAGAAAGGTATAGTGCTGACTTACGTGTAGTAAATTTATGTGTTTAGAGACAGATGGACTAGAGATGTCGATCGATGACATGACTGACTGAACTAAAGTCTTTGCGGTGGTCCCAGCTGTCCATCTCACCCACTGTAAGTCACGTGCAGATATCGCAAATCATTCCTTTACCTTCACAAAATCAGCCTTGCAGGCACTTTTCATATTAATCCTTGGAAGTGTATATTATCAGAGTGAACAAAATTCAAGATTTTAGGAATGAACTAACGAGAAAGATGTTCTAGATCCTTGCGCTAGTAAGCAGATTGTCTTCTTGAAGCCCTAAATGACACAGGCACTGCTGTGTGGTAACCCCTGGGTGACAGCCACGTATTGCTGGGGTATAAAACTAGTCCACGAGAATAATTACCAGGTTCTAGAAATGCCACCTAAAAAGTATACAAACCTAAGCAAGGACTTTTTTAAACTCTTCAGGCATTGCTAAGTTAAAAATAACATATTATTTTTCCTTCCTAGTGATCTTTACACATGAACAGGGCTTACAAAAAAGCACATATCCTATGTACTTGATTAAATGCATAGGTCCGGCAATGAAGTCTAGAATTGCAAAATTTCACTCTAAGTTCTAAACATGAAAGCAGAAATAAAGGTGTCCAAGTCCTGAGATAATCTACTCCCCATTTATGTAATGTCCACTTTGCCTCCATTCTCCACACAGGAGAATCACGGACACCACCGTCCTCTCGGGTGTCCAAATTAAAACCAGAAATTTGCCCAGACTTCCCTCCCTCTCTTGCCCATACCCCGTACATGAACTCTAATACAAGTCTCACAATCATGTCTCCCCTCCCAGTTCCAGGCACACAGTTGTGAACCTTGCCATCTCCCACCTTGGCCACCATAAGGGCGTTGGCAAGTCTTACAGCGAAAACAGTTCTCCAGTAAAAGCTAGAAAGTCTGGACCCCAGTCCTAGACCCTCATGAGCTCTGCAACTGCTGTCAAGGCCTGACTCTCAGAGATGTCATTACCAGCAAAACTGATAACAGCTCCGTGTACTGTTATGAACATTTAACCCAATAACCTGTGACTGTGTATGTGAAAATGGGAAGCTCTAAATAGCATACAGTATTCACCACTATTACTAACAAAAAATGTTCTTTCTTTAGAGCTCAATGCAATAAACTACGCCAAAGTGAATGCACTCCTTTCTCTGTTCAGTCAAATATATAAGAAAGTGTTACAACCTTTGGGATACTTAAACTAATAATATTATTAATAAAAGTACTGCCACAGTCTTGCCGAAAATAGGTATATGATACACAGGAATTACATAGGAAATTTTTTAAATATAAATTTTATTGACAAACCGTAAACTAAGATATTTTTTTTTTGGATTCTATTTATTTATTTATTTGAGAGACAGTGAGTGAGCACGGGGTGGGGGGAGAGGGTGGACAGAGGGAAAGGGAGAGAGAGAGAATCTCAAAGCAAACTCCCTGCTGAGCACCGAGCCTGACAGGGGGCTCAAACTCATAACCCTGAAATCATGACCTGAGCTGAAGTCAAGAGTCAGATGCTTGACCAATTGAGCCACCCAGGCGCCCCCTAAGATCTTTAAATAATAATTTGGAAATATATTCAATCATTACATCTCAGCCAGTCTTCCACCTATGAAACCAACTGTGGCCGTCTGCCGACAGGCCCTGTACTGACCGCTATACACAGGTAAGACTAAAAGAAGCAGAGCGGGGCGTCTGGGTGGCACAGTCGTTAAGCATCTGCCTTTGGCTCAGGGCATGATCCCAGCGTTCTGGGATCGAGCCCCACATCAGGCTCCTCCGCTGGGAGCCTGCTTCTTCCTCTCCCACTCCCCCTTACTGTGTTCCCTCTCTCGCTGGCTGTCTCTCTCTGTCAAATAAATAAATAAAATCTTTAAAAATTAAAATAAAATAAAATAAAATAAAATAATAAAAGAAGCAGAGCACCAGATAAAGGAAAAGTAAAATGACTAATTTCTTTCCATTTTCAGCTTTCACATTCAATTTCAATGAGCTTTTTTTTTTTTTTCCTCAGTGGCTTAGAAATCAATGCCTATTGTCTGTATATGTTGACCTTGATTTAAAAATACAACTTTCAGCCTCAAGAATGACGACTTTTCAATTGTCTAGGCAACTGAGCCATCCTTCAACAAACATGCCAATAATGTCATTCCCTCTTGTAAAGAAAAACTGAATGAAAACTTTATGTGTAGGGGGAAAAAAATCAATCTAATCTATTCATGTCAACACATAGCAGGATGAGTGAGAAAAAGTTATTTTTTTTAGAAAGATGTATTAATAAATCTGAAAATAAATTTCAAAATTACATACCGGACCATACTGCCAGCCAAGTTCAATTTTATTCATAACCCAGAGTTCATGGATATTCTCTGCCAGTTTTTCTCTTATTCTCTCTAGATGAGGAGGCAACACAATCTAAAATAAGAAAGAAAACACATCAGAAACAAATGCAATTAAACCCCGCTAATTGTCCTTACTGTGAATTGAACCAAATAAAACCATCGTAAACCATTAAAATGTTAATAATATGACTAGATTCTAACCCTTCTAATGTAGTTATAAAAATATAACTAGGTATATCTAAAAATTGTTTAGGTAATTTGGGGACTTTGTGGTGTGACAGCTTGGGTTCCCAAGTGAATTTACGAACAAAAGTTGGGAAGAAGGAAAACACAGGTGTTGGTGGGGACAGTCACCATTAAAAACAATGCTGTTATGAATGTGGGATGTAACCACCAGAGCGTGCATCACTTAAGAAGATAAATCACCCCAAAGTTCTTAAACTAACCTGGCCATTACCCATATGCCAGAATGAAGGCAATTCAGTGACCAAAGGTTAATAATCTATTGGCTCTGGGGCACCTGGGTGGCTCAGTTTGTTGAGCGTCTGCCTTCGGCTCAGGTCAGGATCCCAGGTCCTGGGATCGAGCCCCACATTGAGCTCCCTGCTCAGCGGGAGGCCTGCTTCTCCCTCTCCCTCTGCTGCTCTCCCTGCCTGTGCTCTCCTGCTCTCCCTATATCAAATAAATGAATAAAATCTTTAAAAAAAATAAAATAATCCATTGGCTCTTTGAGCCTGTAAATGTTTGCAGTGATTTATGTTTTTCCCTTGACTTGTTTCTGTTATTTCTAGTGGATTCCAAGAACAAGCTTCCAGGGAAAACAATCTTTGCATGTTCTCATTCAAAAGAGGAAGTTTAATGACCTCTTCATAAAGAACATGAAGGGTTTTCAAGGTCAGGGGTTGGTTGTTAGTGTTTGGCAATGCACTTAGGTGTCACCCCACAGCCAGTCCCTCCACAAACAGAGAGCAGGCGATTGCCTACAGCATTCACTGATGAGACAGTGTCCCCAGGGAGCAGGCTATCACTGCTCCCTTTCCCCACAATGGTGGAGATAATCTATGTCGTAGGAAATCCTCAATGTGCTCCCACTGCATAATCTAATCTTCCATTCCAGTCCATTTCTAGCCTCCTAATCGTGTTTACTACTCACACACTGAAATTTGCCATGAACAAAGCTTGCTTCTTCTACTCAATAATATAAAAGGGCCAGCATGACAAAACAGAACACAGAGTTCAAGGAGCTGAACAAGGATTTGCTCCCAAAGTAGGCAGTTGACCCCAGGCACTCTGACTCTAGAGTCCAGGATCTGCAGCTCTACTTAAGATAAAGGTCAGCTGACTTGCTTCAAAATAATAGTATATCTAGAAGGCTGAAGAAATAAACTCCATGTCCACCATATGTAGAAAGTGCACCCTAAAATTAGCATGCATTACCTCCAATTGTGACCCACATTAGTGCATCATGAAATCAAGGTAGTGGCTTGAGATCACTCTTAAAAAAACAGAATAGAACTGAATACAAAATAGGTGAGTGGATCTGATAAAGGTAAGCTTTATTTTACGAAACTTTCTTCGATTCTGCGTATAAACTGTATGACTCTCAGATGTGTTCCTGTGGGTTGCGGTTGAAAGAGTCAGAAAGCCACGGCACACAGAACAACACCACAAGAGGACGACAGCACCAACGGCCGCCATGACAGGTGCTCTGGGTACCTGACTGGTATCCACCGGGATCGGGGTGAAGGCGGCCTGCGTCAGGGAGACTGTGGGGCCCAGCAGGTCCCGTGTGTACGTTCTTTCTTGCTTGTACTCTCGGCTGTGCTCCACTTTCAACTTTTCTTTCGGCAGAACGGCTTCATAACAAGGAGCATACCCAGGTGGCGGGAGGAATTTAAATTCTCCGTGTCTCCCCCCAAGCAGAAAGCGTACCCTAAAAAGGATGCATGTCAGGGTCAGTTCTAGCTCGGGTGTACAGAAAGTTCCCTAATCCACAAAACACATGGAATAAACGATCAGCACAAAATTAACTTCATCAGAAGCCACACTTGCCCCCGAGTACCATCAGAGTGTGGGCACCTTGGAGTCTAAGAGCCTCTAAGCACAAAAGGTAAAACAGGATGGGAGGAAAAGCTGATTACATTACCCTGATGGATCCGAGAAAACTTCTCACTCCCTGGAGAAATAGCAAAAGCACTTGCATCATATTCCTACAGGAGGAATAGCTGTGCACAGTAATTAGTCATTTAATGTCTCCAGGGGCCCAAATAGTCAACAGAGAGCAGACGTTATTATACTTAAAATTACAGGGCTGGACTGGATAAGGTCTGATAAAAAGAAAAAATAGCCACTTTCCAGTGTCCAACTTCCCAGTGAAATTCCTTAAAGGGGACTCAAATGATACTTCCTTTGTGGAAGAAAGAATATCACCTTATTTCTTCTTCGATGACAAAAAAAACCTTATACATCAAAGTCCTTTAATTAAAAATAATTTAATCTAAGTTCCATTGAACAATGTTTTATGAAACACAGCTAAACAATACTGATTTCATGGGCCCTCAGCTTACAAAAATAAAATCAAATTTTCATTTTCCTTACAATTCTTTTTCTAATTTGTGTTTCATTTCCAGGCCAAAAATAATAACAAAAAAGCAAAGAAAATAAAAAGCAAAGGGCAAAAAATGAGGAAAACAAAAATTTTAAAACATTCCAGGAGCTTATAAAAAGAAATATAATTTGTACGAACACACCAGAAAAGGTCATTGGTGCATTTCATGCTTTCTCTGTCGCCTCCTCAATATGGTGCTTCTATAACCATGAATTATTCATATGAATAGAATTATAATGGGAAGAATAACCAGAATAACTCGATGGCCAGTCATAATAAGGGAACCACTCTCGTGAGGTAGCTACATACCCATATTAATAGGTGACAGCATAGCCCCTTATCACAACAGACCATCACTTGTTTAAGTTCTCTTTGTGGGGCACCTGGGTGGCTCGGTTGATTAAGCAACTGCCTTCGGCTCAGGTCATGATCCTGGAGTCCCAGGATCGAGTCCCACGTCAGGCTCCCTGCTCAGTGGGGAGTCTGCTTCTCCCTCTGACCCTCCCCACCTCATGCTCTCTCTCTCTCTCTCTCTCTCTCTCTCTCTCTCGTTCTCTCCCAAATAAATAAAATCTTTAAAAAACAAAGTTCTCTTTGCAGAATTCCAAAAAATTATCATTTATCTCTTTCCATCTGGTAACAGCAAGAAAGCAAAGGTTAGAGGAAACCATCCTGACCCAGCTATCACAGCAGATAATTTACAAGTGCAACAGGTAGAGGGTAACACAGAGAGGAGATATCTTGACCTGATAAGCAGCAACAAAAAAAATCCACTTAGTTTCTATAAAAATGAGGGGGTTTGGAGTGGGGTGGGGCAATATGATGACAAGAAAAGGAAAATTAATGAAATATAAGGAAATAAGTGGTATTTTCTTATGCACTGTTGTTCATTTTCCCTTCTTAAATAAAAAAGTAAACTGAAATAGGCTTGAAATATTTCAGGACACAGATTTGGGGTATGGTCAGCAGACTGCCCCGTCTAAATGGTAGAACAGGTGGACAAAGCATTCAGCCTCCCAAGACATCCCTCTTGGGTGAATCTTACCTCTTCCGCCAAGGAACAAGAAAAACGCCCTGGGGACAGACACCCAGGAGTGAGGCAGAAGGCGAGCAGAGCATGGGGCATGGCAGTGCAGCCTTCTGGGAAAGTATGAGAAGTCAGAAGGGACACAGACCAAAACACATAGAAATACTAACTTTATTCCTGCAGAGAAACTAACAACTGGAAAGAAGAGGCCATCAATGTTGAAATTCTCAAACATTCCTTGAACAGGTTGTCCGTTAATTCGGAATGAGATGCTCGGGGCACTGAGATCTAGACAGCAACTGATGACGTCATCGGTTCTCAGCAGATGCTGGTTTGGTGAGCTTACAGTACGAGCAATACAGCCTATGGAGGAAAAACAGTAAGGGCAGTGATTTTTTTTTTTACCCTCACAGAATCATCTTCAGAGGCAAAGATTCGAGTAGGTACTGACAAATCAATGCACAATACTGGAAGAGAATAAAACTTGAAGGCATATTAATGCTCTATGTTAAATCCTTTGTCCAAAAACTGTTGCTTTTCCTTCCCCCCCAGGAGCCATGTTGCTCTCCTTATTGTAAAATGGACCTTCTGATACGCAAAGAAACTTCTGCTTGGAGAAGGATGGCGTCTGATGCAGAAATCAGCTTAAGCTGATAATATAATGATGTCAGAGAGAAATCTTCAGGGAGAGACTTGAGTTCCAACAGATGCTTCACCACCTCCTACTTGTATGACCATCAGCAAATTACATAACCTCTCTACACCCTGATTTCCTGGAAGCCAAATGTCATCACCTTGCAGAGTCGTTATGATGATTAAATGAATGGTTTAAAAGAACACAGAGTCTCAGACACAGCAGGACTTGCACGTCAGGACCCTTTCCAAATATTCAGTCCCCTTTGTTTTATAAAATAAAAACAATAGGGATAAGGAAAGCAGAAAATGTGTTCATTCGTGCACTGTTTGCTGAGAGGCAAATGCATGCCAACTGGTTTGTTTTACAATTTATTTCACACAAGATCTTGGTTGGCTTCCTGAGAACAGCAGGATACGAGCTGAGGTGTGACAATGATTATTTGATAAATGTCATTTCTTGCCCCGGCCAACCTGTGGCCTACGCTCATTCTTGACTATGTCAAAACTCCTTTGCTAATTAGTCTCTGTGGATACACTGGAAGACATGAAGGAAAGGCTCTCTCAAACACATGCTCACAAATGCATATAAAATTTCTCAATTTGAGCAAAGAGAGAGAGATTTCACAAAACAAGATTTGCATTTTTATGAGACCTTTTTAAAATTTCTAGCATGTCAAAATTTTTACCAACGGCATATCTGCAATGCCAATGGTAGAACATATCTACTTTTTAAAATGTGTCAGTGTTCTATTTTACCAATATTCAAATCTGCAAGCAATAAATCCATTATCAAGTAGTACTTCTAAAATTCCCCAAATATAATAAAGATGGCTTTTTAAAAAATCATATAAAAGAGATGCAACTCACATAAAAAGGTCTATACCCTTGTTTGCATCAAGGTCTATAGCTAATAAAAATGTTATCACACAGATATTTGTATGCACCAAGCATACTGCTCAGTCCGAGGGATATTACTAAAACCACCATGGCAAACTCTCTTGTGACACCTGAAACAAAGAGGTAAGATGGAGAAGATCACTAGTGAACAACCTCAGGCCAACAATTTCAATGGCACTCACACCCCTGAATCCTCTTAAAGGCATTGTCAGGTCACATTTATGCAAACCTGTCACATCCAGATGAGAACCACATTCCTGTTCTCTGCATTAGCCACAAAAGGAAGACAGCAACAGTCTGATTTATCACTCCTGGATTAGAAATCTGTACCCATCTTTCACTTCCACTGTTCTAGGACATTCTTCCACACTTCCATATTTAAAAGCTCCCAAAGCACCAAGATTTTTCACACTTTTGGCCCTCCCTTACAAACACTTGGAACTTGGATGCCCAAAATCCAGTTCTGCATTCACAGAAGGGAGTTTAAATTGGAAAGGATAAGTGAAGACAAAGCTCAAAACTTTTACTCATGAGCCCAATTCTCGTTCCAAAAAATCACCACCCTTAAATTATAGTAGGATAAGTGGTAAGGAATGTGCTCTATACCAGAAATCCAGATTTAAATTCTACTTTAACTATTAAAAAGAAACAGAACAGGAGAGTGACCCCAAGACAATTATCTGAATTACTATGGCTCCGATCTTGGTAAATCAGTTAGAAGCCAATCAATTTAGCTTTGTCTTTGTTGAGTATGAATCTAACACTAGGAAAGCATTTAATACGGCCGATGCCAGAGAAATTACTGCCTATGCTCTCTCCCAGCATTTTTATGGTTTCAGGTCACACATTTAGGAATTTGATACATTTTGAATTTATTTTGTATATGGTAAAAGAAAGTGGTCCAGTTTCATTCTTTTCCATGTTGCTGTCCAATTTTCCCAACACTATCTGTTGAAGAGACTGTCTTTTTCCCATTAAATATTCTTTCCTGCTTTGTTGAAGATTAATTGACCATATAATTGTGGGTTTGTTTCTGCTTTTTTTAAATTCCATTCTATTGATCTATGTGTCTATTTTTGTGCCAGCCCAAACTGTCTTGATTACTACAGCTTTGTAATATAGCTTGAAGTTCAGAATTGTGATACCACCAGCTTTGCTTTTCTTTTTCAAAATTATTTTGGCAATTTGGAGTCTTTTCTGGTTCCGTGTAAATTTTAGGAATTTTTTGTTCTAGTGCTACTGGCATTTGCTAGGGATTGCATTAAATATGTAGCTTGCTTTGGGTAGTATAGACATTTTAACAATATTTGCTCTTCCAATCCATGAACATGAGATGTCTTTCCATTTCTTTATGTCGATTCAGTTTCTTTTGTCAGTGTTTTACAGTTTTCAGAGTATAGGCCTTTCACCTCTTTGGTTAGGCTTATCCCTAATGATGTTATGGTTTTTGTGCAATTGTAAATGGGATTGTTTTCTTTTTCTGCTGCTTCACTATTGGTGTGTAGAAATGCAAAAAATTTCTGCACATTAATTTTGTATCCTTTACTGAATTCATTTATGGGTTCTAGCAGTTTTTTTGGTGGAGTAGTTCAGGTTTTCTATATATATAGTAGCATGTCAACTATAAATAGAGAAAGTTTTACTTCTCCCTTACCAAAACATTTGGATGCCACTTATTTCTTTCTGTTGTCTGACTGATAGACCCCAGTAGCTTGAGAGACCATACCTCTCAACTACAGGCAAGACACTGTGCATACTTTCTTGCCATTAAAAAAAAAAAAAGGAAAAAAAGAGTTGAATATTTTCTCCTGATATAAAATTTCAAATGATTTTCTCCTGAATTCTACAACCCATCCTCCTCCCTGAGATACATTCATAGATACACTGAATATTTTTGTTGTTGTTCTTACTGTTTTATTTAACAGATACCTTGTAATAAAAAGTGTAAGGCATACAGGTCAATTCCATGAGTGTAGGGTGCTTTTTGTGAGTTGAAAGAAAAAGCTTCAAACTAAATGCAAAAATGAAAATGAAGTGTCATTGTACGGTTAAAATAATTAGAAGCAATTCAGCATTATTTTATCAGAGTAATCTTCCCCCTCATTTCTGTGTAATGGGAAAACAAGTTAACGTGTTTCATGCATTTACCTGAGTACCCATGGCATGTGGGGCCATGGTAGGAGGTAAAGAGAGGAGAGAGAAAATCTGAAGGGTGAGAATTAAAATGTATTATGGGGCGCCTGGGTGGCGCAGTTGTTGAGCGTCTGCCTTCGGCTCAGGGCATGATCCCAGCATTACAGGATCGAGCCCCACATCAGGCTCTTCTGCTGTGAGCCTGCTTCTTCCTCTCCCACTCCCCCTGCTTGTGTTCCCTCTCTCACTGGCTGTCTCTCTCTCTGTCAAATAAATAAATAAAAATCTTAAAAAAAATAAAAAATAAAAAAATAAAAATAAAATGTATTATAAAAGAGACATTACCTCTACTTTATGTTTGTTAGGCCTTCTGATGTTAGTGCCCTTTGTCTTTGTTTGGTCAGTAGGAAAATTGTACTGTGGGAACAGGCTCTCTGACTCTAGTCTGGCCAGACAGTACCGCTTGTATAAGACACGCCACTCTCCTACTGGGCCCCAACTACACTCCCCATGGCTAGATGACATATCCAACACGGAGCCTCACCTCTTCCCGACTACTGAGCTACCGGCACTGAATAGAGGAAAAATTCAGTAAGTATTAATGATAAAATACAATGACACGAAGGGCTTTTATTTATAAATCCATTACCATAAACTCTCAGATTTAATTCATTTTAACTTTTAAAATGTTCATAAGCTACCAGCCCTCTAAAGCATTAATAAATATCACTTGTACCCCCTAAGAGACAGATTTCAGCTTTTTATATATAAAAACACATATACTTTCCATATTTTCCCTATGCTTAACATGTTACAAAATATTATGAGAACTGTATTCTAAATGCAGCTTTATGAGCACAAGCGTACGTCTGCAGAATTCAGATGAATTCCAGTTTTTAAGAAACAGCTACTTCGTTAAGAACTAAACTTTTAAATGGAGCCAACTAAAATGCACCTTCTATTAAATTAGAGAAAAGGATATGATTTTTTATATCTATCACTCATTCTTACTATATACTCAGCTCTCAAAGTTCAGGCTGATGGCTAGTGAAATGAACTATACACTTATTTTTAAACAGTTCCAAACCAAGTGTCATCTGATTATAAACGGACTCTCCTCACAGAACACATCACAAATGACCAGTTTCCGAACGTTGCATTATCTACCAGGAGGTGGAACTTAATCTATTTCCTCCAATTATTTTCCAGGACCTGTTTCTTGGTTTTTATATTGGAAGCTAAAGCTTCACACACACCTGTTAAAGCAAGAGGAAACACATAAATTTGGTGTGTTTGTTCTGTTTTTCGTTTTTTTGTGGTTGATTATGAATCAAAATGCCACTTTTTGAACATACTGTTCATCAACAATATAATCTTTTGGAAATACACTATAACTTTAACAGTTTTGTTTTTCCCCCGAGTGAAATTCTGCTTTTTACTTAACATTCTCACTCATTGTTTCCATGGTAAATTTCTGAAGAATAAATGTATCTGAATATACACGGCACGGATAGCTTCTGGAAACACGGAGCAAGGGCAACAGACTTCCTTCACACGTGCAGGGGAAGACGCGGGGTGCTGCTGACCTGACCAGAGGTGAAGGCCGTCGAATCCGTAGGAGAAGAGATCGTCTCCAACTCCGTTTCCACCCCACTCCTCACCGCCTCCTGGGTAGGGAGAGTACCCTTCGGTGGAAGCCCAGCCCACCCGCAGGTGCGTGGCTTCGGCGGTCACGAACGGCTCCGTGTGGTCCACCATCAGCTCATAGTACCACTTCTTGTACTGAGCGGAGCCTTCACTGACGCCCAGAAAAATATTGGGTCTCATGCTTTAAAGAGACAGAAAGAGCACATGAGAAACTCTGGACAAACTTCCTGCTGTGTTCATTTACGTCTATTTTGAACATAGTCCTGTTTCTCCAAGATGCAACATATGAAATCGAGGTTTTCCTTCAGTACTACAAAATTACTAAGTCACTGAGGCAGCCTCCAGTTAGCATCCAGCGATGGGTGCCTGCTTTTCGGGTTACTTGGCAATGTCCCTCAGGGATCTGAGATGATTTTTTCTGAACTATTCTTCGGCATATTTTATACCATCAATCATGTTTAAGGTGAGCTGCTCAGGATAACAGGCCCTTAGAACTCATGGAGTTATTATTAATTCAGGACATGCAGACATCTTCCTAACTAAGCTGTGGGTCAGGGAAGGTGCGAGGCCGAAAAGCCATGTTGTTGGTAAAGGAACCAGGATGATAAGCAGCTTTGTTGTTCTCTCAATGCCTCCTCTGAGGGCAGAAGAATTTCTAGGTGGTTGTATTTAATTCCATTTCTAAGGGGCTTAGACCCTCTGTTAATGCTTAGGATTAGTAATGGTCTCAGGAAATACCACTCAAAAACAGCACGTCTGTTATACAAACGGCCATTCAGGAAGGCTTAAATCAATCCCGTTTAAAAAAAAAAACACAATATGGAAATATACACCAAATCCTACATTTTTGTTTAAAACAGGGTAAGGTAGTGAGTACTTCCTGGATAGCTGCTAGACATAACAAAATTATTACTATCACACAAAATATTTTCTTAATTGTAAGTGGTATTATTATTTTTATTATACTATTTGGTATAAGGAAGGCAACACGGCTTGGTATTCAAGGGCTCAGTCTCTGGCATTAGACTTGAGCTCCATTTCCAGTCCAACATTTTAATCCTAATTGGACTAGTTGAACCCGGTACAAACACAGTGTAGGATACATATAAAGCATAGAGAATAGTGGCCGGCACACAGTACTCAAGGAATGTCTGATATCTTGGAAGGGACATCTAACCAAAAATGTCCTTTTATTGTTTTTTTATGGAATTTATTATATCTTAGACATTCCGATGCAACTTTTCTGTTACACATAGTAGCCACTTCAAAGTTGGCATTGAAGGGTAGCGTTTTTACTTAGATTCTAAGAAAGCACAAGACATAATTATATGTAAAGGCATCCCTGTAGAACTGTCAGGCTGCTCCTGAAGATGTCAGGGATTAGCCAGCCTCACACGAATGTGAATATGAAAGTCTACAGCCTTGTGATAAATGCACATTCTTCTTGGTTCACCTATTGTTATTATCCCATTCCACTGATAGGAAAACTGCGCTATTCCCTGGGATAATATATAAAATAACCTAGTAAAACAAACAGACCACAGGACGCCTTAACTACAGAGCTAAAACGTGAGTTCCTGGTTAGGCCGCCCATTTGGTGCCAGTATGTATCCGAGTCTACCTGCTGACATGGTTCACAAGACGTGTCTGCAACAGTAGATCTCTTCCTGGCAGCAGATTGTCACAGATGAGATGCTGGTTAGAACGGACTGCCACTCCATGGCAGACACACAGGGAGCACAAGACGTCCAGGACCTGACGAGAGAAAGCACTGTCAGCCGACTAATTCCCTTACTCATATCTGAGCATCCCAGCCCTTCTCGGGAATGCAAACATGTTCCCTCTGACCCAGCCATTGGAACATGACAGCCACAAGGTCACGGATCGTCCACGTTTCTCTTAGATACACACTGAGAACTGCTCAGTGTCTCAATGGTGCTACATCAGTATTACCTGATTGTAACTAAGAAATGAAAACACTCATGACACATTTGACACACCTTTTAAAAGTTATCTTATTTAAAAAATATATTCAAAATTATTCCAGAATTCATCCATGGCAATACATTCATCCCCTTACCTTGTGGTTTCTCCCATGCTTGTCTAAAAGTGAGATTATGGATTTAATGTGTCCTTCCTTAATAATATTTAGAGCTTCTGGACTTTCTACTAACACACAGTGTAAAACTTCAAGAATACCTAAAGATAAAGAAAAAAAGTATGGTTAAAGAGTCTATAATGATCAGTGTCTTTCCTTTTCTCTAGGTGTTCCTGCAGGTCAACATGTAATTATCATGGGCTCGATGTGTTTGTCACAGGGCACTGTGATAGGGGACAAGTGATGTTTGTGACGGGACGGATAACTGAAGATGATGCAGTCCTAGTTTAGTGAGGAAAAGGCAGTGTGAGCAGAGTAAGCGGGTATCCCTGCCTGGGAGGGTATGACTCGAGCCTCAGAGGGACACAGTCATGACCATTTTCCAGACAGGAAAGTTAGGGCAGTATGAGGTTGAATGAAGTCTTGAATAGAATGCACACCTGGGGTGCCTGGAGTATAGAGCAAGTAGGGGACAAGACAGGTAATAGGTTAGGAACAGCTTACGAAGTTTCTCAGCTTGAAAGACAGCCCTAAACAGTGCATCCTAACCCACAAAGATCATTACATTCTCCCGGAGGTAAATGTAACAATGTTTCTTAGTTTACAGAACAAGAGAAGTATAGAGAATAATATAAAAATACATAGAGATATACAATTACAAAACCTGATTTAGAATGGGGGTATTTTTCCCCCAAGATTTTATTTACTTATTTGAGAAAGACAGCGAGACAGAGAGAGCACAAGCAGGGGGAGGAACACAGGCAGAGGGGGAAGCAGACTTCCCGCTGAGCAGGGAGCCCGATGTGGAACTCCATCTCAGGACCCTGAGACCATGACCTGAGCCAAAGGCAGATGCTTCACCGACTGAGCCACCCAGGCTCCCCAAGAATGGGGTATTTTAAAGTATTAGCCACCAGAGAAAATAAAATGGAATATACCCTTTCTTATCTTAAAGCTTAAGAGAGAGAATAGAAAATAATTTTCATTATCAGAATTTTTAGTGTGAACTGGGAAAGTTGAATGTGTACATATGTATTCACTGTTTCCGAGCAAGCCTGCTTTGTCACTAATGAGAGTGCAGACCACTTGTAGCACTTAGCTATAACATTCAGAAAATGTGATCTCTGAGAGCTATCATGAAGGGTGGGAAGGAAATCCGCAGAAAGGTTTATACATCTCCAGTGGACCTCTTGGAAAAGTGCTCAGGTTTACAAATGGCAGAATACAGAAGTAATGGTAGACTACAGCTGCCACAATCTATATTTGATCCAAATCCCAAACCATTATAGGACAGGGGCTATTAATGCTAATTTCTTTACTGATGACTTAACTTGGTGAAGTATGATATGAATGTACATTCAGTTAAAAAAAATACCCAAAAAGATGAGATAATTTTTTGAAATCAACTGCTGTGTTCCAACAATCCATGCCAGTTAAAAATCCAAGATAGAGGACTGGAGGAGATAATGCTAAGTGAAATAAGTCAAGCAGAGAAAGACAATTATCATATGGTTTCACTCATCTATGGAACATAAGAACTAGGAAGATCGGTAGGGGAAGGGAAGAATGAAGAAGGGGTAATCAGAAGGGGGAATGAAGCATAGAGACTATGGACTCTGAGAAACAAACTGAGGGCTTCAGAGGGGAAGGGAGTGGGGGATTGGGATAGACTGGTGATGGGTATTAAGGAGGGCACGTACTGCATGGTGCACTGGGTGTTATACGCAAATAATCAATCATGGAACTTTACATAAAAAACTAAGGATATACTGTATGGTGACTAACATAATAAAAATTATTATAAAAAAAACAATAACAATAAGCTACCTATATAAATAAAAACATAGTAACAGCAATGAAATTAATGCCTTAATTTGAAGAGCACACAGCTTGCAAAGTGCCGTCACATATGGTATCTCATTTGATTCGCAGAGGTTATTATAAAATGTATACATCAAAAAAAAAATCCAAGACAGAAAATAATACAAGCTAATGGATAAAAATGTTTATATAAGGGTACTTAAGCTGAATGCTTCTGCTATTAAAAATGGGGTAATAAAATAAACTCATTCATTCTTAGCTAAAATAAACTAAATAATAGAAAAAGAAAAGCATTTTTAATAGATTACTCATATTTTATCCTGATATCTGTTTTCTCCCTGTTACCTGTTACTGCAGAGCACAAATACAGCTGCCTGTATTTGCAAATGAAAATTATACTGTGTATCATCCATGCTCATTTGTTTACATGTCATCTATGGTTGCTTTTGCATTAAGCAGGCAGAACTGGGCAGCTGCAACAACAGAGCCCTATGGTCTACAGAGCATAAAATACTTACCACCTGGCCTTTTACAGAAAAAAGTTTGCCAATCTCTACTTACAGAGTTAATAGAACCATTAAGACTAAAGACCAAAAAGTAGAAGACCACAAGAAAGATAAATTCTCTTTGTAAATAAATATACATGAAAACCAACAGCATTCAAAAACTTGAATATATCTGAAAAGATTTAAGACTGGATTGGAAAAATGAACAGCAGAGATCAAAAACGCAAGACTGGCAATATAAAATATGAAAATATGGGGCGCCTGGGTGGCTCAGTCGTTAAGCGTCTGCCTTCGGCTCAGGGCATGATCCCAGTGTCCTGGGGTTAAGCCCTGCATCGGGCTCCCTGCTCTGCTGGGAGCCTGCTTCTTCCTCTCCCAGTCCCCTGCTTGTGTTCCCTCTCTCGCTGGCTGTCTCTCTCTCTGTCAAATAAACAAATAAAATCTTAAAAAAAAAAAAGAAATCTGATTTTTCCCATATTCTGCTTACATCGAAGGCTTCCAGACTTTGGGATGTAACACTGTTACATCAGATCCAACAAATAAACATTTAGTTGAAAAGCATTGACTGCCTCTAAGTCTGACAGTAAAAGGTTAGAGAAAACTATTTTTATTTTCAAGTGTTGGAATAAACAGCAAATAAACTTATTTGTTGTGTGTGGTTAGAAATTCCTAAAAGTAAACAAATTAGAAATACCAAGACTCATTCTCAAACAAATAAAGACTAGCTAGACTGACTATATTATATGTATATGTAAATTATGCCAATATATGTCTCAAACACTTTGGTGAAAAAAGAGTCAGAGGAACAGGGCTTAATAAATATTACAATGGCAACATTTAACTAACGATGATTTGGCAATTAGATTCTAAACAGACTGAATAAGACCCAGAAATGGGAATAGTCCGTAACACTATTGCCAGATTCTCAAGGGATACATTTAAAGCTTGGTAGACCATAAAAGTATTACCAGAATGAATTATGAACATAAACTGTCAAAAACACATACACACACAGAAAAACTAGCAAGACAAAACAAGATTTTGTAATTTGAACATATAATCTGATTTTATAAATTCTGATAAATTTACAGAAATTATTTTAGCAAAAATTTTAAGAACATGCAGAACACATAATGTATAATGTAAACTTTCATAAGTAGACACACGACTGGATATACATTAGGACTGCAACTATGTAAAATACATTATGTGTATAAAATGTGCCTTTCAAAAAGCACCAGGAGTTAGTATGCCAGAACGTGGGTGCTGGTCATTGCTGGATTAGTATACCTCTCTTCCAATACTTGATGAATTCTAGGAAATGAGTATGCATTACTTTTACAGTAAGAAATATTTTTAGAAAGGACCACAACAAAATAGGAAGTAAGGTCTATTTCCATTTTATTTATTTTTTAAAGATTTCTTTATTTATTTTAGGGAGAGACAGAGAGTACAAGTGAGCTGGGGGAGGGGCAGAGGGAGAGAGGGAGAGAATCCTGAAGCAGACTTTGCACTGAGCATGGAGCCCAGCATCCTGAGATCATGACAAGAGCCAGCGGCTCAACCCACGGCCCCATGCAGGTGCCCCAACTAAAGCACACTTTTAATTGATGTCACTCCTTGCTTAAAAGCTCCCATGGCTTCCTGGCCCATCCAAGGCAAAAGTGCATTCCCCAGAGCATGGTACATCAGCTGCTTCGCTGGGTGACCCAACCCTACTTTACCGCCTCAACTCCCACCAACTCCTCTGACAAAGCACAGTCAGTATATACTTTACTTCAAACTGCATATTATAAAAATGCTTAGGTACTAATGCATTTACAATACACTGCTATATTTATTAACCACCTACCAGGAACCGTTCTAGGCAGTGGGACCGTCAGCAACCAAGGCCTGCCAGGGCCCAGTGGGAGCTTGTCAGCTCTGTCCCACCCTCCATGTTTTGCACATATTATTCTCAGACTGAAATACACTTCCCTCTTTGGAGGTTGCAAAATCTGAATCATCTTGTAAAGGCAGAAAGTCACCTCATTTGATGGGTTTTTACCAACACCCTAGAATGAATTATTCTTTCTTGGTAGTATTGATCACATTGCGTTAAAATCATTTATGCTCATTTCAATCTTCCACTGGAGAAGGAGTCCTTGAGAGTAGAGACGTGTTGAATACTGTCTCCTTATCACCCAGCACACTGGGGCCCAGGCAGGCCCATTTCATGTTCGCCAACTGAGTAAGTGAATGAATATAAATGGACTATTAGTACACACTTTCAGTTTAAACTACATAAACCTGTGATTTGCTTATTCAATCACAGCAAGATTCATTATTATGAAGAGTATACACAATAGCTACTTTGGCATATTTTCTATCTAGAGATTTTAATATTAAATTTTTTTTATAAGGTAGAGAAGACATATGATAAAACACCGATGGAGAATTTATATTTCTTAGTTCCAGTATTTCCTCACTGAATGACAGGAACTTTTGTAGGTGTTAGTCTATGTCTGTGGGGGTCATGCACAAAATTCAAAACTAATGGTATAAGCCCTTTATACGTAAGACACATGAAATATTTAGCTCTTTGCCTTAAAACTTTTATGGTTGTAACTTTCTGAATTATTTATAGGACTCATGACAAAGAAAAATCTCTGAGAGTGTAACAAAATGTCTGGAAATAACCTAATGGTATTGGAAGGACCCAAGTGCTATGGTGGGGCGTGCCCAGAGCTGTCCAAGGCTGAGGGTCTACATGGAAAAACAGAACGCAAGCCATAGAACAGAAATGCCATATTTGGTCTGACTTTATATGACAGAAAGAATCTAGCCTGGCGATTTTGCCCAATACCCAGTAGGCACAAGCTCAGTGGTGAGTCTTGCACATTTGAGTGAAGTGAATAGAACCAGGCACAGGGGGCCAGTGTGGAGATACAGCTCCCCTTATCATCTCAGGAAAACAAGGAAAACCAGTTGACTCGGAAGACAATGCCAACAGAAATTGCTTTTTCACCTGCAATTACAAGTGTTTAGCAAAAATAAAACAAAATTAAAAAAATCTCAGAATACCAAGGTATATGTGGGTTTAGATGGAACGCAGTTCTCACTGCAAGAGGGACACACGGGTATTATTCAGCTTTGGGAAAGGACTCCACTCCTAATGGAGCACATGGCCGTAGCTGACAATTTTAACATGGAAGTCTCCTGTCTAATGGGCAAGCAAACAGAAGGCTTCAACCTGGGTGCTAATCGGTATTTATTAGACTGTCCCCCAGTGACAGAAAGGCTGGGGACGCCGCACAGATAACAGAAAGAGCTGCAATGCCCACTTGCAGAGTCAGCAACAATCACAATTAGAGAGACTGTGAATTCCAAATCACTCAAATCACAGGTTGCATTTCTACTTTTTCCTTATCTAGGGGTTAAAATCCTTCTTAACCTTTCAGTCAGACCTTATTAGTCACATGCCCAGGGCTCACTGAAGGCAAATGGAAAGAAGGAAAGTTGTACTTTTTGTCATGGATAATTCACGTAAACAAAATGACTTAAGTAAAAAGACTGGGGAAAGGCACCGAGAAATAACATGACAACACAGAACACGAAACACCAGGCCAAAGCTGTCTATGTCATGGACCGTCATCCTCTCAGGAGGGGGGCTGACATCCTGGATATGTACTAGGCTTCATGAGAAACTATAATAGCAAAAGGTGTTGCTATTACCCTGTTGCCTTACGTAGTAGTTATAACCAAGGACTCAAGCCAATGTGCCCCATTTGAGTCCTGGCGGATTTTAGGCAAGTTACTTAACTTCTCTGAGCTCCAGTGTCCCCATTTCTAAAACCGAATTCTAATAATGGTACAAACCCCGGGGGGAAGCTGTTGTGAGGAATTAACACGTGTAAAGCTTTTAGGAAAAGGCCTGGATTTGAACAGTGCAATATAAGCATCTGCTCTTATCTTATGGTTGTAACAAAATAATAGAAATGACAAATGAAATGGAATGAAAAAGGATCAACTGAGAAATCTGACAACTAGGCTTCTTTTTACACAGAGATTAAAAACGTTCCATCAGGAAAAGGTAGAGAAATGCTGAAGGAACCACACTGATCGGAAGGGAACCCCAGGGAAAATATTGATCACTATGGAGAAATGAAATCAAAGTTAGATTATCAAAATAGTTAAATTAGTAAATCCAGAAGAAATTACACCAGAATAGTAGACATTGAGGGAAAGACAGAGACGCACATGTAGGGCAACAGACAGAACGGCAGGAAACTACCTTCTGGAGACGGCAGGACTGTTGGGCCAAAAATACCATGAAAGGTTACAACAAGTAGACCTATTGGCTAATAAATGCTTAAAAGGCATAAAGTCCTTTGACAAGAACCCCCTCTCTTGGTATTAAAACGAACAAACATGCAAAGGAAGTGGCCAGCAGTTAGAGAAAGCAGAAGAGAAGTCCAGCTAGCTCCATGTCGACAAAGGGTCTGAGGAGTTTGGGAGGTCTTTTTGGCTACACACCAAAGGGGGGGGCAAGGGAGAAAGAATCTGAGTTATGTACAAAGGCGTTAATTTGTTCCTGGGCCTGTGCATCCGAGAAGGCTCTGCAGAGACACACCTCTTCTGTCCTATTCCACTAATTTGAATAGAACTGCCAGTGAGTGATAAACCATGGATTGCACCCAAGTCGTCCCTACTTGTAAAATAAACACTGAGTTTCCATATCTCACCCAAACAGAAAGAGAAAAATGGACTAAGTTGATATCAATATTAAGATATACAGAGGCTTAGGAATTACAATTTCAAGAGGTGGGGGTCTCAAGCCAAATTAGGGAAACACATAATTATGTATCCTTCCATTTTTTTTAGAATGGTTTTGAGGCACAAGAAGAAAATAAGCTCATTAAATCCTGAGCTAACAAAAAGCTGAGAAAGGAGAGAAAACGTGACAGAGGTATGATTAAAATGTAACAAAATTTGACAAAATTAGGAACATTAATAAAAGTGAAAGTTGGTGAATATAAAGGTATATATCATATTTTTACTCATATATAGAAAGCTAGAAGATCATGAATGTAATTATAGTGTACTATTCAGCCTTAATTAGGCTTCTGATGGTTTGCTGCTTTCAATTTAGGAAGCAATATTTTATAAAAGACAAATTAGAGGAGTTAAGGACAATTAAAAAAATAAAATGTCAATTAAAGGCAGTTCATGATGCAACAGCTAAATAATAATGTTAGAAATGTTATGCCACACAAATATTTATTTGTATAGATTGCACGTCTCAAAACCCACAGAGGTCTAAGTGCCAGACAAGAAATCACAAATACTTGAAGATGTTCTTATGTTGTTATTTACTCTTGGGTGTTTTTCCCCCATTTACGTGTTCAATTATCACTTAATCCATAAAAGGGACCATTCAATGAGTTTAGGTTCTGGATGTAAGTAAAATGAGCAGTAGAAATTGATATTATCCCTGCTTTTGTGGACTTTACAGACCACACAAATTTAGTCCTCGCTCCGTTACTTTCATTTGACCTTGAAAAGGATACCCCTCTTGGCTTCAGATTCTTCACTTGTAAAATAGAAATGATGATGGAACCTACCGTATAGAGTCCTGTGGGACACAGTGAAGTAATACATATGGCATCTCAGCACAGTACCCTAAATTCACCTAAGATTTCCTTGGCCACACAATGTGCCCTTTACATGTTCGAAAAACAAAAACGTGCCTCTCTGTGAAATATGAGAGCCTGTAAAAATGCTGGCTGATGCAATTGCTATAGAGGCCTTTAAATAAAATTTTCAAAGATACATACATCTGAGTACTTTTAAGATGCATCTTCCAGGGCAAGAGAAATGCAGATTAATCAGCTCTTCAAAAAGATACTTACCCCAAAGCAGCAAATATTTATTGAGAACTATTATTTTGAGCAGGAATGTCAAATGATCACCACGTCTGACTGAGCTTTGGGTCAACTTTAAACATTCTCTTGTAAAAAGTAGCTTCTTCAATAAACGGCTCTGGGAAAACTGGACATTTACACGTAAAAGAATGAAACCAGAACCTATCCTACACCACTCACAAAAATTAACTCAAAATGTATTAGAAGATACAAATATAAATATATAGCCCTGATAACATGAAATTTCTAGAAAAAAACCTCCTTGATATAGGAATTGGCAATGATCTTTCAGATAGGACACCTAAAGCACAAGCAACAAAATAAAAAAATAAGTGGGACCACATCAGGGGCACCTGGGTGGCTCAATCGGTGAAGTGTCTGCCTTCAGCTCAGGTCATGATCCCTGGGTTCTCAGATTAAGCCCCGCATCAGGCTCCTTGCTCACTGGGGAGCCTGCTTCTCCCTCTTCCTCCTCCCCTCCCCACTGCTTGTGTGCACATTCTCTCTCTCTCTCTCTCTCTCTCTCTGTCTGTCTTTGTCTCTCCTTCTTGTGAATAAATAAAATCTTAAAAAAAATTAAGTGGACCACATCAAACTAAAAAGCTTCTGCACAACAAAAGAAACCATCAATAAAGTAAAAAGACAACCTGCAGAATGGGGGGGGGGGGAAGTGCAAACCAAATATCTGATAAAGGGCTAATATCCAAAATATATAAAGAACTCATCAGAAAAAAAATAATCCAATTAAAATAGGCAAAAGACCCAAGTAGACATTTTACCATAGAAGCTATACGAATGGCCAAAAGATAAATGAAAAGATGGTCAACATTACTAGTCATCAGGGAGAAGTAAATCAAAACCACAATGAGACATCATTGCACACCCATCAGAATGGCCATCATCAAAAAGACGAGGAAACAGATGATGGTGTGGATTGAAGAAAAGGGAACCCTGGAGCCCTGCTGGTGGGAATGAAAACTGGTGCAGCCACAGTGGAAAACAATATAGAGGATCCCCCCAAATTAAAAACGGAACTACCATACGATCCAGCAATTCCAGTTCCAGGAATATATCCAAAGAAAACAAAAACACTGGGGCACCTGGGTGGCTCAGTTGGTTCAGCGGCCAGCTCTTGATTTCACCTCAGGTTGTGATCTCAGGGTCATGGGATTGAGCCCCACATCAGGCTCGGCATTCAGCATGGAGCCTACTTGAGATTCTCTCCCTCTCCCTCTCCCTCTGCCCCCCCAACTCTCTCTCTAATAAATAAACCCTTAGAAAACAAAAACACTAACTTGTAAAAGATACCTGCATCTCCATGTTCATAGCAGCATTATTTACTAAAAATAGCTGGGATAGACAAGATATGAATCAAAAACGCCAAAAAAAAAAAAAAAAACCCAAAAGCAAAAACAACAAAAAACTCCAAAACCGTTAGAGAAAAAGAGATCAGATGTGTGGTCTCCAGAGGCAGGGAGTCGTGGCAGAGGAAAAAATCACTAAGTACTAGGGCTGTAACGTCCAAGATGATGAGGGTCACTAAGACTGCTCTATGATACACAGGAAAGTTGGTAAGAGGATAAACCCTAAGAGTTTTCATCACAAGGAAAGTTCTTTTTTGTTTTTTCTTTTACCTTTTTTTTTTTTAAGATTTTACTTATTTATTTGAGAGACAGAGAGAGAGAGCATGTGCGCACATACAAGCAGGGGGAGAAGCAGTAGGAGAGGGAGAAGCAGACTCCATGCTGAGTGCAGACCCCGATGCAGGGCTCAATCCCCCGACTCTGAGATCACAACCTGAGTGAAACCAAGAGTCAGATGCTTAACGGACTGAGCCACCCAGGTGTTCCTGTTTTTTCTTTTACTTTCTTTAAAAAAATGTATGTATATGAGATGATGGATGCAAACTAAACCTGTTAGAGTAATAATTTCACAATCTATGCAAGCCAAACCATTTCGCTGTACACTTTAAACTTACACAGTGATGTTGTCAACTGTGTCGACAATAAAATCAGGCAGGGGAGTTCTCCTGCAGTATGAAGACAGCCCAGGGGCCTCATTTCCAATAAGCACAAAAGAAAAAAAATGAAAGTGCATAAAATAACTATTTCTGAATACTTGGCAAGTGTGGAATAAGGAAAGGGGAAACGTTGTACAACACATCATTTAACAAAACACAAAATTTTTTAAAGATTTTTTTTAAGTAATCTTTACACCCAATGTGGGGCTCAAACCCATAACCCCAAGATCAAGAGTTGCGTGCTCTGCTGAACCATCCAGGTGTTCCGAAACTCACAAATTTTAGAGAGCGTATTACATGCAGAAGGGTATGTGGTCCTGAGATGAAACATTATGTACAGAGCAAAGTACAATTAAAATGTTTTTAAAAACTGACCTAATTTTATTATTTTTTTTTAAATATTTATTTATTTGAGAGAGAGAGAGCACGAACTGGCAGAGGGGCAGAGGGAGATGGAGAAGCAGACTCCCTGCTGAGCAGGGAGCCTGACGTGGGGCTTGATCCCAAGACCCTGAAATCATGACCTGAGCCGGTCAAATGCTTAACCTGGAAGCCACCCAGGCACCCCCAAGTTTGTTTGTTTGTTTGTTTGTTTTATAAGTTTTTGGCTAATGGTCTTTGTACTGTGCATAGAGTACAAGTCTGCACCTCCACATTCATGCACAGATCTGGCACCCAATATCTAATTGTCCCCCACCCCACCCTCACCCTGTGCTGAAGGCACACTTTTCACCTGAGCGCTCAGTGGTCTTCACTATCTTTATTGTAGAAGATAGAACACCTGTCTAGTTTATTTATACACTGCTCTCTTAAGAAAATAAAAGTGATCTTGTAGTTAAAACAACTGCTAATGACAAAAGAAAAAGGTGTGAAACACTTATTGTAATATTTTGGTTCATTTAACATAATGAACACATCCATAGTGTTGACTAACAATCCTTCTGAGACAGGTATTATTACAATCCCCATTTTATAAATATATGTATAATATGGAACACAAAAGGGTTAAGATCATGCAGCTATCAAGGATGATGCTGGAACTGGAACTTAACCAGTCCAACTCAGAATCCAGACTGGTAATTAATCTTAAGCTCTGCTTCTCCTAACACAGTGTAAAAGTAGGCAGAAACAAGAGATGATTAAAAACCGAGCTGCCATTTCTGATGAGGCAGTCTTGGCAGAGCTCCACCCTGTTTTTGATGATGAAATGGTAGGAAACCCAATTGGGAGACCAGAAACAGGAGAAGGGCCCACTGTCCTCAACTGAGACATCATTTCCTACTGCCTCGTCTATACCCTGAGATCTAACACTACCCACCTTTCTCCAGTGTGGCCACATCCAGTGGGCACTCAGGCAGCCAAGCTAATGTCCATCAAGATTACATTTCCTGTATCACATCAACCCTGACGGAAGGCACGTGAAGAGTGTACATCTGCCTTGGGTAGTGATCGACTTCCTTCTTTTGACTACTGGGTCCAAGTAAATAGAACCCACTTTAAAAACCTCGGTACTTAAAAGGCTCAATTCAATCAAGAAGCAAGTTGGCTTGAGAAAACTGGGATAAGTGATACACATTGCAAAGAAATTTTAATGAACTCAGTTCAAGACAAAGTCCTTAAGCCAGGATAATGCACCCAAGGGAGGTCACAGACACTTAACTTTAAGCATGACTGAAAGCGAGTGACACAGCACAATTATTTCACCAAAGACGATGCTGAAAGTATTTAATACCCAGCACGGTATGAGCTAAAACCAGTCAGACCAGACACTGGCATTAAACAGCCATCCATCCATAGCCGCTCATTAGAGCTCAAGCCTCCGCTCTGTCCACAGCACCCAAGAGGACAAGAAACCGTCTGAGTCGATGGCAGCAATCACTGTCTGTGATTTTGTTTTTAATAAGCTTTCGTCAAGCGAGCGCTTCCAAGATAACATAGTTTCTGGGAGACAAAGCTTCCTCTTCTCTTCTTCCAGCTAACCAGGTGTTTGTAGGACACCTCCCTAACTGGCTGTGTGTGGGGAGAAATAAAGTCAGCAAAAGGGTCCAATGCTCCAACCTCCAAACCGACCCTGGGGAATGAAAGGAAGCAGGATGGAAACCTGGATTCCAGGAACTGTCCAAGAATATCCCGAGGGACAAAGGCTCTCCTGAATTGGTAGGAGGTTAGAGGTGGGTGGCTGCAGCCTGGATGCAGAGCATGTCCACAGGACAGGAGGGGGCAGGCTTCACGTGTAAACCCCTCTCCCCATTGCCTTAGGACAATCATGTGCCCTTTGGTGGCCATTGGGGCCAGTATGGAGTAATGTCAGGAGAGCACTAGACCCCACCTCAGGCCAGGAAGTGACTAAAAAGGGGCCAAATGATCTTGGGCTTTCAATCTTTTATCCTTTCCTCATCCAAATCCTCAGGAGGCTGGTTAATTAAAGCCTAGTTAATTAAAACCATCTCTGTTCAGTTATGCCTCTGAGGTAGAAAGCCCTGACCAGCATCCCGGCCATGTTGGCAAAAATGGAGTGAGCAGCACAAGGGCACCTGCCAACTCTCACCCTGGGGCTCGCTTTCTCCTCGCTGCTTAAACAGACTGGTTGACAAAGACTGAGCCTGGCGTTGGCCCTCCTGCCATCAGACCTATCTGAGAAATGGGCGCCCCCAGGAACACACAAGTTCACTGACCACTAAGGCAGAAATGTCAAGCAGAACAAGAACATAAAACAAAGATGACAGACAGATGCAAGAATTAAACACTTGTTGTGAATATCATCAACTTCCTCTTTCATATCAAAACACATGAAAGGAACCAAGGCCTTGCAAATCCTCACCACCCGGGAACAAGGCCACCAGACTCCACCTGTCTATTAAACCCTGGGACGCCCTTCACCCCGTCACTTCCGGGCTCCTTCAAACTCTAACACCCTCAGCCAGAGGTGAGTCCTGCGGTTAACAAATAACTGTGGGAAATGATTATAAAACCAACCAACCGCATCTCAGAACAGGATAGTTTTCTTCTCAAATGTGAGACAGTTGAAGATTTTTTTCATCTCAGAAGAACCATTTCTAGGAGGGAGAAAAGATGGTGGAGAAGTAGGGGACCCCTTCTTCAGCCGGTCCCCTGAGACGAGCTGGATAGGTACCAGAACATCCTGAACACCCACGGAATCAGCCTGCGACACAGGAAGGTACATCTGGATCTCTACAAATGAACATCTCCAGCACTGAGTATTGAGGTACGAAGCAGGGAGCCATGAAGCTGTGCACAGATATTGGAAGATAAACGGAAGGGGAGGGAGCCGCCGCGTTCGGGCGCCAGGAAGCGGTAGCCACCTGCACTGGGGAGCAGGCGGACTCGTGGACCAACACCCGGGAGAGAGAAGACTGAGACCTTGAGCCCGGAACGCACACAACCAGACTGAAATCCGGAGTTCCGGAGCACTCACTGGAACCAGACTGAGACTGGGAGCTTGGGAGCGGGCGCACGTTCAGGCTGAAAATGGGCGCTCCAGAGTGCGTGCGAACCACACTGAAACAGAGAGCTCAGGAGTGCGCAGGGGTGGCTGGTGGCTGGCAGTGTTAGAAGCACAAAGGACAGAGACATGAGGGCGCTGGAAGTGAGGGCTGGGATGCCAGCTGTGGGGCGCACAACCCCGGACCCTGCAGGGTTTTTAGCAGCACCAACAGAAACAGAGTTAAAGTGGCCAGAACATCAGTGGAGAACGGTCCGCGATCCCTCTGTTCTGAGACAGAGGCTGGGATTCAGCCACTGCTGCTCTGACTCTCAGAAGAGGCACAGAAAACTGCCAGGGAAAGACGCCAGAGGACAAAAGCCTGGAAATACCGACTCACATTGTGCCCATCCCCATCCCCCCTCGCAGGGGACAGGACGACTCTATCCAACAGGGCTGCCTGAGTATTAGTGCAGCAGGGCCCTCGCCCAGAAAGCAGTCTGAAAAATCAAGAAGCCCACATCCCTAAGGTCCCTATAAAACAAGTGCACACTGCCTGGGTCCTGGTCATTAATTTGGGCTCTGGGCAACCCCGCAACCTCTCCTCATCAGAATGACGAGAAGGAGAAATCCCCCCCAGCAAAGAAAAGATAATGAGTCTGTGGCCTCTGCCACAGAACTGATGGATATGGATGTAACCAAATTATCAGAAATGGGGTTCAGAGTAACAATGGTCAAGATGATGTGTAGGCTTGAAAAAAATATTAACGAAAATACTAACGAGAATATAGAATTTCTAAGGGCAGAAATGAGAGCGAACCTGGCAGAAATTAAAAATACTACAAATCAATTGCAGTCTAAACTAAACGCTCTGATGGCCAGGGTAAATGAGGCAGAAGAACGACGAATTAGTGATTTGAGGATGGGATGGTAGAAGAGAAAGTTAAAACAGAAACTTGGCTCAAAAAAATCCAATCTCAAGAATGTACACTACAGGAGATTACAGACTCAATGAAACGTTCCAATGTCAGAATCATCAACATCCTTGAGGGGGTGGAGAAAGACAGAGTTCTAGAAGAGGTATTTGAACAAATTGTAGCTGAGAACGTCCCTAATCTGACAAAGGAAACAAGCATTCGTGTCCAAGAGGCAGAAAGGACTCTTCCCAAGGTCAATGAGAACAGACCTACACCACATCATATCATACTGTAATTCGCAAATATTAGATCCAAGGATACAGTATTTAAAGTGGCCAGGGTGAAGAGATTCCTTACTACAGAGGTAAAAATATCAGAGTAACGTCAGACCTGTCTACACAAACCTGGCAAGATAGGAAGGGTTTGGCAGGGTATTTTCAAAGCTCTATCTGAGAAGAACATGCAGCCACGGATGCTTTATCCAGCAAGGCTGTCATTCAGAATTGATGGAGAGATAAGGACTTTCCAGGATCAGCAGAAACTGACTGAATTCATAACCACCAAACCAGCCATACAGGAGATATTAAGGGGGGTTCTATAAAAATAAAAAGGCCCCAAGAGTGATACAGAACAGAAATTTACAATCTATAGAAACAAAGACTTCACGGGCAGCATGACATCATCCAAATCATCTCTCTCAATAATCATTCTCAATGTGAATGGCCTAATTGCTCCCATAAAATGCCACAGGGTTGCAGATAGGATAATAAGGTATGACCCATCCATTTGCCGTCTACAAGAGGCTCATCCTGAACCTAAAGATACATCCAGACTGAAAGTAAAGGGATGGAAAACCATATTTCATGCCAATGGACCTCAAAAGAAAGCTGGGGGAGCAATTCTTATATCAGACAGATTAGATTTTAAACTAAAGACTGTAGTTAGAGATACAGAAGGACACTATATTATTCTTAAAGGATGTATCCAACAAGTGGATATGACAATTATAAATATCTATGCCCCCAATAGGAGAGCAGCAAGATACATAAGCCAACTCTTAACCAGAATAAAGAGACACTTAGATAATAATATGTTAATAGTAGGGGACCTCAAAAGTCCGCTCTCAGCAATAGACAGATCATCTAAGCAGAAAATCAACAAAGAAACAAGAGCTTTGAATGACATATGAGGCCAGATGGACCTCATAGATATATATAGAACACTACACACCAGAACAACAGAATACTCATTCTTTTCAAATGCACATGGAACTTTCTCCAGAATAGACCATATACTGGGTCACAAAACAGGTCTCAACCGATACCAAAAGACTGAAATTATTCCCTGCATATTCTCAGACCACAATGCTTTGAAACTGGAACTCAATCACAAGGAAAATTTGGAAGAAACTCGAACACTTCGAAACTAAGAAACATCCTGCTCAAGAATGATTGGGTAAACCTAGCAATTAAAAATCAATTTAGGGGTGCCCAGGTGGCACAGCGGTTGGGCGTCTGCCTTTGGCTCAGGGCGTGATCCCGGTGATCTGGGATCAAGCCCCACATCAGGCTCTTCTGCTATGAGCCTGCTTCTTCCTCTCCCACTCCCCCTGCTTGTGTTCCCTCTCTCGCTGGCTGTCTCTATCTCTGTCAAATAAATAAAATCTTAAAAAAAAATCAATTTAAACAATTTATGGAGACCAACGAGAATGAAACACAATGGTTCAAAACCTATGGGACACTGCAAAGGCGGTCCAAGGGGGATAATACACAGCCATCCAAGCCTAACTCAAAAGAATAGAAAAACCTAAAATGCAGTTTTTATATGCTCACCTCAAGAAGCTGGAGCTGGAACAGAAGAACAGGCCTAACCCATGCACGAGAAAGCAGTTGATCAAGATTAGAGCAGAGAGCAATGAATTAGAAACCAGGAGCACAGTAGAGCAGATCAACAAAACTAGAAGCTGATTCTTTGAAAGAATAAATAAGATCGATAAGCCACTTGCCAGACTTATTCAAAAGAAAAGAGAAAGGACCTAAATTAATAAAATTATGAATGAAAAGGGAGAGGTAACAACCAACACCAATGAAATAGGAAGGATCATTAGAAACTTTTATCAACAGCTTTTGCCAATAAATTAAACAACCTGGAAGAAGTGGATGCCTTCCTATAAACTACCAAGACTGAAACAGGAAGAAACTGATTATTTTAAAAGACCGATTAATTATGAAGAGATTGAAGCAGTGATCAAAAACCTCCCTAAAAACAAGAGTCCAGGGCCTGACGGATTCCCCAGGGAATTCTACCAAACATTCAAAGAAGAAATAATACCTATTCTCCTGAAGCTGTTTCAAAAAATAGAAACAGAAGGAAAACTACCAAACTCATTCTATGAGGCCAGTATTACCTTGATCCCCAAACCAGGCAAAGACCCCATCAAAAAGGAGAATTACAGACTGATATCCCTGATGAATATGTACGCCAAAATTCTCAACAAGATCCTAGCTAAGAGGATCCAACAGTACATTAAAAGGATTGTCCATCATGACCAAGTGGGATTCATCCCTGGGATGCAAGGGTGGTTCAACATTCGCAAATCGATCAGTGTGATAGATCATATCAACAAGAAAAGAGTCAAGAAACATATTATCCTCTCAACTGATGCAGAAAAAGCATTTGACAAAATACAGCATCCTTTCCTGATTAAAACCCTTCAGAGTGTAGGGATAGAGGGTACATTCCTCAATTTCATAAAAACCATCTATGAAAAGCCTACAGCGAATATGATTCTCAATGGGGAAAAGCTGGAAGCCTTTCCCTTAAGATCAGGAACACGACAAGGATGCCCACTCTTGCCATTATTCAATATAGTACTACAAGTCCTAGCAACAGCAATCAGAAAACAAAAATGGATAAAAGGTATCCAAATTGGTAAAGAAGAAGTCAAACTGTCTCTCTTCGCAATGACATGACACTCTATATGGAAAACACAAAAGACTCCACCCCCAAAATACTAGAACTTATAGAGCAATTCAGGAGTGTGGCGGGATACAAAATCAATGCTCAGAAATCAGTTGCATTTCTATACACAAACAATGAGACTGAAGAAAGAGAAATTAGGGAATCCATTCCATTTACAATAGCACCAAAAATCATACGTTATCTCGGAATTAACTGAACCAGAGATGTAAAGGATCTATATCCTAGAAACTACAAATCACTCTTGAAAGACATTGAAGAGGACACAAAAAGATGGAAAAATATTCCATGCTCATGGATCGGAAGAATTAACATAGTTAAAATGTCTATGCTACCCAGATCAATCTGTACTTTCAAAGCCATCCTGATCAAAATATCAATGACATTTTTCAAAGAACTGGAAGAAATAGCCCTTAAATTTGTGTGGAACCAGAAAAGGCCCTGAATCGTCAAGGAATTGTTGAAAAGGAAAAACAAAGCTGGGGGCATCACAATGCCGGATTTCAAGCTGTACTACAAAGCTGTGATCACCAAGACAGCATGGTACTGGCACAAAAACAGACACATACACCAATGGAACAGAATAGAAAACCCAGAAATGGACCCTCAGCTCTTTGGGCAACTAATCTTTGACAAAGCAGGAAAAAACATCCAGTGGAAAAAAGATGGTCTCTTCAATAAATGGTGTTGGGAAAACTGGACAGTTATATGCAAAAGAATGAAACTTGACCACTTTCTCGCACCATACACAAAGATAAACTCCAAATGGATGAAAGGCCTCGATGTGAGACAGGAATCCATCAAAATCATAGAGGAGAACATAGGCTGCAACCTCTTTGACATTGGCCACAGCAACTTTTGTCATGACACATCTCCAAAAGCAAGAGAAACAAAAGATAAAATGAACTTGTGGGACTTCATCAAGATAAAAAGCTTCTGCACAGCCAAGGAAACAGTCAAAAAAACTAAGAGGCAGCCCATGGAATGGGAGAAGATATTTGCAAATGACACTACAGATAAAAGACTGGATCCAAGATCTACAAGGAACTTCTCAAACTCAATACACAGGAAACAAATAATCAAATCCAAAAATGGGCAGAAGATATGAACAGACACTTCTCCAATGAAGACATACAAATGGCTAACTGACACATGAAAAAATGTTCAAAATCATTAGCCATCAGGGAAATTCAAATCAAAACCACATTGAGATACCACCTTGCGCCAGTTAGAATGGCAAAAATAGACAAGGCAAGAAACAACAAATGTTGGAGAGGTTGTGGAGAAAGGGGATCCCTCTTACACTGTTGGTGGGAATGCAAGTTGGTACCCCCACTTTAGAAAACAGAGTGGAGGTCCCTTAAAAAGTTAAAAATTGAGCTACCCTATGATCCAGCAATTGCACTACTGTGTATTTACCCCAAAGATACAGACATAGTGAAGAGAAGGGCCATATGCACCCCAATGTTCATAGCAGCACTGTTCACAATAGCTAAATTGTGGAAGGAGCCGAGATGCCCTTCAACAGATGAGTGGATTAAGAAGATGTGGTCCATGTACAATGGAATATTACTCAACCATCAGAAAGAACGATTACCCAACATTTGCAGCAACATGGATGGGACTGGAGGAGATTATGTTAAGTGAAATAAGTCAAGCAGAGAAAGACAATTATCATATGGTTTCACTCATTTATGGAACATAAGAAATAGCAGGAAGATCCGTAGGAAAAGGAAGGGAAGAATGAAGGGGGGTAAACAGAAGGGGGAATGAACCATGAGAGACTGTGAACTCTGGGAAACAAACTGAGGGTTTCACAGGGGTGGGGGGTGGGGGACTGGGATAGGCCGGTGTTGGGTATATAAGGAGGGTACGTATTGCATGGATAACTGGGTGTTATACACAAGTAATGGATCATGGAACATTACATCAAAAACTAGGAATGTACTGTATGGTGACTAACATAATATAATAAAAAATTATCAAAAAAAAGAAGAACCATTTCTAAAAACACAATTTGCCATCTATCTACCACACACAGGCTTTTAGAAGAGCATTCTGAAAAGCACAGAGACTCCAGATAACAAGGCAACACTGATCACTTTTTTCATTCAGAAAAGAACGTTCTGTTTCACTTGGACTTACCTGGAGGGACTTTTTTTTTTTTTCACGTTTTACATTGCTGGTAAAATATATTTTTTAAAAAGCCCTCTGAATCTAGATTCCCCATTCTCTGTTCTCTTTTTCTTTGCAGCTATAACTTAATGCTTCGCTGAGAAAGGAAGGAGTACAGCTGTATGAGGACTCTTCCAGCATCATTCAAAAATGAGTCATTTTTGACAAGGGACTTAGCTGGCTATTAAATTAGTAACCTTTAATTGCTAATACATTATTTCAAACATTGAGCGAATATCCTTGAAAAATGTACACTATGTTTCCCTGTCATAAGTGATCCATCAGATCAAATGTAATTTACTATCATGATGACCCAGGTCATTATTAAAAACACCAGTCATTATAATGTGTTTTAAATGAAGCAACACAGGCAGATGGGTGATTACATCATGGTGGATGGTAGGGTCAAACAGGTATTGACCCCAACAGCTATCACAAAAGGTTTTCTTTACAAAATCTGCAACATCATCATGATTCTCATTTTATGTTTCTCATAAGGGTCAGGTGCACAGTCTCCTGGCTATAACCAGAGCTGACTTTCCGCACATTCGAACGATTTGAATCGGGGCACCTGGGTGGCTCACTCGGTTAACCGTCTGCCTTCAGCTCAGGTCATGATCCCGGGGTTCCGGGATTGAGCCCAGTGCCTCCATGCTCCATGGGGAGCCTGCTTCTCCCTCCCCCTCTGCCCCTCCCCCTCACGTGCTCTCTAATAAATAAATAAAATCTTAAAAGAAAAAGATTTGAATCAACCAAGGGCTGAAGTTGCCTTCTTCAAAGTTACCTCCTGGAAAATTGTCCCTTTCTGTGGCCTCATTATGTGTTGTTTAAACTGCGGATACCATTCCGAAAGGTTAGCTAGGATTTCTGCATCACCAACGGTGGGTCTCATACAATATTCTGTGGGCTCCTGCTTTTTCTAACTCAATTGTTCAGACCTAAGTACATATTTTTTATAGTTTTTTTTTAAATTAAAGATTTTATTTATGTATTTGACAGAGACAGTGAGAGAGAGCACAACCAGGGGGAGTGGCAGGGAGAGAGAGAGAGAGAGAGAGAAGCAGGCTCCCCACATAGCAAGGAGCCCTATGTGGGGCTTGATCCCAGGACCCTGGGACCATGACCTGAGCCGAAGGCAGACACTCAACCAACTGAGCCACCCAAGCGCCCCTTTACCTACGTATGTATTAAGGAAGAGGCTCCTGACACACAACATTCTGGGTCAGATTATTCACAAGTAACATTTTTCCCTTTTGAAAAATGAGGAGCTTATGCTCTGCTAGAATTACTTGTGACATCTCTGGAAGCTTTAAACTATCGTATTTCCAGGTACCACATGCTGTATGGTGTGTGAGCACACTCTCAGGCAGTTCGATCCCCCCAAAATTCCTTCTTCTGCTTGAACCCAGAGGGAACTTCCTTCATGGCACTGACTAGGAGTAGGGAGAGGTTGGCAGGAATCCCCAGGAAAGCCACTCTCACCACTGCAAAACTATCTGCAGAACAGACCGCACAAAAGTAAGACCCAGAGAAGGTGTGCAGCCTCCTGACCTGTGGACTGTGCTTCATCAGCTGTCCCTTGAGATGCCCAAAGAGCATTTCAAGTGTGAGAGCATCCTCAGTGTGGAGACCCAGCCTTGGGAAACATATCAGTTCAATCCCCTGGACTTGCTCATACACATCCTGTCTTTTCAATTAAATTTGGCCTAGAGACACAGTCACACAGGAAGCATGGGGAAAGGTCTAATTGATCTTTTTTCTTCCCAAGAAATTCATAGTGGCTGTTTTTACAGACTGATCAGATACTATGCCTTGTGCACTTGCGATACTAGTCAATTTTCAATGAATCAGAACATGCATTAAAAAAATGCTCACTCCTCCTTCTGAACCCCCACGATTATATAATAAGATAAACAGTAGTTGGCTGGGTACCAGATACCGTCAGGGCCCTGCTCAAATTCCCATCCTCTGTGTTCAATGAACTGTCAGCGGCCGGCTTCAGCAGTTCTCTTCTTCAAGATTTGCTCTGAGCACAGTGGCAGCTGGAAAAGCCACAGAACTCATGCTCTCTGGGAGCAGCACCATTCAGTGACAGAGAAAAGTGGGCGGTAAACACCCTAAATGTCTCCCTCCCCCACCCCAGGTGGAAGAACTGAAAGGCACATGTCCTACAGATTTTCCCAGAATTCCCCAAGAGAAAAGCTCCAGTGACCCAGGGGGGTAACTTGCTCATCAACACACCCCCTTGCACTCTGTCTCCACCATGTCTCATGTGGACTCACTTCCCAAATAAACCTTTAAACCTTTCCTAAGGTCGACTGCGGGCACCAAATGAACCTAAGCTTCTTCATTATCACACCCTTCTGCTGACCCTTTGCAGGTCTTCATCAGATCACTAAGTATGCACCAATTTATTCTGATTTTTGTCCACTGACCTTTTCTGAAGGAAATCTTTTTTTAAAATTTAAATTCAATTAATAAATACATATGTATTATTGGTTTCAGAGGTAGAGGTCAATGATTCATCAGTCTTATATAACACCCAGTGCTCATTACATCATGTGTCCTCCTTAATGCCCATCACCCAGTTACCCTATCCCCCCACCTCCCACGTCCCCTCCAGCAACCCTCAGTTTATTCCCTAGAGTTAAGAGTCTCTTATGGTTTGTCTCCCTCTCTGATTACGTCTTGTTTTATTTTTCCCTCCCTTCCCCTATGATCCTCTGTTTTGTTTCTTAAATTCCATATATGAGTGAAATCATATGATAATTTTCTTTCTATAATTTCACTTAGCATGATACCCTCTAGTTCCATCCACGTCGTTGCAAATGGCAAAATTTCATTCCTTTGGATGGCTGAGTAATATTCCATTTTACACACACACACACACACACACACACACACACACACACACATATACACCACATCTTCTTTATCCATTCATCTGTCGATGGACATTTGAGCTGCTTCCATAGTCTGGCTGTTGTGGGCATTGGGTTTGGCTGTAAACATTAAGGGTGCAGGTGTCCATTTGCATCACTATCTGTATCTTTGGGGTAAATCCCTAGTAGTGCTATTACTGGGTCATAGGGTAGCTCTTTTTTTTTTTTTTTAACTTTTTGAGGACCCTCCACACTATTTTCCAAAGTGGCTGTACTAGCTTGCATTCCCACCAACAGTGTAAGAGGGTTCCCCTTTCTCCACATCCTGACCAACATTTGTTGTTCCCTGTCTTGTGAATTTTAGCCATTCTGACTGGTGTAAGGTGGTATCTCATTGTGGTTTTGATTTGTATTTCCCTGATGACAAGTGGTATTGAGAGCATTTTTTTCATGTGCCTGATGGCCATTATGATGTCTTCTTTGGAGAAGTGTGTCTGTTCATGTCTTCTGCCCATTTCTTGACTGGATTATTTGTTCTTTGGGTGTTGAGTTTGATTAGTTCTTTATATATTTTGGATATTAGCCCTTTATCTGATTAGACATTTGCAAATATCTTCTCCCGTTCTGTAGGTTGTCTTCTGGCTTTGTCAACTGTTTTCTTTGCTGTGCAAAAGCCTTTTAACTGAAGGAAATCTAAAGCTCATAGGGCCTCTCGCTCTGCTCTGTGGCTCATACACAGACACGGAGACCAGCAATGCAGCTGGAAGTGGACGAGCTGAGGAGAGCATGTTCAGGAGTCTCAGAGAGAGAGAAAGATGATGCATATGTGAGCACTCAGGAAACAATAATGTACGACTGAAATAAAGTTATGCATGTGTGTATATGTCTTATGCATATCATTATTGTTACTGTCTCTAAAAATTCCGCAGTATTCTACTTCCTTTAGGAAAGAAAAGCAGTTCATTGAAAGCATGAAGTAACTGCAGTAGAGAAAATCTGCTTAGTGAAAAACATTTCAGATACGTACAAAGTAGGAGGCTATACAGTACAGCGAACATACTTCAAGCCTGAGGTAAGATTATGAGTTGGGGTTTCATCTTTGTTACAACAATTAATTCTCCAATCAGTCATTTGAATGCACTGTGCCTCGATTTCCTTTCCTCTAAAGTGCCATGTCAGGTTCAGTGTTCTCCAAAGGTCCTTCCTACTCCTGACGTTCCCTGTGCTTTCTGAGCGCACGGGACGTCTACCTGACATAGAAGTGCCCGTGATCAACAGCTGCATTGGACAAAGATCATAGCAAAGAGCAATTTGTATCCAGTGGAACTGTGCCTATAACCAACTAAACTGAAGACTCTAGACACTGGATTCTACTTGGCTGAGTTTAAAGGGTGCTCCACTCTGTTCTTTCCTTCCCTCTCTCTCTTCTGCTGTGAGCACTCTGTGTGTGTGTGTGTGTGTGTGTGTGTGTGTGTGTGTGTGTGTTAAGTGAAGCCTCTGATTCATCTAACATTAACACTGTCCTGAAGGTAGCTCAGCCCCCCTGTCTGGAGATTCCCTGTGCCCAGAAAAGGGGATCAGCATACTTTTTTGTATCTACTAGAGATTGCCAACAGTTCTGGATACTTTGACCCAATAATGTATCCATTTTTGCAATCTTGACATCATTTTGTTGCCACTAACTTGACCCCTTCCTCCTAGCATTTATTCACTTTTCTCCTTATTCCAGATATTCTGTATTGGTCCACACTCATCCCATTCATGTTGCGATACCCTGAAAACCCTCATCTTATGATTCTTCTGCCTTTCTTTAGTTCAACAATCTCCTTCCTTATATCTGCAACCCAACAATCCAGCAATGCCTTAAAACTCAGTGTGTGACTCAAATTTCCCCTCCTCCTATATCTTAAACACTAAAAGTTCACTCTGTGACTTAAAATTTCCCTCTTTGACTACAACCATCCGTTCTTCTATTCATTCAATTCCAACAAACCTATCCTTGAGTGAGTCTTTCTTATGCAAAAGTCATGAAATTATGTCTCTATTGATAAGCATTTTCTTAAGTGAATTCAAACATTCATTCATACGTTCATTTATTCAACCATTCAATAAATACTGTGAAGCACTGACCCAAAGATGAATGAAATGATGCCCCCAGCCTCAAGGAGCTCATTGGAGGAAAAGTACGTAACATAAAGGGGCATTAGTGATATAGAATGGCAACTAATGAGATGCTGTGCAAAGAGGGAGGAGCAATCCATTTTGGTTTGGGGTGTCGCTGATACAATCTATGTTGCTAGACAAGCTCAGGCAGGCCTGGTTATCAATTTTAAGTTTCCACAACACCCAAATAAGAATAACATACTTGTAAGGAGGGCATGTATTGCATGGTGCACTGGGTGTTATACGCAACTAATGAATCATCGAACTTTACATCAAAAACCAGGGATGTACTGTATGGTGACTAACATAATATAATAAAAAATATTTAAAAAAAGATTTTAAGAACAACAACAACAACAAAAAAGAATAACATACTTGTGAGAGAGAGAGAGATCAGGTTCATTGCCTGTAACTATTTTGCTATGACAAAGACTACTAATATTAATATCCATTCAATCACTTTAAAATATTGTGCTGTAGGATTTGGAAAAAATCAGATTTTAGGCTATTATCCAAGTAATCTTTTGAACACAAGTTAAAAGTAGAAGTTTCAAACCAGTTTTTTTGTTTATATAATACACGTGGAGTAACTGATTTGAAAAAGAATGGGAATTCTGACTCTACATTTAGGGACTTCATTTTTTTTAATGTAAATTAACTGTAAAATTGCTTTTCAGAAATAATAAAATACCAATGATTTTAACAATAAGTAAAATTTTTAAACTATTAAAAGGAAAACATTTAAATGGCACTGATGCTCAGAATTTGTTTTTATATCTTAAAGAACGTAAAATAGAAGAAAACAGGAATAATGCGTAAGGACAAGGAGATAACCAGAAAACATACCAGAAGAAGCTTCCAGTCTTTCCAATCGGCTGATCAACCAGTCAAGGGAGCCAGAAAACTGAGCACAGTTTTTACGATTTCCTCTAATTAGTGCCGCTGGAAAAAAAAAAAAACAGACATCACAGTTATGTGACTTTCCAGTTTAAAATGCAAGGTAAGCTGGTAGTAAACCCTAAATGCTAGAAGAACAATATACTTTGACTTTACATCTGAGACATATAAAAATATATAGACACATCTACATATACAAAATTGAGATTTTTTAAAATTTAAATTCCATTAACATAGTGTATTATTAGTTTCAGAAGCAGAGTTCAGTGACTCATCAGTCTTATACAACACCCAGTGCTCATTACATCATGTGCCCTCCTTAATGCCCATCACACAGTTACCCTTTTCCCCTACCCCTTTCCCCTCAGCAACCCTCAGTTTGTTTCCTACAATTAAGAGTCTCTTGTGGTTTGTCTCCCTCTCTGGTGTCATCTTATTTTTTCCTCTCTTCCCCTATGATCCTCTGCTTTGTTTCTTAAATTCCGCATATGAAACCATCTGATAATTGTCTTTCTCTGCCTGACTTATTTCACTTAGCATAATACCATCTGGTTCCATCCACACTGTAGCAAATGGCAAGACTTCATTCTTTTTGATGGCTGAGTAATATTTCATAGTGTGTGTGTGTGTGTGTGTGTGTGTGTGTGTGTGTACACATACCACATCTTCGTTATCTTTTCATCTGTCAATGGACATCTGGGCTCTTTCCACAGTTTGGCTACTGTGGACATTGCTGCTATAAACACTGAGGTACAGGTGCTCCTTCTTTTCACTACGTCTGTATCTTTGGGGTAAATACCCAGTAGCACAATTGCTGGATCATAGGGTAGCTCTATTTTCACCGTTTTGAGGAACCTCCATACTGTTTTCCAAAGTGACTGTACCAACTTGCATTCCCACCAACAGTGTAAGAGGGATCCCCTTTCTCCACATTCTCGTCAACATCTGTCTCGTCAACATCTGTCACTTGTGAATTTCAGCCATTCTGACTGGTGTGAGGTGGTACTGAGACTTTTTTTAAAAAGAATTGATATTTATTAATAGGGACTGGAAAACAACATAGCTCATTAGAAGGAATATATTTTGAGAAAGTAACATTTCATATTGGGAGGAAATGATAAAGGATAATGGAAAAACCAGTGTCCTGGGAGTCTCCTCACTTGGGTTCTGATACTCATTGCTTTTAATTAGCCGTGAGACTAAATTATTTAGTTTCCCTGGAGCTCAACTTTCTTACGTATATAATGAAGAAGTTAAGAGCACATGAGTTTTCCTGAAAATGTAGCACAAAATACTAGGAGATATAGTTAGTAACTATAACAGGCACACAGAGAGATATAATTAATTGCTACCTGGAAAGAAGAGTGGGAGTGCAGATGGCTAGTAAGTTTGAAAATGTTGTTTTGCTCCTGTATCTCTACTTCCCTATAAAGTTCACAATGCACTTAAAGGACTCAGAACTCCTGTAGTCAAGTCAGCTGTTCTAACTTTGCTTCACTGAGTGTTTCTGACATGTGCTTGATGAAAGAAGCCATCTTACATGAAATTCCTATACAAGCTTTATGATCTCCTTCAACCCAATTTACATAATCCATTTAAAACTTTCAATGTCTCACAATCATGCAATTCTTCCAAAGTAAATCTGGTAAATATTTTATAAAAATTCTATTCTTGCCCATGAGATTGTTCCAAAACAGTACAACTGTTTATAAAGGGTTGGTGAGGTGTTGACATAGGATATTTAATGGGAAAAGGATGTTGCCGTGAGAAAACAATCACTATTTAAAATCTGGTAGTGCTAGGAAGCAGTCGGAAGGAACTGAAGTTTGAGGGTACTGCCTGTTTATCTCCTTAGTAACAACAAGACAGAGGAGTCCCTATTGTAACAGAGTGCAATTAATCTTAAAGACTTATTTATTTTGTGTGAAGATTAAACAATGATGCACTTGATTACTTAGACTCCCTGGAACCAGAGCCCCAGCAAGAACCAGCAAGCAGCTACACACACACACACAGGTAAGTGACAGGTGCCAGGGACAAATGTCAAGGATGAAGTGTAGAATGATAAGGAGTCCTATGTGCTCCACGAGGTTTCTAATTTTAATCCATAAGAATATCTGTTCATGACTTACAACAACAGCCACTGAGGGAGAGTATACAGTAAAGCTTTTGAATATTTACAGAGTCTCATTTGTTTAAACTTTAACTCACTCTTTAATCTCTGAGTTTTAAAATTAAAGATAATAAATGTTTTCTAGAGGTCAGATATTAGAGATAAGGTGCTTTTTGATGAAACGAACAATGTAAGAATGAATCCTTTCAATAAACCACGAAACATTTAAGAAAATCATATAGTAAGCCACAAAAAGAAAATTTCATTAAATTTACTGCAAACAGAAATGGTATAGCCCATGTTGGCCTAGCCCACTGATAGTAATGTAATGAAACTAGAAATTAGTAAGAAAATTAAAAACACAGATAAAGTCCAAGAACTTAATAATTTAAACTGTCTCATTAATAATTGTTGAGTCAGTAGGGAATCAATACCACAATTATAGACTATCTAGTAAATAGCAAATACAGAAATGTTACCTAATACAATCAGTGGTAGATGGTCAAAACTGTACTCAAAACACTTTCTTTCACTGCTAACCAACCGGGTGAAAAATGTTACCTAAACATCCTTTCAAGATTTAAGAAATAACATCAATAAATATAAGTAACATAGGAAAAAGAAATAGCAAAAAAGAAAAACATTAGAGATAGAAAAAGTGATCAATGTAATATATTAAAATGGTAGGACTGATCAATAGAGTCAAGATTTTTTTAAATATGTGCTAAATACCAACTGCTCTAATCATGAAGGAAAAAGACAAAATTAAGAATAAATAGGAATTATAAACACAGCCACTACACAGATCTCTATACTAGAATTTTTAAACATCTAGGAAAAAGAATGGCTTCCAATTATGCATAGATATACATTTCTTTTCACCAAAACTGATCCAAAGAAGAAAAATCTAAAGGGAAAAATCTAAATAGAAAAATAAATCATGATTAATATTGAGTAGTGAAAGACCAAAACCTTTTTCTCTATACTCAAGAAATAAGTTATTTCTAAACTATTTCAAAGTAAAGAAACTAAGGAAACCTCCCTAATTATTTTACCAAGACAGTATAACTTTGACATCAATGCCTAACAAAGTATGCACATGAGAAAACTAGAGGGAACTCTTACTTACAAATATCGATCCAAAAATCTTACAAAAGGATGGTATTTACAAATAATATTCAGCAAAACATTAGCAACATTAATTCAAGTAGGCGTTCGTTTCTCCAATGAGACAGAAATGTAGTAAGAAATTTATTAATAAGTCACAGACAAAATGTGATGATCTCAACAGACTCTGACAAAATATATATTCCTAATGAAAAAAAAATTAAGCTCCGTTAGAAAGAATGCGTCCTGAACCTTCTCCGTGTGTGTGTATATCTGAGTGCAGGTAGACAGCATGCTTTACAGATAAACAGAGTGTGTGAAACATTACAATTCAGCAAGTTGGTTAAGAAGACATCAGTTAAGTGAATTTCTAAAGTAAATGAAAACTACACCGAGAATTATAGGGAAGTTCAGCACAATACAGTTTATAACAGCAAAATACTGGAAACGGCCTGAGTGTGGGCTAAGTCAATGGCACATCCCTTCAGTAGGCTAGTATATATCCACTAAAACCTGGTGAAGGGTCATCATTTACTGCCAAGAAGAGATGCCCACAATACAGAAGTCCGTGCAAACAAATGCTATAAAGGAATATTGATCGTATGATCCCATTTTGTGAAGTAAATATAGATAGTCAATGTAAGTATATGCATAGCATGGAAAAATCATGTTTTTTCAGAATATTTCTTGGAGAATGAGAACTGCCTCTGGGAACTATATCCTGATCAGTCCCTGGGACAGAAGCACAGACCGTAAAGAACATTGATAAGGGTGGGACTGCTTTCCCAGTTCAATAAGGAACATGGTCTTATTTTAAAATAGGAAAGAAGAGGAGTAAAGCCAGGGGGGAAAAAGGATCATGCTCTGTGATGTGCTCCTTCACAAAGACCCCTGAAGCCATAATAACTTCCATTGGAAAAAATAAAATAAAAAATGCTCAGTAAGAACGGCAGTTTGTTTTGTACGCACCTGTAAGGAGGGGGAGTTCTGTGGCCAAGATATTATGTAACCTTAGACAGAGGATATTGAAGAAGCATGAAATGGGAAACACTGTGTCCTAATAATCCCCCAAAATGTACAGACGTCAAAGAGGAGAATTAAGCCTGTCTCAATCCCTGAAATTGGAATTTGGAGTGAGCTAACTAAGCCTTCAGGAGAGGAGGGCCCCAACTGATGTCTTAGCGATGCTGGATTTGCAGAGGTGTGAACAGACAATGCTTTAGTAGGTGTGGGCACGTGGGTGTGTAAAGTTTCGTATGTGTATAATGTCCTATAGGTTCAAAGAAACATTTTCAAAAGGTTATACATTAAAATGGGTAGTTACATTTTAAACAAGGTTTCTACGTTTTTCTTTTATTATCTAATTTTTATAATGAAGTATTAATTTTAAAATCAAATTATACAATACAAAGTTACTTTCTTTTCAAGAAGAAAAGGTAAAACATCATTTTTACTGACAACTGCTGTCAGATGTCTCAAGACCAAGCCACAGTGGCAACTTTGATCTCATGGTGCTTCAAGGTAAAGATGCAGAAACCAACTCAAGACAAACGTCCTTCCTCATGGAGGGGGAGCATGCTAAACCCCTTCAAATCCTCCTTCATTGCTGGCTAATGGGTCTTAAAGGTGGTCAAGACCTTTCATCTTCTATACATCTCTATTTTTCCTTATTTATTTAAAAAATATGAAGGTAGGGGGCACCTGGCTGGCTCAGTGGGTGGCATGTGTGACTCTTGATCTCAGGGTTGTGGGTTTGAGCCCCACGCTGGCTGTACAGAGTGCTTAAAAATAGAATCTGTTAAAAAATGACTGTAAATGCATCAGGCACCACAGCTGGCACTTGTGAGTATGAGCTTGAATATAATATAATGTATAATATATATAATAATATATAATATATATATGACATATATATTATATAATACAATGCAATAATACAATGGTTTGAGGGTCTTCTTCTAGCATATTTCAGGTTCTTTTATATTTGACACTCTGTCTTATTACATCTCTGTACATGGCCTGAAATTTGGAAGGCATGTTATTTCTTAATATAGTGAATGGATAAATAGCATCCAGTCTCTTACGGAACAAGAACATCTGTGGTTTAAGTGTAGTACAACCTAAATACTATAAAAACAGTTTGAACTAAGCTCTAAAAAAGAAAGTGGTAGTTCACTGAACCAATTTTTTTCATGTTGAATAACTAATGAAATCTCTGAACTTGTATCCAATCAGAAAATAAAATGCAGGTAATACTGGCAGTCAATTGAAAAATTATGATTATAAAAAATACTCCATTCTGCATTTCTTTCTTTTTTTTTAAGACTTTATTTATTTACTAGACAGAGACACAGTGAGAGAGGGAACAGCAGCAGGGGGAGTGGGAGAGGGAGAAGCAGTCTTCCCGCTGAGCAGGGAGCCCAATGCGGGGCTCGATCCCAAGACCCTGGGATCATGACCTGAGCCGAAGGCAGATGCTTAACAACTGAGCCACGCAGGTGCGCCTCCATTCTGCATTTCTTATTTGTATTCTAACATCCCTGTGTCCTCATGCTTTAGTGTCTTTAAGCTCCAAGACTCAAAACTTCTCAATATACTCAAAGAATCAGAAAACTACAGATAGATTAAGGTATAAGATCTTCCAAGAAAACTCTCACTTTTAAAATTTATTCAATAGGGGCGCCTGGGTGGCGCAGTCATTAAGCGTCTGCCTTCAGCTCAGGGCGTGATCCCAGCGTTATGGGATCGAGCCCCACATCGGGCTCCTCCGCTATGAGCCTGCTTCTTCCTCTCCCACTCCCCCTGCTTGTGTTCCCTCTCTCGCTGGCTGTCTCTATCTCTGTCAAATAAACAAATAAAATCTTTAAAAATAAATAAATAAAATAAAATAAAATAAAAAATAAAATTTATTCAATAAATACTGATTACCTGGCTTTGCATCTGGCATGGCTCTACATGTAAGTGATACAACAGGAAATCAAATGAGGTTCTCCTCTGGAGCTTGCAGGCAAAGTCTGGAAATACTAATCATTCCAGCACAGACAAATGAGGGACCAAAGAACTAGAATCTAGAAAGATTTTTTTAAATTAAGATTTTAATTTAAATTTAAATTTTTAAAATTCAGATTAACAAGTGGTTGCTTGTAAGTCCTGATAACCCTAGAAACCAAACACAAACAAAAACTCTAGAATGTTGTTGAAAAATTTAAGAGTGCTGTGCCATGGAAACTTCTTGGAAAGCTTGAGGAAGCGTCCGTGCAGTTTGGGGACCTTGTGAACTCAGGTTTGATGACCCTGCCCAGGAAGTGGACAGGGTAAGAGAAGAAATGAACACCTGCTTTGCATAGACTGGCCTATAACACTGTGTTGGACCAGGAATGCATGGGCATTTCTCATGGATCCTGGGGGGACAGCATCTCTGTGGACTCATCCTGAGTCCACTCAGTAGAGCCATCAGGAGCATCAGGAAGACTTCAGGAAGACGAGGCTGGAGGTAGACTACTAGCTGGACATGGCCAAGCAAGGAGCTGCCAACAGCCACCCAGAATAGACTTGCAGCTATCCTGTCCCACGAGCAGGGACTTGGCTCAAAACATCTAACATGCCCACCCGAAAAAGTCAGCTCCCAGCCACTGCCAGTCCCTCCAATCCCCCCATCAGGGATGGCAGCTTTAACCTTCTGGCTAGAGCCAAAGAGGCAGCCACACAACCAAGTAACAACCGTGCTATGTCCTCCCCTCCCTCTCTACCGTCATCAGGAGGCAAACGACAGCTGGCTCGTGGAGGAGAAGGCAAGCAGAGACAGCGGTGTGTTCCTGCTCACGCAGCTCATAGTGGAGCCAAGACTTTAAAGCCAAGTGATTTTAATTCCAGAGTCCACACTCAGGTCCAGTCTACGCTGACCGCCCCCACCAGTCTCTTCCTGCTGGAACCCCCAATCTACAAGAGATTAGGAGGAGTGGGATCCTGGTCGTGTATAACACATTAAGAAGCCATCTCACAAAATAGGTTACAAAGTGCATTTCCATTAAAAATGGATTAGTGACTGTCACAGTCATTTCGTAGACATGAGATTATTACCAAGTTGAAGTAATGTGTTTTGTTTATAAACTGTCTCTCAGGATGTCCTGGAGGACAACGCGGAAACGTGTAAGTGCAGACACCAGAGTAGTACCTGGTACGAGCGAGTTTGAAGCAAGTCCCCCTTTTACATCTCCCGACCACCTTCCCCAGTGCTTTACGGCATTTCGGAAGATATGCCACCTTATGACACCAGGAGAATGCTCCGGATGTGCCAAAATCCTTCATCACCATACTCTTTCCATGTGTTAGAGCATTCAGAAACCAGCAACTTCTGCCTTCCTGAGAGGGCTGTGGTCTTTGCTGTTTGTTTCATCCTTTCCATCTCCATAAAATGAGAATTCATAGAGACAGTCTGCCAAAGAGCCACGTCTCAGACATCTTTAGAAAACCATCCTGGCTTGCAAGCCTCCTACAGATTAATTGTGCAGATTTCAGAAAAGACAAAAGCATGCTAGAGCAAGACTTTCAAACTATGAATATCGGCATCTTTAAGATCCTCAGTTCCTCCAGGCAGCAGGCTCATAAATCTACGTTTGTCTAAAACACATATTAAATATATCCATGTCAGATTTTAAAATTGGTATAGATTATCATTCCCACCTGCTCTCTCCATGCTAAATAAACCTGCTGAAGGAGAAAAAAAAAAGAAGGCTATTTCCACACAGAAAGCCAAGACAGAACTACTGTCTACCTGGTTGGAAGCATGGGAAGGAGGTTTAACAATCTGAAGTTAATGACACTTGAGCCAAACTTCCTGATAGCTGCGTAAGGAAGGACTGTGAGGTATGAATGTCTTATGAACTCCAAATACTGTCGCAGGTCTGATACTTCTGTAGGCAGACTGAAGCATAGCCTCGCGTACGGATGGCTACTTATCTTATTATGATCACAATGACATCAATAAAAATTATTGGCCACAGATGGTTCTTAAGTCAACCTAAGACTGTACTCATGTTTTTTCTAATCAAGAAATCAGTGTTCACTACAATAAAAAGGGAAAATCAAGAGTAGCCAAAGAAACGTTTAAGCCACAAAATCTCTCATCATTCTCTTCACCTCAAACAACCACTAGTGAACCTACCATGTATAGACTGAAAGAGATCCTCCTTATATACATGTGCTGAATTATAAATACTCCATTTCTTCACTCAACTGAATTAATATACTAGCTTTCCCTTTCATCCTCGATTGTATAATATTACACATTTATGTTAACGACTTCTTCAATTATAGAAGTAATTGTGTAAATAGGGTAAGAATAAATACATAATAGAACACGTAGGAAAGTAAAAGATCTGTCCCCCAAAAAGCAGTCAACTAGCAGTTTTCTGTGCATCCTTCCAGAAACATCTAGGGTGTACAAGAACGTATCTTTTTCTACATATTTCTTTTTTTTTTTAAGATTTTATTTATTTATTTATTTATTTATTTATTTATTTATTTATTTGAGGGAGAGAGACAAAGAGAGCATGAGCAGGGAGGAGAGAGAGAAGCAGGCTCCCTGCTGAGCAAGGAGCCCTATGTGGGGCTTGATCCCAGGACCCTGGGATCATGACCTGAGCCTAAGGCAGATGCTTAACCAACTGAGGCACTCAGGTGCCCCTCTACATATTTCTAATACAATGCAATTGGAATCTTAATGTGCATACAGTGTTCATCTTTTTTTTCTTTTTTTTTTTTTCATTTAATACCATATCCTAGACGGCCATGTTAAAAAAGAACAGCAATCTGGCCTGTCTTATATAGTTTTCCTGATGATTTGTTTATCTCGATTTTCAATGATAACATAGTACTACACTATTATTTTTGTAACCAATCCCCTGTTGACAGAAAAATAGTTTTCAATTTTATGCAATTTATAAACAATTTTGTAGTGGACATCCTTCCCACACTTGTGCAAATATATCTCTAGAATACATATCTTAAAGTAGATTTTCTAGAATAAAAGGAAATACACTTCAAGTTTTATGTGTACTGCCAACCAAAGTTTGTTTTAAATTCCAACAATGTACACTCCCACCAAAAACATATTACCCAATGTTTTCCCCAATAACGGGTGTTATCAAATTTTTTATCTCTGCCAAGCTAATAAATGAAAAATGATCTGTATTCATTATCTTCATTTGTAGTTATTTGTCATGTTGAGAATCTTTTACTATTTTATTTGTTGTTCTGGGAACTGTTTCCATCTTTTGTCTGTTTTTACATTAGATAATATTTCCTTTTTTATGAGTTTATGAAAACTCTATATATTACAGAAACTGAGCTTTTGTCTTTCATATAAATGGCATATTTTACAAAATTCCCACCTTTTTTATTTTTAATGATATTATTTATCATAAAATTTTCATTTTTGCATAGTCAAATTTATCAGTCTTGTATTAATCACTTACTAACATGATTTAACAATAACTTGCATCAAGATGGTCAAGGCAGTAAAGTCAGTAACTGCACGGCATCATGGCTAGCTTTGTTATTTACACTGTGTGTCTCTTGTTCAACCATTAACTCCATGGGAGCAGGGACTATATCCTGGTCACAGCTGACCCTCACTGCCCAGATTAGGGCATCTCGGACAGCAAGCACTCAATCTTTTCAACGGATTAGACTCCTATTTAAATCCAGATCCACTGGACTCCAAGTCCACATTTTCCCAACATGGCACAGTCTCTGTTACAGAGGACGCCCTTTGAGAAGACCGTACAAGGAACAGAGATTCAAGACACTTGGGAAATAACAAAATGGAAAAAGAAGCTTCTCTTTAGAGAGATAAAGAGAGAGAGAGATGGGTGTTGGGGATTCACAAAAACTCTCAGGAGTTGCAACATGAAAATGTAAAAGTTAAAGTTAATGTGTGTGTGTGTGTGTGTGTGTGTGTGTGTGTGTGTGTGTGTCAGAACGTATGTCTCTTGCTGCATGAAAAAAATAGTTTAAAAGCCACAAAATATGCATGTGTCTGAAATCACTGTGTATTATCTTATTGACATATATGATTACTATCCTGTTATCCTCCTTTAAGATGTGAGTCTTAGGGAATTATAGTTGTGTCAATTTTAAGTAATAGCTCCCACAAATCCTTTCTTAATCAAATGGGATGTAAATAATTAAGAAAACAAGATATATATATTTAAGAAATATGCACTGTATATCTATATACTGATCTTTAATACAAATATATACGTACTGTCTATCAAACCTCTTATATTGTCTAATCCCAGACATTCTGGAAGAATAGTACTGGATGGGAGGCACCCAAAACTAGGGACTAGAGACAAAGTCAGGTCACAGGTAAGAAGGGAGAGAGAGACCAGGCATGGGGCTTGAGTATTCCAAAGACTAGACAGAACAGGAGGGTGCATACCAAGGATCTGAGAGTCAATGCAAATTCATGAGGAAGTGAGTGAGGGCTCCCCAGTATCTCCAATAAAGTTTGGTGGAGAGAAGGAAGGGAGTCAGAGAGATTAACCAGAAATCCTACAGCATCCAATTACCAATGTGATTCTCAAGTACTTACTGAATACCAGCTATGCACTAGATGTGGAGGATACGAATGTAAGAGATGGGTGTGTTCAGGGACTGCGTGGAACAATGGGATATAAAATTTTCAGCCTGGAGGGAATTATGAAGAAAATTTTATTTCCTCCCTTTTCTGATGAGGAAACCAAGAGCCACTGTGTATCTACAATAATCATGATGCTACATCTTCTGTATTTCAAAATCCAGAACTCCCCTTGTTATATCCAACAGTTACAAGTAAAATTTCTTTTCCAAGGCATATTTAACTTTTTAAATTATTTATTTATTTGAGAGAGAAAGAGAGAGAGCGCACGAGCACACACTCGAGAGGGGCAGAGGGAGAGGAAGAAGCAGGCTCTCTGCTGAGCAAGAAGCCCAGTGGGGGACTCGATCCCAGGACCTTGGGATCATGACCTGAGCCGAAGGCAGATGCTTCACTGACTGAGCCACCCAAGAGCCTCTCTAAGGCATATTTACTTATTTTTATTTTTTTTAAGATTTTATTTATTTATTCATGAGAGAGAGAGAGGCAGAGGCAGAGGAAGAAGTGGACTCCCCAAGGAGTGGGGAGCCCTATGCGGGACTCGATTCCAGGACCCCATGGTCACAAACTCAGCTGAAGGCAGATGCTTAACCAACTGAGCCACCCAGGCACCCTTGAAGGCATATTTAAAAAGCAAAAGAAATAAGAAGAGAAACAGAGGTCAAAGAAGAAAGTTTTACTATGTTAATGAGGAGGAGGATAGTGATAAAAGCATCCTAAAATAAATAAATAAATAAATAAATAAATAAATAAATAAATAAATAAAAGGAATAATGAGGAGAGCAATAAGACACTATGCTAAGCATTTGACATACGTTACTATATTTAAGCCATCCAACACCATTATAAAGGGAATTATTAAAGCCATTTACAGGTAATATGTATAATAACAATAGGTATCACTCACTATGTGCCTGGTATTCTTCTAAGCACTTTACATCCGTTGTGGAAATCTCATGATAATCCTAAGGAGTAGGCACTCTAGATTGGGCGCTGAAGATGAAGAAACTGGGTGTGAGTTTATTAATCTGTCCAAAGTCATATAACTAATAGAGCTTTAATTCTGAGACCTTCTTGGCTAAAAGAAGGGTCATTTTCTCAGAGACTGTTGCCTATGGATTAAAGATTAAGCTTTTGTTTTTTCAAAACAAGACACAATGGTGGTGGAACAGCAGGTGCACTGGTGTGTAATACAGTGACTCAATGGCCACACTTAACCTGTTACAGGAAAATCTAACCTCCACAGGAATCTCTAATACATTTATTGAATAATTCAAACAATTATTTATTGAGTGCCAACTCTGTTTACACATGGTGCCACATGGTGGACAAAAGCACTCAGATTAGAATTCAGTCCATAAAACCTTTCGGTTGAGTCTAGTATTTAAGTTAACATTTGAGCTGGACACTTTAGCTTCTTCCCCAGAATTCTCTGCAATGTTCACCTCTGTAAGGCAACCAAACAGTCCAAGGGCTTGCTCCCAGTTCCGGGAGTGGGTCCTTGACAAGTCAGAGCTAGTGTTGGTGAAATTCCCATCCTCCCTTGCAAGGATGATGGGCTCAGGAAAGACTACAGACACAGTTTGGGCTAATGAGATGAAAGATGTGATTTGCTAGGGGGTTTTAGAAGATGGCATGCTCTCCTAAGAGAATTTTCAGGAGCAGACTTCTCTCACTTCTTCCATGTCAGAGAGGAAATCTGCAGCACCATGAGCTGAGGTCAGCCCACTGAGGCCACACAAGGGAAGCCAGCATTGGAGGGAGCTGACCCTGTGGAAGGCAGAACAGATATAAAGAAGTGGGTTGTGGATGCCATGATGAAGCCATGGAGTATACCCACTGGCCGACTTCCAGCTCTACAAGCTGATAAATGCCGTCCACTGTGTGAGCCCGACTCTTTGAGTCAAGGCTGTAATTTGCAAGTGGACACATCCTAAGAGATCCATCATCATTCCACTGACAACAACGGCTTCTTCCCTCCCTCTTTGAATAAACCATTTAAAAATCATAAGTTTAGTCATGGTCTTATTAAAAATTAAACCATGAAACCAATTCTGATGAGTGGTGCTCCCACCTTCCACGTCTCCAGTATTTTGTAGAGTTTATTACTACTACTTCAGTAATAAAATAATGAGAAATTTAAAATAATGAGATTTAATCCCCAAAGAAGTCTGTGAAGGTAAAAGGAATATAAGCTTGAGGGATACATAGCCCAAAATGATAAAAGTCAAGTGCTGATTTTGCTGGATTAGATTTTTCTATGATTTTGGAAAAATCATTATAATTCTCTCTGTATATTTTTATTACTTATGGACACATGAGCACACAGACCGGATGAAACAAAAAAAGTTACAGACTATGGAAAGAGCTGATGTGGAAATATAAGTAAGATATGCATTATCCAGATTTCTCTACAACACTGTCTCTGCACATAATACTTCCTACCCTCAAACACACACAGATGAGCCACCTCTTGACCCTAAGCAACTAGTTTGTCACAGAAACGAATCCCATGTCATAGCAAGTGAAGATGTTATACTGTGGTGTTAAAACACTACCACACATCAGTCTCTACCAAATATAGAAATTCGGTGCATAATTTCTTCTCTGGAAAAGAAATGCAGCCCCTAGAATGTTGGCATTGTAAAATCCTTGTCCTAATGATTTCATGGCTAAAATAATAAATCCAGATTCCTAGAAAGACTCTGTGGCCTGGGTCCTGCTCAAAGAAATGCTAGCCAGTGTTTCCCCTTATTCTGAAAGTACCAAACTACATGTGTTTAATTTTCATGGCAGATCAAATAGCCCACCTAAAGGGAGCATATTAGAAATGCTAGCAGGCACAAGAGCTCTATTTGCTAAATAGTATTATTAAGTTTTAATGAGTTTCAATTAGATTATAGAGAATTGCCAAATATTTTGACTACCTTTCATTCTTCATATTAAGAAAAAATGCCTCAAGACCTCTTTTCTCCACTTAGGCGTATACTTTCCTACTCTATCAGAACTCAATTTATTTAATTAGTAAACGTTTTACTGAGTATGTGCCAGACATGAAGTTAAAGGACAGAGACGCAAAAATCAGAAAAGGTGCCATTCTTGCCCTAGAGATCACAGGCACATATGTAACTAAGTCAGAAATGGGTAAGTGCCATAGCACAAGTAAATACTAAGTGCCAAAAAAGTAGAGAGAGAGAGAGAGAGAGAGAGAGACAGAGAAAGAACTGTTTAACCAAGCTTGAGAGTTAGAAAAAAGGCCAAGATTAACTTCCAAAAAGCCAGGCATGAACTGGGCTTCATAGGACATAAAGGAATTCTAGAAAAGGTGGGAGTAGAAAAATGTCACTGAAGTGTGGACAGGACACTCAGAAATGGGTCTGGCTAGAGAAAGGGGAAAAACAATGACAAGGACCAGTCTGGAAGAGTTCACCGGGGCCTCATGTACCAGGCAAAGCAAATTAAACTTCACCTTCTAGAATGATGAGAAAAGGTGAGAAATTTCTAAATGGAAGAGATGTGTGGCTATGGTGTACCAGATGAATCTGGGATTTCGGAACTGAGCGTGAGTGAAGAGAGCGGTCATTCTCCACGTGTCTCCTGTTTTTCCATGTCCTGTGAAAGGAGCCTCTGAAAGCCTTTGTTTTGGGCTTTCTTTTCAAGGATGTTTGTAGCAAGCAGCCTTGGAAGAGAGAGATGGTGTCTCCATCCAAAGCAAAAGGGCGAGCAGGCATATTTCCAGTGTAACTGATTTGGACTCCCAAGCTCACAATTCCTTTCCTGTGACTCAACCGACTGCATGTCAACTGTTCCCTTCATATTGTCCTATGAGAAGGGCGGTTCAAGGAACCAGCCCCCAAATGCTGATATTTTGGCTTCATCCATTGCTTTGAGAAATAAACTATTCCTCTTTATCCTCATTGGAGGCCAGCTCACTAACTTGTGAGTTCATAGTTCTTGACAAGAGACAAGTGAAACTAGTAGAATAGCCCAGGCCAAAAATAATAAGGACATAAGTTTGCATACAGTCAATAGGAATGCAGCACCAAACACCACAAGTGTTTCTTAATTTACCTCAAGCACACCTAGAAGGTGAAAACACAAATCTCAAAAAGACTACTGAAGGAGAAGGGAGAAGGTTCCTGACAAGATTCTTGTGAGGCAGAAAGAGGGGTCTTGTGAGACTAGCCTGAGAATCACAAAGGAAATATTTCATGCATATTCACACAGAGGCCCCTTACCCATAAACTCACACCCTCGAAGAACCCCCTCCATAAACCAAAGACCAATCTGCTCTGGCCACAGTCCACACTCAGAGATGGACGTAAGTATTATAAACATCACTTGGCTTTAAGTGCAACACCAGTAAACACCAAAAGCCTCGATGAAGAAGCACATCATGAAACTACATTAATTGCTCTGTGATCCTTTCAAATAGATGTGAGTCAGTTGCCTTGAAAACCATCATACTTCTTACCTAGCAACTCATAGAGAGAATTCAGAATTGACTTCCAGGACTCGCCGGCTTCTCTCCCGGCGACGTCAGCAAAGTGGGCCGCACTGCTGTACACGTGCAGCCTGTCTATACATTCGAGCACGAGGTTGATCATTCCCTGGAAGGTTGATACAAATTACCATAAGAAACTGTGATTTTGCTCACAGACAAAAAAAAATGTTAAGTTGATTAAAAAAAAAAAAGTCTGGCTTAAATTAAGACTGTTAATCATAAAGAAAATTGAGGTCATATTATTTAAATGTCAGAAAGAAACACACTTGCACGAGAAATAAAATGTTTTTGACATAATTCAAATGGTTTTTAAATCCTGAGGGCTATTCTCAAATAGAAGCAGAAGAACAATACAAAAATATGTGCTTTATACTTCTATTTGCAAGGTTTACTACTGGATTTATGGATTGGTCACAACTGTATTTTACCGTGAGTAAATGAAGAGGTTCAGGGAATGCCACCCCAAGATATGTCACTTTGCCATAAGGATTATTTTGAGCTGAAGGCAACTGAGAAAAAGCAGACACAAGAAAAATTCTCTGCCCTTTTCCTCTACCAGGAAGGACAGGAGATGCTTCATCACAAGAAACAAGGCCCAACACTTATCAGCCCAGAGGCTTCACAAAGGAATCTACATAACTTTACTAACTCACCCTTAACATTCACTAGTTCCCCTATATATTCACCTTCCCACAACTTTCTGCCCCTAGAAGCTCAAAACTCCTTTCCTTGTCTCTTTATTTTTCTACACATTTACTGTCCTTTTGTTAAGATGCTGTATAAGCCTGAGTTCTAACCACTCCTTTGAGTTGCTCATCGCTGAGTGCTCCCATGGATATGCATGATTCACATGTTAATAAACATTTTGTTTTCTCTTATATATCTGTCTTTGTCACTCTAATCTGCAGGACCCCAACTAATGAACCTAACAGGAGTAGAGGAAAATGACTTCTTTTCCTCCCCTAGAAAAGCATAAGAGCTAAGAATCCTGGTTCTTAGGGCAGGCATCATCATGATCATGATGATCATCATTATTTTTAATATTAAATGAAAGATCTAATAAATGAAAAAAGCTCATGAAAAGAGATCTTTGAAGCTAATCAAAAGTGCATTATAGAGCTTTGTAAGATGCTGTATGCATTTGAAATTATGCTTTTATTATTAATGCTAGATCAAGGTTGCCAAAATGAGGCAACACACATGAAAGGATGAGCTAGTTCTAGTTGATTGATCAAGGGAACCCATTTCTCACAGAGTTGTAAGAGGCACCATGGACCTAAACACATTTCTAGGTCTCCATCCATGCTGTCTTCCATGAGAAATTGAAAAAAAAATATCAAAATCAATACTTCAAAATTTCACACACCAGTATTTCATTTTAGTTTTTCTAGACACTAAATGAATGCTACATAGTCTAACATTTTGGCATACACCAAATGAAAAGGGCCCAACAAAGTACTCCATGTTGTTACTGGCTCAGGTTGACCTGCCCTGTGCTTTCATACCACTATGGTCTCTAAACATATCAGTTTTTTGTATACACAGTGAAAAGTCCTCAAAAATTGATGTGAAGGTCAAAGGCCTTCAACAGAAAAGCAGGAAAAGTTTTAAAACAAGAAGAATGTAGAGTTAGGGCTCATGGGTCCTCAGCAATTCTCTAACTTTTTTCTTAGCTACTTTTACAAAGATGCTTTCCCTCAGACACATTCATTATTCCACATATAGGGAGCACTGAGAAGAATGGGAGCACCTGCTGAGCTGGCCTGATTTGCCAGCTCACCACTGACATCCTCCCACTGAAACTCTTGAATATACAGTACTAATTCCGACACTCATTTTAGGGTCATTAAACATATCCCTCAGTCCTTCTGTCTATGAAATATGGCACTTGAGCTCTTTTTAACTGGAATGTGCATGAAATAAAATCACACACAAAAACTGAATACACAAAAAAGTAGTAAGTGGGGCTGCTCTAAGCAGAGAGCCCTGAGCTCTGCATCCCTCAGGTGTCCTGCCCTCTCCTGGGCAGCTTCCCTCCCCACACAAAGCTCCTTGTGGGTCCTCAGACACGTCCAAGTAACCTCAAGAACCTGCTCAACAGTCTAAAAACCTTCTTGTTTTCCAAAGCCTGTATTTATTTAGACACTTCAAGATACTGCATTTATATAATAAACGTGAACTAAACTGCAGTGCAATGTATGATCAGCATGAAGGCTGAGCAGACAGCAAAATAAAATGTCCTTTGCCAGGGGAGCGAAGAGTTCCATTTTTTAAAATGAGCACTCCCTGACAGAGAAATAAAAATAATTGCAGGATTCCTCCGAGGCCTGGTTCCCTTAGGCCATAGTTTACCAGCTCATCCAACTCAAAATGCAAACCTGTCAGACAACTGCCCCACAGAGAAGTTGTTTTCCTTTCCAGACAGCTGCATAAAGAGATGAATGTTGGTAGAAACTCACCTCTTCCTGGAAGAGATTCTGCCGGTTCTTTAGAGCTCGTAATCTGTTCTGCTTGTCTTCATGCTCTAAATGTTCATCTGGGGGATGAAAGTAGCCAATCAGGTCCTGCAGACTTAGACTCACAGATTCTATAGGGAGGTCCACCGTGGAAGCCTTCACTTTTTTGCTGAGTGCATCAAGGCCCCTAAAATAAACAGCAAACATTTCTCTACATCAGCGATCTGCAATCTTATTATTTTTTAGACCACAGAGTATATAAAGCTTTACTCTCTCTCCCTACACCACCGTTAAAGGAACCCATAAGCAAGGTCCTTGTTTTCCTCAAAGACCAATAATTAATATATTCAAACAAAAATTGTAAATTTTATCAAGTATATACAATGCTATACTAAAAAACACAGTATCAAGAGAAACTCATCTAGACAAAAACATAAAGGGCCTTGAGAACCAATTCCTACAGAGCCAATGGTCTCAATATTTAGAAACCAATTCCTACAGAGCCAATGGTCTCAATATTTAGAAACCAATTAATTTTCATTTAAAATCACTAAGATGCAGCTTCTAGACAAAAACATAAAGGGCCTTGAGAACCAATTCCTACAGAGCCAATGGTCTCAATATTTAGAAACCAATTCCTACAGAGCCAATGGTCTCAATATTTAGAAACCAATTCCTACAGAGCCAATGGTCTCAATATTTAGAAACCAATTAATTTTCATTTTAAATCACTAAGATGCAGCTTCCCAGCTTCATAATTCTGACTTCATTTGTTCTGTTTTGTTTTTGGAGAAGGAATTGTTAACTGCTACATGATCAGTGACCCTCACTGACATTCTGAAAATTCCTGCCTGTTTAAAAATACATTCCAACGATGTTAATTTTTAAAAATTTCTTATTAATCAGAAAGTAATATATTAAAATGCTTTTCTCTAATCTGAAAAAAAAAGTATTTAAAATTGGATTAAGAACATTGTGTTGCATTTTCTTCAAAGAAAAACATATTACTGGCAAGTCAAAGGGTTAATTTGTTAAGCTTTCTGAGATTCTGAGTCTTAAAATTCATAGCTTTGAATGTACATGGAAAAAACTTTAAAATAGGGTATTTGTAAATCAAAATGATTTCAAAATAAGAAGTTTATTTAAAAACAGACAACAGACACCATAAAAGAATGGGAGAATGCATATACTATAGCTGATATGGCAATACTCATATTAGGCATGACAAAATTTAATGCATAAAATATTATACTTCCTTTCCTGCACTCTGCAACAGCAAAATTATGTGGCAATATTTTACTCCAAGGAAATGTTCCTGGCTAATTATCTGTTTTAGAATTTACATTTTAAAAACAATAAGGGCCTCATAAATGAGAATTAGCTAATCTTTGAATTTACAATACTCACAAATATAATTTAAAATGTATCATCAATTACAAAAGATTACAAAAAAATTTGAAATAATTGAATTCAGCCTTATAAACAGTAGAAATAGGAAAACTGTACAACTCTCCTAAAGTTTTTGTCCACAATTTCAAATCTATTACAATGGAATTTATCTATTACCTAGTTTTATCATCTCTAAAAGTCTTTCTATGCTCAAAAAGTAATAGCAATGACTTTTCAGAAGAAAATTATTTCTCCCCTTTCATAATAAAAATTTATATACGATGATATACTTTTGTTCTAAACATTTTATCTTATTAAACCTTAGTTGAATCATAAATATATTTATAAAGAAGTTAAACTCAACTCTCATACTAAAGTGAATGAAATTCAAAAGTGATTCAAATATACTAGTTACATTTTTTTAAAGAGTTTTTTGAGAAAGAGCACGTGCATGAGCCAAGCATGCATGTGTGTGAGCAGGAGGGTTGGGGGGGAGGGGAGATGGACAAGCAGACTCCATATTCGGTGTGAGCCCGACGGGAACCTCAATCCCATGACCCCAAGAGCACGACCCAAGTCAAAACAAACAGTCAGATGCTCAACCAACTGAGCCACCCAGGTGCCCCATCAAATATAGTATCTACATACAGTATCTACAGTATCTACATACATAAATAACACCATGACTCCCATCTCCTTTCTAAATAGGTGTTAAGAAGACGTGCACTCCAAAGGTAAGCCCTAACAATAAACAGAATCAAAAGGCAGGTACAAGGGACAATAAGCTGATGTGTACATTTAAAATAATATGCACAGTTCTCTTACAATGTAATCATTACTTTCTAGAAGCCTCTTGTCAGACAAATACTATGCAAGACTCCTAAAATTGTTAATTATGTAAGTTTTATGTCTGTCTCCTATAAAGACATTCACCATCTTAATTTATCAAGAACAGAAAAATGAAGAGAATAATTGAGGAAAACCAAAGGTGGTAGAATCATACTATATCAGAGCAAAGATTAAAGCCATGAATTCCATCTCTACATTTTGTACTTTGAAGATTAAACAATATTACTACTAAACACAGATTCCTCCCTAATATAACTTTCAGAATACATTTATTAATATACCTAAAGGAAAAGAAGGTTTTATATGTATTTCTTGCAGTCCAGAAGAATAAAATCCTTTCTCACAACCCAAAGGCAAACACGCACATACACACACACACACACACACACACACACACACACACACACAATTCCACCACCACCACCACTACCCTGACCTAGAAGACAGAGACCAGAAGGGTCACAGAAAAGAAACTATAGGGGTAGCTGGGTGACTCAGTCAGTTAAGCATCCAACTCTTAGTTTTGGCTTAGGTCATGATCTCAGGGTTGTGAGATTGAGCCCCACGTGAGGCTCCGTGCTCAGTGTGGAGTCCTTTTAGGATTCTTTTCCTCTCCCTCTGCCCCTCCCCTCATTCAAGCATGCACTCGCTCGTGCATGCTCTTTCTCTAAAATAAATAAAATCTTAAAAAGAAACTACATAAGAAAACTCAGATGAAGAAAATCTAAATGACCTTGACTTCCACTCTAAGAAGTGAAAAACAGAAATCTGCCAATACTTTTTTAAAAATCAGGATCTTAATAGTAAATAAGACTACACTAATAAAGCAAATATTTTTCCCATCAAATCTGAAAGTTTAAAAAGACATAGGATATATCCATCATAAGCCAGAAAGTATATTGGTTTAATGTTACCAGGAAATACCTTGACCACAAGTTTGATTTAGTTTGCAGATCTGCAACTGTTTCCGTTATGAGGTAGGAAACTTATTTACTATAAGAATCATTTTTAAATATCATTCAAGGAGTGCCTGGGTGGGTTCAGTTGGTTAAGTGTTCGACTCTTGATTTCAGCTGAGGTCATGATCTCAGGGTTGTGAGATCGAGGCTTGCATTGGACTCCACACGGAGCTTGGAGACTGTTTAAGATTCTCCCTCCTCCTCTCCCTCTGCCCCTCCCCAAACCCTTTGAAATAAATAAATAAATAAATAAAGTTCAAAACTCACAAGTATCTAGGCTTCATTACTCTCAGTGTGAAAGCAAATTTAAGTAGTTGCAGCATAAGGGTATATTATAGAATAATCCTGAACCCCAGCTATGAATTATAAATTACACACACAATTTCTAAAAATCACATTCCCTTTTAAAAAGTTTATTTATAAGAAAGACATAAAATCATCTATCATTTTCTAATGTGTACTGCCAACCTACGAAATTATAGGTTTACCACCACAGTATATTTTAGAATTGTGTATTTGTAAATCCAATAAGGACATTGAAATAAAATGTCAAACCACTACTACAACAGAAGAAAATGTACCTTATAAATCTATTGAAAAGGAAGACTGTACTCCGGATGACACGTGCAGTCCGTGATTCTTCATGCTGAGATCTAGATAAATTTAAGCCATCATCCATGTGACCTTCATGATGCATAATAGCCTACAGAAACGCAGAAATAACACCATGACTCCCATCTCCTTTCTAAATGGGTGTTAAGAAGACGTGCACTCCAAAGGTAAGCCCTAACAATAAACAGAATCAAAAGGCAGGTACAAGGGACAATAAGCTGATCTGTACATTTAAAATAATATGCACAGTTCTCTTACAAACCACTCACTCAATATATTCATTGAGTTTTTCTTTTAAAAAGTGAGTCAATAAATGAGTTAAACAAAACAGACACCAGATCTCACATATTTACGTTCAATGACTGAACCACAGTCTAAGCAAACTCTGAAAAAAGCAGTAAAGGAAAATGTTGCATTGGTATGCCAGTTACCAGTTCTGAACATAGCCTGAGTAATAAGTACTGATCATTGTTTCCAGGGCATCTAGGTTCTTTAAAAAACATAATTTTATTAGTTTTTTTGTTTGGCTTTATGTTTTTGAACTTTCTACAGAAGTAATAACATAAGTGTAGAAATCTTAGGTGAACAGCTAAATGAACACACCATGCAACCAACACCCCAATCAAGAAAGAGAACATTATAGTACCTTAAAGTCTCCCCTAGGGCACCCCTACTGGCCTCATCCTCCATACTACTCCCCACCTTCCCAACTCTTCATAACAAAGGTCAGTTGTGTACTACACATAAATGGGACTACGCGTATCTAGCTTCCTTCACTCGATGCTTGTAGCAAGACATTTCAGCACATCTAAGCAGGTGTACTGAACTACAATTAATGACTAGAATTAAAATTATATACTATCTAGAAAGTAAAGAGGAACTCGTTAGACCAAAATCAATGAGACAGAGCTATGTCTGTATTAAAAGGCAACTCTGTAGCCTTACATGTCTTCACTGACAAAGAAAAAAAATGATTAAAATGAAGGCACATATTACTTGTTGTAAGACTCAAAAAACAAGCAAACAAACACAAAGTGGAAGAGTGGAATTAAGGAAGATAAAAAGAGGAATTAATGGACCAGAAACCAAATAAAGTGCTAAAAAGGATGAATAACCCAAAATTTGATTCTTTAAGAAGATAAATAAAATAGATATACCTTTCACAAGCCAGGCTAAAGATAAAATTTTTTAAAAGAAGAAAAAAAAAACCAGAATAAGATATGACACAAAACACATTAAAACTGTAGCACTGTCATAAGTCAATACTATTTACAACTCAATGGCAAAAAAATGTAAGTTAATATCCCAGAGGAAACAGACGGCTTCCTAGCAAATTAAGAATTAAATACAGTAGAAAATTTGATGAGATCAGCTTATTTAAGAGAGAGTAGAAAGGAACTTTAAGAGTTACTATTTAAAAGATCCCAGGTTTACAAGTGAGCTATAAAGAATCTTCAAAGAACAGAGAATTTTCATGGTAAACTGGCCCTCTCAGACCAGAGGTGAGAAAACTATGGCCTGTTGCCTTTTTCAGTACAGTCTGTGAGCTTTTAATGAATTTTACATTTTTAAATGGTTGAAAAAGACCAGAAACAGAATATTTTGTGATATATGAAAATTCCATGGCATTCAAATTTCAAATTCAAATTTGTATCCCTAACGAAGGAAAGTTGGTTTTATCTCTGAATATATATGTAATAATTCTAAATAAAACATGAATAAGATCTAATAATATTTAAAAAGCATAATAAACTATGGCCAAGTAGGGTTTCATCTATGCCTTTAAGGATTCTTCAATATCGTAATGTCTATTAACTTTATCAACAAACTGAAGGATGCTAAAACATGATGTATAATTCCTCTAATTGATAAAATTCAGCAATAATTCCTAAGTTTTTAAAAAGCCAGAAAAACAGGAATAGTAGGATATCACTTACATACATAAACTATTCCAATTGTCTGAGGGATGCAAGAAAGTATAATTTCCGTGAAATAGGAGTGAGATTCACAATAAGAAAGCACATGAGATGAGCAAGCAGAATAGATGAAAAATAGAAAGCTGACAGAAAAAGTGATTGGGGACGAGATCATGAAACATTACAAGAAAAGTGAAATTTCAAAGGCACTGAAAGAACTTAAGGAGATGAGCACCAAACACAACAAAATGAGTAATGTGATCTAGAAACTAGGAAGAAAGATAAAAATACAGAAAGAGAAGACAGCCAACATGGAGAAGAGGAACAAGCCCATTTCCTGAGAAAGAAACTAACAAACAGAAGGAAAACAGAGGTTGTACAATTCTCTCAGTTTTAAAAAGACATATGTGTGCTAATTAAAAATTCTTGGTGACAGATGTTTTCAGATTTTCTTAAAAAGGTAATACAGTATATAAACTGTATACTATTTGTAACACTAGCGTGGTCTGTGCATCACTCTGCAATCAATAAATTTATATTTCTGCAGCAAAACATGAATATTCACATGATGTGGGATACATTAAAGCTATGAATAGTGATTCAGACATTTTTTAACTAACCAAGTTTTTATTTATATGAAACAACAGAAAGCCAGTTTCAAATATGTAAAAATCTGGCAAATATATGACCAACATGCTTTTCTTGAAAATTAAAATGATTTGAAGCCACTAGCTAACTGGGAAGTATATAAAACATAGGAGATCTGGACTGAGAAGTTATCATATATGGTGACCACACTGAAGTCTTCCCCTAAGGATTTACTATAGTAGATGGTTCTCCAAGTGGTAATAAGTCTACAGTAGAGATTTTACTAGATTATCTCTTCTATGGCCTATAAAGTCTGTCTTCTCTAACTTAAGACTGGTTAACTTCTCAACACCCTTACCTTTCTAGAAGGAAAGACCTATGGTGGTGAGGCTAAGTCCCACTTTGACTTTAACCCATGGTTAAGGAATCAGATAGTGGAGTAAGGATTAAGAACCCCAGAATAAACTGCAATGGACTGAAGACAGAGAAAGGACTGATTAAGCAGTGATCTGGTTTGTCGTGGTAAAGAGGCTGGAATTACCACAGGAAGTAAAGCTCAGCCATGATGGGTTTTAAACATGGCGGTCGTAAAGCCAGAATAGATTGGAGAGAAAAGTAAGACTGAAGGCAGGCAGACACACTGGTTAAGAGGCTCTGGAAATAGAGCACACAAAGGATGAGAAAGGCTGAACTAGATCTGTAGGGATGGGGCAGAGGGAATTACTTTGAGGTCCACTTAGAAGATAACATTTCCAGGGCTTGGTGCTTTCTTTGAATTCAGCAGAATGTAATTCAGCAGAGAGGTAATTATGGAAACTCTTGGTATTTAATTCCCATGCAAAATATTTAAAAGACATTTTAAAAAATATTTAAAAGAGTTTGGTTTAAAATGTTCCTATTTACAATAAGTCGGAAATAATTTTATTTGCAACTATTTAAATTTATAGCAAAAACTATGTCATGAGGTGTGTGGTTTTAAAAATTCAAGTGGTACTTGAGCAAAAAAAGATTGAAGACAATTGTTTAAGACAATTGTTAATATATATATATTGCATTTACCACTTAAGTATAGAGAATGGGGAAATGACACCTAAAGTTTCTAGTGATCTGATTAAAACTTATTTCTATCTTTGCAAAAATACGATGGGCCCCTGGGTGGCTCAGCTGTTTAAGTGTCCCACTCTTGGTTTCAGCTCAGGTCATGGTCTTGGGGTCCTGGGATAGAGCCCTGCATTGGGCTCTGCACTCAGTGGGGAGTCTGCTTGAGATTCTCTCTCTCTCTGCTTCCCCCCTGATAAAGAAATAAATCTTTTAAAAAATGTGTCTACATGTTATCGTTTCTACCTATATTTTTCTCATAACCATTTATCATATTCAACTCTCAATTAAAACTATAAAGAAAATGTGGAATTAGACAAGAGCTCACAGAAAGTAATAACTGAGTTAAGAATTTTACTTTCTTCCCTCTTTCTGTTTATTATGATTTGTGCAATCATACTTTGAACATTAACCTTTCTGGTAAATACTGAGGTATAACAATATAGAATGCCATATGGCAAATCCAATAAAATCACCATTCATAAAATAATAAAAAAGGCCTGCACAAAACTCATCTCCAGTATTACAAGCAATGATAGCATCTGTCCTTCGGTGTGGTAGTATTGGAAGGAAGCATGGGGTGGGGGAGAAGGGTGGCAGAAACTGTTTCTAAAATATGCAAATTTAAATTTTCCAGAACACACATCAAAAAATTTTTTTAAAAAGGTAAAATTTTAATTATATATTTGATTTACCCTAATATATATATATATATACAATATTATTATTTCAACACATAATAAACAGAACAAAGCTGTTACTAAAGTATTTAACATTCTTTTTGTTGTTCTCCTTTGCCTTCAAAATCCAGTGTATTTTTTATACTTATGTATTTATTTTTTATACTTATAGAATATCTTGATTTAGATACCAAATTATTACTGAAAATACCTGTTTTAGAATTGATGACATTTATAGTTGGAAAAGTATATTCACATACCTAAGTTATCCCAAACATGCACAAAAATCTTCTAATAACTTAATCAAGTGTAAGCCTTTAAACTTAGATTAATTAATTAGCTAGAGTGCATGAGCCCTCCTGTATTTTAGAGACATAACCCTGGCAGGAGCACAGAGAACAAAGTGAAGTACGTAGATGCTAGAATCCAGAAAAGAGTCTATTTCTTGGCTTAATATTTAAAGCCATGATGTAACATCCAGCATTGCTCACCTCACAAAAACTAAAGAGATTATTATGGTGGGATTTGATCTTTTTGCACGTTTAGCAGGTGGGTCAAAGTGTTAGCTACCTCTTGCTGTTTTGCATTTGTGTATTTTTGTCATACATAATGGCAGCTATAAATTGTGTTTTTACATAATCTTACCTTACGTTGTATGGACCCCATTCTCACTGATTTCACATCCACAGACTGGTAAGTAAGCCATAGGCCTGTATTTATATGCTGTATATAGCATACTGAGTCTCCGTATTTTATTTCAGATGTCCCCATGCCATCGACTTCTTTTCTCACTCCTACATCCAATTTTTCCTAAGGAGAGAAAGAGAAAAAAAAAAAAAGAAGATAAGCAAGAGTCTTAAAAATACTAGTATAATATATATACTAGTTTATATATATATATAGATATTTTCTTATATATTTATAAATTTATATATATTTATATATATAAAACATAATCTATATATATATCTTAAAGATTTTATTTATTTATTCATGAGAGACAGGGAGAGAGGGGGGCAGAGGCTAAAGGAGAGGCAGGCTCCCTATGGAGCAGGGAGCCAGATGCGGGGCTCCATCCCACGACTCCTGAACCACCCAGGAGCCCAAACTACTAGTTTATATTGAAAGAACTTTGCCTTTTTGTAAATATGTTCCTTGAAAAATTCAGCAGTCTGACATCCTTTAAAATAATGTCAAATACTCTATTCTAGCAGTTCAACTGATACTGAAAAATCAAAGTGGGAAATTGTAAAGATAAATAAACATACTTTGAATTATTGATGCTGGTAGAAAATTATTTTGGCCCTAACATAAAATTTTATATTGCTTAATGGCAAACTCCAAACCAGAGATCTTAAAATTAGTAGCTTACGCTTCATATTCTTTACAGATTTTTTTTTTCATTATTGGCGGTTAAGAGCATAGGTTTAGGGGAACAGAAAATCCAGTTTTGAGTTCAATCTCTGCCACTGATTACCTCTGTGACCTCAAGACAATTTAAACCTTTTAAGCCTCAGGCTTCTCATCTGTAAATAAAGTTAACAAAAATATCTCACCCATAGTATCAGAAAAAATGAGATAATGAGATAATGCACATAAAGTGTTCAGCCTGGGATAAAATAAATATACATAAATTTTAATGATTCTGACCATGAAAATGGTGTTGATAAATGTTGATGGTGATGTTACTAAGGATGTTAATAACAGTGCTGATTTTTCTTGAACTGATCAAAGCCATAACTCAGTTTCTACAACTGCAACTTCCAATGGGGACTACAGACCCATTTGCTCCCAGGGCTACTAGGGTAAGTTCCCTGTGCTATGAGCAGCCAACCACTCCTCTGACTCCAACTAACTATACAAATCCCTCCCTATTTTAATGCTTCCTCCTTTAACACGCTCTTTCAGTTTTCCCTCCCACACTTAACTCTGGTCTTCAGGCACCCATGATGTCTTCAAGTTCTATACAGTCCTTAAAATAACAGCAAAAACAACAACAACAACAACAACAACAACAACAACAACTAATGTTCTTTTGGTTGCTGTTCCTCCCTCTGTGGTTTCTTATTCTTCTCCTTGGTCTAGCTTTTGTTGTTAAATTTACTTTACATTTCATCTGTGTCTTTCCTTATTTAGCTTTCATAATAGTTACACAAATGTTTTTGAAGATAAGTTTGGAGTAACAGTTACACAATTAGTTGGAAATTACTAATTAGTTGGAAATTACACAAATGTTTTTTTAAGATTAGGTTGCAGTAAACTTTATGGCTGTTTCCTATACCAAAAGAAATAATTCAAGTAGAACAAAATTTTGATAGATTTTGTTCATGCCATTTGCACATTGTACTAATAATTCTAAAATGATTAGGAATATGCCAACATTTGAAAATTAAAATGAACTGAAATTCTTAATACAAAGAGTCAAGGTCATATAAGAAAATGAATAAAATTATCAGCTGATGTAACCATTATGCAAATAATTTGAAACACTATTCTAAGACTCTGCAATAAAACAGATAATTAAGCCATTCCAACTTCATTCTATCAAAGAAGATAAACTACTAATCTGCTTACGCCAAACCTATCAATGGGAAAATTAAATTCTAGGGGAAAATATAACAATGTAATTATCTCCTCAGAATAAAACAATGAGCCCCTAACATTCTAACTTTCTGTTTTTCTTTTATCCAAGGGAATTAGTTGGTGGTCTACTTATAGACTATGGATTGTGTTTTGAGAAGTCACAACTACTAATTGTAAAGTTATGCTTTGGTTTTTATTAAGTAGCTCACATCACTCTGTGGGTTACAAGTTATAATAATGATATTTCAGGAAGAATTGCTTTAGTAACTATCTCTGATGCTCAGGTCAGGGAAGATCTGCTAAAGTAACATTAGAAAAAAGTAAAGCGTGATTATTTGCTGTACGAAAGAACACAAGCCATTCATGGTCTTTCCTTCTTTTATTTACTGTCATTTTCTGTAAGTCAGATTTAAGAGAAGGAGATATTCAGGTGGGAATAATCTCGATGCTTTGAACAACTATAAGCATAAGCATAACATGAGTCGAGAGTGTGACAGCTACTAAAAGCCTCTAACATAAAATTAGCCTGTATTACTAGAAATACATTGTCCAGATTACGCAAGTAATAATTTTACTAATACTCTGTATTATCTACACTGTATCAAAATTAGCAGACTTTGGTTTTGGCATCACTTCTTTATTTCTTTTTTCGTTCTTTTTTATTCTTTTGTTTCTGTTTTTGTTTTACTTACTCTGACTTTAGGAAATCACAGAGTAGTTAAGTTACACTAATCCTCCCGTAGATAGCAATTATAAAATTTGGAGAAAAAAAATCCTTTCCAGAATCTATCAGAAGATCCTTGAGAGAGACCAAAAGCAGGGAGAAATTGGAGAATATTTTCTCTCTAGAGGAAAACGGTACCCAGGTGATTTCTTAAAAGCTGCCTTTTGCCATGGGGTATGCCCTGCCCAATCTGCCTGCAGTGCAGGGAGAAGAAATCTGCTGCTTTACTGGCTTGAGATATCAGAGAACACACTTTAGCGCTCACAAGCAGCCAGAAAATTAGATGACCTAAATCCTGGACCAAAAAAGTATCTGGAAAGTCTGATTATAAAATTCACCCAAATTCTTGCTGACCACTAAACTATGCCCTGTGGAACAGCCGCAGATGAAAGCTGAAATAACTGAGCAGGAATATAAGGCATTGCCCCTGCAAAGGAAAGAACAAAACTGGAGATTCAGTCCAGCAGGTTAAGTGCCTGCTGAAAGTAAAATCACTCTTCACAAAAACAAACAAACCCTTAACAAAATTAAGAGTCTCTATAACATATCATTTCTAATATCCAGTATATACTGTCAAAAAAAAAAAAAGAAAAGGTGATCTATACTAAATTAAGAAAACAAAACCAAATGTGACCCATACCAAAGAAAAAATAACAGGTAATAGAAATGATGCAAAGATAGCCTTCACAATTAGCAAATATTATAAATATAAAATACATTCACGGACATGAAGGAAAACACATGCATAATGAATAAACTGATGGGAATCTCAGTTGAGAAATAGAAACTATGTAAAATGCATTGTAATAGCAAAATGGAAATAATAATTGAAATACAAAATTAATTGGATCAACATAACATCAGATTGGAATTACAGACTAAGGAGTCAATGCAGTTGAAAACAGATTAATAGCAATTTTTGAATCTCAAGATCAGACTCTTTTTTTTTAAGATTTATTTACTTAGAGAGAGAGAGAGAGAGGACACAGAGGGAGAGAGAGTCCTAAGCAGACTCCATGCTGAGTGAGGAGCCTGATGTGGGGCTCGATGCCAAGACCCCGAGTTCATGACCTGAGTGAAAACCAAGAGTCAGACACTTAACCGACTGTACTACCCAGGCGCCCCCAAGATCAGTTTGCCTTTAAGAGCACTCGGACATAACAGGCACTTTGCCATTAAGTGGAAACGTTCCTCAAAACACTATATAAGATTTAATTCCCATACCTCCTGCATTTAACTTAGGAAATGTTTAGATCCTCACTATTATCTTGGCATTCACTAACATCCATAAATGTTTAAATAGTCTAATCGTCCATCCTATAAGAATAATCTTGAGATTTGAGAGCCACGAAAATGTTCAAGAAGGAAACAACTCTTTTTAATACAGTCTAGAGCTGCTGAAAAGATTCCTTTTTTTTACTATTAGAGGATTTTTTGGATAGATATTTTCTCTTTTGCTTCACGGACAACCTCAGCATGCTATACTTCAACTATGAGAGAAATGTTGGCATTTTACTGAAATTGCTTCTTGACAGCCTTCTTTCCCACTTGACTATTAATTAGTTTTTCAAGGGCAGGAATCATATGTCTGGTTCCTTCACTCCAATGGCCCATGTCCCCAGGAGCAGAATGGAGCCTGCAAATATTAGATTCTCAATAAAGACTTATTAAATGAATAAATAAATTTTTGGAAGAAAATCACATACCCCATCCGATTTCCCACAGAAAATATACGTATAAACTACTCCCATTCCTAACATTTAAATAATTCTACTTATGAATGCTTAGAAAATCTGATTTCCTAATGAATATCAAATGATTCTAGAAGTAAAAAAGACCAGCAAGAAAAATATTAAGTGATATTTTGGCATTGGTCACACCAAACTGGCCCATAAGGCCAAAACTATTTCTGACAACCGTCCATATTAAGTGATACACGGGCATTATATATACCAAATGAAGCCCATTAAGATTTGTTTTAGAGGGGATAAGGGCAGAAGGAGAAGGAGAATCGTAAGCAGACTCCACACCCAGCATGGAGCCTTCCTGGGGCTCGAATTCATGACCCTGAGATCATGACCTGATCCAAAATCAAGAGTCGGACACTTAACCAACTGAGCTACCCAGGCGCCCCGAGGCTCATTAAGATTTTTAAATTAGTCACGTATGATTTTGTTCTTATTATATGGACAAGGTAGGTCAGAGAGATTCTTCTAGTACTAATAGAAATCATCCTTAAATCCTTCCAAATTATTCTCTCAGGTGACTGACAGGAAGGGGGGGGGGAAAGGCCTTTATCCTTAAAGGATGGAGAGTTTGTTTTTGTCATAGACAGTTCTGCTTAAGACAAACAGTGGTTGAAGTGAGGAAAATTAAGAGGTCAAAAATTTTTGGGCTTCTTTATGGTGCCACACTTAAACACAAAGTAGTCGCTGAGAACTGGGGAGTCTAACAATGCAAAAGGGTCAGAGAAATTACTAGAACAGATAGACCAGGCCAAGTTTCGCCCATCAAAAGCAGGGTTATAAAAAATACATAGCTTTATTCATCCCTGGTGTTCAGAAATCTGAGGAGACACTCTGGTGGGTGGGTTTGTGGAGAGAAGGGCTTTAAAAAATTTCTTGTTCTGGGAGGGCCTTTGATGGGCTTTCATAGCAGCAATAAAACAAGATCACAGCCCCTTAGGAAAAGCCCTCTCTTATCTGTGTAATCCTGGCCCCCTGAGTGTGGGTTGGGCCAATGAACATGATGCAAGAGCACTCATGATCAGATTACACGATAGACAAAGTGAAAAGATCTTACAGATGTAATTAAGGTCCTATTCAGTTGACTGTGAGCTAATACCCAGTATGAGTGACAATCAGGTGAGCCCTTTAAAGAGGGCATAGGCTTTCCCTGAGCTCATAGACAGCAAGAAGCTAGTGCCCACGGGGTCCCATCCTCATCACGATCTTCCTCTCTGGCCACCTGCAGGATGGACTCCAGGCTTCCTCAACCAGCCCTCACAATCTCATAAAGCAAATCCGCACAATAAAAATCCCTTAATATACATGTATTTCATGCTGGCTCTGCTTCTCTGGTTGAACTTTGACTGATACACCTCATCTTAACCAGAGAACGTTTCAGTGAGCTCATTCTCGGGCTGACTGCCACTAAGAAGGATCAGTATAAAAACTCTAACTTAATTTCTATATCTTCTATGAAACCATAATTGGCATTATTTTCTATGACGCCATCAACACCCCTTGAAAAAGGGTGACTGGAAAAATTTATTTTGAATGTAATCCTGATTAAATGCAAAATCCATCTCCATCGATGACTTTGCATAACTATTTTGATAAGAAAAACCCCAAATTCTCCACTCTGCTTTTATTTTTTAGATACTGAATCAATCACTAAACAACCATAATAGTCAGATGATCACAGATGAGCAATGTTATCTTTTCTATCTGACATTATCATTATTATTAAATCTTTAATTTTCTTATTAAAGAGGGTTTTAGTTTTAGTATTTTCATCCAAAGTCTGGAACTGGCACATAACTCAACCAAGCCTCAAATACTCATCTGCATAATGAAGATTAAAAGTATTATCTAAGCTTCATAGGCTTGATCGAGGATTAAACAAGATAATGCATGTAAGGTGCTTAGCACATTACTTGGCATATAATAAACTTTAGCTGTTATACTTATTTTCACTGTGTATGTATATTTTAAAACATCTTAAACATTTTTGAACCAAAAATTTTAAAAATCCCAAATAAAAATGACATACTAAAAACTATGTCCTGAAATGTTCTATTTCTGCCATGTGACCTGTAACCCTTGTCATCTCAATGGCAGTCTTATTTGAGGTAGGTATTCCATCATTTCAGTACCAAAAGGTTTTTGTTCAGGGTGTGTGAGAGAGAAAAACTGGAGAAAATCACTTACAGGGGAATATTTTAGTGGCATAGTAAGCTAAAGAAAAATTACATCTTGAGGGAATATAATACATTTGTAATTGGCAAAACCTACCAATGATTAAAACTGACATTTCAACATACTGGAAAAGTGATCATTCAAGTTCTAGGAGTAGAGAAACTGAAGAATACTGGGTCTAAGGAAATCTACATAAATCAAATTGAATTCTTCATTATGTAAAATGTTGTCTTTAATGGAAGGCCAACATAATCACTTTGCAATATATACATGTATCAAATCATCATGTTGTATACCTTAAACTTATACAATGCTTTATGCCAATGATATCTCAATAAAGCTGGGAAAAAAAAAGAACATAGGCTGTATTATAAACTATTTTGTACTTTATTCTGTGTATTCTGAAGATATACACTTATCAACAACTGTTGAGTCTCCTGTCAAATTATGAATTTGAGGGGCGCCTGGGTGGCACAGCGGTTAAGTGTCCGCCTTCGGCTCAGGGCGTGATCCCGGCGTTATGGGATCGAGCCCCACATCAGGCTCTTCCACTATGAGCCTGTTCTTCCTCTCCCACTCCCCCTGCTTGTGTTCCCTCTCTCGCTGGCTGTTTCTATCTCTGTCGAATAAATAATAAATAAAAATCTTTAAAAAAAATTATGAATTTGAGATTGGGTATTGAGTGCTCACATTAGTGTCAAAGACATCCCAATGGCAATCAAAAAAAAATTGCTCCTTATATTTACTAGTTGAATAGTTTTTTAAAGCCACTTTCACTTATACTTTTAAGAATAATCTTAATGATTTGCTAAATTTTAAGGATATACTTTCAAAGGGGTCTCAACAGTTATAGGTAAGGCACTGCTAATGTAAGTACAAAGGATCATGACAGATGATTTTTACTTCTAGAGTTTCCAAAACCATACCCTAAATCCAAGATAAAAGTTGGTATTTTCAGTTGATCTAGAACAGTTAAATTTTTCATCACAGTAATGAAGATGTGATTTGCAACATAGTAGTTATGTCAATCAATAATCGTTTATTGTGTACTCAAAATATACTAAGAATCAAAGAAATGTTATATTAAAAAAAAGTCTTTGCCTTCCAGAAATTGAAATACTTATTATTTTTATTGGAAATAGTATAATAAAAATATGTAAATAGCACTAAAGGAAAAAAAGCAACAAATATATCTTTAAGTGAAAAAAATATATATATATACACCTTTAAGTAAACCCAGTATTATTTCAAAGACCAGGGGCCATGATCAAATGTGATAATTAACAAACGAATGAGAAAATCTATTTACTACTATTTTTTCTAAAATCTTGATACTATAAAAATACTTTATTTCAAAAATATATAATTTCATTTACAATTAGAGACTATTTTTATTCTATTTTAGTTGGTTCTTAGTTCAATGATTCTTTATTGTGAATTGCAGAAAGCAATTTTACTCAAATAGATTTCAGTTTAAATAATTAGCTTAAATATCAAAATATGTATATATTTGCTAATAACACACACATACAATACAGTTGTTTTTGAGTAATGGAATGTAATTTTCCCCTCACTACATTTTTTTAATTCCCTTTAAAAATTTTTTGTGACTATTATACGTAATAAAAAAGTAATTTTAGAAAGAAATGATAGAGTTACTATCTGTATCATGGAAAAAACGTTATTACCTAATTTGCCAGTGATTTTAAAATGAAAATTCTGTGATTGTAGAAGTAAAATGTTTTCCTGGCTTTCACATCTACCTTCACTACCCTCAACCATGTTATCATATATAATTACCATGGTGAATTTAAAAAGTGGAGTATAGGACAGTGAATTATTAACTACCTGCATATTAGAGTGATTTAACAGGAGATTAGCTTTAGAGAAACTGAATAGCTCACTAGTAAGTATCACTGGGATCCTTGCTCTCCACTTCCAGTGTAAGCTATGACATTACACGGTCGCCAAAATCCAGAAACAGAATCCCTGAGCAGAGAGGTTGAGAAAGAGCTAGCCAGTTAAAATTCCTCAAATGTCAGCTATACTCTAACACAGAATATTAGCAGAGATACTGGGGGGAAAATGTTTCAAAATTTTCTATTTGGGGCAAGAACTTCTGTCCAGAGGAAAGTATTCCTAGTTTTTGAGTACTTCCACTTCTAGGCACCCAACCACAACAACAACGTGCATCAAGCTTACATCCAAGAATGTCAGTGCAATGGTTTTCTTCTTTAACTGATGCTTTGTTCTTGCAGAAGAAATATGGCTATTGTAACAAGCAAAATAATCCAGAGATTTGTTTTTTAAAAGTTAAACAAAAAATTTCTACCATATTTGTTCTTACATACCTTTTATTTTGATTTTTCTAAAGCACTCAAAATTAAAAGATGAGTGTAGATCCTTCTACATCGATTATATAATCATATACAAACACAAGAAATTTTTTAAGGAAAAAATAGTTTTTTAAAGGACATTATGATTTGCTTTTTTTTTAATTCAACAGTATTATGATGGATATTTTTCCAGATCAGTATATTCTGAGAGCTAATACCACTTAGCTATCGACTATATTTGCTGAATATTTGAGTCTTTTCCAATTTTTTTGCCATGACAAAGAATGATGACATTAACTTGCACTAGTTTTATTTTATATCAGGAAGACAACCTCCCCTCATTAAGAAGAATTGCTAGCTCAGGGGCTGTATGTATGCAAGAACGTTTAAAAATACGTCAATATACATTTCTCTTCAGTATTTTCAATATCCATTTGAATAACCTAGCCCACTTTGCCACTGGCAATCATTTACTTCCTGGAGAACAGGACTGCTATAGAAAGAATAAAAGGAGAAAGGTAGTATCAGTTTCAGATTTCTACAGCAACAGGATTTTTGGAGACCACGGGAATATGGCTGTTATAGAAATAACGAAAACAGAAAGATGAACTCAGTATTCAGATTTCTACAACAAAATAGAATTTTTTCCTGGGAGCCTGCAGAGGGGTGGGGTGGTGCCTCAGCTGTGTGAGGCCCTGCAAGGTGAAGGGCACACCTCCAGACTCCTGTGGCGGCCAGGCAAGGGGGCTGGGGAGATGAGTAAACTATTCAGTTCAGGGTTCCAAGCCTGGAGCCAGAGTGTGGTTATTTAAACCCACCCTGGACAGGAGGTTTGGGGCAGAGATAACCTCCTGTCCACTGCCTCTTCCAGGCTTCAAGTCCAGTGACTTGGACAAGTGACTCATCCCTCCTTCCCTTGGTTCTCCCACCTGTGAAATGGGTGTACAACGAGTGTCCAGCTCTGTGGGAAGACTTACAAGAGGTCACAGAAATGTAGCAATTACTGTCTTCAAAAAGCCAAGGAGTAGGGGAAGAAAGGGTCCCTGTGTGTCCCCAAGCCAGGTCAAGGCAGTCCTTAAATGTTCCAAAGTGAATGAATGTCTACTTAGGGGCAGGGCCCCTGGGTGGGCTCCCCAGGCTCAGACACCCTAAAGTTCCTCAGTGGTATGGAATACATATATGTTCCTTATTACATGTTGTTTACGTCTTCTGTATGTTATTTGTCTATCCATCACGAACTGAGAAACAGTGACTTCATGTCTCCTACTACCAGTTTTTCTGTTTATTTCCTCTTGTATCTCCTAGAGGTTTTGTTTCATGAATATTAATACTGTGTCATTTTATTTGATACATAGATTTGGTTAACTGTTACATCCTCAGGGAATTGCATTCTGTGATACTATGAAGTATCCTTTACCTCACTCGATACTTTCTTTGCCTAATTTCTCATCTGATATTAAATCAGACACCCTTCTTTTCCTTATTTGTATTTTCCTGGTATTCCATTAGCCATCTTTTTATTTACATACTTCCCAAATAAAATTGTTTTGGAGGTGTCTCTTAATGTCAGCATAATTTATACTTCACCATTCAATATGAAATTTTTATTTTACCTTGTGATTTTAGCCCATTTTTATGTGTTGGTAAGGCTAATACATTGGGTCTCCACTCTATCACATTTTAGGTTTTCTGCTGTCACATTTATGTTTTCTAGTTCGTTGCTATGTGGCCTCCTGTCTCTGTTGACTGTGGGTTTCTGTAGCTGTGTGTGTCTATGATTCTTTTTGCCTTGTCCTCTTTCTACTGGACTGGATTATGGATAATGACAAGGGTAGTATTTTCCTCTTTTTTTCACCAAATCTTCTCTCTTCCACCACATTATTTTAGTAAATTTCATTATACTTTAGTGTTGCCTTTTTACTGTTAAATACCTTGTACTTCTATTACCTGACTTTTCAGTTTTAAAAAATATTACTTGTCTTCTGTTTCATGGGAAGCAATCACAGCACTTACTACCCCTTTGACTTTTTCCCTTTTGCCTCCAATTTTTGCTAGACTTTGTCTCTGTAGATGCTATACCTTGAAGAACTTTTCCAACATCTTCCATTGGGAGAGGCCTGTTCAGGTTCTCTACTTCTCTGGGATTTTGTTTTGCTAAATTATATTTTGCTAAATTATATTTTGCTAGGATGCCATGCATTTCCTTTAGTTTTTCTAATTTTCTGCCTTAAAGCTGTGTGTTGTTTTAATAGGTACCATCTTTTTTTACTTAAAGAGAGCTTCTACCATCAGGTAACTAATTCCTCTTGGTTGAGCTGAATTTTTTTCCCTTTTTTGGACTCAGGTGTTATCAATGGATAAACTAACAAACTCCCGCCTTCTGCTTAGTTAGGCTTAAGGAAAAAGCCCCTCAACATTAAGCTCACTCACAGTAAGACCAGTTGCGCTTTCCATCTACACAGACAAAGCGCAACTACCCCCCAGGGGTCCACGGAATACAGCATTCAGAGCCATCTATGAGTCCACACAAGAAACAGCCACACGTGAGTCCTGTGTGAGATTGTCCCTTGGGGTTTACCAGCTCGCCTCCCTATTCTCACCCTACAAAAGAGGGATCCACACCGCTGTCTCTCCCGGAAATCTCTGGGGAACTCAAGGGTGTGGAGCACATTCCAGCGTCCTGGACACTGCAGAGCAGGAGAACTAACAGGATGGTGCTGGGATGGGCACTCAGGCTACCATCTTCTCACAGTTACTTCTGGACTCACCCAAACTTCCCTTTAGCTGTAACAGGGACATCAGGTTTTGCATCTCTGCGACAAAAGCTAATGAGTAATCCAGGCTCGTTCCTACCATTATGCTCAAGTTTCACATCCCTCATTAGATTAAGGACGCAATAGATAATTAGGATGAAAATGAATACACATGCTTGGCATCTGTCCACTCAACATGTGATTTTCAACTATTCCTGAGACATCGCACTGTTCAGGACATTATTTATTCTGCTGATTCCGGAGTAGGAATCCATTGCATTGTGGGCTTGGTATGTCGGGACCACGCGTGAGGTACCAAGGGGACCCGCTGGGCGGGAGCACCACCATTCCAACTTGACTTTGCTGCAGATGTGTTTTTTCCTATTCTACTCATCATCTGGCTTGGAGGAACTCTTATTAGAGATCTAAACAGTTTTCTTAGAGGTTTTTCCCCCTACAAATGATTCGAAAGACCTAAGAAGGAAGGTCTGGATGTAAGAGCAGATGTGTAAATGTGCCTTTGAGGTTCCAACATGCTTTACCGACATGTTGTTATAGGACAACAGCATGAAGTTTGTGCTAAGTGTGCTTGTCAAAGCCTAGGTAAACAGAAACAAGCTAGATGAATGTGTTATATGTAAACAAACAAAGAACTATAAACCAGGTGAGACACCTGGGCAGGTTTCAGTGGTTTAGGAAATTAGTTTTACTGGAAAGGAATAGATGGAAGAGAAACTGGAGATTTAGAAATACATGTAAAAAAATGATGTATCATTTCTCTTTGCATTTCTAACATCAAAAGAAATATGGTAGGGACATAATTACAGGTAATCCAAAATTATATTTTCTGTCTTACCTTGGAAGATCGGAAGGTAAATGCTGTTGATTTTACATCAGCCTTTTCTTTGTCCATGAGTAGAAGGCTTTTGTCTTCCATGAGACTCAAGTATTTTCCTGTTGTGACATGGCGTAGTCGGAAAGGCTGGCCCCATCTTATGTGGCTTCCACTCCACCTAACAAACACAGTTAAGACTTGATCCAATCTCATCCACAATCACAGGAGAAAAAGCAGTTAAAATGTACATGTTGGAGACAATGAACTTTGCTTAGCACATATTGTCTCCTTTAATGTTCTCAAAAACCTTGTGATGTTGGTGGTATGAATTTCACTGCACAAACAACAAAATGGTTATCCAGAATGATTAAGTAATAGACAATGTTACACAGCTAACAGTAAATAGAAGCAAATTTTAACTCAAAGACTTTGACTTTAAATAGAATGCCATCTACACTATTTACTACCCCGTGCAAAGAGGACTAAGGACTTGTGGTCAAAGTTAACATCTAATCACGAGTCACAGATATAGAAATTATAAGTGTAAAGAATACTTTAGAATTTACTAGTTAAAAACTTTTGTTGGAACACTACATCAGAAACTAATGATGTACTGTATGGTGACTAACATAATATAAATAAAATTTAAATATAAAAAATCTTATTGGATTTGCAGATTTGAAAAATAGTGGTAATTCAGTCAATGCCTAATTATGATTAACTGGAACTCATATATATAAATAAAAGTATAGATTTACTTGAACCCTATTCCTATGCATTGAATTTTAATAATGTGGAACAATTATATCATTAAAAACTGATCAACAAAAAAGACAAACCAAGAAAATGAGAATTCTTAAAAGGTCAAGAGGGAAAAAAAAGGAAAAAAATAAAATGCAATAAACAACATACAAACTAAGGTTGCAGAAAAAAGATAAAAAGCAAAGTTATGACCATTAAAATCTGTTTTTAAAGTGACTTTCAGATAGGGTAGAGAACAAAAATCAGGATACAGACTATCCTTGTGGTGTGCAGTGCTGTGTTAACTGAAAATCGCATATATCTGAACCTTGAGCTCACTACGGCGGTACAGAAGGAAAACAAGGCTCCGATGTGCACACATTTCGGTTAACATGGTGATGTACAAAACAACAATGGCCTCTTATCACCGATAAGAAATATGCTGAAAATCACATAATTTTTTCAAGCACTAAAAATAAATGAAAGTAAAAGATTTATCATGCATATCAATTCAAAAGGAAATAGTGATGAGAAAGTTGATATTAAACAAATTAGAGTTTAAGGCAAAACACATAAAGGGGATATGGTCAGGTTTATTATAAAGAGAAAAAACGTACTCTAAAAAGAACACATGTCATGAAGTGAATATTCACAATGGAAAAGAAAAAATGAGACAAAAGGAAAAGATAATTACTTATAAAAATAATTACAGTAGAAGCTTTTATCACTATGTAATGAATCAAACAGACAAAAAATGGAAATATGGAGAATTTTAACATGATTTTATTAATTAATAAGCTTGTTTTAATATAAGGTGATTAAAAAGGACATCAAAAAATATAGGGTCGTCTTATTCTACAAATTGAGAATACTTTTTTCAAATTCACCAATCTTAGTAAATTGTAAGTCATTTTATTCTGATTTCCAAACTTGGATTTTTCATTTTGAATATTAGCAGGGAAAAATAATAGAATGATATTGTGATAAGATTATTATTACATGGATTTGTTTATAAAGGCAATTAAATTGGACAAGTCCCCCAACTAAAGTAATAACCATGTACCAATAAACCCTAATAGCACAGGATTATTAAAAATGAAATTAAAGTTTGTTTACCAACAACAGAATAAATCATTTCTAGTGCAGTAAATAAACAAGCTTTGTTTATTCCCCTCTTATAAAATTAAGTGTATTCTTTGCAGATGTTATGAGAAACAATTATTTTTAATATTCACTTTCATTATTTGAAGAACCATCAAAATGTTTTTTCTAAGTAATGACTCATCTTAATCATTGTAAAAAACAAATTCATTTTCAAAATAGTTCCAAATTTTGACCAAGTAATACTTTGTATCAGATTTTCTAGAGGGTATTCTGGATACTGTGTACAAATCTACTTAATAGGGTGCATATTTACAAGCACGCCTTTCAAGTCACCAAGAGGATTATGTTAGAAATGGAATAAATTTGGCCAATTATCAGCAAAACACTGTAAAGTCTAAGTACAGTTTCTTTAGCATACAGCCGTCAAATTAGCTGGCCTCCAATGCCCATAGCCCAGAAGAAAAGAGGACAAGTCCAGCAGAATCAGAGGGCTACAAAATATTTGGTAAAAACTGAAAACGGTAATAGTAACAGAGTAATACAAAGCAATTTCCTATGGTGACATAGCAGAAAACTCTTCCTTGGTATTATCTATATTCACTTGAAATTACCTCAAAGAAACAGGAAGTATTTGGTCAGTTTTCATGATATGTCCACCTTTGATTTTGTGGGTTCTTTGTAACATATAGGAAAGTGGAATTTGAAGCATACATAATGTGGGGTCAGAAAAAGATGGTGGAGGAGTGGAGGAGTGGAGAGACAAGGACCTTCCAAGACCAGCAGAAACTGAAAGAATATGTGACCACCAAGCCAGCCCTACAAGAAATATTAAAGGGGGTTCTATAAAAGTAAAAATATCCCAAGAGTGATACAGAACAGAAATTTACAATCTATAGAAACAAAGACTTCACAGGCAGCATGACATCATTCAAATCATATCTCTCAACAATCATTCTCAATGTGAATGGCCTAATTGCTCCCATAAAATGCCACAGGGTTGCAGATTCAATAAAAAGACATGACCCATCCATATGCTGTTTACAAGAGACTCATTTTGAACCTAAAGATACCTCCAGACTGAAAGTGAAGGGATGAAGAACCATTTTTCATGCCAATGGACCTCAAAAGAAAGCTGGGGGAGCAATTCTCATATCAGACAGATTAGATTTTAAACTAAAGACTATAGTTAGAGATACAGAAGGACACTATATTATTCTTAAAGGATGTATCCAACAAGTGGATATGACAATTATAAATATCTATGCCCCCAACAGGGGAGCAGAAAGATACATAAGCCAACTCTTAACCAGAATAAAGAGACATATAGATAATAATACGTTAATAGTAGGGGACCTCAACAGTCTGCCCTCAGCAATAGACAGATCACCTAAGCAGAAAATCAACAAAGAAACAAGAGCTTTGGATGACATACTAGTCCAGATGGACCTCATAGATATATACAGAACACTACACCCCAGAACAACAGAATACTCATTCTTTTCGAATGCACATGGAACATTCTCAAGAATAGACCATATCCTGGGTCACAAAACAGGTCTCAACTGATACCAAAAGACTGAAATTATTCCCTGCATATTCTCAGACCACAGTGCTTTGAAACTGGAACTCAATCACAAGGAAAAATTTGGAAGAAACTCAAACACTTGGATACTAAGAAGCATCCCAATTAAGAATTATTGAGTAAACCAGGAAATTAAAAATGAGATTAAGCAATTTTGGGAAACCAATGAGAATGAAAACACAATGGTCCAAAACCTATGGGATACTGCAAAGGCAGTCCTAAGGGGAAAATACATAGCCATCCAAGCCTCACTCAAAAGAATAGAAAAATCTAAAATGCAGTTTTTATATTCTCACCTCAAGAAGCTGGAGCTGGAACAGAAAAACAGGCCTAATCCATGCACAAGAAGGCAGTTGATCAAGATCAGAGCAGAGATCAATGAATTAGACACCGGGAGCACAGTAGAGCAGAACAATAGAACTAGAAGCTGGTTCTTTGAAAGAATAAGTAAGATTGATAAGCCACTGGCCAGACTTATTCAAAAGAAAAGAAAAAGGACCTAAATTAATAAAATTATGAATGAAAGGGGAGAGATCAGGACCAACATCAATGAAATAGGAAGGATCATTAGAAACTTTTATCAACAACTTTATGCCAATAAATTAAACAACTGGAAGAAATGGATGCTTTCCTGGAAACCTATAAACTACCAAGACTGAAACAGGAAGAAACTGATTATTTAAATAGACTGATTAGTTATGAAGAGATTGAAGCAGTGATCAAAAACTTCCCCAAAAACAAGAGACCAGGGCCTGATGGATTCCCCGGAGAATTCTACCAAACATTCAAAGAAGAAATAATACCTATTCTCCTGAAGCTGTTTCAAAAAATAGAAACAGAAGGAAAACTACGAATCTCATTCTATGAGACCAGTATTACCTTGATCCCCAAACCAGGCAAAGACCCCATCCAAAAGGAGAATTACAGACCGATATCCCTGATAAATATGGACGCCAAAATTCTCAACAAGATCCTAGCTAACAGGATCCAACAGTACATTAAAAGGATTGTCCATCATGACCAAGTGGGATTCATCCCTGGGATGCAAGGGTGGTTCAACATTCACAAATCGATCAGTGTGATAGATCATATCAATAAGAAAAGAGTCAAGAACCATATGATCCTCTCAATTGATGCAGAAAAAGCATTTGACAAAATACAGCATCCTTTCCTGATTAAAACCCTTCAGAGTGTAGGGATAGAGGGTACATTCCTCAATTTCATAAAAACCATCTATGCAAAGCCTACAGCAGAAATCATTCTCAATGGGGAAAAGCTGAAAGCCTTTCCCTTAAGATCAGGAACACAACAAGGATGCCCACTATCGCCATTATTGTTCAACATAGTACTAGAAGTCCTTGCAACTGCAATCAGACAACAAAAAGGGATAAAAGGTATTCGGCAAAGAAGAAGTCAAACGGTCTCTCTTTGCAGATGACATGATACTATATATAGAAAACCCAAAGGACTCTACCCCCAAAAACTAGAACTTATAGAGCAATTCAGTAATGTGGTGGGATACAAAATCAATACTCAGAAATCAGTTGCATTTCTATACACAAACAATGAGACTGAAGAAAGAAAAATTAGGGAATCGATTCCATTTATAATAGCACCAAAAATCATACGTTATCTCGGAATTAACTTAATGAGAGACGTAAAGGATCTATATTCTAGAAACTACAAATCACTCTTGAAAGACATTGAAGGGGACAAAAGAAATGGAAAAACATTCCATGCTCGTGGACTGGAAGAATAAACAGTTAAAATGTCTACGCTACCCAGAGTAATCTACACATTCAATGCCATCCTGATCAAAATACCAATGACATTTTTCAAGGAGCTGCAACAAACAGCCCTTAAATTTGCTTGGAACCAGAAAAGGCCCCGAATCACCAAGGAATTGTTGAAAAGGAAAAACAAAGCTGGGGGCATCACGTTGCTAGATTTCAAGCTATACTACAAAGCTGTGATCACCAAGACAGGATGGTACTGGCACAAAAACAGACACATAGACCAAAGGAACAGAATAGAGAACCCAAAAATGGACCCTTGGCTCTTTGGGTAACTAATCTTTGACAAAGCAGGAAAAAACATCCAGTGGAAAAAAGACAGTCTCTTCAATAAATGGTGCTGGGAAAATTGGACAGCTATATGCAAAAGAACGTAACTTGACCACTCTCTCACACCATACACAAAGATAAACTCCAATGGATGAAAGACTTCGATGTGAGGCAGGAATCCATTGAAATCCTAGAGGAGAGCATAGGCAGGAACCTCTACGATATCGGCCACAGCAACTTTTTGAATGACATATCTCCAAAGGCAAGAGAAACAAAAGATAAAATGAACTTGTGGGACTTCATCAAGATAAAAAGCTTCTGCACAGCCAAGGAAACAGTCAAAAAAACTAAGAGGCAGACCACGGAATGGGAGAAGATATTTGCAAATGATACTACAGATAAAAGACTGTTATCCAAGATCTACAAAAACTTCTCAAACTCAATAAATGAGAAACAAATAATCAAATCAAAAAATGGGCAGGGGCGCCTGGGTGGCACAGTCGTTAAGCGTCTGCCTTCGGCTCAGGGCGTGATCCCAGCGTTCTGGGATCGAGCCCCACATCAGGCTTCTCCACTAGGAGCCTGCTTCTTCCTCTCCCACTCCCCCTGCTTGTGTTCCCTCTCTCGCTGGCTGTCTCTATCTCTGTCAAATAAATAAATAAAATCTTTTTAAAAAATGTGCAGAAGATATGAACAGACACTTTTCCAATGAAGACATACAAATGGCTAACAGACACATGAAAAAATGTTCAAAATCATTAGCCATCAGGGAAATTCAAATCAAAACCACACTAAGATACCACCTTATGCCAGTTAGAATGGCAAAAATGGACAAGGCAAGAAACAACAAATGTTGGAGAGAATGTGGAGAAAGGGGATCCCTCTTACACCGTTGGTGGGAATGCAAGTTGGTACAGCCACTCTGGAAAACAGTGTGGAGGTCCCTTAAAAAGTTAAAAATTGAGCTACCCTATGACCCAGCCATTGCACTACTGGGTGTTTACCCCAAAGATACAGACATAGTGAAGTGAAGGGCCATATGCACCCCAATGTTCATAGCAGCATGTCCACAATAGCTAAATCGTGGAAGGAGCCGAGATGCCCTTCAACAGATGACTGGATTAAGAATATGTGGTCCATATATACAATGGAATATTATTCAGCCATCAGAAAGAACAATTACCCAACATTTGCACCAACATGGACAGGACTGGAGGAAATTATGCTAAGTGAAATAAGTCAAGCAGAGAAAGACAATTATCGCATGGTTTCACTCATTTATGGAACATAAGAAAGAGGAAGATGGGTAGGAGAAGGAAGGGATAAAGAAAGGGGGGTAAACAGAAGGGGGAATGAACCACAAGAGACTGTGGAGTCTGGGAAACAAACTGAGGGCTTCAGAGGGGAGAGGGGATGGGGATTGGGATAGGCCAGTGATGGGTATTAAGGAGGGCACGTATTGAATGGTGCACTGGGTGTTATATGCAAATAATGAATCATGAAACATTGCATCAAAAACTAGTGATGTACCGTATGGTGAATAACATAACATAATAAAAATTATTTTAAAAAACGAAGCATACATAATGCATATTTTTAATTTCAGTGATCATTCCTACTGCAGAAACCAACATATATTGTACTTACAACGTTCTTATAGCTTTACATTGGGGTACAATCTGGAATCTGTTTTCTATTATATTTAACTCCCAACATTAAAACTTACCTTATTAAAATGTTCATGATACCGAAAAACTTTTGACAACATTAATTTTATTTGTTAGGAGTATGCAATATAAACTATATAATTACTAGGCTGCATAAATTATATCAAATATAATATAGTTTGAGACCTGATTGGAGGGGGAAAAAAGAACATCCCAAATGTCATAGTATAAATATTGACCTTCAGCTATAAAATTCAGTTATAAACATAAGCAGGATCTTTGGCTATCATTTTCTAAGTAATGAGTATTTTCACGGCCAATGCATGTAAGAAGTTACATAATGTGTACATTTACAATGAAGTCAAAGTCATTCAAAAATTCAACAGAATCTGAACCTGGAAAACACACTTAACATAATTACATTCATTACAAGTGAACCTCCTGCTTTTCTGAGGTGACAGGAAGACGCAATGGTGTAAATCAAGGGTCACAGAGGCCAACAGAAACATCTCTCTTTCATCTTTTAAATGGCTGAAAAACTCCCTGCTCTGCTTGCTGGTGGTACGTTCCCTTTGCTGTCATTTGGGTTCTGAGGCAATCAGCAGAGGTGCCCCCTTTCACCTCTGGCTGACCAGGAGATCAGGCTCTTCCTATATTCTCAGTCACCCCCATTCAAGTTAAAACAGACCCCACACCTCCCACTTCCAGCTTCAAACATTAGGGAACAGTAGAGAAAAAGAATCAAGAGCACATAATGGAAGGATGTGCAGAAAGATCCCGATTTACGGAATTACAGTTCATCAAAAACAATGCTGACAACAAAAAGGAAGCCCTGCCTGGTTGTCAGGAGTTCACCTCCTTCTGGTTTCTTAATCTACAGAATGAGACAGATTTAGGGCCTCCTTTGCTCAAAACAAACAAAGCAACAAACCCATTTCTTTAAGCACACAATAATCACAAAGGGGAGAGATAGCTCTAAATTTGAAAACACATCTGGAGTCTGTTTTCTAATGGCAGCAACACCTATCTAAACGTCACTTTTATTGACGATTTCATTTCTCTAATTAAACTGTCATTTTTATACAACACAAGGTAAAGGAAATACATGTACATCTTTAAAATCCCTTCCCCTCAATTCTCTGAATAATTTATGAAGCACAAGAAAGCACTGAGATCTCCTTCCTTTGTTTTATGAAGCCGCCACTTCTCTCTCTTTCTTCAGAGATGCATTTCCAGTAAAATTTTACTTGTAAGTTCAATGCTTACCAAAAGTTTTAGTACTTAGGTGATTTCATCAACTATGTATTTATATAGAAGAATTTACTATCAGCTAATTAATAATTATTGGGGTTAATATAGGAGAACTTTTCAAAGTTACAGACTTACTCTCATTGGAAATATAAAAATACCTTGCATACCTATTTTTGTTGCATAGGCATTTGCTAGAGTAAGCAAAAAAAGTCTTTCAGTCATAAGAAAAGTATGATTTGGGATAAAGAACTCTGTCATGGGAAAGTAACAAATCTCATGAATGAGAAAGAGTATATAATTTCTACTGTTAAGGAAGGCTATGTTCCCGTACTTTTAAATAAACAAACATGGGTATTAAATCATGGCAGTATTTAGAGTCAATGAGGTACTTGTAAAAGCACCCCAATGTTCATAGCAGCTCTGTCCACAATAACTAAATCATGAAAGGAGCCAAGATGCCCTTCAACAGATGACTGGATTAAGAAGATGTGGTCCATAGATACAATGGAATATTACTCAGCTATCAGAAAGAACGATTTCTCAACATTTGCTGCCACATGGATGGCACTGGAGGAGATAATGCTAAGTGAAATAAGTCAAGCAGAGAAAGACAATTATCATATGGTTTCTCTCATCTACAGAACATAAGAACTAGGAAGATCAGTAGGAGAAGAAAGGGATAAAGAAAGAGGGGATAATCAGAAGGGGGAATGAAGCATGAGAGACTATGGACTATGAGAAACAAACTGAGGGCTTCAGAGGGGAGGGGGGTGGGGGAATGGGATAGACTGGTGATGGGTAGTAAGGAGGGCATGTATTACATGGTGCACTGGGTGTTACACGCAACTAATGAATCATCGAACTTTACATCAAAAACCAAGGATGTACTGTATGGTGAATAACATAATATAATAAAAATATTATTATGGAAAAAAAAGAGTGGCATCCCTATTTCATTTTTAAATATCAGTACTTATAATAAACTGTAAGTTATATTCTATTCATCTATTTAAACTGGTAACAAAAAAATAAACTGATAATGAAAAATGTATGTCAAACCTTACAATGTTCAAGGATACACTTTTCAAACTTTTTCAAAACTGATGTATGTGTTATATAAGCAAATGCAACTGAAGACCACTAAACTATTTTAATCATCATTAGATAAGCATTAATCTCAAAATATTAGGTCTATAAAGAGAGCTATTCTATACTAAAATAGTTCCCCACACCCATTCATGGAAGTTATAACCTTAAATCAATAATTTCCTAAAAGTGTAATGTAATCGGGAACAAATACACTGAAAACTTGTTGCTTTTTAGGCAAAGGAATGAACCTTCTAATCAACAAAAAAAATCTAATATTTTAATTCTATTTAAAATAGTTCAAAATGACACCTTTTTCACCAATATTGCATTTATCTACAGGAACTAAAAGTCAACCTCTGAACAACTTTTTGAAGACACCAAAAAGGGAAAAAAAGAATATGAATATATATGTAGGTATATGAATATATATATATATTTGTGTAATGAACAAATACACAGTGGCTTTGTATTGCAATCCAGATTTCTTACTCAGCTATCAAGATATTTGTAAATAAAGATAGTGACTGCCAGTAACAACCCTTGTACTCTCGTTCATATTCAAGTCTCCTGTTTCACATGTACCTTTAGACTGTTAAACCCAGACAATGTCAGTCTTGAAACGTTTAACAGGCTTGAAACCATTTGCCCTGTTTCCAAACCTTAAGTCACTCTGTCCTAGGAGCACCTTCTGCCGGGAGATGCACTGACGGGGTTGAGAGGATGTTACCAAAACAAATCAGGATAAAGACAAGAGCAGATCATACAGAACTACTGTGTGCTGCCTAGTGAATTTAGGCTAAAGAAAGCAGAATAAAGGTTGGCAGAAGGGCAAGAGGAGAGAAACTCTCCACCACTTTCTCAACGTTTCATTTCCTGTTTGCTGTAGTTGTTAGCGTGAGCTTTCATATAAAAGCTCAAGTCCACAGTGCTGGAAGTATTTTGTACACTTGGAACACCTGGCTGTATTTACAAATTCTACTTACGCAACTCTTAGCGTCTCTAGTCTCCACAGGGAACGTGCATGGACGGATACAGCACCACCTTCATAGTGAACAGTTCTGGTTAAAAAAAGAAAAAAAAAAGCCCAATTTTTAACATGGGTCATTCCTGGACTCTATTTTCTCAAGCCAATTACAAGAGAGAAGCAAACAGAAGGCCTTTAGATAAAGTTATACTTTTTGGCATGAGACAGCATAGCTGGAAATTAAAATAACAGAAATCACAGTAACAGTGATCAACTTAAGTTTGTCCTGAATAAATACTTCAACATATTCTCTCATCGTTTTCTTCCTCCACTCCCATTCATTACCTCTCCCTCTCCCTCTCCCTGCCAACTTCTTCCCCTGCCCGACTCTCCCCCCTTCTTTCCCAGTAAATACATTCACCTTATTTATTTAACTTAGGTCCATAAAAGTACTCAGCTATGAGTTTATATATAGTTTAATATCTTGCTATTTCAACACACATATAATTATTTGTGGTTCTAATTCTGGTTTAGATATATTAAACTTTGTGAAGTTTATGTAAAAACATATTAATTTTAGTGCTTTATTATAAGAACCTGCCAAATGATGAAAGAAAAGTATAAGGATCACTAAAAATATAAACATCAACAAAAAAGTCACACACAGAAGAAGAGAAATAACTTTGAATGAGCATCACACATACGCAAATTCCAAAGCTCTCATTATGATAATCTGTTAATATGGTAGAAGTAATGCTAAATAATTTATATACATTATCCAAACTGAACTCTGTGCCAACCCATTGAGGTGGTGCTAAGGAATGTTAAGGAAACCAACGCTACGCGTGCTCCGTTTCCTCCCTGAGACTCGATATCTCTGTCTCCACTGGATCTCTTTCATCATTCAAACACACATAACACTACCCTGTCTCAAACATAACAACACACTTGACCATATTCTGCTCTGCTGCTCACCCCACTTTATCTGCTTCATGATCACCCTCTCACTTCTCTGTGCATCCAATCTTGCTTTCAGACCCACTTCTCCAACGAAACAGATTTGCTAGAGACAACCAGTGACATTCATGTCCCAAATCCAATGGACTGTTGTTGGTTTATTGTTTATTTATTTATTTTTTTACACTGTGGAAACTCCTACTGTCTTGACAGTTTTTCTAACACCATTCTCACCTGCTTCTCCTCTCACATACTTAGATATTCCCTCTCACTGTTTTTATTATGGAAATTTTCAAATATACACAAAAGTATAAAATTATAATAAATCTCCATATGCCCAGCACACAGTGTCAACAAGGATCAACACAGGGCCAATCTTGTTTTACATATAACCTCTAGTTACCCCTCCACATACAACTCCAAAAAATATATATATATATATATGTGTGTGTGTATACAACATGCACACACACACGCACACACACACATAAAATTCACTTTATGAAATAGCCACTCTGTTCAAATTTTCAAAAATATTTTGTTTTTCTGTTGGTCTTTCAAATCAAGAACGAAACTAGATGCACAATTGCTTAGGTGCCTTAAATTCCTCTTAAGAACAGTTCTCCTTTCTTTTTTCCCCTGTTGGCATTATTTCTTGATAAAAATCTGTATTCTCTGTCTTGGAGTTTCTATATTCTGGATTTTGTTGATGACATCCTCACAGTGGTTTTTAACATGTACCTCGAACACGGTAGTTAGATTTCTAGATCTAGTGTTTTATACTCCCTGCTACAACACATCTGAAGGTAATAATGACGACTTCTCTATCTTTTTATATTAAAATTGATCAGTAGGTTCAGAATGACTTTGATCCATCCATTATAAGAGTTTTACCTGTACCAATGAACTATGCCATAGCAGTGGTTTTCAATCATGGCTGCAGATATAATTATGTGGATACCTTTTTAAAATGTGATGCCATGCCCTCACCAATGACCAATTAAACTACATCTGGAGTCAGGATTTTTAAAAGCTCTCCAACTGGTGGTTGTGAGAAAGTCACGTTTGGAAATCATGGTCCGGATCAGTTTCTAAACAGCAGCTCTATTGATATTTTGGGGCAGATAATTCTTTGCTGTGGCGGGCTGTCCAGTGCACTGTAGGGTGTTCACTGATCCCTAGCCCCTACCAACCAAATGCAAGCAGGAGCTGTCTCCTCCACGACCACCCCCAAGTTGTAACAACTAAAACTGTTCCAGATGTTACCAAATGTCTTCTGGGGGACAAAACCAACCCCACTGTTGAGCCACTGGTATAGATTAATGGCTCGCAATCTTTAGTGAGTATCAGGATTATCTTGCAGGCTTTTTAGAACACATATTGCTGGGCACCCCTACCCCCAAGTTCCCAATTCAGTAGATCTAGGGTAAGGCACAAGAATTTGTATTCCTAGAAGGTTCCCAGGTGACCTTGGTGCAACTGGTCCACATTCTGAGAACCACTGGACTAGTATCATTATTTTATTAGGGCAGGGATTCTTAGCCGTGGTTATATATTAGAATCACATGGAAAGCTTTAAAAACTCCAATGCACAGACAATTCTAGACAAATTAAATCAGAATCTCTGGATATATACTTAAAAATAAATGACAAAATATAGAGGTGTGTGTGTATACATATATAGATAGATACACAGAGAGATTTTTAAATCAGTCAGACCTTTCATAAAGATCTTACATGCAGCCATAAAGAAAATTTTATCTGAGTTTTTTAAACTAAAGCTATTTACTCATATTTTCTAATGATGATCAATAACACTTGGAAATAAATACTAAAAAGATTTATATAATTTAACAACTTGGAAAACTCAGACATTCTTGTAAATAATTCATGGGTCAAAGAGGAAATAGAAATCACTCCCTTCCTAGAATGTAATGAGCACAAGAACACTTCATAACAAGTCTAGGATTCATAGGTAAACTTTGAAAAATTCAGGCCTGAAATCCCTTAATTATTAAAGAAGTAATGAAAGCAAAATTCAAGAGTTGTCTAAAGAGATTAAACAGAGAACAAAATAAACCAACAGGAAATAAAAAGGGATTCTATGATGTATGTAAGTTAAGTGCAAGACTGTAACCGATAAGCATTTTCTGTACAACAGTAAATAACCTTACGGCATATATGTATGTATACATGCAGAAATATTCTCTGCGTGAACATGGAGAGAGCTGTTGAGCAATGAACGCCAAGCTAGTAATGCTAATTACATAATAAAAGTTATATAGGAGCTAAGCTTGAGAATTAAATGGACTCTAAGATTCAAATAGCAGGAATAATGGTTACATTACATTGTAAATATTATACATAATAAGGTATATGAAGAATTACCCTCCGAATGTTTTACTCTTGCATTGCTTTTCCTTTATTAGCTGACTTTAACAATGATCTTTTCATTATTTGTATATGTAGAAATCTAATGATATTTTAACTTAGGAGGAAACTAATATTTAAAACACAAATAAAAAGTCAAAAGGAAAATTGGATCTTCTTTCTTACCTGAAATATTTTTACTTTCACCTGGGTGGCTTCCTGAATATTTGTCTCCTAAAGGGACCTCCTGCCTTTAATTATTTCTTTTTAGTTTCTTAAATGTTTCATTGGCAGTGTAGAAAATCTGATGACGTAGCAATTCTTCGTTGCCAACTGGGGAAATCTTTCCTATTACACAGAGTCTCTCCATATAAATACATGGCATGTCACCGGTTGTCTAATCAAGTATTCATAGGCTATTTCAGACTGAAAATTGGCTTCCCGATAGCAAGATCCTAAATACTATAAGAATCAGTCCATCGTAAACGACACTAAGGGCATTTAAACTTGTTTAGAAATCAGTTTACCTGGACAGATACACCTGTTTCTCTGAATGGATCATTCCTTTCCCCTGCAATGTGTCTCTATCCAATCAGAATCCAAGAAAACACTTGTTTTAAATACCCACAAGTTTAAAAAATGGTATTACAGACCCTATTTAAACCCATACAACTAAATGATCATCATCATAGCAAGTGCTTTTGTCAACGGGAAGACAGAGAGAGAAGGATTCTCTCAGAAACTGAAGAGACCCAGAGCGAGAGCACCTTTGGAGCTCAGCATCCCAGGAGATCTCAGTGCAAACAGTGGCAAGGACATCAAAATTTAAGGGAAGATCAACTGGATATGAAACACAAGGGCATGATGCAGCTCTCTGCTCACTCAAAGACTGTTTTTGCAATGAACTACAACAGCGTTACTGCTAATGAGAAAAAGGTGTGTTAAGATGAAACTGAGGGCTTCAGAGGGGAGGGGGGTGGGGGAATGGGATAGGCTGGTGATGGGTAGTAAGGAGGGCACGTATTGCATGGTGTTATACGCAACTAATGAATCATAGAACTTTACATAAAAAACCAGGGATGTACTGTATGGTGACTAACAATATAATAAAAAAATATTATTATAAGGAAAAAAAGATAACTGGTCATTAATGTCACTTGTAGCAGAATTTTTTTTTCCAAAGAACCTTCCACCTCATAAATCAGAAAAAACTCAGTCACTGTAATTTCACTGACTACGAATTTTTTAAATACACGCACCTAATAACCAACAGTGTGTGCCTTATTCAACAGTACTTTGAAAAATTCCAGGCTTCAGGCTGTAAATTATGCCTACGTAACACATTATCTCCCCATACAACACGCTTCATTAAGGAGCTCCTATTTCAGGCTGATCACATTAAATGGCCTGAAGAGGCCCTTTCAGGTTATTCTTTGAATAAGCACAAATTATTCCTATTATGTCATCAACTCCACTTCTCATAAGTATTATAACGTTGTCCACTGAAATAAAAGTAGTGAGCTATTTTTGCATTTTCAGTTTACAAAATACAATTTAAGTCTAATCTCAATCGTCAAACCACTTGTTTTTCAGTAAAAAGCAGGCACTTTGACAGCCAGGATAGGTCATCTTCAGAACCCGAGCCTAGGAAACACGAGCATTAGCATAGTAATAAAAACACAGTCCTTAGGGGCGCTTCAGAGCATGACAGGTTGGCTTCTATTGGTATATATTTATAAGAATTTTATAAGATACACAACTCCAGTTAGTGGACTTTCACACAGAACCATGAAACATGATTAATAAAAGATCAACGCAGTCAAGAGAACCCTTCGCCCTGGAGGAAAAGACTTTTTCCCTTTGTGAGTGCTGCCACAGGGCACAGTCATTACGGTCATTAGATGGCATCACAATTCTTAGCTCACATCTATGATAAGGCACCGAGAAGTGGACAAACTCTCTCACACTTGATGGAGACTAGCTTTCTGAACATGGCACTTCTTTATATGAACTTGTGCCAAGTCAGTGAATTCCTCCATGCCTCATTTTTTTCACACACAAAGCGAAGCTAATGGTCCCTGGGTTACTGTGAGGAAGAACTGGAAGATAGAACCCACGGAGACCTCTGAGAAGACTCCTTTCACAGCAAACGGGGCTCTGAGGGTGTGGAGGAGGGGGAGGAGGGGGGTGCCACATTCAATCTCTCCAAATATAAAGACTCAACATTGTTTGTTGAATTGACCTGACGACAGTATCATATCCTTGTTTATACACAAAGGTATAGTAAGTCCTAAATTAAAATTGCTCAGGACAACCTAAGAAGGAGATAAAGCCCCATCATTCAGACGACCTCCTTGCTAGATTCTTCTACCGTACAATCGTGTGGTTCTAGCGTTCCTTTTCAGCCATCATCCACATACTCTTTTTGCTTCCAGTAGTTCTATGTATCAAAGCGACTCTTCATTTTGTATCTCTGGGGTCTCAAAATTCACCTACAAATCAATAGGACTTTTTTGGGCACCTATTGCAGGACACCAGAGAAAACTCAAGTTCTGAAAAGAATATGCACATTACATGGATTAAAAGGATACTTTTTTTCCTAGCCCTCTTGCAAAGATCTACTCCTGCAGTCATCCTAACTGTGGCTCTCAGCACAGGGCTGCCCTATGTCCCCAGGACTGTTGGGGCTGACAGCCCAGCCAAGACGTTCACGGCCACTATGAAAAGGAGTTCTAGAACATGAGCTGGCAAACTCTTCTGTAAAGGGCTAGTAAATACCTTAGGTTGAATGGCCATATGTTTGTTTGTTTTTTCATACTTAACTCTGAAAGCATATTAATGGACAATATGTACAGAAATGTGCATGTCCATGTTCCAATTAAACTTTATTTAGAAAAACAGGCAGTGGGCTGCATTTGACCCACATACTACCACAGTGTGCAAACCCTGGTCTAAAAGATCCTGCCCACATTATTGGTAATTTTAATCTCAGAACCAGCTAGATGAAATCTGAGGTCTGCAGTTTTTCATAACTGTATTAGTTAGGGTTCTTCAGAGAAAGAGAACCAATAGGATATAGACAACTCTTTTTTTTTTAAGATTTTATTTATTTGAAAGAGACAGCACGAGTTGGGGGCACAGAGGGAAAGGGAGAAGCAGACTTCCTGCTGAGCAGGGAGCCCAATGTGGGGCTCAATCCCAGGACCCTGGAATCATGAACTGAGCTGAAGGTGGATGCCTAACCAACTGAGACACCCAGGTGCCCCAAGCATTTTCAATATCTACTTGTGTCTTTCTTTTTGTTATCTTCACTAATAAAGTGCTATCACCCAGGAATTGTTAGTTTTCTATTATTGTGCAACAACTTACCACTGACTTATTAGTTGCAAACAATCCTCATTTATTATCCTGTAGCTTGTAGGTTAGAAGTCTGGATGTGGCATAGCTGGATTTCCTGCTCAGTGTCTCACAGGCTGAAATCAGAATTTTGGTTGGGGCTGCATTCTTGCCTGGAGCTCAGGGTATTCTCTTAACCTCACTGGTGGTTGGTAGAAGTCAGTTGCTTGTACCCATATGGTCCCTGTTTTCTTGCCAACTGTCAGGTGGGGACCTCTTTCAACAACTAAAGGCTGCCCTCAGATCCTGGCCACATGGCCTCCTCCATAGACCCTCTCATAACATGGCAGCTTACTTCTTCAAGGCTGACAGGAGAATCTTTTTCACACTTTGAATCTCTGACTTCAGCAGGCTTAGTTCCTTCCATTAATGGCTCACCTGATTAGGTCAGGCCCACCGAGAAAAATCTCCCCTTTGATTAACTCAAGGTCAGCAGACTCAAAAACTTAATTACATTTGCAACATCTTTCCAGCTTTGTTAAATAATGTTACCTGATCATGGGAGTAAAATTCCCCCATACTCATGATCCACACACAGAAAAGGAGGGGATTATACAAAGCATGTAAAGCAGGGAGCAGGAATCTTGGGGGCCACCTCAATTCAATCTTTACTCTCCATTTGTCCTACTCCTTCTAAACGTGCCTCCTTTCTTTTGAATTAAGTATTTTTTCATCATTATCTTTCTGGTTTCCCCGTTATTATTTTATATCCTTTTTACGATATTTTCACTGATTACTATAAAGATTACAATATGTGTGCTTGGTTATCAAAAAATGATTTAATTATTAATTTTACCACTTCTCAGACAACACAAGAACTGTCATTTAGTTCTACATACTCTCCTCCTGACTCATGTGCTACTATTATAATGAATTTTGTTCTCTATAGTTTTTTATTTTTCTATAGTTTTTAAGACCAGGATTTACAACTGCCATCATCATCATCATTCTACTTAATCACAACAGTCTTTACAAGTTTTCCTCATATTTGCCTTCCTTCTGCTCTTTTCTCCCCTTTCTGTATCTCCAAAATTATATCTGAGATAATTTTCTTCTACTTGAAGAACACCCTTCAATATTTCCTTTGCTATAGCCTGGTAATAAACTACCTCAGCTTTGTCTTTAAAAAAATTTTAAACTATTTTAGGGGGTGCCTAGGTGGCTCAGTCGGTTAAGCATCTGCCTTTGGCTCAGGTCATGATCCCAGGGTCCTGGGATCGAGCCCCATGTTGGGCTCCCCATTCACCAAGGAGTCTGCTTCTCCCTCTACCCCTCCCACCCCTGCTCATGATCTCTCTCTCCCTCCCTCTCTCTCTCGCTTTCTCAAATAAAATCTTTAAAAAATTGTCATTTCAGTAGATAAAATGGTCGTCAGGTTGGCAGTTATTTTCCTTAAGCACTTTGAAGTTTTTATCTCATGTCTCCAATTGTTTCCTTGACAAAGTGAGATGCAAACCCTACTGTTGTCACTTTAAAGGTACTATACTTTTTTTGCTATGTATTTAAGTGTTTCATTTTGTGTTTACTTTTCAGTAGTAGTTTTACTCTCATGGTCCTAAATATTCTTTCTATCCATCTTACTTAGGATTCACAGTCTTTCTTAAATCTGTGCCTTAATATATCTAGTCAGTTGTGTGGAATCCTTAAGCAGTTGTATTCCATATTGCCTGTGTCCTAGTGTATTTGCAAGCTTTCTTGTTCTTGCTCTCCCTCCTTCTCTTGTTCCCCTGATGCTCCCCTCCATTCTTCATCTTTTTATTTGGGCACTCCAATTACATGTATGATAGAACATTCATCATTCCTCATATATTTTCTTATTCTCTCTTCTATCATATTTCCCAATCTGTTAACCATCCGTGTTTCAGTCTGAATTCTGACCTAATCTCCAGTTCACTAATTCTCTTTTCAGCTACTTCTAAGCTGATGTTAAGTCTATTGAGTTTCTTACATATTGAGTTTGAGAAGTTCTTTTTAGATCTTGGATACCAGTCTGTTATCTGTAGTATCATTTGCAAATATATTCTCCAATTTTCCCAGCACCATTTATTGAAGAGACTGTCTTTCTTCCACCGGATGTTTTTTCCTGCTTTATCAAAGATTAGTTGCCCAAAGAGCCGAGGGTCCATTTCTGGGTTCTCTATTCTGTTCCATTGGTGTATGTGTCTGTTTTTGTGCCAGTACCATGCTGTCTTGGTGATCACAGCTTTGTAGTACAGCTCGAAATCCGGCATTGTGATGCCCCCAGCTTTGTTTTTCCTTTTCAACAGTTCCTTGGCAATCCGGGGCCTTTTCTGGTTCCACACAAATTTAAGGACTATTTGTTTCAGTTCTTTGAAAAATGTCATTGGTATTTGATCAGGATGGCATTGAAAGTGTACATTGCTCTGGGTAGCACAGACATTTTAACTATGTTAATTCTCCCGATCCATGAGCATGGAATATTTTTACATCTTTTTGTGTCTTCTTCAAAGTCTTTCAAGAGTGATTTATAGTTTCTAGAATATAGATCCTTTACATCTCTGGTTAAGTTAATTCCAAGGTAACGTATGGTTTTTGGTGCTATTGTAAATGGGATGGATTCCCTAATTTCTCTTTCTTCAATCTCATTATTCGTATATAGAAATGCAACTGATTTCTGAGCATTGATTTTGTATCCCGCCACATTACTGAATTGCTCTATAACTTCTAATAGTTTGGGAGTGGATTCTTTTGGGTTTTCCATATAGAGTATCATGTCATCTGCGAACTCAATATGCGAGAAACAAATAAACAAATCATAAAATGGGCAGAAGATATGAACAGACACTTTTCCAATGATGACATACAAATGGCTAACAGACACATGAAAAAAGGTTCAAAATCATTAGGCATCAGGGAAATTCAAATCAAAACCACACTAAGATACCACCTTATGCCAGTTAGAATGGCAAAAATTGACAAGGCAAGAAACAACAATTGCTGGAGAGGATGTGGAGAAAGAGGATCCCTCCTACATTGTTGGTAGGAATGCAAGTTGGTACAGCCACTCTGGAAGACAGTGTGGAGGTCCCTTAAAAAGTTAAAAATTGAGCTACCCTATGACCCAGCCATTGCACTACTGGGTATTTACCCCAAAGATACAGACGTAGTGAAGAGAAGGGCCATATGCACCCCAATGTTCATAGCAGCATTGTCCACAATAGCTAAATCGTGGAAGGAACCAAGATGCCCTTCAACAGATGACTGGATTAAGAAGTTGTGGACCATACATACAATGGAATATTACTCAGCTATCAAAAAGAACGATTTCTCAACATTTGCTGCCACATGGACGGCACTGGAGGAGATAATGCTAAGTGAAATAAGTCAAGCAGAGAAAGACAATTATCATATGGTTTCTCTCATCTATGGAACATAAGAACTAGGAAGATCGGTAGGAGAAGGAAGGGATAAAGAAAGGGGGGTAATCAGAAGGGGGAATGAAGCATGAGAGACTATGGACTCTGAGAAACAGAGGGCTTCAGAGGGGAGGGGTGGGGGACTGGGATAGGCTGGTGATGGGTAGTAAGGAGGGCACGTATTGCATGGTGCACTGGGTGTTATACACAACTAATGAATCATCGAACTTTACATCAAAAACCAGGGATGTACTGTATGGTGACTAACATAATATAATTTAAAAAAAAAGTCTATTGAGTTTCTAATATCAGTTACTTTAATCTTCAGTTTCAGTCTAGGGATGTCTTTATGATCCCTTTATAGCTTTCAATTCTCTACCAAATTTCTTCATCTTCTCTTTTAACTCTTAGATCATAATAATCGTAAGTATTTTAAATTCTATTTGTGATAATTCTACTATCTGTGTATCTGGGACCTGTGTGACTTCTTCTACAGTGTATGTTTGTTCTTGCTCCTTGGTCAACTCTTATCTTATATGCCTGTGTCATATAACAAACAACTGGCTGACCAATGTCCCTGGTTTCTGGGAGGGAGACTTTAAACCCTTGCAAGTTCCCACATGAAAGAAGAGTTACTCAGGAGCCCCCTGGATCACAACTCAATTTAGGCTCATAAGTTCACACATGGCAGCCCTAGATGGCTTCAACATGGGGGTTGGCCATGCTGGAAAGACCAGTAAGAAGACTAGAAGGTTGGAAGTTTGATCCAGCCTGACCTCTGAGGAGTGACAGGTGCTAGAGACTGAGTTCAGCCATGCAGTCAAATATTTAATGAATCATTCCTACATAATAAAATCCCAATAAAAACACCGTGGAACCAAAGCCCAACTGAGTTTCCTGAATGGTGGACACAGTGATTTAAGAGTTCCTAGTCCACAGGGAGAGAGCTGAGAAGCTCTGCATTCAGGCCCTCCCAGAACTCACCTTATGTATCTTCATCTGGCTGGTCTGATTTGTATGCTTTAGAATAAAACTGGAATCATAATTATAGCACTGTCCTGAGTTCCTGAATAGAAAGAGATTTGGGGAACCCCCAAATTTGTGGCCAGTTGGTTAGAAGCACAGATGGTCTGAGGATCCCACCCCCAACTTGTACCTAGAGTCTGAGATAAGGACAGTTTTGTAGAGAACTAAGACCTTAACTTGTACAATCTGGTAACTCTGGGTAGTTAGTGCCAGAACATTACTGTAGTACACCAACTGGCATTGAAACAGGAGCGCTCATTTAATTTTGACTATCACACAACGTATATATAAAATTATAGAGATCATTTGAGTTCTATTTCTTATTTTCTCCCAAAAGATACACGTTTTTGCTTCTGGCAGGTTCAGAGGTCTAAGGTCACCAGCAATCTCACATCATCTTAATCCAAACAGCAACTAGTATTATTTTAGGCTCAGTCCAAATACTTGTGAGGGCTGGTCTTTCCAGGTCACCACTGCTTCAAGGGGATCACTCTTGAAGTGATACCTGTAGTTCGGAAAGTGCCTCTCCTACGGGGGGTCCTGTACCAGCTTTGATCCACTTCCAATCTGATTCTTTCGAAAGCCCTGCTCTTCAGCCACTGCAACCCCCCAGAGAGAAGAGGAGGCTCCAAATGCTGAACCCAATTCTCTGGTCTCCTTGTATTTTGGGGCATTGACCCCACACATTTCACTGCTTTTTTTTTTGCTCTCCATTATCTTCAAACAGATTTTAGGCAGTGGTTTACCTTTTCTCGTTGTTGTTAGGGGGACACTGGTTTGAAATAACCTATCTCCTATTATTACCAATAATACTTTTATAAATTATCTTTAAGGGGTGCATGGGTGGTGCATCAGTTGGGTGTCTGACTCTTGGTTTCAGCTCAGGTCATGATGTCAGAGTCCTGAGATCAAGCCCGGCTTCAGGCTCTGTGCTCGGCACAGAGTCTGTTGTCCCTCCTCCTCCCCCTCGCTCACTCTCTCTCTAAAAATAAATAAATAAAACTTTTAGAAATAAATAAATAGGTAGATAAATTTCTCTTTACACTATAATTACTTTCTGCTTTGAGTCCATTATGCTAGTGGGGGAATTCAAGTGCTAATTATTCTTGCTAGGGTAACTGCAGTAACTTCAGACACTACGTAAGACCAGTTCACTTGTTCGATCTATATACAAGGTCTTCATCCACATACTCCCTTCCAGGCTGAGGCCTGATGCTTTCCATTCACTTGAGAGGTACAAGACATTTTGCTGAAGTAAAAAAAAAAAAAACCTTCACAGCCACTGACTCTGACTTCTTGCCATCTCCTTATAAGGGGAGATGAAATGGGGAGTAGAAAGCAATCAGGTAGTAGACAGTAGTCATCCTAAAAATGGAACCCAGAAAAATGCTCCCTCTCTGCAAATGTCTTAAAATTTGTTTTAAACCAACACCACAGAATACAAAAGATTATTAAGAAAATAAGAAAAACCATATGACAACAAACTGTATAACCCAGAAGAAATGGACAAATTCCTAGAAACATACAACTCTCCAAAACTGAGTAGTGAAGAAATAGAAAATTTGAACAGACCAATTACCAGCAACAAAATTGAATCAGTAATCAAAAAACTCTGAACCAACAAAAGTCCAAGACCAGACTGGCTTCACAGGTAAATTCTACCAAACATTCAAAGGAGAGCTGATACCTATGCTTCTCAAATTATTCCAAAAAATAGAAGAGCAAGGAAAGCTTCCAAACTCATTCTATAAGGCCATCTTACCATCTTACCCTCTTACCAAAACAAGACAAAGACACTACAAAGAAAAGAAAAGAAAAGAAAAGAAAAGAAAAGAAAATTAAAGAAAAGAAAAGAAAAAAGAAAAGAGAAAAAAAGAGAACTGCAGGCCAATATCCCTGATGAACAGAGATGCAAAAATCCTCAACAGAACACCAGCAAATCAAATCCAACAACATGTTAAAAAATTCATTCACCATGATCAGGTGGGATTTATTCCAGGGATGCAAGGGTGGTTCAACATTTATGAATCAATCAACACGATCTATCACATTAACAACTGAAAGGATAAAAACCATATGGTCATCTCAACTGATGCAGAAAAAGCATTTCACAAAGTACAACACCCATTCATGATAAAAATTCTCAACAAAGTAGGTATAGAGGGAACATGCCTTGATATAGTAAAAACCATATATTAAAAAAAAAACACCACAGCTAGCATCATCCTCAATGGTGAAAAACTAAGACCTTTTCTTCTAACATCAAGAACAAGCCAAGGAGGTATACTCTCACCACTTTTATTCAACATAGTACTGGAAGCCCTAGGTGCAGCAATCAGTCAAGAAAAAGAAATAGAAGGCATCCAAATTGGTAAGAAAGAAGTGAAACTTAACACTATTTGCAGATGACACAATACTATAAATAGAAAGCTTTAAAGAGCCCATCAAGAAAACTATCAGAACGGATCAATGAATCCAATGAAGTCACAGGACACAAAATTAATATAAAGGAATCTCTTGGATTTCTATACACTAATAATGAAGTAGCAGAAAGGAAAATTAAGAAAACAATCCATTTATAATTACACCAAAAAGAATAATATACCAAAGAGGGAAAATATGTATATTCTGAAGACCAGAAAACACTGATGAAAGAAACTGAAGATGACATAAATAAACGGAAAGATAGTCCATGCTCGTGGAGTGGGAGAACGAATCCTGTTAAACTATCCACACTACCTAAAGCAATCTACAGATTCAATGCAATCCCTATAAAAATACCAATAGCATTTTTCACAGAACTAGAAAAAAAATCCCAAAATTTGTATGGAACCACAAAGATCCCACATAGCCAAAGCAATCTTGAAAAAGAATAAATCTGGAGGCATCACAATCCCAGGTGTCAAATTGTATTACAGAGCTGTAGTAATCAAAATAGTGCCGGCACAAAAACACATAGATCAATGAAACAGAATAGAAAACCCAGAAACGAACCCACAAATCTATGATCACTTAATCTTTGACAAACCAGGAAAGAATGCCCAATGGGAAAAAGACAATCTCTTCAACAAATGGTCTTGGGAAAACTGGACAACATGCAAAAGAATGGAACTGAACCACTTCCTTACACCATACACAAAAATAAACTCAAATTGGAATAAAGACATAAAAGTGAGAACTGAAACCATAAAAATCCTACAAGAAAACATAGGCAGCATTTTTTTTTTACATCAACCATAGAAACATTTTTTCTAGGTATGTCTTCTGAGGCAAGGGGAACCAAAGCAAAATCAAACTATTGGGATTACAGCAAAATAAAAACCATTAGCACGGTGAAGGTATCACCAACAAAATGACAAGGCAACCTACTAAATGGGAAAAGATATTTGCAAATGATATATCTGATGATATTTAGATTAATATCTAAAATATATAAAGAACTTGTATAACTTAACACCAGAAAAACAATCTAATTAAAAAAGAGGCAGAGGACCTGAAAAGATGTTTTTCCAAAGATGACATATGCATGGCCAACAGACACATGAAAAGATGCTCAACATCACTAATCCTCAGGGGAATGCAAATCAAAACCACAATAAGAGATCACCTTACACCTGTCAGAATGGCTACAACCAAAAAAGGTTAAGAAATGACAAGTGTAGGTAAGGATTCAGAGAAAAAGTAACCCCCGTGCACTGTTGGTGGGAATGCAAAAGTGGTGCAGCCACTGTGAAAAACAGTCATGTGATCCAGTAATTCCACTCCTGGGTATTTACCCAAAAAACCCCAAAGCATAATTTGAAATGATATATGCACCCCTATGTTTAACGCAGAATTATTTATTATAACCAAGATATTGAAGCAGCCCAAGTATCCATTGATATATGAATCGATAAAGAAGATGTGGTATATAAACACACACACACACACACACACACACTGGAATATTACTCAGCCATGAAAGAATGAAATCTTGCCATATGCAACAACATGGATGGACCTACAGTATATAATGCTAAATGAATTAAGTCAGACAGAGAAAGACTAACACCATATGATTTCACTCTTGTGTAGACTTTAAGAAACAAATGAACAAAGGAAAAAGAGCCATATGAACTACAACAACAACAACAAAAACCAGACTCTTAAATCCAGAGAACAAATTGGTGGTTGCCAGAGGGGAAGTTGGTGAGGGGATGGGTGAAAAATAGTTTAAGATAACTACAGATTCACATGCAGTTGAAAAAATAGTACAGAAAGGTATTTTTGAACATTTTGTTCTTGAACATTTGTTTAGTTTCCCCTAATAATAATATTTTTAAGATATAGACTAGTCTTTCATCAAGGATATTGGATTTGATACAATCCCTTCATCTCCCTAGATTAACCCCATTTTGCTTGTGTGTGTGTGTGTGTGTGTGTGTGTGTGTGTGTGTGTGTACGTGCCTGTATTAAATTCTACACCATTTTGTCATTTATGTTAGTTCCTGAATCCTCATAGTGGGAATGTCCTATACCACAAGGATTCCTCATATGCCCTTTTATTGTTACACCCAATTCCCTCTCTCCCCCGCTCCTGCTTCCCTAACTCTGGACAACCATCTCTTCCATTTCTAAGATTTTACCACTTTAAAAATGTTATAGATGTGGAATCATATAGTATGTATGACTCTGGGATTGACGTTGTTCACACAGCATAATTGACTGAAGATTCATCCAAGTTGCTTTATCCACAAGGCCCTGCTTTTAGTTGCCGAGTAATATCCCAGGCTATCGCTGTAACAAGCATCACTCAACCATTCACTAGGTGAAGGACAGCTGGGCTGATTCCAGTTTTTGGCAATTACAAAAAAGCTACTTTACACTAAATATTTGTGTACACGTGTTTGTGTGAACACAGTGTTCATTTCTGCAGGATAAACACCCAGGGATGCAATTGCTAGGTCACATGATAGTGTACGTTGAGAGATCGAAGCAACTGCCAAAATGCTTTCCAGAGTAGCTGTACCACTTTGCAAGCAATTTATGTGATTCAGTTTTCCTGCATCCTCGCCAGCATTTGGCTATCAGTATTTTTGTGTGTGTTGGTCAGTCTGTTTAGCATGTATTGATCACTCCTTGCGGTCTGCATTTACCACAATGACTAAAGATGCTGCACATCTTCCCATGTGCTTACTCGCACTCTTCATGTCCTCTCTGTGAAATACCAATGCATTCTTTTGCCCCTTTTCTAATTAGGTTGCCTTTCTTTTTTTTTTAACTGCTGAGCTTTGAGAGTTCTTTGTATAGCTTTAGATGCTAGTCCTTTGTTGGACATAATACCTGCAAATATTTTCTGCCACTCTAGAACTTGTCTTTTCATCCTCTTCACGTGGACATTTACAGAAGTTTCTCATTTATACGATATCCAGTTGATCCATGTTTTCCTTTTATGAAGATGTACTTCTAGTGTCAAGTTTTAAAACTCTATGATCTCGAAGACTTTTTTCCTATTTTTTCTGAAAGTTTTATAGTTTTATGTTTTACATTTCTGTCCATGATCCATTTAGAGTTAGTTTTTATATAAAGTTTGGGTCAAAGTTCCTTTTTTTTTTTCTGTTAATTTTTTTGCCTGTGGGCATCCATTTGTTCCACCTGAATGTCTTTTAAGTTGAAAAATCCCTTCTTTTCTTCTTTTTCTATCAGAGATAATCTGTCTCTCTCCCTTCTAAGACACTAGACAGAACAACCTCTTTGAATGTAGTCTTTAGGGAATAAGAGTCAGGAAGGAAAGTACCTTATACAAAACTTAAGCTATCTGTGAAGTCACAAACTTCCTGTTGGGGGGGGAGGGGAATAAAAAGCACTGGCACTGCTAACTGCTTAGATGGGGAAAAACAACAGAGAAAATTCAGTGAGAATACCTACATTAACATCACAGAAATTACCCCACAGGCACAATTTTCCACGCTGGCAAGTATGCGAAGTGTGTAACATGCATCAGATTGTCAAAGATACCCACAACCACCCTGTTCTTTTTTCTTTTCTTCTTCTTTTTTTTTTTTAAAAAATCACTGTTTTCAAGGCTCAGCTTCCTGCTACAAGAATAGGGACTCTTCCCTGTGGAGTGGTTTGACGTCAAGATGCTTCCAATAGAGAAGGCTCTGAGCCAAGGATGTGGGACTCACAGGCCCCAAAGTAGTTTTCTATCACTCAGGTTGGTGTGCTGATTTAATAAGATACCTTTTCTTCCCCTCCCCAAAGTACAAGCAGATCACAATCTTTCAGGAGTCACCAAAATAATACAAGTGGGAGACCTCTGATCTTGCTGAGTGAGTCAGAGTGGTGGTCAAGGCAGACACCCCATTGCTCTCCTTGAACAACCTACAGTAAAGTGCATGACTTTTTCCCTCCGTTTCTTTCTTTCACAAATACCGAAGAATAACCATTTGTGTGCAGATTCCCATATACATGTCACTGTGTAAGAGATTTACAAGAATGAATAAAGTAGACCTGGCTGAACACTGAAAAGATGATCAACAGAAGAGGCTGATCAGCCATAAAGGTAATAAATGGTAGCTTGTGACAAGTGCCATTATCTGTATGGGGTAAAGATAGTCCTACCACCACCATGGCCCCAACCAAATTAAGTTCAGCTGTGCTAATGTATCGCCAGACCCTAGGTATTGAGGCTTCATCTATGAATTTTCTGAAAAATAATTAGATTCACAGAAAAATGACCCACACACAATTTCTATTTACAGTTGATACTGAATAGCAGATTCATACCAGTTAGTAGAAAGAGAGGCTTATATTACTAACTTGTATAGGCTAACAAACTTATTGCTTCAAAATCAAAGATCGACAAAGATTCCTGCCTTGCTAATCTTCCTCAAAGGGTAGAAAGGTAGGAGATGTTTTCTACCATTTAATTTTTTAAAAGACTGTGATTGGCCTCTCTCAGATTCACATTTGCTTCTTCCTGGACGTAGTGTGGAGATCTTACTAGACCGTGAGCTCCTTCAAGACAGGGGCTGCCTCTCATTCATCATGCACAGCACACACCAAAATGCCTACACCATACCAGTCCCTCAATAAGCATTAAAGGAACAGAGTTGAAGTGACTGAAAAGTAGGCCCAGAATTCAAAGGTTATTCCGGAGTGAAATTATAAGTGTTTGAGTTTACACATTTGTCACCGTCGGATTCGTGCCTCTGCAACACTCTGCTCTGTGCCTACGAGGGTGTTTGGCTGAGCAGCTGAGCTACGGGCAGGTGCTAAAGCAAGCTGTCAGCAGCGTCTTCATAGCAACAGTGAAATCAAGAAATACATGCCTACCCAGTGTTGAAAGAAGCATTATGTATTCACTCAGGGGCTGAGTCTGTGATGATATTTCTATTCAAATCGCTGTACAAGAGAAAACAGGTATGTTTTGAGACGACACATCTGAATAAATGTAAATGAATCATCGTGGATTAAAAATAGCACCCTTCTACTCCAAATCATTACTATAAAGAATCATGTAAATAGACTAGAGCAGAAAAACAGCAAAATAGATGTTGCTACTTTTACTTTTCACTCCAACCAGAATATAACCACAAAGGCATCTGGAAATTAAAAAGAAGAGGAAGCTTTTCTTTTTCTTTTTTTTTTCTGAAAGATATTGCTTATACATCCAGATTAAGTGAATAAACGAAACATGGGTAAGTAAAAAATGGTCTTAAATTTCATTGACAGGGGCACCTGGGTGTCTCGGTTGGTTAAGCTTCCGACTCTCAGTTTTGGCTCAGGTCACGATCTCAAGGTCGTGGGACTGAGCCCTGTGTTGGGCTCCATGCTCAGTGGGGAGTCTACTTGTCCCTCTCCCTCTGCTCCTCCCCCTGCTCATGCTCTCTCATTCTCTCTCAAATAAATAAGAAATCTTTAAATTTTTTTATAAACTTCATTGAGAAAATAACTGAAGGATTTCTCTTTTTAATGTTGATGTTTTTATTCTATTGTCTCTTTTTCAATTCACTCAACTTTAAGAATAGCCAACATTCCAATTTTTTTTTTCATTTTTACTGAAATCCAATGGCTCCAATTCCTGTGAATGTATTTTTTAAGGTTGTATTTATATATTTGAGAGAAAGACAGTACTAGCAGCAGGAGCAGCAGGCAGAGGGAGAAGCAGGCTCCCCGCTGAGCCAGATGCCAGACTCAATCCCAGGATCCTAGGATCATGCCCTGAGCCGAAGGCAGACGCTTAACCGACTGGGGCACCCAGGAGCCCCTCTGTGAATATTTTAAATCTTTGGCCTTCAAGGCCTATGTTTTTTAAAACAGTGCATTCCAGCCCAGTCTTTCCTTGAGAAGACAGGCTGAAAGAAAGTGCTGTGCTCTCGGCAACCAGCAGGGAGTTCAAGTTTGGGGGGAAGAGTGAACCTCTCTCAAGGGAGAAGAGGCAGAGAATAGAGAACGGCTCTCTGCTAGGTACTTACTCTTTCATCAGAACTGCTTAGCTCCCAGTCCCGGGCCGAACAGGTACACACAGGTCATGAAGGGGAAGGGGGTGGAAGAGAAGCCCTCGTGTGGAAACTTTATCTCCCTGATCCTTCAGGAGCACAGGAGGCAGCTTTACAAGCTTTCTCCTAGGTGGTGACTGAGGGCATACAAATCCTGCAAGTATATCAGTCATCCAATTGTGTATGCAGACATAAACAATGCATCTCTTTCTAAGCCAGACTGGGAGACATTTAATTCATGGTATCAAACCCATCTCACGCCTTATCAATTATTTACAACTAAAGCTCATTAAATCATCATAAAATCATAAAAGGGGCAAGGAGACAAAAATACTGTCATATGCATACATATGGCACAGCTTCTGCCTGCTGAGTCACGTTCTGAAAAGCAAATACAGCACTGATTTCCAGATACCGTCAGAAACAATAACGTAATTGTCCTGCATTTGAAAGTAGCAAGACAGAGCAAGCATATGCCAATAATAAAGCCTGATAGGACAGAAACAGAATAACCTCTGATCACTCCCTCTCTCCCTCTCTCTCTTTCTCTCTGTCCTTTTCTTCCCTCTTCTCTCCCTCAAACACACACACAAACATGGACCCTCTGCATTCCTTTGTCTCCTTTATTTTTTTTCCAAAGCCCTCATCATCACCTTGTAGATTACCTGCGGGTGCACACATATGTGTGTGCATTTACAAATAAGAGCACTTATGTTTTTGTTGTCCCGTATGGCCATTAGAATGCAAACTCCTTGAGAAAAGAGACGTTGTATCTTTTTATGTCCTACTCTAACTCCAGCACATGATGGTCATTCCACAAATTGTTACTGAATCAATAAAACTACCCATGAACTGTGTAGCATAACCTGCTTTAACATACAAATGATGCTTTTTTAGGGGCACCTGGGTGGCTCGGTCAGTTAAGTGTCCAACTAGATTTTGGCTCAGGTCATGATCTCAGGTTCATGAGATGGAGCCCCGCGTCAGGCTCCATCCTCAGCGGGGAGCCTGCCTGAGTCTCTCTCTCTCTCTCTCTCTCCTTCTGTTCCTCCCCCTGCTCTCTCTCTAAAATAAATAAAATCTTTTAAAAAATCACAAATGATGTTTTTCAAAAAGTTTCCCTAATACTGAGATATCAAATAATCATTCCCAGTAATATTCCCCTAGTTTATCCATTTTAAAATTCATGAACTTAAAAATATGGCATACTTAATTCAGATAGTGCACGTTTAATGCAAAAGTAAGTGTGTGTATGCACATAAAGGAAAGGCCTTTACTGATACTTCATGATGCTTCGCTTAAAAATGGACAAAAGTAATAAGACGCAATCCAGAGACAGGATCTAGGGCAGAAAACACTCCCTATACAAAATATGTCATGCTCGAAATGAAAACTAATCATCAAATTTCAAGCCTCCAGAACAAAAGCTTATTTTCAAGTTAATAATTAAAACACTATGTTGGATCTGAACAAATCCCTGTTTCTCCTGAATGTATTCTCACGATCTGAAGAGCCTGAGTAAGAACTAAGAAATCACAATTTAAAGCTAATGCTCAAAGTATCCGTCCCTTCTACCCAAATGCTCACAATGCCTGTACATTATAAGTGTACTATTATTTAGACCAGTTATACACCGTACATGATTTTAGAGCCACAGTTCTTCCCAGAAAAAAATCTCAAATTTAAAATAAATCTATAGTGCTGCTGAATTTCACAAAAAAAGTCAGAATTCAATCTATAAACAAAAGATGAGCAAGAAGAGTGGAGAAAAGTGTGCATTTAGTTTAACTTGGGTAGGGCCTCATTCGCCCCCCCAATTCCACTTAATTGAAAGGGACACTGTATGCTTATGCTCTTCGTTCTAAGAGTTTTTTGAATCCTCTCATAAGAATATGTAAGTAAGCACTTACACATACAAATCTAAATGAGAAGAGGAAAGTAAAGACCGCTCCATTGGTCTCTAGACTTTCAGAACCCATCCCCGAACTGCATTTTCAATGGCTACGATTACAGTCGTGTCAGCGGAACGAGGCATGGGCAGACGGACCACGCCGGTCAGGAACAGAGCATTTAAGACCAAATGCTCCTAACTTACTCGGAAGTAACGGTTACTTCTGGCCACCTCCCCATTTCCACTGCTTCCTATAACAAATCTGGTTTGACTTTAGTTCTTTGACGTTAATAATATGACACATTAATAAGCATAAGCAGACCACAAGGACAGCAAAGGCCTTGAGGTAAAAGAAATGTTTACGTATTTCCCTGGAACTTCTCCAGCTTTCAAGTCGCTGTCCAAAGGTCAAATTATTTTCCCTTTTTTTTAATGAATCAAGATATATATTCCTCGGTTATCATGCTGTTTTTCTCCCCCAGTAGGGATTCATATCAATTACAGAACTCCTGCCTTCAGGCCGAGCTGCCCTTTGCCTCCCCGAGTCGTCTACGGCACCGAAATGACTCCGGATAAGAGACAGAGATAAAGACATTTCTACACTACGGTATTAACAAGATTGGAAATAATAGAGTGCTCGGTGAATGTAAAATTGAAGAAATTATTTTTATCGTTACATGCAAATCAATGCCCCATCTCACTATTTAATCAAGGCAAATGCAACTCTCCTTTCAGAAGCAACACTCCTCGGGCTCTTGCTGCCGATTTCTGCCTCATTTTCTCCCTCGAGTCATGATCCGACATCTCTGGAAATCTAATTTGTACAGTGTGTAAACACGCTGTACAAAGGGCACAGTCGGATGTGTTGTTACTGACATCACTCCCTAGAAAGAGCCGCGATGTGCTGAGCTGAATACATATTGAGAAGAATTTGATACAGAAATGAACAACATTACATCAAGAATGATATGAGAAAGGACAGACTTTAACATGTGTGCAATGGGGAAATGGGTCCAGAACGATAGGAAAATACCTTTGAAATGGCCCCCAGTTTTCCCTGCAGTAATAACCAGCTACCTACAGAATCAGGAGAAAAACCTACTCTATAAGAAAACACCTCCTGAACGTACAGGTTCTCTAACGTCCAGGAGATACAGAAAAGTGTCCTCATTGCCAGGGAGTTTAGCTGAGGAAATACGGGCTCTATCGGACACTGAATATTCTCATTTGAGATTGAAAACATTCAATAGTAACAACAAAAAACTACGCGCACCCATTCCTGGCTTCCAAACCTTAGCAAGAAGTGAGAGCCCTTCCTCGCCCCACACGTACACCATTCGATGCAAAGAAGAGAGGATTTTCTTTGCTATAGTTTAGCCTCCCTTCCTCCAAAGCCGATGTCCTATGAAGCTTTCATCCACATGCCCGGGTCCCTCAAATCTTTCCCTATCTGACTAAATGCTGCTCTTCTGTCTAGATAATAATGCCAGTGACAAAAAATCTGTTGATCTCATAATATGCGTCAGGTATTCTCCCCGCCTTTTCTTCCTGAATCTTCACAACAATCCCACAGAGCAGCAGCTAATATTTAAGCTGCATTTTACAGAGGAGCAAAGCAATGGTTCAAGAAATTCAGTCACCTGCATGAGTCCTACAACTAGGAAGTGGCAGAGCTGAGGCCCAAACCCAGGGCTGTCAAGCTCCAGAGCCCATTTCTTTAACTACAACTCTCTCAAGTGTCTGTAGAAAGAACAGAAACTCTCTAAGAGGGGTTCCTGGGTGGCTCAGTGGTCAGGCATCTGCCTTTGGCTCAGGTCATGATCCCAGGGTCCTGGGATCTCCTGCATTGGGCTCCCTGCTCAGCGGGGAGCCTGCTTCTCCCTTTTCCGATCCCCCTGCTTGTGCTCTTTTTGTCTCTCCCTCTGTCAAATAAATAAATAAAATCTTTAAAAAAAAAAAGGCTCTAAGAATCACTTAAGTGTTTCATTTAACAATTCAGGGAATAAAGACCGCAAAGACTACGACACAACCTCTTTTTGCTCCTACGTCTATATAAACATAACACAGCATTTAACACATCTGTCCCCCAATCCTCCTTTGGCTTCCATGACTAACTTCCCTGGTTCTCCACTTAACCATCATGCCGATGCATCTTAGTCCAGCCACATCCTAAATGTCAGCGCTCTCTGGAGTTCCACCCTTGCCCTCCTCTCTCGTTAATCTATTCCAAGGTTTTACAGGCTTTTGAAAGCAATGTCCAAACTGACAAACACATTCCCCTAATTCAAGCTCTGCCCTCCCTACCTAGAACTCCCATTCCTCAATGATTCCCTGGGTGCTTGGGATTTACATCCAAGCCAAGCTTTGTCTAAGTAAAAGACTCAAAATTCTAATTTCCTGCAGGATGTCCCACAGACCCCTTGTACTCACCGCTGTCCAAACTTTAACTCAATCCTTAGTATGAAATACACATGTGTCATACAATCCTTAGCACATTCTCTCTTCGCTCGAGTCAGAAACATCAGGACACCCTGGATCGGATACATCCCCTCACAGTCCACAGCAGTTCATCCCTAAAATAATCAATATGACCTAGCATGTCTCTGGTCTGGGCAGACTTCTCCATTCTGATGGCCACTCTCCAGGTCAAGTTTCTCCCTTCCTCTCACACAAATGCCTAAAAACAGCCCTGTCCTGGTTGGTGTACCTGATTTGGAATCTCCTGATCTTGGATCCAAGGTCCTCCTGCCCATCAGATCTATTGATTGCTTTACAAGAGACCGGACCACTTCACCCCCATCCCACGCTCCTTCCTAACTCCCAGAGTAAAAGCCAGCCGTGGGAATGGCACCGAGGATCGTATAAAAGCTGCCCACACTGGTCTCTCTTGTCTACTTTCCACCTCTGAGTCTAGCCTTCCCCTGGTCACTGTGGGAGAACTGCTAGTCCCAGAACACACTGCCATCCCCTTGCGTCTTACGTTTATTCTTCTCTTTGGAATTAATTCCTCAAATCAACTCTTTTGAATTCCCTCTCATCTTTCATAAAAACCCTATCAGCACCATCAACATCCTCTTCCCAACCTTCTAGAAGCAGCATTTTTTATTCACAGGATTTTCCAGGCTCTGCACTTCACTCTTCACTATAAGTCAGGTCTGCCTGGTGAGAGATGCATAACTGACACCCAGGTCTCCAAGGGGCTTTTCCCAGGGTTAAACAGCTAGTGAAATAAGTACTAACTTTCTAAATGTTCCCCAAGTTACAGAAATAAATATGTACAATAGTTATCTCTCTCTACATGTTTCCATTATGAGCAATGTCCATTAAAACAATTAAAAGCCTGTAATAAACCATCCAGACAATGCGTTCCCTCACAGTAATCTCTTGTGTGTTCAACTTAGTATTCACCCATTAATTCATCAAGCAAAACAGAACATTCAAATCAAATATTTTATGGCTTTGCACTTTGCCCAGTGATTCAGATGACTTCAGTCTCCACCCAATGCCAACAAATATTAATGTGTGAGAAAGAGTATTATAATCACATAAAATATTAGAGAGAGTGGTCAATTTTACTGTGTATGTATATAAGTGGGAGATCACAGAAAAAGGTCCCAAGCTTCTGAGCCACTTGAGAACTCTGACTTTGAAACTGAATTTGAGACTAAATATGCCAGAAAGAAAAATTAATCAAGACTAATGAACATTTAAGTTTTAAGTAGCTTAATGTGTTTACTCCTTCCACTCTGTATATTTTAGTCAATACTTCTGACCATGTTTTACTTTACAAAAATTTTCAGCAATTCTATCAAGAGGTAATAAAAACAGAACGTAAGAGAAAACTTCTAAAGAGGCCAACACATGGATCCCTTCAGTGGAGAGGGGAGTGTCAGTGACCCACTTTGTATTATGTGAATGGCCTGAACAGACATACCCTTAATTCCAACGATTATATCAAGGCAAGAAAGTGCAAGGCTCAAGGCGTGGGGCTTGGTACCAACCTCCGCTGCTCTTCCCCGTGTTCTCCTGAAGGGACAGTGAGGCACTCGTCCATGTGTCCGTGCAGCAACCTGAGGACGTCACCACCAATGAGATACCCTGTAAGAATTGGAATTCAGTCACATTTGAATGGTCATGGTCAGATGCTGATAGCCGGACAGATCGTCTGGTCCAACCTTCTATTTTCATAGACAGAGAAATAAAAGTTTAGAGAGGCTTCAGTACCTGGCCAAAATCCCAAGGACGAAGGGTGCCACCTGCCTGGTGCCTCTGAGCTCAGGGTTCCCAAGTCCCTCAGTTAGTGATGTTCCCACCAGAAAACGTGACCTCAACCCCCCCAAAATCCTCTCTTTAAACATACAAGCATGGACAGGTTCAGATTTAAACGTGTACTAAGTGAGAATAATCAGAACACAAATGCAGATATTTCCCAAGAAATCCTGATGCATAAACGCTGCTGTGATCTGGCTCTAAGTCACCCAACCATGGAAGATGAGAGACCTCGATGTTAGCCTAACTGAGCAATACCCTGAGGCCAAAACACTGGAGCAAATAACATCTAGAAAGCGCGCATATAAACCACACACAAATAAGCAAAAGCTGGCAGTAGCAGAAGAATTTTAAAAAATTAAAAAAAAAAACAATCTTCACACAAACTTCACTGTCAAATACCAATTTAAACAAGATTCTTATATGTCACATATCTGCATTCCAGAATATTCTGACACAGAATGCTCTAATTACCAATCTGCTCATCATTACAATTGCAGAGATGACTGTCAACTGTACATCCAGGACAAGGCCTCTGGTAGAAGTGGAGTTTTTACCTTGGGCGGCTTCGCTTCCTGAGCTGATGGGGGCCACGCTCCAGAGAGTCTGCTGGAAAGCCGCGTCCACGTGTAAACTGCCGTTGCCATAAGACAGGTGCTGTGGGAGAGGCAAAAGGAGACATCTCTTCACGCGCCTGGAAAGTCTCACTACGTAGGTGCTCCTGGGAGCTGGAACCTAACACTGCAGATCTGGAAACGTCCCCTAAGAGCATCTGTTTCAGTCCTGTCACTGAGTCATTAAGAGACCAGCAGAAGGAAAAGTAGAGTTTCTATTTGGCTGTAGGTATTTTTCAGCATCATTCTAAGCTACTCATCGGAAAACACACAAACAAGACTACGGAAATAAGTATGTGTGTTAAAACAAACTATTTTAAGGTTTATTGATGGACAAAATTGTTCAGGGAGTGGGCACTTACCATCAAAACTGTAATTAAGTGTTCTACATATCACACTGCGACAGTTTTTTGACCCTGAGGTAGGTAAAATCTACTGGACCAATGTCTTAGTTTTATAGGGTCCTTTGGGAAATTTTATCTGCAATTTGATATAATAACCATTAGGTGGCAATGTTTCCCAATACGCATCTGAAACCTGGGCAATAAATTTCCTCCAAAATTCAGATATTAGAAATTTCAGATTTTCCTTCTTAAAAACAGAAATGTAATAAAATAATACCATATTTCCTATCTATGAGCACCATCATATGAGTTATCAAATAATTATAAAGAAAAACAAAATTATGCATTGCTCATTTTTCTAATCACGACTTGGCTGCCTCTATGAATTTCAAATATACGTAGAACTACCACTTTTTCCTTAGCGTCATCTCAGTAAACATCACCAATATTCCTGTAATGTTTCTGCAACACTTCTCCAAAGCTGATGACAGCCTGAGCTTTTAAAGTCTAATTGTACTAGATTTTCCCCAGAAATCGGACCCTCCTAGTTAGATGAAGAGGAATCACGGTCACACTGACAGACTCCACAAGCCGATCAGGACCCTAACATTCTCTTACCTAAACACCATTCTCAAGTCACTAGCAAAAATAGATATTTCACTATCTTTCTCTTAGGAACAAAACCAAAGAAAGTTTTGACATTTGACCCGTATGCAGCCATCTTATCAATCATCTTCCGATCAATAAAATCAAGTGTACCAGTTGATGCATCAGATCTAGCGGTCACTTGCTCTGACCCCCTCCTCATCTCAACCAGCTATGTGCCTGCTTACAACCTCTTCGCCTCAGCCTGTCCCACTGACACAAAATCCCAGCTGAGATCTGGTTATTCAATTTCTTCCCCAGTATTAAAATTCTTCAACTATTTACAAATAAATCATATGCACTCTGCTTCCACAACCAAGAAAAATACATGTTCCTTCCAAGCAATCATCACATGATGTAATTGTTCTGTGTATTTTTCTTCCCCCATCCCATAAGTTATTAGACATGGGTTCACGACTGTATACCTCACATCGAGCAGAGTTGTTCACTAAGCAAGTATGTGTAGAAGCCAACCGAACCTTTAAAATCAGGGTAGGATAAACCAAAAAAATACCTGAAGTTATTCCATAAATATTCCTATTTCAATGACCTGAGTCAAACTAACAGCTCGTTCACACACACACACACACACACACACACAAATCCATATGGATTTTACGAAACCATGAGAAGACGATTCAAAATACCAATGCTTATACTTTTACTTTTGAATTCGAGTGAAGGCTCGAGCCACGTTATGATAAACAGGTTACGATCATGTGTTAATTCATCACATGTCACTGAATATGCTATGCATGAAGCCCTGTGTTAAATATTAATAGAACACACTCTCTACCCTGAGGGTGCTTGTCACATGGAAGGGGAGGTAAAATATATACGCAAAATGCTACAGGTCAGCATTTTTTTTAAATGTTGGGTGAAATGTAATCAGACTGCAACAGGAATGGAGAAAAGAGAACCCTTCAGCCAATCCAACTGGAACACGGTTCACTGCCCCGAACCTTGAGAACAAGCAGCGTCTGCACAAGTACTGCACATGTACTTCCAGGGGCATGAGGGCTTCGAGGGGCCAGAAGGACCGTGTGGTCTGGGCCTCTCGCATTTCTATATTGAAAGATGTTGTCCCCAAGTAAGTTTGTACATACGTTGGATTTGGGTACGTGTATTAATGTTAACGTGCTAACTAGAAAGGTTGAAAACGCGGCAACATTTTTACGCGACAATTTACATTTTGTAAACCAGTTCGGAGATTTTCATTTTTAATATACCAGAAACCTCGTAATGGGAAGTGGCTTGGACCTCCCTGGTCCTCCAAGAGGCTCTGATAAGGGGAATGCTACGACAAAGACTAGAGGGTCCCCAAAGGGGCAGGGATACAGGAACATCAAGTATAGCAGAGAGTGTCACCTGTGGGGCTTAGAGCACATGCTAGGAATACAGTGAGAGAGGGATCTGGAGAGAAGAAGGCACCAGGACAGGGGCCTCATACTTTCAGACAATAAGGAGCCACTGCTGGGGAAAACAACAGGGGTGGGAAGGAGGGTTAAGAGGCAATCTTCAAATCCTATCAAAGCCAAAAGATAAATAATACATATGACAGGACCATAAAAATATGACAATTTCAGTGCCAGAGAAAGTCCAAAAATATCCTTAAGATCGTATTACACCATATAAATTTATCTAGATAATGTTCACTCTTCTCAAGACACTATTCTCTAGGCATAACTATTTTGGATGTTTCTAATTAATTTTGCTGTTTAAACAGCGAAGGGAAATCTGAGGAAGAACAAATCAAGTCAGGCCTGTGGCATTAAATATTCAGATGCAGTAACAATTTCAATTATTAAAAGGAAGAAGCGTTGTCCTTAAAGCAAGACAGATGTTGCCAGAGGTTGAAAGTAGAGTGGGCCTTAGGCTGAAACATGTAAGCACTCTAGAGTTCACACACTGTGGTGGCATCAACCTGCCAGCAAAGGTCACCTTGACCTTTCTGTTAGTGACTCTCAAGATCTAATACCCACAGGAAACAGGTGAGGATCTTGTCAAAAAATGCTAATTTCCACCCAGGAAGGCTGGGGGGTGTGGGCAACCCAAGGCTGCTGGCCCCAAAACGATGTTTTGTTTGAGTAACAGGACATTACAGATAGAAGCACAAAATCTCAGAAATAGAATATTCTAAACAACTGAACTTCAAGTTGTAACTTTTAGTTTTCTTTGTAACCCTATTATATTTTATGCATTTTAAAACCTTACGATGATAAGTGGTCGATAAGCTTTCTCAGATTGCCAAGGGGGTCTACGGCACAAAAATGTTTAAGAAGATCTGAATTCAACCCTCATCAGATGCATGTATTCAACACATCTGTTTCTCTAAGCATCAGGCACTTGGGCCTGGTGAGCAACATTCTGGATAAATTATCATCCAGTGACACGGATCACAAGTAGGCAAGACATATCACCCCACGGGCTTCATTTGTTTTCTTCTGAGAAAAAATGAGGGGCACAGCCCAGACACTCTTTCCATATGTGATAGATAGTCTACGCTTCCATCACCTGAGCCACAGAGATAAAAAAGAAAAGGGCTCACAGTAAATAATGCATTGGCTGATGCCATAATTAGCTCGGAAATACTTATGATCGCGGTCCTTTTTAGTTATCGATATTTTTATGCAACTTGAGGAGTTCAGCAACTTATTCTGCCATCAAAACACCTAGTATCTCTTATCAGAAATTCAGAGATGGGGAGGGGAGAGTAAGGAAATTCTTAGGAAGCCCAGAAGAGTCTTCTTTAAGCAGCTGTCATCACTCTTTAGACTGTGGGGTTCTGCTCTTCCTAATGTATTTGTTTGTTCAGCAATGTTTTCACAGATCTTCAAAAAAAAAAAAAAAAAAAGAACAACCTATTTCTATTGGTGACCTATTAAGAAAAAAATTAGTCAAAAATCAATGTTTCCAATGCAAGCAATCCAAGCCACAAATTGAAGACTTCAGGGCACACCAGGGTGATTTTACGTCTTTCTAAACCAGTAAAAATTGTTTTGTTTGCTTTACTTCATTTTGTTTATTTTGAAATAGAGTCACAGTCAGCAATACCTACTTGACCATGTTTTCTCTATTTTAAATTGTCACTTCTCTTATACTTACGCTGCTTTGCCCAAGTCTTCTTAAAAAGAAAAAAATGTAGCTCCAGTAGGAGCAGAGGAATTTTTTTCCTCTTGGATATCCCTGGGAAGAGGATTAAGATATCATTCCACATTAGAATATGAAGCAGCCAGATGAGAAAGGACAGTATTTGGATGAGTGCTTTACAACCATTTCTAGAGATAAGACCCTTTTTACTGGGAAATCCTGCACAGAGGTCCAACGTGTAGAGGAGGGCAGAGCCTGGGGCACCAGGTGCCCAACACAGCACCCTCTTTTGTCCATGAGGCACCTGTGCAGAGCACAGGGTGAAAATCAGTCTCTTACAGTCCATTTTACCTCACTGAGCACCCCATAGTTATGAGCCATATTAGAGTACCAGATGCACATTCGATAGTTTATCTTCAGATTAACCACCGTTAGTGGGCAAAAAACAGATCGAAGATGAATAGACACTAATGACTAAAAGTTACAAAACCAAAGACTAGAAATGTTTATTTAGAGTAGTTAGTGGGTTTGGTTTTTTTTTTTTTTTTTTATTATGTTATGTTAGTCACCATACAGTACATCCCTGGTTTTTGATGTAGTGTTCCATGATTCATTGTTTGCGTATAACACCCAGGGCTCCATGCAATACGTGCCCTCCTTACTACCCATCACCAGTCTATCCCATTCCCCCACTCGCCTCCCCCCTGGAGCCCTCAGTTTGTTTCTCAAAGTCCACAGTCTCTCGTGGTTCATTCTCCCTTCTGTTTACCACCTTCATTCTTCTCTTCCTTCTCCTACCGATCTTCCTGCTATTCCTTATGTTCCATAAATGAGTGAAACCATATAATTGTCTTTCTCTGCTTGACTTATTTCACTTAGCATAATCTCCTCCAGTGCCGTCCATGTTGTTGCAAATGTTGGGTAATCGTTCTTTCTGATAGCTGAGTAATATTCCATTGTGTATATGGACCACATCTTCTTAATCCAGTCATCTGTTGAAGGGCATCTCGGCTCCTTCCACGATTTAGCTATTGTGGACAATGCTGCTATGAACATTGGGTGCATATGGCCCTTCTCTTCACTACGTCTGTATCCTTGGGGTAAATACCCAGTAGTGCAATGGCTGGGTCATAGGGTAGCTCTATTTTTAACTTTTTAAGGGACCTCCACACTGTTTTCCAAAGTGGCTGTACCAACTTGCATTCCCACCAACAGTGTAAGAGGGTTCCCCTTTCTCCACATCCTCTCCAACATTTGCTGTTTCTTGCCTTCAATTTTTGCCATTCTAACTGGCGTAAGGTGGTATCTCAATGCTGTTTTGATTTGAATTTCCCTGATGGCTAATGATGTTGAACATTTTTTATGTGTCTATTAGCCATTTGTATTTCTTCATTGGAAAAGTGTTCATATCTTCTGCCCATTTTTTAATTTGATTATTTGTTTCTTGTGTATTGAGTTTGAGAAGTTCTTTGTAGATCTTAGATACCAGACTTTTCTCTGTAGTTTCATTTGCAAATATCTTCTCCCATTCCGTGGGCTGCCTCTTAGTTTTTAGTTTTAAATAATGCGTTTTCAGCCAAAGTTCTTAACTTGTTTACTTTGAAACATATCAGCGACTTCCCAGAATGTGAACCTGACTTTCTGTGATAGACCTTTATTTAAAATTAGCTATCCTACTCCCTTCACTGCTCCCTTTCCAACTTTCTCTTCTGGTTAAATATCTGCTGTTTCCTTAACCATTCTCAGTAAGTACAAACCTCCTAGGTAAACAGTGATAGCAACTCATAAGCAATTTCTACATGTACATTCACAGAGCTATGAGTCTTGGCTGGGTCAAAGCATTTAATCCTCTTAACACCCCAGTGAACTAGGTTTATTACCACCTTACTGCAGATGAAGAAACTGAGGGTTTTACGAAGTTACGTGACTGGCCCAGGCTCATTCTTACCAGGCCCTACACCAACAAATACATAGACACACAGAGCCCATTTTTAGTTATCCAGTTTCAGTATTGGATTATTCCAACTGCCATATTCCAAAGACCTATTACTCCCTCACTTCTTGCCCATATGCACTTTCTCTGGATCCTTCTAATCAACCACAGAGGCAACATGAGATAATAGTTAACCATCTCTATATCCTATACCCATAACCTAAACGGTAACATGTACTTACTGCTTTGTAGTATTCTCGTACAGTTCCCTAGGTGTTTGGTTCATTTCTTCCACTAATGCTTTGATGGTAGAAACCACGTACAACGTACCCTTGGTCCTTCCTATGGTTTCTACAACATGCTAGGTATTCAGAGATGAACACTAAAAGCACTGACTTCATTACCCAATGAAAGGGAAATCTTAACAGTCTGGTTGGCCACCGTGTGTAGCTCTCTAAAAGGTTACCAGAAAAGGAACTTGCATAAATTGGATAAAATGTAGCTTGAATATAATGTGTGAATTTCATTAATCACAAGGTTTATTGATTTCTAAAGGCAAGAGAAGGTGAACCTCATGCATTAAGATTATTGCTCTTATTTGTATAGTGCTTTTTTCAATCAAACCACATTCAAATTCATTATCTCATTGCTTCATCCCAGGAACCTTGTGTTAAGTATAATCATCACCATTTTGCAAATGAGAAAGCCAGAATTCGGGGAATCACATGACTGTCTCCAACAGGTGGTGGCAGAACTGATGCTAGCAGCCCCGGCCCCTGTGAGGTTGCAAGTTTTCTACTCCTACAGTGGGAAGTACAAGTCGTACAGCAAAAACATGCACAGTTATGCCAAAATCAAAGTAAGATCTGTAGATATTTAAAAGTATGCACGGATTATTTTTAGCTGCTATTGATTTCTGTGTAAAACTACAACTCAAAATGTCTATCTCCTGATCAAGACATACAGCACCTTAATACACAGCATATGCACACAGCAAGGGTTTAATAAATGCTTATTTGACAAGCTGACACACTTGTATTGTCCTAGAAATGTGCATGGTGCCTGTTTCCACCTGTACTAGTTAAGAGACAGAAGGAGAGAACAGCTCCAGGCCTCCCTTTAGCGAGGTCATGTGAGGTGTTCCATTTAATTTAATACTCCCTGTCAGTTACACGAATACTGTTCCGTCATTTCTCTGTCTTCAGCATTACCTCTTTCCACAAAGCAAGTAAAACAAAACGGTTCTTGTCTCAAAATTGGAACTAAATGGGTTGGTAAGCAAAACCTGACTTCCAATATTCCCAAAGCCACTCTAACTCCATGTTCATAGAGCAAGGGGTACCAATTACCTATTTAATCCTAAATCCATGACACACAAATAATATTTTGATTTATGGCAGTTGGAATACACTTTCTACAAATCAATGTGTGCTTAACTGAAACAATGTTTACTTCTAATTTTTATTTCAAGCATCATCCACTATGATGTTTGGAATTTTTTAAAGAAATATTCATGTTAGGTTTATAATACTCCCATTTATATCTGTTTAATTACTTTCTCTTTTTTTAAAGATTTATTTAAGTATTCTCTACACCCAAAGTGAGGCTTCAACTCATGACCCCGAGATCAAGAGTCGCACACTCTACCGACTGAGCCATCCAAGCACTCCTGCTGGTCTAATTACTTTTTCAACCTTAAAATAAAAAGACTACTTTGCACTGTCATCCTTCACACTCCCACGGATTAAATTCTTTTGCAAACTTAAGTATATGATTGTTCTTTAGCAAAAATACAGTTTATTAAGTAAGTTATGGTCTTGCCACAAAAGTAAAATATAGCTTCAAAAATGAAATATAAACTTCTTTTCTCCTTCTCCCATTTCTAACCCCTGCCCTCTGAAACGATGTCGTGTGGGATGAGAGACTGGAGCTGGTTTTCATCTTGTCTATTTCTCCTTTCTCAACATGGCACGAGTTTGTCATAGAATAACTTGCTTTCATAAATGTCAAAATTGCAATCACAATCTCCTAGTATAGCCTTCCTCAGTGGGCACAAAATAAGGTCCGTGGAATTTTGAATTCCTGATTAGACTGCATTTACATGCCATTAATACAAGCATCTAAGAACTGGTGCTCTCAGGATCACGGACACACAAACTGAGGGTACCAGGTAAGCCTGTCTAAATAAACCTGGAGAGCCACGCTTCCGCAGAGGTTTCACGATTCCCCTTCTTGGGGAGCTGTCACTCATCAAAGAGAAATACGGACTTATTTCTAAACAACTTCCCTGGATAATTTGCCATCTAAGGTTTACAGAGCAAGCTGGATGGGCCTGTGCTTGATCCTATCGCCAAACACGCAACTTCACGGGCCCACTTACCAGGTACCTCTCCGAGGACACGCTGACCAAGATGAGGTCATCTCCAACTCGCACCTTCTCTCCTTCTGACCGCTGCTTTGAGGCAGGATGGATGGTCCACCAACAGGCCTCCCCTGCAGGGTGAGCACAGACAGGCTCTCTAACGATAAAACCGATTTTCTTTGCCAGCAACTCCAAAGGAAAAGAGGCAAATAAAATAAGGCTTCCAAATCAGTCTCCTGATAAGTAAATAACACGGTCCTTCCCACACAGCTTCCCGAAGTTTGAAACTGACTGCAAGTTCATCTCGCAGACCATGAAAATCGAAAGACTTGGGCCAAATTAACCCAGGAAGAAGACAAACTGAAATGCAAGGATTCTCTTCATGGAAACTGGTTGTGGCATTTTGCGAAGTTTGGTGTCATCCCCTCCGCTAGGCATTGCTTAAAAGGATATTTATTTATGCTACCATGAGGCCAAATTTACCAGTCATGCGCATCTTACTGCATCCCTTACAGAATCACATGTTCATTGCTCTCTGTACTAACATCTAGTTTTCTGGCACATGATTTTCAAAAGGGCTTGGGGTTTTGTAATGTGACAGTTGTGTCACAGCAGCTTTAAAACTCTGTACTTGTGGTGGATACGGATTAAAAATAGATGCCGTGTTGTCACTGAAAGCTTACTATTCTGTGCCTTGTTTTATTCTTTATTTTAATATGTGCTAGTTTCCACTAATCTGAGGGTAACTTATAAGAGAAGCCTATTATAGAAGGATACATTATAAAAATACCTGGGTGCACATTAAATCAAATCATTTCTTCTAGAACAAGTCAAGCATAAGCCTCGTGAGCCACATATCAATTCATTCTCCAGACCCATTAGCTAAGATATAAACTTAGGCAAACAATTCTTCAATCTGTTTGTAGTTCCTTTTAGAATCTAAATGTAAGTTCTATACAAAAATGAGACTAGATGTCAGTGATATCGGTTATCTAATACTTACTCTGCCCCTTTGACCAGCTTTATTGTTTTTCCCTAACACTTATTTTTTCTTCTTCACTAATTCCCCAATGTCAGAATTTAAGCTCCGAAATAGCAGGGACTTTGTGTGTTTAGCTCACTGGGGTTTCCCCAGCTCTTACTAGCATACTGTATGCACTAAATAAAAATTCAATTTGCATAAATGGGTAAATTAATCATCCAATAAAATTTCTTAAGCATTCTTACAGCCAGTCTGTAATGTGCCCTGAGATGCTTTTCTTACACAAACCACAGTCTTCCTTGAATGTCACCTTACAGGATTCATTATTCATTCCATTCACATTTTTAGAGTTGCAGGGAGTTTTCATTCATTCACTCAAACATTTATGAAGCACCCACTATTTGTCAATCATTGCTTTAGTAGCTGGGGATGCATCGATAAACAAGGAAGAAAAAGTCATCTGCCTGATGAGTTTAGTCTTGATCAAGGCAGGCACACAACAAATAATAAATCTAATAATTCAGCAATTCAGATGAAATAAAAAGCTATGGGGAAACAGTAGCATAAGGGGATAAGATTTAGGCGGAGGGACTGCCTTGTTATGTTGTTTTGACTATTATATAATCATCTCAATGTATGAAAACAAATTACCAATCATGCATGTCCTTTACCCCTTTTGAGAGAGAAAACTGAAGACTTTTTCATGTAGCTGCTGCTGAAGTAAATCGAAATGAGAAAATTTTTAAAAACCAGCAAAAACACAGAGGATTGACTGAACTTCCGTAAAATGAAATAAAAATCAAAACAGTATTTATCTTGGGGCGCCTGGGTGGCTCAGTCAGTTAAGCATCTGACTCTTGGTTTCAGCTCAGGTCATGATCTCAGGGTCCTGGGATGAGCCCCACAGCAGGCTCCACACTTAGCAGGGAGTCAGCTCCCTCTGCCCCACCCCCCACTCTCCCTCTTTCCCTCTTTCTCTCTCCAAAATAAATAAATAAAATCTTAAAAAAAAAAAAAAAACCAAAGGAAATAGTACTTATCTTTTTGGTGCCTAGGATTCTGGAATTTGTCATGCATAGTGATGTGTTGGTCTCTTAAAGTGAATTAGGTTGGTGAATATTACTTTATTTTTATCCATTTGTTGTCTGTGAAAAATTTAGAGTATGGGAAAGTATATTTTTTTAAAGATTTCATTTATTTGAGAGAGAGAGAGCAAGCAAGAGAAAGCACAAGGTGGGGGGGGGCAGAGGAAGAGGGAGAAGCAGACTCCCTGCTGAGCAAGGGAGTACAATGCAGGGCTCCATCCCAGGACCCTGGGATCATGACCTGAGCCGAAGGCAGACACGTAACCAACTGAGCCACCCAGGTGCCCCTGGGAAACTCTTTTAAAACACAGGAAGAGGAGCTAGGTGTGGGGGCCATAGTTTGATCCCACCTCTGAAAGGAAGTACTTAATAAGAGCTGGACTATTGCCCTCCTTTTTTTCCTACTTGGTCTTTTACTTATTTTTAACTCCAAAGTCACACATGCTCATTGTAAAAGATAAAATAATCACATTGTACAGAGGTGTATAAAGTGTAACAGAAACATAAATAGAGCCTCTGTCCTATTTTGATTTTCTGAAAGGATACACGTGTTTATGTATACATTTTGTTTCAAAATATAAAAATACACATGTATTCAGACAGATATGTATCCCTTTGGACACAGAAATGAAGCAGACTTTCATTTTCTATCTTTTTGTTTGAATGCTGACATTAAGTATGCTTCATTTTTTTAGACAAACTATTTTTAAGATAAAAGAGATATGCAGTTATATTTCATGAACAGATCAGTGCACTCTAATATGGTTAACAGCCAGTAAAGTGTGAAGTATTTCTTTTCTAGCCAAATCCCTAAAAAGAATAAAGTTTGAGGTATAGTTTGAAAATCCAGCTAATTACGTGGGAATGACAAACCAAGAGGAACAATACACACTTCCTCCTTCTACGAAAAACTCTCCTTAGAAAGGCAGTCATTGTTTTTGGTTTTGTTTTCCCCTGACTCCATCCATAAGAACATTTATCTAATGTAGCTTTGTGTCTTATGGCTTCTTCCAGTCCCATCCCTGCCATGCTCTCTCTGAACACAGCTCTTCGGGGCCCAAGGTGCTCACCTGTTGTGTCCTCTTGCAAGCCAACATCAAAAGCCAGTTTATCAGTTGAAGACCGGGAGGTGGACAGGCAGCACAGATACTAAAAGATATAGAATCAGTAGTTGTCACTGAACATGTTTAGTCCTGTGGGAGTCTAATTCTGATGCATACTTTGCTCTCAGTCAATCTCTGCTCTATCAGTCTTTTCCTTCACATCTGGATGCTTCTGTGCAAAGCCCAGGTTCTTCATTGGGAGGTAGAATAACACTTTACAGCATTCATTAGGAGCAACGTTCTAAAGGGGATGCATCCTCCCCCACCCACCCCAGCCCTGCCCATGAAAAGACTGAGGAAATGTGTTCTGTCGGTAAAAGAAGACACCTAACTGGGGATATGTTTGTACATCTCTCACTTCATGTGATATTCATGACCATAACCAAAGGGGAACCTGATCTGACAGTTGGAAATCTTTCTTCCCAACAGAAATTGGAAAACGATTCACTCTCATCTTCTAGATTTGTTTTCATTTTTTAAAATTTGAACTCTCTGAAATCCATCCGGAACTCATTTTGGTGTGCAGCATGTCACCTCACTCATGTGTGCACGTGTGTGTTTCCCCAAGAACAATTCAACTCTTGCAACACACCCTCATCTCCTTGTATCTCCTCTCCTCCTTCGGATTCCTTAACTGAATATTCTTGGACATAAAGTTGAGGATAATTTGTCAATCCTTAAATGCATCCCAACCTCAAAAACCTTGTTAACTGGTATAAGAATGAGGACACAAGGATGAATATAGTATGAGGTCGAGATACTCTACCATCTACAGCAAACAAGTGTGCTGTCAGCAAGGACAGGAGCCCTGCAAAGAGTACTCAGAGCCAATTCCAGGCACTGAGCAAGCCCAGCTCTCCCAGAGTCACTGGACAAATTATGCAAAGCCTAGAAAATTCTTACTGGGAAATTGGTCCATCCACCTCAGTGGGTGTCTGTGAGTGTGAGGCAGCAGGAGATGAACCAATGAGGGCATAGATGTGCTGGCATATTAAGTGGAAGTCAGTGCCATGGGGATATAAAATCAAATTAACCTGGAGATTCCAATCTCTGTCTCTTAATGGCAAAACACTGTCTCCCAAGGTTATAGAAGAGGGTCCCCAAACACGTTCTTAGCCAGTGTAGGAGTGTGAATCTGACCTTGAGAAGGGCTGCCCTTGGGGGTACATGAGGTTTACAGACTTTAGATCTAAACATATTAAATGTCTGCTTTTATCCTATTAAAGCGTTCTGTGATATTTTGAAATAATATTACAATACTCGTCACTATAATTATTAACATACATTTTCTCTTCCAATAGTGTTCACTGCAACTGTGAGGTAGGTAATATAATTATTCCACTGAATGTTCATTAAGTTCCATGAGGACAAGGACATGATCTTCCTCACTACGATATACAGCACTTTGAACAGTGCCTAGCACACAGGTGCTAAATAATATTTATTGAATAAATCAGTAAAATGTTAACATGCAATTATAAGCTTAAAGAAGTTCAGCCTGGTCTCCAAGGCTGAGCAGCGTATGGGAAAGTAAGCCTCAACCTGGATCTACTGACCAAGTCCAGGCTCCTAACACGCTATGTAGAGAGAGTAGTTTTCTTAGAACAGACCCGCAAGTTTATTATTTAATGCAGTTTTTGCGTTTTGATTGGTATTAGAAATAGAATTCTTTCCATGAATTTTTAATGCATAATCGCTGTATGCAAATAGGTTGTATTTATGTATTTATCTAGTACCTAGCCACTTTCATAGAGTACATTCCTTAATTTTATTTCATATCTTACTGGTCAGCCAAGATTTCTGGAACCATTTCAGATTTTTTTGGTTTTGTTTATTTATTTATTTGAATTAGTTTTATCAAGAATCACTTTAATGTTTGACAATTAAGATTGATGTTGATTACTGATTTGACATTTATATTTTATCATGGAGAAATTAATCATCAATGCTTAGTTTTTATTAGAAATGGATGTTGAGTTTTATTAAATCCTTTTTCAGCACCTGTTAAGATGATCACAATTTTTCCCTTTTTTTTTTAATTATATTATGTTAGTCACCATACAGTACATCCCTGGTTTTTGATGTAAAGTTCGATAATTCATTAGTTGCATATAACACCCAGTGCACCATGCAATACGTGCCCATTTTTCTTATTTGATTCTATTCGTATGATAAAGCACACAAATAGAAATCATATTATCAAGTCATCGTTAAAATTACCTATACTTTTCCTATACTTCTCTGCCTATACTTTTGAATTCTATTAACCAGAATATTGTCAGATGTTCACATTGGTATTTCTGATTAAGACTGACAATTTTTTATATGTTTTGGGTATTGACATCGAGGCTATGCTTAGTCACCTGTTCTGGTGCGATTTAAATTATATCAAATTATCTCCTTCAAGAAGGAATAATCAATTATATTACACTTCCAAATGTTGGACCATCAGGTATTCACAAAAATTATATTGATGAAAAATTTAAATAATATAGAAAATGTTTATGCCACAATAGGTTTTAAAAAATCAGGATATAAGTTTAGTTATGATGAGAGACGATGGACTCTGGGAAACAAACTAAGGGCTTCAGAGGGGAGGGGGTGGGGGATTAGGATAGGCCGGTGATGCGTATTAAGGAGGGCACGTATCGCATGGTGCACTGGGTGTTATACGCAAACAATGAATCATAGAACACTACATCAAAGTTTAAAGATATACTGTATGGTGACTAACATAACATAATAAAAAATTTAAAAAAAAATAAGTTTGGTTATGTAGTAAGATCTCAATTATGTAAAAAAATTCTTAAGAACAGAAAAGATTACAATTTTTTAAAAGTCACCACACTTTCTCTCATTAACATGATCATGAAGATTTGTGTCTTCTGTAATTTCCAAATTTCATAAAATGAATATATACTGCCTTTATAACTTTTTAAAGCTTTTAAAAGAACAGAATTATATATTTTATAAAATATATAAAATAATGTATCATTTTATATACATAAAAATATACAGAAGTACACATATACCTAGATAGATAGATGGAAATGTATATGGGTATCTATACCTATAAGGACTACCCATGTGGATATAGCTTTTTCTATCTTATCTGTTTAATTCATTTAACCATGTAAGTTAATTTTCTAATAAATTAAAGATAATCAGAAATGAGAAATATTTCTTATTTGACTCTTACACCTCTCGCCTCCTAAAACCAGTCTATTAAAAGATACTAAAAATCAGGCGTCACAAATGATAGAATTGAAGGACTTCACAGGTCACCTAAGCTAACTCTTATTTTATGAATGAGAAAATTAAACAAGGTACAAAAACATTAAAGAACACATACAATTACAGAACTCATTAATACCATCACTAGAAAGGCTATTACCAACATTTCCTGATGACGTGTGTCTAAATGGACCCTATACAAGATGATATCAAAACGCCTACTCACCATGCCACTATAAGAATGGCGCAGCAATATGGCGTGTCCGTAGAGGAGTGTTCGATGACCACCACCTTGAGCGGTCTGCGGGAAGAAAAGAAAGGGTCCACAAGAAAAAAAAAAAAGAGTAAACTAAGTCAATAAGATAGTCTCTTGTTTTCAAGGAAAAGTTTAATAGGAAAGAACAAAGTAAAACTAAGCAAAGTTCTGTTGAAAGAATATTTAAACTGTAATAAGGCTATCAAGAAAATCCCTACTGTGGGGCTGGCAGCTGATCTAGTCCTCCAAGAATGAACTTGATTTTGGTAAGTACTTAGCATAATTTGTAATTATTTATTCAGAGTTATTTATTGCCTGTATTTCCCATTATTATTATTACATGATCTGCATTGGGTAGGGACTATGGTACCATATTCACCATCCTCTCCCAGGTTCCTAGCAAAATGCCTGGCACACAATAAGGATAAATATTTGTTCAATGAATGACTCTCCCTAAAACACAGAATTGATCAAATCATCTACAGGTTTAAGATTTTTTTCATGCCCTCCAACTGTTTTTAAAAAAAGAGTTCACATGTTTTATATGAAATAGAGGAAGGCTTCTCAAATCAGCATGCTTACAAATCACTAGGAGAGCTTAGGATAAAAAGTGAGGATACTAACTTGTGTATACGTTAATATCTAATACTACTATACCTCTTTTCACTCAAAAGATATCCCCCTCCCTATTGTTACACATAGTTTCTAAAAATAACTTTATTTTCATGTTATGTTTAAAAGACCTCAGGACCATTCTTAAAACAGGTATGGAAAGGTATTCAAATAAGAAAAACTGCTTTTTTAAAAAAAGGAGAATCACTTTTCTCATATACGGAGAGTAAAAGGCAAAAATCTACTTTGCAAAATTATATTCCTCCTCAGAACGAGGCCCTCTTTAAAAAGTACCTTCATTTTTTAAATAATATGCTTGATTTAGTGTGGCTAAGGACAACTGTATTCACCTTGTCTGATCTGGATCACTCTGAGAGGAGCTTACCTTTTCCTACCACATGTGGGCTCTAAAGCCATAAAATACTCCTGACCTTGAATAACACGCAACAGTCACACCAATCAAAACAAGATTTTTTTAGAAATGAAGGACAAGGCCTTAGATTTAACCCAAAAGTGGCAAGTGCTCCTTTTCCTCTAAAGCTTGGCCTACAGAGTTCACTTATATATTACATACACACACATACACACACACACACACACACACATAAATGTTCAAATTGGTTAAGCTAATGCAGATACTTAGTGTCTGAGTTTTCTTTCAACTATAGATTTTACACAATTACAGAATTATAGATATTTACACTATAGATTTCCGCACTACTTAGATACAAATTCATGCCGCAGATTTAGTTTTAATAGAACTCCCGTGAAAGTATGCAGACAGCCCACACTACAGTAACTCTGTTACTTAACAGAACTCTGTTAACACCAAGTGAAGGCAATTTCTGTCACAGGGTCTGCAATATGTTTCTTCTAACTTGTCATTTTAAAAGATACTACTCTGGCGCTGAATCAGAGAAAAAATGTGTAATTTCCACTCTTGAGCAGACTGGATAACCTGTTCATTCAACAAACATTTATCAAAAAAATTATGTATGCGAGATGCATTCAAAGAGGTACCTTGGTTCTTTTCTGTGTTTTTTTGGTCAATCCTGTTAATTTTTTTGTTAAATTTGGCCTGCTCCTTGCTTTAACTGAAGTGAGCAAATATTTAGGGACTTCCTCTGTTGTAGGGAATTTCTGGTAGCCATTTCTAGGGTTATCCCTTCCAGATTCTACAACAGTGTGCCTTGTGTGGACTGTTGGAATCCCCTAGAGCAATTTCAATGAGAAAAAGACCATCACTGCTGGGTGATATCCCAAGCAGTTGTAGTTCAGGATGGCGGAACAAAGGTCCATTTTCCCTTTTGCCCCCCAGACCCAAACCTATAAGCACTCAGCTATAGGACCATTATTGCGCTATGAGAATCCCGCTAGGACCAACTAGATAGGAGTTACTCAAACTCATGGAGCAGGAAGCTCAAGGCTGGCCTGCCTCCCAAGACCACACACGGGAAAAGATAACCTCGGCATTCCTTTGAAGTTAGCGTGTTCACTGCTAACACATGGGTAAAGTGAGCAGGCCTTGCAATTGCGCCATTGGAAAAAGAGGTAGAAAATTAAATTTTACATAAGGCGAATACACTTTCAATTCACACTAACGCCGTCTATACTTTAACTGGTCCTGCTGATTCTCCAGCATTACAAGAAAGAAAGTTTTGTACTCGGTCCTATTCATTCAAAAACCGTTTATTTGAAGGCTACTGTCAGAGGTTCGATACACCTGATGCCAAGGGTATCATGCATAATAAGTCACATCATATTTCCTTCTGCATTGGGAATGAACGTTTTCTCTGAAAACCCTAAGTATTTTATTTGCTCAACAATTATATACTGGATCCCATGGAGTTTCCTTCGAGTATTTGCACACTAAGAGCAAAGAAAATGAAGTTAAAGCTTTAACATCCAAATAATGGTGTGCTTCTTAATGCCTCCAACTATGTGATGGATTATCAGATCCTTTCTGCACAAGTAGTACCTGAAACTTACATGTCCTTGAAGGACATTTCCAAGTGTGACTTAGGCCCTAAGAGTTCCTGAAAATGCAGCTGTCAATCACCGTAGCCCCGCCCCACCCCTGGGGTTGCTAGAGCTTGTGCTATTGGCTAGTGAGCTGGCCCCAGGCAGAACCAGGATCCAGCAGTCAGCTTCTGCTAGAGGACTGTGGCCTCCTGCAGTGAGGGGGTCTATGTGCAGGAGCTGCTACCCTCTTAGGGAAAACAACTGTCATCTCCAAACTCCGTATTTCTGATGCTGGAGAGCTAAGCATCAGTTATTAAAAGGTAAAATCTGACTTTTTGAAAATAACAGTTAAAAACCTGCTTTCAGGGGCGCCTGGGTGGCACAGCGGTTAAGCATCTGCCTTCGGCTCAGGGCGTGATCCCGGAGTTCTGGGATCGAGCCCCACATCAGGCTCCTCCGCTATGAGCCTGCTTCTTCCTCTCCCACTCCCCCTGCTTGTGTTCCCTCTCTCGCTGGCTGTCTCTATTTGTCGAATAAATAAATAAAATCTTTAAAAAAAAAAACCTGCTTTCATTTCTGTGTGTGTGTTTGGTCCCCAGGCCCCCTGAAATGACTGACAGGGTGAATGGTACACAGCAGAGTAAAAAACAAGAGCTCATGAGCTGCAAGTGGGTAAGAGAGTCCAGAACACATTCCAACGTAAGCAACGCTGCTGAATGTGCTCTAAACCAGCCTCGCTCTACGCAAATTATCTTAATATCAATTTAGTATTAATAGGCATCCCTACGCCTCTAGCTTGCCAGGACCTTGCCGAAGATGTCCGATGAGGGGACCCATGTTATAAGTAAAAGCTCTGATGTAAATGCGTCTACATTTATGCTTATTCAGAACAATATGCAGTCGATGGGCATAATTTATTCATCTCTTATCCTCTGTGGGACGGAGGACAAATAGGATCCCTGTAACTACATCTGAAGTATTACTATTAGAACTTTAAAATGTAAGAGCAGAAAAGTATAAAACATAAAACCATAATAGCAATGACTAAGATAAACTAAAGGGCTTCATACACAGATAAAAATTGGCACTGTGTTTCTGTTGTTTGGGGTTGGTTTTTTTTTTTTTTCTTTTTAGCTCTGTGTTCTTTAAATATGTGTTTGTGTTATATATTGGCTTATTAACATGTCACTAGTATGGCTGCTATTTAAAGCTATCTAATTTACTAACCACATAATATCTAAATATTCTGTTTTGTTTTTGTAGGGTTTTTTTTTCCGGTACAGAAATGCTATGTTAACAAATGGGAGACATTCCTCATCATTCCAGGCCCTTATTATGCAAACATTGTTTTTTTTTTAAAAGTCAGACTACACAACTTCTCCACAGCCCTTGACTGCTATGACATAACATACCATTTTAGAAGTAAAACAATGAAATCTTAACAGGAATTTATTCCTGAGGGTAATACTTAGCTAAGCTGCCAAAATTTAAAACAACAGACAACGAGGATAAGAAATTTGCATCAGAGAACTTCTTTCATTGTGTTCAGATGTTTAAGCAGAGAAGCTTTTCAATTTACCCTGAAATACTAAAACTTGAGAAATGAGTTGTTCCGGGGAGAAAAATAGAAAAATATCTCCACACTTAAGCTTTCAAATCATCTGAGAAAAATGCAAACATGAATGGCTCAAGATCAACCAGAGCTGCAACCAGTGCAGAATTACGGAGCCTGGTCTTCTGGTCAACCCGTGGGTCCCCCAGCAGGGGAGATACTCACAGTCCTGCCGTCTGTAATAGTGAATCACATAGCAGGTTCACAGGATGACTGTAATTATTAATGAGAAGTCTGGCTTCAGTGCAAAATAAACGTGTCTGACAAAGCCAGTTGAACATTGTCAAAACAGCCATGTGGCACTGGATGGCTTACTTCTGATGGGGTCTTAAGCAAAAGCCTCTGGGGGTCGGGGGCACATCTAAGGTCAATGCAGTACTGACCAACCATTGTGCCACGAGCACAAACGGGCTCCCACCATAAGGAAGCATCTGTCTGGTTCTAGGAGGTTAAATGATGCCTGTCCAGGTATGAAACCCAAAGCAAATCATGACTGAAAGGTGACTGCTGAAGAAAATTCAGCATCTTTTCCCTTTTAAGTGGCTTAAATTACTACAATTTCATGCATATGCCCTCTGCTCAGATGTTTACTCAACGCAGGTAAGAAAATAAGCCACTGCGCTTCTGGCTTTGCAGTGAAAAGGAATTAGAGCCTAATTAAATTATTTTAGGTGTGCTACCTGGTTTAAATTGATTCTGCACATTATCTTGCTGTTTGCATTGACTTTTATATGATCTGCTCTCATGAAAGAGCTTGGAACAGAAGTTTCAGGTAACTATTCCATTCACCCTCTTCCAAGGGGAAGTAGATGGCATTGGATAAGGGATTGATGTGATAAAATGGAAGGGTGATAAAAGGAGTACAGTAAATGCAGATTTGGCAAGAAACGCTGAATTATTCAAACCCAGTTTCATTAGTTATCTGTTAATATTTGCAAGGAGAGGATATATTCGGGTTTTGCCGCTATTTATACCATTGTGCCAACTAAAATGCTTGTTTCACTATGTTTAACTAAGTGGTTAATGTCCTGTCTCCCCAATGTTATAATTAGTATCTTGTACTGAAAACTAATAGCAGCAGTTATTTGAAATTTTGGAAAATGTCTTGTGTCCTTGTTGACAGATGGCTTCAATGAAGGCTCAGCTCTGTCAGCCCATCCAAACTGTGAAATTCCTAATGTTCAGGAAGAGGTCCAGTTGTCAGGTCCCCACAATGTTCCTGGTTCAGAGTTTCGGAAAATATATAGGACAGGCTTAGCAAAGTAACTTCATGGACTGACACGAACACTCTGCTTCCTTCTTTACATGCCACCTTTTTATTTTTTTAAGATTTTATTTATTTATTTGAGTCCACCTTTTTAATCTACATCCAGAATTTTGATTTAACAGGCCTTATAGTTTATATCTTTTTAAATGATATTCCTTTGAATTTTTAAATTATATTAAGCTTTTACTAAGTGAATACAGTAAGTTTCTCTATATACTGTTTCTTGGCTTTTAGGATAAAAAATTATACTTCATGAATGTTATATGAGAAATAGGATAGGTAGGTAAAAATGAAACAAAAAAAAATTCTAGTTTATGTGTCAAAAGAATGACATTCTACTCTTCCCCTTCTTCTTCTGCATATTTTCTTCAAAAACATGACCATGTACTTTACTCTCCTCTTCGAGTTTGTCTCCTTTTAAAACCTTTCCATTTTTCTAATTTGGTTAAGAAATGAAAAGGAGTTAAATTATTTTCACTTCTCCCAGAGTAGGTAATTCGATAGTAGCTTTTTGGTGCCTCTTCTAATTTCCCAGAGTAGAAATCTCCTTCTGTACTCATGCAAGACAGCTTAAAAACAAAACAGTCAATATAATCCACAGAGTGAAAACTCTTTCCTTTTTTTTTTTTTTTTAAGTAGGCTCCACACCCAGCATGGAGCCCAAGGTGGGGCTTGAGCTCACAACTCTGAGATCAAGACCTGAGCTGAGATTAAGAGTCGGATCCCAAGCGAACAAGTCACCCAGGCACCCCACCCCTCCCCCTACTCTCTGAGTGAAAACTCGAGAGGAAAGCTGTTGAAAAAAATATATGTTTTAACAGGAGAAATTCCTAACAATGGCTAAATAGAACTTAACATGTTACAATATGACCCAAGATACCAAATGTCGTTCATTAAGCTGTCAAATCTAAATGTGTGATTTATTTATTTAAATTTGCAAGTTCCAAAATTTGACTTACTGACTTGAAAATGTGAAAAGTGTCATGAATTCAAAAATAAACAAATACCTGTAACCAAACTTAAAATGCACAAATTATTACCTACATAAGAGATGGTCCAATGGCTTACCTTCATCATGAATTTCTGTAGGGGCATAAGGAAAAGAGAGAAAATATTAAATACACATTATTTCAAAGGCTTGTATTTTAAAATACATCTTATTTATAAAGATTCCACTGTTTCAGATGGAGTTATGTGAACAATAAGCATAAAAACCACACGCACTGTGGTGTCACAAGGAAATTTAACATCAACTACATGCTAAAGAAAAGCTGTGGCAAGCAAACTCTTTAAAAATGACTTCACATGAGTTCTTCCTGTTCGTGTGAAAACATGCTTCTCTACTTTAATGTGTGATTTCATTTACAACATAGCCAAGCACCAAAAATCCAAAGGTAAAATCTCAAAAATTATACTCTGAAAATGCTTTAAAATTTTTTTGATTTCATCTTTTGCATAAAAATGCCATGATAGAAACAGCAACCCAACGAAGTTTCGTAAAAAGAGTGGATTAGAAGCAGGTAAGGTGGATTGTAAACTAAAATGCTGTGATAAGCTGCTCATAGTTCATGCAAAAGAACACTAAGCAAGTCCTACGCACTGCATATTGTGAGATGTGGATTTCAAAGAAAAATCACAAAAACTTCTTTTTCCCTTAAAATGACACAGCCTCATCTCATGATTTACATAAATGATAATAGCTCTTTTTTGCTTCGAAAACATAATATGTACATGGCATTTCTTCATTTTCCTTTAGACCCATAGAGTTTGACGCCCTCTTCTTAGGAGAAGCACACAGATGAAAAAGAGCTAAGAAGGAAAACGATATTATATTTCCAAACATAGGGTTAAATTTAGTTGTCACAGTGTGTAAGCCCTACAGAGAAAGATACACATATTTACATTCATTTTAAAGAAAATAGCAAAGGGAAGTTTTCTAACACAGATATTTGTAAATACCACAGTAATATTCCTGAAACATACATGCATAGTAATTTATATATAATCAAATTGCAACTCTACTGTGACTGGGTTTTTTTTTTCACTTTTAATATTATAATTTGGTTAAAGTTTTATTTATTTAAGTAATCTCTACACCCAACATGGGGCTCAAACTCACAACCCCAAGATCAAGAGTCGCACGCTCTTCTGACTGAGCCAGCCAGGCACCCTTGTGCTATTATAATTTTAAGGAAAAAGTGTAAAGAGCCATTTCATTCTTAGCTTTAAAAATATAGGCTGTTTGGTTACATTTTTGTAGGTGATATCAATGGTAAATGACATGAGAAAATTTGTTTTCCATGAGGAAACTGGCCAATCACATCCTAAATGTGATCTCTGGTGATATATAGCTATCACTACATGAGGAATTAGGAAAAAGTCATTTACAAGCTATAATTCAAAGTAAAACAAAAATCCAAACTTTTGCTACAGATCATGGTTTATGACAGATACTTAATTCATGAGTTTTTTTTAATTGATCTAGGTTTTGGAGACTTTTCCTTGAGAAATGTTCTCAGCCAATTTTTTCAGTTATCTCAGGTTAAACTACTTCAGGACTGTAGTAAATAGAAAAAAATAATGGTCAGGGGAGTCCGAGGTCTGCTATTCACAGATTCTAAGTTGTGTCTAACTGCAAGAAGGGCAAGTCACAGGAGAGAATAATCCAGATATAGGGTAAAAGAGAACAAAAACTGAAAATCAGCAAAGGCCGAAATATCCATCTGTAGACTGAGAAAGAACAGCAGGTGTAATAGACTCACATTATCAAAAGATAATCAGAAACATGAAAGGCTTAGTGGCATTACTGACATTAACTTTTCGTACAAATCATCTGTTGGTCCATTTGGCTGAAGGGCTAGTGATAACAAAGTGGTAACATTGTGAGAAATTCAAAACGGATCATTCAAGGGCAAAAAAGGAAGTAAGATACATTAAAACAAAAAGGATAAATATGTTATTTTAATCTCAATGTAAACACTGCATAGGTATGATAAAAAGCAACAGAAAAGTAACAAAAATCATTTAAACATTGCTGACATGATAAAAAAGAAGAAGAAAGAAAGAAAGAAAGAAAGAAAGAAAGAAAGAAAGAAAGAAAGAAAGAAAGAAAGAAACCCATGCATAAAGATAAATATTGAAGAGGACAGGCTTGATGTAGGTTAGAAGAATATCACCTTATGCTTACAAGTTTACACTTATTTATCTCCCTCATGGAAAGATAATTAGATAAAAGCTAAAATTCTATTAGACAAGATACAGAAATGCAGGAATACAAACACAATTAGAGCCCAGGCACCAACATGGACTGACACTGCTTTCTGTCTTACAAGAGACTGGTAGAGGATGAAACCCAAAGGGGGAGATTTTAGTTCTTTAGGGTGAAGTTGCAAGTAACCGTACCCCTCAATGTCCCCGGTTTAGTGTAATTACTTCAGAATTGGCAGTCAGATGAAGCTTCGAATGTGACCGAGAGTGGAGGCGTACCACGCATCACGCAAAATAAACGTGAACCAGCAAGAGAAATAGCACTTCTTTCACTTTAACTTCAACAAAGATGGCCCCGGGGGTCTAATGGATGGCAAACTCAAGCAGAATAAGAAGAGTCTTCCGTCTAGAAGAGTATGTCATTTGATCTAGCACATCAGAAAGACCTCAGAGATTTTCTTAGCATATGCAAATGATCATGAGTAGAAAAACAAATCAAATAGCAATACTCCACTCTGAAAATTGTAATCAAACACCGGACATCAAGAGAATGCATAATTACATTCAATCTGCTGCTGGTATAAAGAAACAGTGATTCAGGTGATGTAAAAAGCTCCTCCACCATAATTATGCCTTTCAGTTCAACCTGGAGTTTTTTAAACTGTTATTTCAATTTTGTGAAATGACAGTTGATTAAAAAAAATTAATACTTCTGTCTATGGACCTGTTTTAGAAGTTTTAAAAGAACTTTTCTGAAATGCCTTTTTAAAAATTATATAGATATAGAATTAGCACAAAATGAAAACTGGGGGGCTTATCACTAAGGAGAATTATCCAATATGACAATCTAAGAGACTAGTGCAAAATTTTGACTCAGGAGTCCTTTTAAGATGAAGTTTCCATTAGAGGAATGAAATGTCCTACTCTGCACACAAGCTATCCATCGAATGTCACCTCACGGGTCACCTTCTCTCCACGTCTCAAGATGCTAGGATTTCTCCATAATCTTTCAACTGGTAACCTCTACTTTGTGAGTGAGGATCCATCTGGTAAACTTCATTAAGTCGAGAAAAGAAAAAGTTATTTAACCACCAAAGATTTGGGGTTATTGATGGCTATTTTTTTTTAACTGGAGTCTACCTGACATGCAATGTTGTATTAGTTTCAGGTGTACCACATATTCATTCAACAGTCCATACATTACTCGACACTCCCCGTAATAAGTGTAGTCACTCTACATTACTACAACTTTACTGCCTATATTCCCTGTGCTGTGCTTTTCATCCCTGGGACTTATTTTATAACTGAAAGTCTATACGCCTTAATCCCCTTCACCTATTTCACCCATCTCCCCCCTCACCTCCTCTCTGGCCGCTACTAGTTTGTTCTCTGCATTTATGAGTCTATTTCTGGTTTTTGTTATTGTTGTTTGTTCATTTGTTTTGTTTTTTAGATTCCACATATAAGTGAAATGATACAGTATGTATCCAAGACTTACTTATCATAATACCCTGTAGGCCCATCCACATTGGTGGCTGTTTTAAGTTAATGTTCCCAACATATTTCAGGGAACAAAAGAAGTTTAACTCCAAGTTCCAAGTGTGTATCAATATAGACTATCTACTAGGATATATGGATATACATTTGTAAAAACAAAACCCTCAACTATTTCCCTTATGATGACTACATTGTATGTAAATGCTTAACTTTCTAGGGATCCCCCTAGAAAATAAGGGTCTGTGAAATGCCTTCTCGTTATCCAAGACTGAACTGATGGACAGACATGTTGACTGTAGGCCCAGAAAACATCTAAAAGGGGCTCAGCTTCCAGCCCATGAAAGAGCAATGGTACCTGTAATGATAAAGCCCAGGGCTATGCGAGGCTACGTGTCATATTAATGACGATCCCTGGCATCTAGTGATATGGGCATGCTGGTATCTTTTAAAAAATTCATTATATTTTGGGGGGCAGATCGATAGTAATGTTGTCATTTTCATCCTACTGACAAGTCTGTCCAGGCAGGGTTTAAATGGACTGCCTTTTCTTTTGAGTGTAATGGGTTTGACATATATGTGTGTGGAATTATCTAGGTCTTCTTGAGAAGGGTACAGGGAAATAAATGATTCTGATAAGCTACTCTAAATCCTCCCATTTTCTCTCTCACACACGTATTTGTAAATCACTCAGCTGCATGAACATCCAAAATGCAAAGTAGAAGAATTATCTAGGGTTTTCCTCTTTGCGTAGCTTGTCTCGTGAAAAATATTTCTTAAATCAAAAACAAAAAAATTGACCCCTACACAGAAGATATGGATCATAAGGACCTGAAGATACATAAAGCCTCACCTGTGCTCAGACCACCCCCTACGTACAGAACACTGTGTACACCAAGACACAGATGATTCTATTCTTTTTCAGATCATTCCAAACAGGAATGAACATTGATAACAAGAGAGCATTTCACAGACCCTCCCATAATAGCACTTGCACATGAAAACACATTATTTTTTGAAAACTGCTACTGAGTTAGGAACATTTGAAAGAATTTTTTATTTTAACAATTACAACGGCATCAATGTATTCTTGAAAAGAGCAAGTAAATATATGAGACCTTATTCGGTCTATAGACAATGCTTCACACATAAAAATATCACACTACTTTCCATCCCTTCTCCCCAACTCCACCTGTGACCAGCAATCCCAGGCCCCGTGTTAGAGACCAATGCTATGGGTTAGACATGCCAGAAGGCTGGGGTGGAGTAGCAGAAAATAACAGGCAATCAATCACCTGTTAATCCAGAACTCACCAACGTCATTCTCCCTTGGTGCATGAAGAGCAGCATTTGATTACTCAATAGGTTCATTATTAAATGCAAAATACTCAAAGATGCTCAGAGAGACACTGGGAAACAAGTGCAGAGAGGAAAGGAGGGAGGAAGAGATTGATTAAGACTGATTGATTGACCTTGGATGAAGCTATCCAGAATCATGCTATCAGAAAATGTATAAAGAAGCCATCTTAATTTCCATATATATTTAAGTTTTAGAATGCTCCTAAAGGTCCTCAGCTGGGGTTGTTAATGGACTACATAGTTAAGTATAACAGTGTTAAAGTAGGACACCTGTCTCAGAATGAAGTGATGGCAATTACAGCCACAGGCTAAACCACACTGTTATACCACCTAAGCACAGACACCAAAGGGATGGCTGAAAACCCACTTGCAGCCCTTGGTGGACCCCCAGTTCTGGTCTTCCATAAGTAGATGGGGAGCAAAGAGATGGTTTCTGGGAGGGAAGTTTTGGTAGGCTCAGAGTCCTGCTCTCCCCCATGCCCAAGCCTGCCCTCACCTCAAGCCTAGCGAGAGTGGCAGGGACACCTGTGTCCTCAGGAAAGAGGACACTAGAGACGAGCATCTGTGCCTGAAGATCAAGATGAAGAGACAGGCTGGTAGGCTGTGTCAGCAGAGCGCAGGGCTGCCGCCAGAGGTGGGCTTGCTCCAACAAGCAGACCAGCTGTCCTAGAAAGAGCCAGCCTGCGGATGTCCGTGATGCCCCCAAGAGACCTTAGGACAAGGCAGTCATCACCACCGACCAGCTGAGGGACAACCGGCTGCAGCAGCAAGAGAACCACAGGTCAGATTTCTGGTGATGGGCACTCCCCAGAACACCCTCCCTAATGCCCCCAAAGAGGGTCAGCTCTAACACCCGACATGATGAAGGGCACTGCCATCAAGAATGACTTCCTGCCAACTCTCCTCTTCGCCCATGTTCCTGCCGCACCCGGAGAGGGACAGGAGCTCTGGACAAGGGGCAGAGGTGTGAGAAAGCCAGCGGCGTGAAGTGAAGGCAGCTTCCCACAGCCCCTTCTCCTCCAGCCCTCCCGCCTGGGGCAGCCTGAGCCCCAAGACAAGTAATGTGCATGAACTTCAGACTTCACCTCATACACAGGATTGGGCGATTTTATTACCAAAATGCGACTTTCTTGACTTGAAATGACTCAGGGGTGTCTCATGGTCTGAATGTAGGAAAGGTCATGGGACCCATCCTAATTTAACCAGTGGGACATTGGTGAATAAGCCCCACAGAGCAGGTAGATAGGCAGGGGGTTAATTTGTTTTCTGTTATCCTTCAAGGTACCTGTCACAGAATTTCAAACTTCTAATGACAAATGCATGAGATTTGAACTACATAGGTCTTCAAAGAAAGAAAGAGCTCAAATCTAAAATTTACTGAGTCATTGACTCAGAGTGATTATCAGTTTTCTCAAACAAATTCAGCAGGGTATTTTAATTATATGATACCTAAATGACAGTATATTCCAGCATCAATGTTTTATTATTAATATATGGTAATATTTTAGAACAAGAAAGGACCAGTCCAGATTCTAGCCCTACAGCCAAGATTACAGTCCACAGAGAGCCTACATAGGGCTGATAGGGTGAGGAACTGCATGATTTTCCAGCTCAATATTACTTCCATTACTTTCTGAGAATCAGAAAGAGATTCTGCAAAGATTTACAAATAAACTTAATTTTGAGATGCGAAATTGTAAAAAAAAATAAAAGAGAAAAGCCACATAGGGAGGCAGCTCAAAAGTAACCAGTTACACAGAGGAAGAAAGGGGGATACTTACAGACAATGGCAAAGGGGGTTTCTATTTGTGTGGGCATCCTATTCCCAGGAGATTTAAAAGTGGTTTGAACGGTTGGTTCAAGAAAAAGAGATCTAGATACAGCACAGAAATAGTGTAAGGGAAGCGAAGGGGTACAAAGATGAGAAAACACAAAGAGACTTGTTTCAGGATGGCTGATATTGCCGGGGGACCCAAAAAGGTGACAAACATGTTCTGAGAAACAGGCTTTCGTTACCAAGAAAAGAACAATGTAAAGCGTGGATCAGAACTTTAACTACAGGCACAGAAGATACGAAATTTCAAAACAAAAACAAATTGAACAAAATTAGGAATAGTTGAGCTATGAATAGATAATGAATTTAAATTGTTGCCAGAAATATAATATAGAAGCAATGGCTCTCAAAGTCAATACACAGGTGTCATCATCATGGAAATGGCCACTTATTAAAAAAAAAAAAAAGAAAGGTTTCCATGAATATAAAGGGATAGAGTAAGTGCAAAAGAACCATGATTCACAAAAAGAGGTGAACGTGTACTCGTTTGAGAAACACCACTGAAAGTCTCCTGAAAAAGTAGCCAAATGTTCACAATATGGGGACTATCAAAAGAATTAGATCCCAGAATCAGGAAAAATAATAAAGATAAAATGAAACCCATTCGTTAAGTCAACATTAAAAAGTCATCCTCTTAAGTCACAAAGCAAATAAACACAAAACAATACAACAATGAAAATAATGCAATATGCCTCACTGTTTTGCATGCTCTGGAAAAAAGCGGATTGGGAACATCAGTGTTGGTGAGACTCTAATTCCCATTCAGAACTATTCGGGATATTCAGGGTCTTCAGGACTGGAAGGATCCTTCTCCCTCCCTCTCTTTTTAAGAGAAGAGGAAAGTGACACCAATGTGGTAATGTGACCACTTCACACAACTGGTCACAATGTTGGTCCAGACTTAGCCTCCAGAATCCTGCGACGGCACCTTTCCTCTCCTGTCATTCACCCTTGCTTTTTAAGATTACAGTCATACAGATAACAAACCGTTCTATAGTACCTGGAAAAATAGAGGAGCCAAGAAGTAGGACTTGAAATAGTCAAGTGTTTTGGATGAGAGATATACAATATTAATAATGAAAGCCTTCCTTTGATCAGAAGCATATCATAATCACAAAGCCACTGATAGAGCCGCTTATGCTTCTAAAGTATGGAGAGGATCTCAGTCTACCTCATTTCAGATGAAGAAAAACCAAACACTCACAAGGTTCTAACTAGAGATCAGTAAAGTATTGGTTCATTGCAAGACAGCAGTTAGTTTGAAGACTCAGAGTCCAAGCCACGCTGGGAGCAAAGCAGAGAGATTAGAAGCAACAGCAAACATGCACTCGCTTAGATCACAATTTCTTTGTAGATACATGGAAACACATACCCATTTTTCCACATCAACTTGCTGTGGAAAGAAAAAGCCAAAATAAATAATAAGCAAACAAACAAATACCATGTAACATTTCAATTAATGTCACTTAAGTAAACTGAAATGTGGTCCCTGCACCAAAATCTACTTCCAATTCTCATGGATAATAAAAGTATCCAAAATTTTCATTAATAACATTGAAACTCCTCAAACAAACAAAAAGAAAACTCAATTAATTTAGTAATGGGAACTTCTAAAGTTCTTAGGCTAGAAAAGCACCAGGTACATGAAATAATAATAATCCAACATATTCAAAAGCAAACATGAACCTTCACCTAATTCTCAAACCTAACAGGCCTCCCGATTTAGGGATGCCTATTCTCCTCTAAGCATCTATTTAATGAAAAAGTTCACTTTAGAAATACAGCATCTAACTATAAAAATCTTTCATGTAATATAAAATTTCTCTTACTCCAATCTTCCTAATATTGTATAAAATGTCACAATATAACAAAAGGCATGCCTTGCCAAATAATCCTGAAATTATATCAGCATCCTCATAATCATTATGTGATTCTTTAAAAAACTGAATGAATATAATTATACTCCAAAGTGTAAAATAGAATAAAAAAACCATACATCAACAAAGACTGTCTTCTACAATGCCCTCGGATTCCTAGCAAATCAATCAGAACAAAAATAAAATAAAATAAAATAAAATAATAAAATAAAATAAAATTCAACACTGAGGGGCATACTCTGTCTCAGAGCTAAGTTTCCATGCCCCACCACCCTTCTCTAACACATATGATTGGTGTCCTGTGACACTTGGAGGATTGCTTCAGATTTTTCATACATTTATTTGTAACCATTTCCCTTAGAAAAACCATTAATCAAGGAAGAATCTAATGCTATTGAGGCTGAACTGTTGGGCCATAGCTAAGAATCTGCCTCCCTTGGGAAGCAAGCTCCTAGGAGCAAATGTGCATAAAATATACAGAGTGGTTATTTGTAAGATATTATAAAGTGATATAAAAATATCAACCTAAATATGCAGGTGGAATTGTTTTGAAGCCCTGGTGAAATTCAATCCACTTAAATTTCTTGTAATAGAGCACTTTGATTTATTTAACAATTTGGTTCATCCTCTGAAAAACCTGGTCTAAGCCTCCTCCCAATCTTTGCATTTTAAACACACATTAAGAAAGACAAATTTACTGAACGGGAAAGGCCTGGTTTTCACTAGACGTTTTTAAGGGATTTGGCTGTGATATAAAGTTCAAGTCCTCATTTTAAACGTTAACCTATTAGAGTGATGAATTTATTTCTCTGGATTCTGGGGCAAAGGGAAGCAATTTAGTCAGTTATAAAATAATTGCCATTTACTTTTCTACCTCCAAAAGGACAAATTCTTATGTTTATTGTCTTTCAAAAACAACAATTCAAGGAAATGTGAAATGATTTCCTTTAAATATTTGTCAGGAAAAGAATATGCCATTTCAGTGACTTCAATCATTAGCAAAGACATTTTATTAGCCCATCATTATTTTCACTCCTAAATGTTAAATGTTCTCTTTCTCACACCCACGCACACACACACGCACACGCGCGCGCTCACACACACACTGGCATCAGTGAAAAAATAAGGGGTTGCAGGATTTTTCTAGAAGAAAGAGAACTTATAATCAAGAGTCATAACTACGATTAGTAGAAGTTCTTTAATGATGTATATTTACAAAGAGAAACCGTTCTTAAGTAGCAAGAATTAGTAGTAGCAGTATAACAAACTCAATATCCCAGTACCCAAAAAAAGGTTTAGCAACAGCATGTGCCGTGGATGAATTATCAGATCAACACACACAACAGGACAAATGGCCCACAGATTTACAAGCCGAAAGTGCAATAAAGTTGTAATTATGCATAAGCGATGCAGAAAGATTTCATGACACATTTCTTATTAATGTTAACAAGAATCATTTCATTAAATGCCTGCAAATGGTAAAGAGGAGAATGATTTCTGTGGAGTTAATTGAGGAAGGGAAATTTAAAGTTCACAATAACCTTGATTAATTTTATAGTTTAAATAATTACCAAATCCATAAAGCATATAAGACAAATGAACATTCTTTCTGATCATTTATTATTCAAACATTTGAGATTTTTAAAAAACACAGAGATTTCATTAATTTAGAGAAAATAAATATTTCAATATCTCCAGGAAATTATATCAAATATTCTATCATAATAAAACTAAAGAAAGGGCAACCTCATTTTTCAAATAGAACAAAACTTCCATTAAGAAAAACAAAAATTAAATTCCAACCTGATTTAGCAGAGAGGACAGGAGTTAAAAATATAATACAAAAGTGGGGGGCCTGGGTGGCACAGCGGTTAAGCGCCTGCCTTCGGCTCAGGGCGTGATCCCGGCGTTATGGGATCGAGCCCCACATCAGGCTCTTCAGTTATGAGCCTGTTTCTTCCTCTCCCGCTCCCCCTGCTTGTGTTCCCTCTCTCGCTGGCTGTCTCTATCTCTGTCAAATAAATAAATAAAATCTTTAAAAAATATATATATAATACAAAAGTAATTAATTCTAAATTATATCATTATATGAAAGATGGAATATTCATATGGCATCTCTATTTTTATATTCATATTTTAATTAATACATTTAGGACATATTAACATGAACTAGTCCATAACCTTAAAAAAAATTGGCAGATTCTTCCAAATTGCCTAACTCATTTTACTGTGTAAGGTGAAGTATTTTATTGTTATTAAATCTATAAGCCACCCATTAAGTAGTTACTACATGCCACACTTTGAACTAAATGCCTTACATGTAATCTTACTGTCTGCATTTACAATAACAAGAAACAAAGGACATATAAACGAGTTACAAACACAATGAAAAAAAATGTTACTTAGCTACTAAATAATGGAACTTGACCTGAAATTGGGTCTCTGACTTCAAAGCCCCACACTCCCATGCCACTACCAGGTACACCATATGCAAGTTACATCATCTTTTTTCCCTCTTTTTTTTTTTTAAGATTTTTGTTTATTTGAGAGAGAGAGACAGAGACAGAAAGACAGTGCACACGAGCAGGGGGGAGGGGCACAGGGAAAAGGAGAAGCAGTCTCTTCACCAAGCAGGGAGCCTGATGCCACACTCGATCCCAGGACACTGGGATCATGACCTGAGCTGAAGGCAGATGCCCAACCCACTGAGCCACAAGTCTCTTTCGTTTCAAAACTTTATTCCTCATTTAATTTGAAATTGCTCTACAGCCAATTTCTTCTGGTAAGTGCCACCCAATACAATGTGTTCACATCAAGACAAGAAAAAGTAAAATGTACCTAGAGATTTTTTTAAGTAGGCTCCGTGCCCCATCTGGACCTCGAACTCATGACCCTGGATCAAGAGCCAGCTGCTCTAGGGACTGAGCCAGCAAGGTGCCCCAAATTCTTGTAACATCAAAGATGTTATTTAGTTTCAGTTGTTCAAGGCATGTTTGGTTTTCTGCATAGATATATTTCTAAATAATTACACTGCAACAATAAAGCATTCCTCATGAATATACAGTTTTTAATATCAAGGCATAACACAAAAAAGTAATTAAAATATTTAATGCAAGCCTACAATCTACTACCGTGCTGTTAAATTTTTTTTAAGTAATAAATTACAGAAAAGTGAAAAGAAAAAAAATGTTCTACCCTATGAATAATTCTCCACCACACAGGCTGTTTATTATTAAGACTGCAAGGGAGGGGGCGGGGACATGAAAATTTGCACACTGTGTTCCTGGATTCAAAATATGATGAAGTCATCTAGATTTTTTAAAGTAAATTATGATTTGGAGAGGCCATGTTTTTAGTGAATATAATGAGTTCGGAAAAATATCTAAGTCATGAGTATATAGTTTGCTGAAATTTTACTGAGTAAACAAACCCATGTACTCAGCACCCAGATCTAATTATAGGACACTACTATGACCTAGAGGTTAACTTCACATCCTCCCTAAAGGTAACCATTATTCTATCACTATTAATTAGTTTTGCCTTTTCTTATTTTGAAAATAAAGACTATGTTCTTTTTATCTAGCTCCTTTCGCTGACAGTAGGTTTATAAAATTCATCACATTGTCACATGTGGTAGTAATTAATTCATTTTCCCAGCTTTATAACATTCTATTGTATGAACATATCACAATTTACTTACCCTTTGCTGCAACTTGGAAATGGAACTACTGAAATTTTCCCCCCATTTTTCAAACCAGTCTGACCCAAACAGTAAAAATCCAAAATAAACTACTTGGTTTTGCATCACTCGGCATCAGGGAAATACAAATCAAAACCGTGATGAGATACCCCTCACACCAGCCACAATGGCTAAAATTGACAAGTCAGGAAATGACAGATGTTGCCGAGGACGTGGAAAAAGGGGAACCTTCTTACACTGTTGGTGGGAATGCAAGCTGGTGCAGCCACTCTGGAGAACAGTATAGAGGTTCCTCAAGAAGTTAAAAATAGAGCTATCCTATGACCCAGCAATTACACTACTGGGTATTTACCCCAAAGATACAGATGTAGTAAAAGAAGGGGCACGTGCACCCCAATGTTCATAGCAGCATTGTCAACAACAGCCAAACTGTGGAAGGAGCTGAGATGCCCTTCAACAGACGAATGGATAAAGAAGATGTGGTATGTATGTATGTATGTATATATGTGTATATGTGTACACATACACACACGCACACACACACACACACACACACACACACACATAATGGAATACTACTCAGCCATCAAAAAATGAAATCTTGCCATTTGCAATGACGTGGATGGACCTAGAGGGTATTATGTTAAGTGAAATAAGTCCAACAGAGAAAGACAATTATCATGTGGTTTCACTCATATGTGGAATTTAAGAAGTAGTGTGGAGGACCACAGAGGAAGGGAGGGAAAACTGAATGGGAAGAAATCAGAGAGGGAGACAAACCATAAGAGACTCTTCACTCTAGGAAACAAACTGAGGGTTGCTGGAGGGGACGTGGGATGTGGGATGGGGTAACTGGGTGATGCACATCAAGGAGGGCACGTGATGTAATGAGCACTGGGTGTTATACACAACTGATGAATTACTGAACTCTACATCTGAAACTAATGATGTACTATATGTTGCCTAATTGGATTTAAATTTAAAAAGAACACTACTTTGCTTTGGCTTACACATTTCCTTTCTCCTGCCTCCCCAAAACAAAACATAGATCCCTTGGTGCCTAGTTATTTGTTGAATTAGTTACCCAACTGCCAATTAATAAGGAATTAAAATAAATCCACATTACACACTTTTATTAAAATACTGGCATGTAGATAGGTCAATTACATCTCAATAAGCAGTGAGTTTATCCCTTGGCAGCAGGAAGGGAAAAGAAACTAATACTTATTAAGAACCTACTGCCATGATACTGTGCTGGGTATTTTTATACTCACTTTCTCCCCTGTAACTATCAGTTTTAACAATTAGCAAGTATTTTTTTTATTTCTGTTTTCTTTTTAATTTTCATTTATATTTACGAATAACAGAATTGGAGATTCACTGGATCTCAAACTGGGGTATTTACCTAAATGCTCTCAGGAGGGAGCCAAGTACTATTAAAATGGACAATACAAAGTATTAAATTAGAAAGAGCAGATGTAGCGCTAATGCTGAGGAAATTATAATTTTTAAAAAAAGCATGTCTCCAATACTGAATGTGGTTTGTATTTCAAACCACATCAGACCCCAAAGTCCTTTCTGCCATCACTGGAAGGAAAAAAAAATAAAGCTCATAAACTTAATTAAGCAAATGAAATCACAAAAATGCAGTCCAGTAAAATTCACTGAATTACACTTTAGTCCAATTTCTTGGCTTTATTCTGATTTTTTTTTTTTTTATTAATCAGGCAGAAGCCTTCACATGTTGGGGAGTTTGTGAAACAATGAAGCAGCTTTAACACAATACAGTAAACTTGGCAATCTCCCACACTACCACATTTACCTTAACTGCAGGAAAGAGTTTAGAAAATCCACTCAAAAGTGATTGTTTTCCTTCTAAAAGTTGAACAAAGTCATAGAGGACTAAGAGCTATCGCTTCCTAAATTATTCCAATTTTAGAAAAGGAACAGTTCCTGTGATCCTGCTTCAAACGCTTTCTGAATTTGTCCAAATCCTCAGGAACACCTACTTTCTCTTTAAGTACAGAATATGTCAAAATGGCTCAGTGTGTACACTTTAATGTCAACCAATCCAAACAGGTGCTAACAAATAATATAGTAGCTCTCTTCCAGATAGATTCTCACGAGAATTACCACATTCAATTAAGTAACACAAGTAAACTCATTTGGGAAAATAAATCATCAAAAAAAGTATGAACAATCTGTGAGGGGAAAAAGGTAATGAGGTGGAACTTACCCTATTAAAACATTTCCAAAATACAGCGATCAAATCAGGCTGTCTGGACATAATAATGGACAGACATGGATGACAGAATATTTAATTTAGAGTAACATATTTGGGAATGTATGAATTTAATGTATGACTAGAAAAGCATCACAATCAATAAGAAAGGGAATCATCAGTCATGAACAAGGATGGAACTTTTGCTTAGCTATTGGGAGGGAAATTAACTGAAATACTAACCTTAAATGAACTCTAAATGAATCTATGAGTAATAATAAACTCCATATAATAATAAACTAAAAAATTCCAGATTCATTTACTATAAAAAAGAAAGGGATGCAGGATGCCTGGGTAGCTCAGTTGGTTAAGCATCTGCCTTTAGCTCAGAGTCCTGGGATCCCAGAGTCCTGGGATGAAGTCCCACATTGGGCTCCATGCTCAGTGCAGAGCCTGCTTCTCCCCCTGCCCCTCCCCCGATCATGCTCGCTCGCTCTCTTTCTCTCTGTCAAATAAATAAAATCTTAAAAAAAAAGGTGAGGGATGCAAAGGATACACTGATTCTAACAAAACAATTCCAATGAAAACCCCAGCAAGTTATGGATACTGACAAACTGATTCTAAGCTTATGTGGGAATGCAAAAACACCCAGAATAACCAACACAACCCTGAAGGAGAAAAATTAAGAACATCAAGACATACTCTAAACCTATGGTCATCAAGACAGTATGAGACTGGCAAAAGAACAAATAAATCACTAGAACAGAAGAGAAAGCCCAGAAACAGACCCACATAAATACAGTCACTTGATCTTTGGCCAAGGATCAAAGGTAATTCAATGAAAAAAGGGTGGTCTTTTTACCAAATAATGCCAGAACAACTGGACATTCTTGTGCAAAAACAAACAAAAAACCCCAACAGCACAGAATCTAGATACAGACCTTAAAACCCTTTGCAAAAATTAATTAAAAATGGATCACATACTGAAATGTAACACATAAAACAATGAAACCCCTAGAAGAGAATCACAGGCAAAAATCTTCATGACCTTGGGTTTTGCTTGACTTTTTAGATAACACCACAAAAGCATGATCCATGAGAAAAAAAAATTGAGAAGTTGGGCTTTGTTAAAATTAAATCTTCTGCTCTGTTAAAGATACTGTTAGCCAAATGGAAAGGCAAACCATACATGGGAGAAAATCTTTGCAAAATACACATATGATAAAGGACTGGCATCCAGAATAGACAAAGAACTCTTCAAACACAACAATAGAAATATAAAGAGCCCAATTAAAAATTTGGCAAAAGATCTCATAGGCACCTCACCAAAGAAGACATCAGATGTCAAATAAGCACACGAAAACATGCTCAACATAGTATGCTATCAGGGAATTGCACATTAAAGTCACAATGAGATACCACTACACATCCACCGTAAGAACGGCTAAAATCCAAAGATTGACAGCATCAAATGCTGAGGACATGTGGAGCAACAGGAACGCTCATTCATTGTTAGTAGAAATGCAACACGGTGCAGCCACTTTGGAAGAAAGTCTCTTACAAAAATAAACCTACTGTTAACATTGTGATCCAGCAATCACATTCCTTAATATTCACCTGAAGGAATTTAAAGCTTATGTCTGCATGAAAACCTGCACGTGAGTTTACAGCAATTTTATTCATAATTGCCAAAACTCGGAAACAACCAAGACGTTCTTCAACAGGTGAATGGGTAGACTGTGGGGCCTCCATACAATGGAATACTATTCAGCAATAAAAAGAAATAAGCTATCAAGCTAGGAGAAGACATGGAGGGATATCAAATGCACATTGCTGTGTGAAAGAAACCAGTATGAAAAGACTATGTACTGTATGATTCCAACTACATGAAATTAGGGAAAAGGCACAATGATGGAAACAGTAACAGATCAGTGGTTTTCAGTGGGTGGGGGAGTGGGGAGAAACGGGGGAAGCACAGGGGATTTTTAGGGCAGTGAAACCATTCTGCATGACATAATCACAGTGGATACATGACATTAAACCTTTGTCAAAACTCCTAGAACGTTCAGCACAAAGAGCAAATCCCAGTGTAAACGACGGGCCTTTCTGTGACCAGGACACACCAACGGTGGCTCGCCGAGTCGTAACAGACGCACCACACAAATGCAAGACCGTAATTACAGGGGAACTTGGCGCAGGGAGTATGAAAACGTTCGCAACAATTTACTGTAAACCCAAAGCTGCTCTATAAAAAATAAGTGAAATAAAAACTTTTTCAGACGTAAAAAATATATATTTTTTAATATAAAAAAGTGGATATAGTCTATACCAAATAATTGTTACATAATATGAGAGAAGTGTAAGCGAATGTAAAAATCCAGTGATGGGGGCTCTGTGAGTGGAAACAGTACTGCTGTCCGGGAACTTTACAAAAGGGTTCAAGGAAGAGGACACTTGGAGCACGTGCCTAGAACAAGGGGGTGAACCTCTGAAGGATCCAGAATTCCACGTTGAGGCATGAGTGTGGTAAATACAAGAAATGGTATCTGCAGAAAACGGAGCGTATTCAGGGAGTCAGTCCAGTTTGGATGTGAATGGACAGAAGAAAGTACTAACGAAAGGGAGACAGAAAGAAAAAGCAGAGCCCAAATTCTTTCACAAACACAGAGATCACACAGCAACAGTTAAATTAGGAACAGAGTGCCCAGGGGACAGGTGTGCAACCATCACACGCCAGTGAAAGTCCTAGAAAGTGGACATATCAAAGCAATCCTGGACAGAACAGTAAGAGGGTGACTAACGACTGGCTTGATCTGTCCAGAGAGTCCTCCCTAATCCATACCCGAGTCGTTCTCAGAGGAACTAACAACTCCTAGCGGGAAACACAAACAAATCGACCCAATTTACATATCTGTGCAGCGTCCTCCTCAAATCCACCCTGAGGAAGTTCAGCAACTACAGTTCATGAAGAAATAAATTACAGAATTCATTTCCCTACTCCTGTAATTGTTATACACACTAACACTTCCATTCTGTAAACTGTTAGAAACAAACCAAAATTTCCAAGCCATGGACTTGCACAGCCAATCCCATTTTTATCTTCATCCCTGAAACCTTATTTGTATTCCTTCACTCCCCAAAAAGCATTTACTTAGTGTCTGCAATGCACACATCCCACTCACATCCTGTCCGGCTTTCAGACTCTCTCTCACCGTTTACTCTGTACAGACCCCGGACTGTGGTTACTCATCCTTAGGGTGAACAAAGGCAACGAACCCCAGCCTATGAAGTGCTGAACTTCCCTGGCTCACTGTGGCTTCTTCTGTTACTTAGCTATCATTTTCCTCTCTCTGCACTGTCTAATCTCATCAGGACACTCTTCTCTAATGTCAGATAATGCAACACTTTCATTATGTTCTCCAGAACTATGAGAATCCGTACGCTACGATACTCAGCCCTTTCCGTGCACCCTTGGGGTGCTGCTTTTTGCACTCTGTGCATGGTCTAGGGGCAGCCCTGAGGCTTCCCAATCCTGTAGAGAATGGGCCCACGGCTCCATGAAGTCTTAGAGCTACTGGCCTCATCTGAGCTGAACATAACCTCGGTGGACCACCAGTCCTGGCTTCCATGTTCCATCTGGTCTCTTGAATCCTCAGGTTACGCAGATCCCACAGGTCTTTGTCTTTCTCTTACAGCTGTGAGGTTCCTTATAAAACAGGACAGCTTCTGAGACCATGTGTCTGCAACTCAGAGGAGCTCTGTGGCCTCCTTTTAAATCGTCACATCCAAAATTATGTAAGAGATTTTGTACCTGTGCATGTTATCTGTGTTTTCTTCTGGGGAAAGGTACTAGAACTTTCATCTGGTTCACAAAGGCACCATGCCCAGGGATGCCCATGTAAATTCTCATGCAGACTGAGACACTTTGGACGTTACAAAGGAGAAGTAGCAGGAATCCAGCAGGAATTAAGTGTGTTAGAGCAGGTGATCACAACAGACTGAAAGCCCGGCCTTCATGGGGTTTACACTCTAATGGGGATAGGTGGTCCAGAAGAACAATAGAAAAGAAAATAAAAATAGAAGGACATAGTATGTCAAAAGGTAAGAGTGCTTTGGGGGAAACTCAAGCAAGCTAAGGAGAAGTACTAGTTAGGGAATGAGGGGAGTAAAATGGGTGATGTCTGGGTGGGAGTAATGGGTGATTATCATTTGATAATCACTGGTGAAAGAAAAAAGTATTTTATCAAATAAGACTAGAATGTTTTAGGAAAATAAGGCAGAAATTTAAGCAAATAAAAATTAGGGGACAGCTGTCTCAAAATGTTATGAATCTCTTCAAATCACTAGTAAACTCGGGAACAGTTGATCACATGAATTTACCATCTGATTCATTTGCTATCAAAGATTTCCACATGCAAGCTATTTTTTTTAAATTTTAAACACACACACACAAAAAAAAAAATCTGAGGAAGATGCCCAAATTGAATGAGCGTAATCAAATAAAATAATCTATACATTCAAGATTCATAATCTAAAACAGTGCATAACTGTACCACCGTGATTAAATTACGTGTGAATTAAATCGGCCTCCTTATTGAGTTTGATGCTGCAGTCTCTGGAAGCCGCATCACTCAAATACACAGAAATATGTAGTATCCTTAGCTTCGGAGTAGAAAGTAGTCTTTCTGCATAGAGACCATCAAACAGACAACATCTAGTAAAAGAAGATGTGCATTTTAACCACAGACAAACACTCACATTCACATAAGTGGCAGATAACTAATGGTTGCTCAGTGAATACTTTCAGCTATACGCCCTACAGGAGATTATAATCACATTCATCTTTATATCACCGCACCAAGTTCACAGATGAAAGACAGGTACCAGGCTGTGCACAGAGGCTTTAGACAAGATGCTGGTGGCCAACCACATCAAGCTAGTCATTTCTTAATTTATTTGCATTCTAACACCATTCCCAAAGCAGTATTTGTGCTTTACCGAGAATGTTCCTGAACAGGAAGATAAATAGAAATCAGCCTCTGGAAAGAAAATGTTAAGTTATAGTAGATATTTGGGAATTGCTGTCTCGACATAAATAATAACATCCAATTGTCTGCAATATAAACAGACAAATCCATTAAGCTTTTCCCAGTTTTTACCTGTTGAGGACACCATGAGCCATTTGTGATGTGATGTATGACTAGACACAGGGGAATAGTGCTGGCTAAGGAATGAGAAACTCCTTCCTCTGTACTTTCATTGAGAAAATTTCCTCTTCACGATTAGATCACTACATTTCTCAAGAGCAAAGATTCATTCTTATTCACCTCTGTAGCTCCAGCCCAGAGTTCACAACAGCAACTCAACAGACTTTTGTGGAACGAATGCCGCTTGAATCAGTTGGGTGGAAAAGGGACACGGCTTTTCCATTTCTGTTATGGAGACAAGGGAAGCATAGACTTTGATCTATTTTTTCTAGACAAGGATTTAACTTGTTAGACCTAGTTTGGCTCAAGAACCTGGAGAATCTCAAATAGAAATAAATAGTTCCAATTAAGGCATAAGGATGCTAACTCCATGTCTGCTATGTACTGTAGCAAAGTTAGAAATGATCCAATGTTCATTTACACATACAACTGTCTTTCTTCTTCTGGAAAAAAAAAAAAGAACCTAATTTTGTAGATGTACCTTTCTTTTCTCCCTCCCATGAACCAGTTGTGTTGACCACATTTCCCCCGATAAATAAGTCATAAGCATGCAACACTGTGCATGAGGGAAATTCTACCGACAGGTTTCTTTACTCTCGTAAACAGAAAAACACACAAAGTCAGCTCCTTTTTGAGCTTATGGAAGATGTTGAATTTAGAGATCATCCCTGCAATTGCTACAGCTCTGTTGTAATCACAGGGAAACTAGCCTAGGAACCCAGCAAACAGAACAGGGTGAAGAGAACTACAGAAAACCTAAGCCAAGGAGCCCTGATCAATTAAAACTGGATTATCTGCATTTGGACATTTCATGTCATTTTTTTTTAAGCCATACATGATTAAGTTGTAAAAGAGGACACAACAGTCTGTAATATGATCCTGTTTATGTAAACATATTTTTATACATGATGCTCTAGATGGATGTAAACCAATCTTTCAGCGATGGTTGTCTTCAGGGGACAGGAGGATTATGAAGCGAATATTTGCATTCAGTACTCTGCTATATTACTATTATGAGGATAAAAGATTGAAATGGTTCTGGAATTTAAATTTTAACTGAAACTTAAGTGTACTTTTATACCGCATGCATGGCAGGTACTAATGTGTTTTCCCCCAGCTTTACTGAGAGATAACTGATACACATCACTGTAATATAAGCTTAAGATGTTCGGCATAATGGTTTGATTTACACACGTTATAAAATGATTATTGCATAAGTTTAGGTAGCATCCATCATCTCAATCTAGATACAAGGAAAAAAGAAAGGAAAAAAAGGGAAAAAATTTCGTTGTGATGAGCACCCTTAGGATTTATTCTCTTGGCAAATGTCCTACACACCACACGGCAAGGGTTAACTATGGGCATCATGTCGCCCATGACAGCACCTGAACTTACTCATCTCATAAGTGGAAGTTGTTATGTTCTGACCACCCCCCCTCCAATTCTCCCTCATCCCACCTCTGGTGACCACAAATCTGATCTCTTTTTCTATGTGTTTGTTTTTATTTTGTTTTTATAGATTCCACATATAAGTGATTTCATACAGTATTTGTCTCTGTCTGACTTATTTAACTTAACATAATGTCCTCAAGGTCCACCCATGTTGCTGCAAATGGCAAGATTTCATTCTTTTTTATGGCTGAGTAATATTCTCTTACACACACACACACACACACACACACACCCCTTTTTCACCTATTCATCCATCAATGGACACAATGTTGTTTCTGTGTCTTGGCTATTGTAAACGATGGTGCAGTGAACACGGGGGGGCAGATACCTTTTTGACTTACTGTTTTTGTTTCCTTTGGATATAGTCCTGGAAGTAGAATGGCTGAATCATACAGTAATTCTATTTCTATTTCTTTGAGGACTTTCCATACTTTTTTCCACAATGGCTACACCAAGTTACAATCCCATCAACAGTGCACAAGAGCTCCCTTTTCTCCACATCTTTGCCAGTGTTTGTCATGTCTTGTCTATTTGATGATGGACATCCTAATGGGTGTGCAACGGTATCTCATTGCAATTTTGATTTGTATTTCCTTAATGACTAGGGATGTTGAGCATCTTTCCATGTACCTGTTGGCCATCTGCGTGACCTCTTATTTTCCTCTAGCTGTATCCCTGCCATTGTAAATGGCAAGATTTCTTTTTTTATGGCTGAGTAATATTCCATTGCATACATACATATATGTGTACAATATACATATATACACACACACACACACACAAACACACACACACAAACACACAAACATCTTCTTTATCAATTCATCTATCAATGGACACTTGGCCTGTTTCCAAATCTTGGCTTTTGTAAATAATGCTGCTATAAATATAGGGATGCATGAATCCCTTTAGAACTAGTATTTTTGTATTCTTTGGGTAAATACCCAGTAGTGTGATTGCTAGATCATAAAGTAGTTCTACATTTAACTTCTTGAGGAAGCTCCACAGTGTTTTCCACAGTGGCTGCACCAGTTTGACTTCCCACCAACAGTGCAAGAGGTTCCTTTTTCTCCACGTCTTTGCCAACCCCTGCCTTTCCTGTGTTGTTGATTTTAGCCATTTGGTAGGTGTGAGGTGATATCTCATTGTAGTTTTGATTTGCATTTCCCTGATAAGTGATGGCGAGCATCTTTTCATGTGTCTATTGCCCATCTGTTTCTTTGTAGAAATGTTCATGTTTTCTGCCCATTTTAATGGGATTATTTGGGTTTTGGGTGTTCAGTTGAATACGTTCTTTCTGGATTTTGGATACTACCCTTTATCACATATGTCACTGCAAACACCTTTTCCCATTCTGTAGGGTGCCTTTTAGTTTTCTTGATGTTTGATGATTATGCAGGAGCTTTTTATTTTGATGTGGTCCCAACAGTTTATTTTGTTTCTGTTGCCCTTGCCTCCGGAGACATATCTAGAAAGATGTTGCTACAGCTAATGGCAAAAAAGTTAGCTTTGACATACCATTAATCAAGCAAGTAAATAAACAAATGAGGACATGTATATGTATCTATATTTATATTTATAAAATTTATTTAATCCCAACCATGTTTGAGCCAGGCATCTTGCTGAAGCAAAAATAAAAATTGTGAGTATGGTATTATTTTTATTAAAAAGTATCCCTAATTCAGGGGCGCCTGGGTGGTGCAGTCGTTAAGCGTCTGCCTTCGGCTCAGGGTGTGATCCTGGCGTTCTGGGATCGAGCCCCACATCAGGATTCTCCGCTGGGAGCCTGCTTCTTCCTCTCCCACTCCCCCTGCTTCTGTTCCCTCTCTCGCTGGCTGTCTCTCTCTCTGTCAAATAAATAAATAAAATCTTAAAAAAAAAAAAGTATCCCTAATTCAGTCTTTGGCTCTGATCTTTCAGAGTCAGGTATCTACTGCCATGATATTTAAAAATACTAATCATTTGGTTCTGTATTTTAATGGAGACTTAGGACATTCAGAGCAGTAAAATACTTAAAAATGGATGAACAAAAGCAACTGTTTAAGTTAACTTCACTTTTTTCCAGGGTGTCATTAGCTCAGCCGTCTGAGAAACTTACTTTTAATAATGTACAGAACACAATCTATATTACATGAATCACAAGCAAGGTCTTCAACCCTTTGTCTTCCCAGCACACTATCAAAATTCAGTTTAATGAGAAGGAAAGCAAATGGAAAAAAAAATCAAGATGGAAATAAACCTCAACTGGGGGGGACAGAACATTAACTCTTTTAATTTCTGATCTGCCTAAGAGCTTGAACAAATAAGTCTTTAACCTGCAGTGCCACTGGGCATATACCAAAACACCAGAAAAATAAGGATAGAAAAGAAACAATAAAATCCACTTTTGGAATGCCCAATAAATACTGAAAACTCAAACTCTTCAGAGAACACGGTCTTTTAAATATGTGTGTACCTATGAATTGGTGTGTATATATAAGACAGACCGATACTAACATTGATTGGTTTAAAAGAAAGTACACTTTTCATCTTTTTTTTTGTTCATAATAATCTTTTATTTATTGTAGTAAAGAAAATAACCTATCTGTTGAACAGTTCTTTATTTTCTTTAATAATTTTTATTTTGTTGTTAGTCACCATAAAGTACATCTCCAGTTTTTGATGCAATCTTCCATGATTCATTATTTGCGTATAACACCCAGTGCACCATGCAATATGTGCCCTCCTTAATACCCATCACTGGCCTATCCCAATCCCCCACCCCTCTCCCCTCTGAAGCCCTCAGTTTGTTTCCTAGAGTCCACAGTCTCTCATGGTTCATTCCCCATTCTGTTTACCCCGCTTCATTCTTCCCTTCCTTCTCCTACCAATCTCCCTGCTATTCCTTATGTTCCATAAATGAGTGAAACCATATGATAATTGTCTTTCTCTGCTTGACTTATTTCACTTAGCATGATCTCCTCCAGTGCCGTCCATGTTGCTGCAAATGTTGTGTAATCATTCTTTCTGATGGCTGAGTAATATTCCATTATATATATGGACCACATCTTCTTAATCCAGTCATCTATTGAAGGGCATCTCGGCTCCTTCCACGATTTAGCTATTGTGGACAATGCTGCTATGAACATTGGGGTGCATATGGCCCTTCTTTTCACTACGTCTGTATCCCTGGAGTAAATACCCAGTAGCGCAATTGCTAGATCATAGGGTAGCTCTATTTTTAACTTTCTAAGGGACCTTCATACTGTTTTCCAAAGTGGCTGTACCAACTTGCATTCCCACCAAGAGTGTAAGAGGGATCTCCTTTCTCCACATCCTCTCCAACGTTTGTTGTTTCCTGCCTTGTCAATTTCTGCCATTCTAACTGGTGTAAGGTGGTATTTCAAGGTGGTTTTGATTTGAATTTCCCTGATGGCTAATGATTTTGAACACTTTTTCATGTGTCTGTTAGCCATTTGTATGTCTTCATTGGAAAAGTGTCTGTTCATAATTTCTGCCCATTTTTTGATTTGATTATTTGTTTCTCGTGTATTGAGTTTGAGAAGTTCTTTGTAGATCTTGGATACTAGTCTTTTATCTGTAGTGTCATTTGCAAATATCTTCTCCCATTCCGTGGGCTGCCTTTTAGTTTTTTTGACTCTTTCCTTGGCTGTGCAGAAGCTTTTTATCTTGATGAAGTCCCACAAGTTCATTTTATCTTTTGTTTCTCTTGCCTTTGGAGATGTGTCATGACAAAAGTTGCTGTGGCCCATGTCGTAGAGGTGGCAGCCTATGTTCTCCTCTAGGATTTCGATGGATTCCTGCCTCACATCGAGGTCTTTCATCCATTTGGAGTTTATCTTTGTGTATGGTGTGAGAGAGTGGTCAAGTTTCATTCTTTTGCATATAGCTGTCCAATTTTCCCAGCACCATTTATTGAAGAGACTGTCTTTTTTCCACCGGATGTTTTTTCCTGCTTTGTCAAAGATTAGTTGCCCAAAGAGCCGAGGGTCCATTTCTGGGTTCTCTATTCTATTCCATTGGTCTATGTGTCTGGTTTTTTTTTTGTTTTGTTTTGTTTTTTAGCATTCCAATAAAGTTTTATTTATTTATGGGCACGGAAATTTGAAGTTTATGCATTTTAAATGTATTATAAAATATTCTTCTTTTGACCTTTTTTTATAAAAATTTTTTATTATGTTAGTCACTATACAGTACATCCCAAGTTTTTGATGTAAAGTTCCATGATTCATTACTTGTGTATAACACCCAGTGCACCATGCAATACGTGCCCTCCTTAATACCCATCACCAGCCTATCCCGATCCCCCACCCCCCCCTCCCCTCTAAAGCCCTCAGTTTGTTTCCCAGAGTCCATAGTCTCTCATGGTTCATTCCCCCTTCTTTTTACCCCCCCCTCCTTCTTCCCTTTCTTCTCCTACTGATCTTCCTACTTCTTATGTTCCATAAATGTGTCTGTTTTTGTGCCAGTACCATGCTGTCTTTGTGATCACAGCTTTGTAGTATAGCTTGAAATCTGGCAACGTGATGCCTCCCAGCTTTGTTTTTCCTTTTCAACAATTCCTTGGCAATTCGGGGCCTTTTCTGGTTCCACACAAATTTAAGGGCTGTTTGTTCCAGTTCTTTGAAAAATGTCATTGGTATTTTGATCAGGATGGCATTGAAAGTGTAGATTGCTCTGGGTAGCACAGACATTTTAACTATGTTTATTTTTCCAATCCAAGAGCATGGAATGTTTTTTCCACCTTTTTGTCTTCTTCAACATCTCTCAAGAGTGATCTGTAGTTTCTAGAATATAGATCCTTTACGTCTCTGGTTAATTCCAAGATAACATATGATTTTTGGTGCAATTGTTAATGGAATGGATTCCATAATTTCTCTTTCTTCAGTCCCATTGTTCATGTATGGAAATGCAACTGATTTCTGAGCATTGATTTTGTATCCCGCCACATTACTGAATTGCTCCATAAGTTCTAGCAGTTTGGGGGTGGAGACTTTTGGGTTTTCTCTATAGAGTATCATGTCATCTACGAAGAGAGACAGTTTGACTTCTTTGCCAATTTGGATACTTTTTATCCCCTTTTTTTGTCTGATTGCAGTTGCAAGGACTTCTAGTACTATGTTGAATAATAATGGTGAGAGTGGGCATCCTTGTACCATTCCTGATCTTAAGGGAAAGGCTTTCAGCTTTTCCCATTGAGAATGATATAGATGTAGGCTTTTCATAGATGGTTTTTATGAAATTGAGGAATGTACCCTCTATCCCTACACTCTGAAGGGTTTTAATCAGGAAAGGATGCTGTATTTTGTCAAATGCTTTTTCTGCATCAGTTGAGAGGATCATATGGTTCTTGACTCTTTTCTTGTTGATATGATCTATCACACTGATCAATGTACGAATGTTGAACCACCCTTGCATCCCAGGGAGGAATCCCACTTGGTCATGATGGATCACGATCTGTTGGATACTCTTAGTTATTCTCAACCTATTGTTGAGAATTTTGCGTCCATATTCATCAGGGAAATTGGTCTGTAATTCTCCTTTTTGATGGGGTCTTTGCCTGGTTTGGGGATCAAGGTAATACTGGCCTCATAGAATGAGTTTGGTAGTTTTCCTTCTGTTTCTATTTTTTGAAACAGCTTTAGGAGAATAGGTATTATTTCTTCTTTGAATGTTTGGTAGAATTCCCTGGGGGAATCCGTCCGGCCTTGGACTCTTGTTTTTGGGGAGGTTCACTTTTCAGTCCTTATTCATGTAGACTACTCTGATTTTCATCTGATCTTGTCAACAACATCTTCCAGCTACATCACAGAAGTAGTAAGTAGGCTGAATAATGGTACCCCAAAGACATCCACATCCTAATTCCCAGAATCTGTATGTTACATGGTAGCATGTAGTTCGTTTTGAAGGTAAGAGGATGGGCCACAAACCAAGAATGCAAACTAGAAAAGGCAAGAAAACAGACTCCTCCCCAGAGCCCCTATAAGGAATGCAGTCCTGCTGACACCTTCATTGCAGCTCACTGAGATTAATTTTAGACTTCTGCCCTCAAGAACTGTAAGATAATAAATTTATGGCCTCTTAAGCCATCTGGTTTATGGCAATCTTTTACAGAAGCCATAGAAACTAATACATGTGGCTTCTGTAACCCTTTTCTCCTGGTTCTCCTCATCTCTCAGACCATACCTTACCAGAGCCTTCCAAAGGATCCTTCTCCTCTTCTTCCCACTGCTTTAATAGCAATATTCCCCTCAGACTCCTCTACTATTTTTATCACATGGACACTCCATAGTTAAGAGCTTAAAAGCAAAGACTTCAGAGCCCAAAGGGCATGGATTTGTAGCCCAATTCTACCACATGCTCTCTCTGTGATCCTTCCAGATATTGTGGTTTCCAGGTCTAGAAATTCCATTTTGTTTCTCTGAATAATTCTTCTATGTTAAGTATTTGAATCTTTTATTTCATTGAACATAGTTATAATAGCTGCTTTAAACTTTTGTCTAGTAAGAACAATTCAAGGTTGGTTTTGGTTGCTTTTTCTCTTAAGATTGGATCACATTTGCATGTTTCTTCCCATGTCAACCAGTTGTGGATTGTATCCTGTCTTTTAGTGATGTTGCAATTCTGGATTCTGCTATACACCTCTGAAGAATGTTGAGCGATTTAACAGGTAATTACCTTGGTGAAACTCATACTGCATGATACCGGGTGGCAGCACAGATCTCAGCCCAGTATTGTCCTCAGCAATGGCATCTGAATTGACATCTTCCCCTCATGCATGGGTTAAGCACCAGCAAGAGGCTAAGCAGTTTATACACAGAATCTGGGGCTCCCCGTCTCTGGACGTCTCTTTTTCAGGATTGTTCCTTGACTTTCCTAAGGCCCCAAATTCTGTTTCCAGAGAGACTATGGGTATTCTCTCGGCCTCTGAGCTGCCACATAGCACTGACTTTAGTCCACCTTCAGGCTAAAAGCCTTAAAATGAGGAAACTCATCCACATGGATCCCATTTGCCAAGTCTGACTCCTCTCCAGAATCTGACTGCTTTGTCCAACTCTCCAGAGCCTTCAGGTGCTTGGCAGGTTTGCTCTTCTTTGTTCTGATTTTTAAGATTTGGTCCAAAGTTCATAGTTCTTCCTCCAGAAGAGTCAGGTCTGGTAGGAGCTTGTGCAGGAGAGGCAGGCAAAAATCCTGAGAATGATCACAGCTCTAGTGTCTTCCGTGTGCAGCGACTGGCTGATGCACGTTAGTTACCTTAAGTTACCAGATTCTCACATCAACACTATCAAGGAGATATTACTATTTCTCTTTATAAATGAAGAAACTGAGGGATAGAAAGGTCAAGCAGCTTTCCTAAGACTCCCAAGAACTTGATGAGTGTGTTCCAGAATCCACCTGTTCACACGACTCTGAAATCCACACAGGTCTTCCTGATCTTCAGCTGCTGCTCTTGCATTTATACAAAATGATCTTAAATGCAATCACGTGCCTGAAACTAGTGCTTCGCTGTTCGATAAAGGTACTTCCTAGAAACGCATTTATGGTGCTTCAGTGTTTAAAAATCCTACTTTTAAAAGACTCCCTTACCAGTAAACTTAGCTAGCAGCTCTCTGGATGTGTTTTTGATATTCTGAGCACATGCTTCAACAGGACAAAGGTTTTGTGAGAAGAATGACACAGTTGTATTAATAATACTTTCCATTCTAGAACTTCATTTCTCCTAAAAACTGGACATGTCTGAGTCTGATGTAGATTTCTATGGATAATTAAATCATTGTAGTATCTTGTACCTTTAATTACAAACAGTATATAATTTAGAAATATGAAACAGTCTTAGAATTGCATATAAAATAATAAACCATTTTAGTAAATTGAGACATAAAAATCATTTTAAGAATATCTCTGGATATGTTAGGCATTGTCCTCCTGGCAAGTATGGTTTTCTACTAGAATTCTAAAAAAAAAAGCCAAACGAGATCAAATTCTTCTTTGGAGAAAAATTTAAAATGATTTTAATATTAACACTTTTAGTATTATTCCTACTTGTCTTAGAAATGATCAGAAAAAGTCCAAAGAAAATTCAAAGGAATGACAGGTTCCACATACCCAAGCCCTTCATTGTGCTTACACTATGAGTGTATATACTTACATGGTAACACACATCAAGCTGTACTGTAATTGTTTTTCTACACCTGCATTAGACTGAGGACCCACGATGACAAAAATCACTTATTATTCATCTTTCTATCCAAACAGTCTTCTAAAGTATACCTTATAAATGTTCAGAAAGTTTACAATAAATAAATGAATGATGAGAACTGAATGATTTTATTCCTAATATTTTACATTCTAAATGTTATAGATATTTAAAGTATTATTTGTAATTTAAATTATAGTAAATTACCTACAATATGAGGAAAATAGGATATAAATTAATCAATGATACCAACCACAATCACCTAACTTATAAATTTCAACCTACCTCCCCAAACAGCAGTACAGGAGGGGCAAATACTGGTTTAATTTTAGGTAATTTCTCCTGGTTCAAGCTATAAAATTCAAACAACAAGGAACCAATAGAGTCAAGTGGACACAAGGCAAATTCAAAAGAGACAGGGTCTTATAATTCTTCCAGAAGCCACTAAACCAAAAGACAGAAAGGCCAGTCAACATTACAAATTTAAAACATATTCTCCTAAACACAATATACAAGTAAGCCACTTGATATACTCATGGCATTAAAAAAAAATCAACGCCTTTTCAACAAACGGTAATTATTAAAATTGTTATTTGAAAAAGTAAGACTTTTCAATAAACTGCACAGACTAGAAAAACAAAGCTCTTTCCACTACGCTCTGTGCCCTCTCACTTCATATCTGTGCTCCTGTAAAATGGAATCCTTAAACTAGACCTTAAAAGAAATACAACCACGTGGAGAAAGCGTTCATCCAAAATGTTTGTGAATTAACAAAAGTATAGTAAAATAGCCCAAAGCGTAAGATCACCTAAGTCATTAAACTTTATTCACTACAACCTTGACTCTATCGTTTAACATAATGATGCCATTGTTAAACTGGCAGACCCATGTGCCAGAAGTGGGTTGGGATGTTGGAGGAAGAGGGATGGAGAACTGGACCAGCCAAGACGGCAGAGGAGGAACATGCCAGGGCCAAGGAAAAGGCAGTCAGAAATTAGTAACAGTCCTACCGATGGAGCATTCAGGGATGAGAAAAAGAATAAGTAAAAGAATAATAAGTCCCTGTTAAATATATGCTATACCAGCAATAGTCTACATGTGCCCTCAACCAACCTGATGATAAAGACTTTTCTGCCCCAAAGCCACAGCGAATACACAGCAGAACTGGCATTCTAAAATATTTCTGTAATTCTACAAAGCCCTGCTATTGGCCCTGTGCTATTTAACCGGCACGCAAAAGCAATCAGAAGAGTGAGAACAGATAGACAGATGCGGGTTCACAGACCAACAAGTTCATAGACCACACGAACCCAGGGGGAGGACAGAAGGTGTAACAGAAGCAAGGATGCCCACATACAGAAGCCCAGGAGAAAGTCGCCCAAAGGGACGGGCACTGCTCCAGGGGTCATTTCCTCCTTGTTTTACGTGTATCATCTCCACCCTCAAAATTTTAAAGGCTCTAAGAGCAGCTACTCAGATAAATGGGTCTTAGCCTCTTTAATATTGATATGCTTTGAATAAGAATAAAATCTGAATGATATTCAATGGATAAATACATATATATACATATATATATATACATATATATACATATATATATATATGTATATATATGTATATATGATCTAGATCTTACTACATTTTACTAAACAGGTATTTTAGAAATCCCTTTAGATAAAATCCTTCAGAATGCTTTTGTGCCACAAACATATTAGTTACTTCACTAATAGTCACAATAAGCAGCTCTATGGAATCAAAACTTCGTAAGTTAGGTAATAATATTTTTCCCTGTTTCACCTTACACATATCCTTTTGTTATCAGTAATTTTCTCGATTTGTTTTGGCACAAGTGATGTTGGGAATTTCTAGCTAGTTTCCTGAAGCTTTATGAAAACCATGCATTTATTCAAAGAGACCCAAGAATATGAGCAAAACGGGTTAACCACAAAATGAAAAGGCACAGTTCCAACTGGAACTTTTTCCCCCATATCATCATCTAGTGTGTTTGTATTGCTATGTGCATATGACATTTTGGACATTAAATAGTATTATGCAATTTACTGAATTATATAAAGAATTTAGAAACAATTACTTTTTTAAAAAAAGGACAAGGCTTTGTAAATAAAATTGATTATGAATGAGTTAGGGAATCGGGTATTACTGGAGGTTCTTTTTGATACACTGGTAATTTGTAAGGAAAAAAAATGATTTCATGAAAATCAGCATTACTCTGTTGATATGCTTCCTCCTGGTAAACGTGGATCTTCCTTTAAGCAAATCTACTGTCTACAGTTTATTAAGTTGGAGAGGACAATTTGCTTGACAAAAGGATTTGCCATAGGTTCCTCTAATGAATTCAAAGCAGAACTAGTAATGAGGCTACAGATACCTATAAAGTCCAAAAGACGACTCCTACAAGTGTCAAAAACATCCACTATAGCATGTAATCAGACATTCTATTTAGCCATATTGCACTATTATGATTAAGATGGTTAAGGTGGAGAACTCTCCTTCTTGGTACATAGTCACAGCACCAAATCCCGACTGTTCCCTAAATCTGACCACCCCAGGGCTACCTTAGGCCACCCCAAAATCACTGGGACCACCCCCAAATCTCTCCAGGACTTAGCCTCTAGCATTATAGCTGAGGTCCACTCTAATTGGCACCTGTTCCAAAGTTGTTAAGTACTTTGAGTATCATTTCAGATTATAATCGAAACTCCTCTGTGATCTAGGAGAGTATCTTTCTTTCTCCAAAATATAGGCTCCCCTTGAGCTATTGGACAGCGGTTTCCTCCTAAAAGTTACTCATCTGCAAGTAACATTCAGCTAATAAAATATGTCCCTTCCCTGTAGCATATTTTTCTCAACTTACATTTTCAAATTAATACCTTATGGTAACTATGCTGGGCTTTAAAACATAGTGTTCCACACATCACATAAATTGCCACTTCAGAAACTGACAGACACCTACAGATGGCGATCAATTCAAAATAAAATATAGCAAAATAAGAATACTGAGGAGAGGGTGCAGAAATTCTAACAAATATCTTAAAAACATAACTCTTAAAACAGTATTTCCAACACTTCCTATACATACAGAAAATTTAGAGCTTGCCTAGTCCAACCCCATGACTTTAGGGGGATAGAACATCTTTTCAAAGACGTTAAATTTAGAAAAATTAGCTTCACACTTTAAAAACTGAATTTATGACCATTTCATCCATAAGTTGGTACCTACAACAAAGATAAGTAAATGACACTGCATAATTTCCTAGATGGTTATGTAAAAGAAAAATGATTTTTTCCTTGTAAAAACAGATTTGAATTTCAAAGCTGACATGCCTCAGTGATGTTTAAAAATCGAAAGAGTTTATTCCAGGTAGAAACAAAACTAGTTAAACTGAGAAATGTTTTACTGCTATTTAAGCCTACTCTAAAAGTTTTGCATTAAAGAAGAGAAGTCTTAAAAAACACTATATACTTTAATACAGTAATTTCAAACTTTTTGTAACCAAAAGTTAACTTGAAAAGTTAGACCACATATATTTGGATCTTTGTAAAATAAGCTGTTATTCTAATAGCAAATAAAAATCAATAAGTTTCTCCTCCATACTCACTAGTGTACTATTAACATTTAAAATGAATTTAGAATTAATGCACAAACCAATTAAATTTTGTTGTGAAACTAAGTCTTTCAAAATTACAAGGCTAATGCAAATACATTACATCCTAACTGATCACTCATTTTCTGTAGAACTATGTGTTATTTTTCAATGCTCTTACTTATCAAAACTAGAGCAATGATTAAGAGCCACAACAGTAACACATAGACCAATAATGGCAAGAGAAATTTTTAAGTTTCATTTAAACGATACACTGCAGTAATTATAGTACAAAAAATAAGCAAACAAAAAACAAGAAACCAAAATTTGGCCATCCATCCTCTGCTTAATTCTAAACTTTAATGAACTGGTTAAGAATAAAAGTAGCTCAGACATCAGTCATATCAAGTTATAGCATGGAAAAAAAATTTTAATTACCAAATCAGATTTCAAAGAAAAATGTCTTCATTCAGGGACAGAATAAGAATTTCAATTTTCAGAAGAAAATTCTTAGCTGTTTACAAAACTATAATTGATTAAAGCCATATTGCCATAATTTTATTACTTAAAATATATGAGTGCCATGAAATTTTACTTGCCATAAAGAAGCTTAGAACATAGTCACATGGTTAGAGGCATTTGAAAATGAAACAAAGGTTAATGACAAATAGCCATGCATAAAGCAATTAATTAACATAGGAACAATAACAGCTCTGAAAATATAAGAAAACACACGAATTGCTCAAAGAAAGATTCTGTTTTAAAACACAGACACAAGCATGAGGTTCAATGACACACATCACCTTGAGGCTGGATTATTTTTTTTAAGTTCTTTAAGATATCACAGGTCTGCTGGACAAAGCAGAAAGTCAAACTTGAAGAAATCACAGGTAAAACACACTGACTTATTTCAGCAAAAAGAAAACCTTGTATGCCTATGAACGAAATCATTCATACAGTCAATTAGTTCGTTAAAACACTACAAGTTGATATAAATTAAGTACTTGCCCCTTCTGACTTCTCCACGGTGTTAGCCAGCATCTCCTGCAGGGCGCGGACAGAGAGAGACTGTTCCAGCACGAAGGTGCAGATGGAGAGGTCTGGGGGGACATTCTGCATGGAAAGAGGAAAAGACACCATCATTGCTGCTGCCACCACCATCATCATCAAGGAACCAGACCCAAGTCACCTTATATCAGTTCCATTCATAAAAAAAAAAAAAAAAGAATACTTGTCAATTCTCTAATATCAGCTCCTAAGTCATCAAAATACATTATCTATTCCCTCACACTTAATCCATTTTTGACTTTATGGATTACCACAACTAACCATTTATTGAGTGACTATTCTAGGCATTGCACTCAGAGCTTTATCAGTAACTCCTGTGCTTGTGTATAACAACTATTACTACCATTGTGCGGACAAGAAAACAGAGAAGTTAGGTTACTTTTCCAAAGTCACAATAACTAAATTTTTCAAGGCAGTATTAAAAACCCACATTTCTTGTACTCTCAAGCATCAGTTCTAATCTACCATGCAGTCAGCTGATTAAAAAATATAAAGAACAGAAAAACACTTACCTCAAACTAATATTGAAGTTAATAAATAGAAAATTCAATTGGTACAAAAGAGCCTTTTACACAGGCTTCTCTTCATCCAGAAAGAAAACAATTTGTTTTACTCAAGTTGGATACGTATTTGGCCTCTAAATTGAGATGCGACAATGTGATTTTCTGCTCTGTTCTGGGACAGACAGACGGATGGATGGATGGATGGTTGGATGGGTGTGTGTCTGTATGTGTTGTTTTTCTCAATCATACTTTTCCCCTTCTCTTTCCTTCCTTTGAAACTTCCACTCCAATCAATAACCCCATAAATTCTGAAAATCAAGGTGGTGAAGGAAACAGGGTAGGAGCTACCTGGTGAGTTTGAACTACCCCAATTAGGAACAAGTACACTTTTGCTTTAGATAAGCAAGATCCAGCAGGCAATCCAACTGGGTCTGCCAAGATGCTCAAAGGAGGATTTTCTTTACAGAAGAACATTAAATATACATTAAACACTAGATGTAAGTGAGACGATGTCTTCTTCATAAAAAGAACATCAGAAGGATAAATCTGATAACCTGATATAATGTATCAAAATTACAATTTTCAATGTTTAAGTATTTATTAAATTGAAATACTACCATTAGAATGACTTTTTTTATTATAATAATATTTTTTATTATATTATGTTAGTCACCATACAGTACATCCCTGGTTTTTGATGTAAAGTTCAATGATTCATTAGTTGCGTATAACACCCAGTGCACCATGCAATACGTGCCCTCCTTACTACCCATCACCGGTCTATCCCATTCCCCCACCCCCCCTCCCCTCAGAAGCCCTCAGTTTGTTTCTCAGAGTCCATAGTCTCTCATGCTTCATTCCCCCTTCTGATTACCCCCCCTTTCTTTATCCCTTCCTTCTCCTACCGATCTTCCAGTTCTTATGTTCCATAGATGAGAGAAACCATATGATAGTTGTCTTTCTCTGCTTGACTTATTTCACTTAGCATTATCTCCTCCAGTGCCATCCATGTGGCAGCAAATGTTGAGAAATCGTTCTTTTTGATAGCTGAGTAATATTCCATTTTAATCCAGTCATCTGTTGAAGGGCATCTCGGCTCCTTCCACGATTTAGCTATTGTGGACAATGCTGCTATGAACATTGGGGTGCATATGGCCCTTCTCTTCACTACGTCTGTATCTTTGGGGTAAATACCCAGTAGTGCAATGGCTGGATCATAGGGTAGCTCAATTTTTAACTTTTTAAGGGACCTCCACACTGTTTTCCAGAGTGGCTGTACCAACTTGCATTCCCACCAACAATGTTAGAATGACTCTTAACGGCAGACAATGATGCTTTATGGGTTCAAGGCAAGATGAAGAGCTAGGATTCCAGAATTAAAATTCTTCTGTCGATGAAAGAAGCATGTCATCTTGGCCACTAGCATTACTCATACCCCACGAACCTCCCTGGCATCCATGTTTTGTTCTGCTTCATTTTATTTTTTTTAATGAACTTTCCCTTGCTGGAATCCTCCATCCTCCCGCCATGGGCTTCTGTGTCCCTGGCCAAATGTCTTTCCACTCCTCTCCAGACTACCTCAGCTAGTGGCCAACACAAACTCCCAGATCTGGGCACAGCTACAGCCTTCATAATCTGCAGTCAGCCAGACAAGAGCTTTCTTTCCAAAATCCTCAGATAAAAGACAGGAAGCTAAGACCCTCTCTTTTCCCTTGACATTTAGGAATAAATTCCTTTAAATTTAACTTTCTCAGTTCTGACTATATTAATTGCAATTTATCAGATCAAGACAAATGCTACTGGGTAAAAAATCTGATACTCAAAGAATGTATCCCATTCTTATCCATTTAAAATGTGAGGGTTCGGGGCGCCTGGGTGGTACAGCGGTTAAGCGTCTGCCTTCGGCTCAGGGCGTGATCCCGGCATTCTGGGATCGAGCCCCACATCAGGCTCCTCCGCTGTGAGCCTGCCTCTTCCTCTCCCACTCCCCCTGCTTGTGTTCCCTCTCTCGCTGGCTGTCTCTATCTCTGTCGAATAAATAAATAAAATCTTTTAAAAAAATAAAATAAATAAAATGTGAGGGTTTGCAAGCTATACTCTGACAAACAGTGCTGGTAGAATCCTATGTTATTAAATGGTGTGCTACTGAACCAATCCCTCAAAAAAAATTGCCTTAATTTGTAGCATTTGCCCATTCCTATGACATAAATAATAACTGCTGATTTCAAAGTCGAAGTTTATAAATCAGCTCATAAAATTCCTAAATATGTAACACATAGCCCTCAGGAATCTCCGAGAACTCTTCCCAGGGCACCACTGGAATGATTTCAGACCCATATCTGTTAATTGCTTCAGAATGACCGTAATGTAACAGTTAGGAACCTGGATTCTATAAACAGTTACCTACGCAAGAATCCTGGCCTCACTACTTACTACCTGCTAACTTTTCTAATCTTTGGTTTCCTTCTCTGGAAAATGATATAGTAATTATAATAACTATACCATCCCCATAGAGTTCTGTGAAACATAAATGAGATAATGTAAGTGAAGAGCTTATCACAGTGTCAAGAACATAACAAGAACTCAAACTAAGGGAGCCACTGTCCTAAGTTTTATATATTGCCATTTCTCTCTGTGGCACTAAGGAAGTACCGCTCATTTCTTAAAATTGATTCTTAAATGGATTCTACTTTGGAGAAATAGTGTTTGAAAACACAAATCAATAATTAGGCACCTGTTCATAATACCCAAAATGCTCTAGTATTTTCAAGAAAAGGTTGTTTTTGGTGAAGTTTATATACTGGATGTATTTAAATGGTTTCATGTTTCACTTTGCTCAAAATGTTCAAGTATGGATCACTGTACTAGTTTGCATTTATTTTAAAGATCCTTGAAAACCACAGGGATTTGTAATGAATTAATCCTGCCACAAAAATTTCATTTTGCCACAGACTGACATGCCTGTTACAAGATATTTTTCCAGATAGTGGGAGTTAGCAAGAGTAAACAGACAATCCATATGGGCAACTCTCTGTCTCTCAGAGACTCAACCCACTTTCTTCTGACCCATCTTCCTCTTCTCCCTCTCCCTTTGCCCTTCTCCTCCTCAAAATACACACAGATGTAATAGAAAAGCTGAGCAGGAAGAACATACTGTTCACCCCTTTTAGGAAAATGTGAAACAATACATTCAAGCTCTGTATTATTATCTGTTTGTTTTGCTCTAAAGAAAAATAGTCTGGTTATTTTAGGCAACAGAATCATTACCCTAACTTGTGACCTTTAAAAATGAACTACCAAAAGTATTCCTTAATTTGGGTGAGTGTTTCTTCAAATAACCTTGAACGTTTTATAGCTAAACCACACTATGGCATTTATGTTAAGCCTTTGTTCCCACTTCCCAGAAACAAAGTTAACTCAAGGGAAAGTAAAGGGTCTCACTCATTCTTTAAAGACCAACTAAATGGCCAGAAATCAAAATGCCTCCCAACACCAGGCACAAGAAATAAAGTGTAACATTGTATAAACCTCTGGAGAGCTCCAACTCACAAACATCTGCAAGCTATCATCTTGTCCTTCAGCTTTTATTTCTTAATCAAGTCTTACTATAACTGAGAAATTTAAGTTTCCCAACTTCACTAGGAAAGAGCGTTGCTTGCCCTTACAATGAGCATACTCCTAAGGTGTAAAAGCAACCCTTAGGTTCTATGCCTTACATTATCAAGTGCTTCAAAACAAACCACGTCAGAATGTAAAAGAAATACAGCACAGCATGTATGCCTATCTGCTTCTTATACATTATACATAACATTTATTTTCCTGCAAAATTCAGTCCGAGAAAGTGCTTCTGTCTAAATGTCTACCTAGGCTGCCCACAGCAGTACCCAAAGGAAGCAAGCAAAAGGTTAGTAATACAATTCATGTGGAGACAACCCCAATTTACTAGGGACGTGTATGCTTTTGCAAAAAAAACAAACCTTAAACTAGCAGCCTGGCTATGTGCCTTTTCTTCCTTTTAAAATATAAACTGGTCACCTTTCTCCTCTGCCTGACAATTGCCTAGACTTAAAGGGAGAACATTCTCAAGAAGAACCACATACAACATCTGGCTTTGTTGGCACTGGAGAGCCCGTGTGAAATCAATTAGGTTTCCAACTGAGGTATCCATCAAACCATTTGGCTCCCACAGAGAGATGTGCCAAACCCACTTAAAAACCTATTGAAACACGCCATTACCTTAAGTCAACTGCAACAGATAATTTGGGACTACGTAAATCACAGATCATCTCTCTCGTTATCACTGTATAAAAATTGCATAGTAACAAACCACTCTATTTCAGCATCCTCATACCTTTGCTCATGTTCTTCCTCTTTTAGCCTAAAAGATCCATTTCCAGGTCTCCAATATGGAAAATACTGCATGTTTTTGAATCACACGTAAATAAAATTCACATACAAAAACATTTTCCTTATTGAAAATTCAAACAGTATCGAAAAACTGAAAACTCTCTCTTTCCAAATTATATTCATTCTCCCTTATCCTCCCTCCCAGGCATCACCACATGGAGTTTAATGACCTTTTGGATGTGTACTTTTTCAGGCCTTTTTCTATGTGTTTACCTACATATGCTCATATACAAGTATATAGAATGGCTTTTCCCATTAAAGGCTCACTTTGTACAATTTACATATTTTAATTTACTAATACATTTTAGAGATCATTGCCGATTAGTAGGTCTATATCTATGTGATTCTTCACAACTGCTAGAGAATCTGGATATACCGTACTCCTCCTGAAGACTGGTTCAAGTTCTGTGCGATGTAACACTGTTATGCAACTTGGACCCTTACCCTCCCAACCACCACTACCAGCCTAACATGTTGGCTTACAAAAGAAGGTGCTCACTATTTCCTTGAGTTGACCTCCAGCTCTGAGTCGATCTATTTCTGGAAAATTAAGCAAATCTGCATATAGGGATACAGACAGTTACAGCCCTAATGACAGGTCTCTACTTTTGTTTCTGTTTTAGAACTCCTAGATTTCTAATACAAAGACAAGTTAATTTACCTTTTTACAGTGTCTTTCAAATGTGCTCCACATAACCTGTAGGGTAACTCAGAGATCTCAAAATATACTTTGAAAATTAATGGGGTATTCAATCTTGATGATTTGACAGCATGGGAAATGAGTAAGTCACTGCATCAGAGGACATGGGATTCAGATCCAGTGACTAACTCGCCAAGGGATTTCAGGTAAATCAGTCTGAGCTTTCTCATCGGTTAAGTGGCAAAATATTTAACATATTTTAAAGAATTGATCTGGGGTTCAAATAAAATCAATGCATTAAAAACCAAAAATTGCCAATAAAATTTTATCTGCCTAATTTAAGAAAAACCTAAATCAGACAGAAAGCTCCAAATCACAGAGACGTACGTTAAGAGAAGAGCGACTCTTCTATCAAGAAATGTGAAGATAGTATATTTTAGAGTGGAGCAGATGGTCTGACGTTGAGACAGATTGGGTTTTGCTCAGCCACCCATCTGCTGAGTGGCCTTTGGCAAAGGCACTATAACCACGGAGAGTCAACTTCTCCACAAACTATGGAGGTACCAAACTGCATCTTCTCCAAAAAAAAAATAGACTTGTTGTTTTTTTTTTTTAAGTTGCCAAGTAGAAACAGGAACCAGACAAAAATTTCACCTACCAGATGGGGAATAATATTCTTTAAAGCATTTGTGTATTCTATACAATTCCAATAAAATTATGGTGTTGTAATCCATTCACTTACATAAAATACTGTAAAAAGAAGTATCAAGCAGGATATAAGGAAAATCATAATTGACTGTTTCCTCTTTATAGGTCTTCAAAACTCCAATGATAACACTTCACCATATTCCCAGCCTGACAATGTGGTTATTACAAGAGCTTCACGCTTTTCCATGGGAGCTCACAGTTCTGGGTAGTTTCGTTTTGTTTTGGTTTGGTTTTTGTTGTTTTTTGGGGGGTTTTGGGTTTTTTTGTGTGTCATATTCTTTTTCCTTTCATCCCATGTCACATCAAAGGTTAACAAGACATTGCCTTAGAGAAAGAAATATTTGCCCTCTGTAAACTAATTCTTTTAGACCAGCTTTTTTATTACAAGGCTAACTGTAATTGTAACAGATGAAACTGATAATGTCTGGGTTTTCCCAGGTCTAAAGCCTGCGAATCTCTTCAGAAAAACTCAAGTCATTGAGCTTGGCATTCTTGACCACACAGGTCTAGGTGGGGAAGGATCTATTAGCAGGCTGAAATGACTCGTAATTAGTGTAAACCAGCTTTACACACAGCCGTAACTCTGTCAGTTCAGCAGTTCATTAGGAAAATCCCAAGCGAATTGGTAGGGTTTCCCAGGATTTGCTCCGTGTTCATTTTGCCCATTGGCACACATCTTTTATACAACATATAACCATAATGTTAAGTAGATGCACCAATCTATCTTGTTTTTACAATTATTCTAACATTTGCATGACTCACATGTCAGTGCAAACCTAGAAGTACACACTAGTGTGACTGACATCCGTCACGCGTCACCCCTCCTGTGCTACCATCACCACAGGGATATCATCTCAGGTCAAATCTGTTCACACACCTGGACTGGGAGCCGCTGTTGGTGAGAACACAAGTACATGATATGTTGGAAGCAAAACACTCAAAAGAAAACCAGAGGAGAGACTTCTGCTATGAATTAAGCCTCAATATGTAGGTATCTTAAAAATCAGACATGCTACTAATGGTTCCCTGGATCTAGCCCCCAGCTTCTAAACACTGCTAAGTCAAACCTGTCTGTCAGTCACAATCTTGATAACAGCCTAACTCTCAGACTCTAGGTAATGGCCCACTTCCGTAATTTGCATCTAAAACACATCATTTCTAGTCCTGTAAGTACCTCAAGATGATGTTCTAGGGATGTGGGCTCCAAGTTAAAAAAATCTTTTTTTAAAACGATTTTATTTATTTATTTGTCAGAGTGAGAGCACAAGCAGGGGGAGTGGCAGAGGGAGAAGCAAGGAGCCTGATGTGGAACTCGATCCCAGAATCCTGGGATCATGACCTGAGCCAAAGGCAGTCGCTTAACCAATTGTGCCATCCAGGCATCCCTTAAAAAAAATCTATTTAAAAAGCTAAAGTCTCACCACTAAATTCAGAGACTTTAGAGCTATTTGAGTAAATATATATGCAAATAGATGAATACACAAACCCCAAGAACAAATAAATTAGTGCAAACACTGGAGCCATTGCTGTAGTGCAAGCCACCACAAATTATTTTGGAGCAAAGTTTCACTCTACTCAAAAGAGATTTTTCAAGAATTGGCAAAATGCATACCTGTCCATTACATACGCAGGAAGGAACTGGCATTGTCGTGACAGTAAGTACACACTGACAAATAAGTAAGACAAAAATACTGTGTGGCCCCAGTATTTGCTGACCATCAGAATCAGTGACATCTCAGCCTTGCTCCATGCTAAGATCCAGTGAAGCAAAGACAGTGCTCAACCTTGGTAGATCCTCCAGTGAAAATTTCTGATGGTCAACAGTGCCGTCTCCAGGGAGTTTTGTGAAAGGGAGATTTAGGTAGAACCTATTCACAGGCTCATTGCTTGAAAGTACTTGGGGAAAAAATAAATTTTACCATAACCAGGTCAACCTAATTGTCTGCCATATGACTTTTTGCTACAATAATCCTAGACCTGGTCTCATAATCTGCTTAAAGAAGAGGAAAGAATTCACACAAACTTGTGGAAAGGGCAATCAACAGATTCTGAAATCACCTAGAGCTCCACAGTAAGTCAAGAGAAGAAGAGAAAAATGAAAACAAGAATTATGGCTTCCAAATCAAGTTATGTAGACAATAAGATGATGTCTGCACATTTAATTATGTAATAGAGTACAGATTTATTCAGGCTTAATCATACAAATACCAACCATCTCACCCTTTATAGGTATCTCACTCCATGAAAATGTGCTGGATGATGTTATTTAAATTAATTTAAAATGGCAAGAGCTAAATTAATTGCTATCAGTCTGAACAAATCAAGCTAGAATGAACTCAGTAACATCACTTGGACCCTAGAACTACAAGTAGACTCAAATTGAGACCTTCAGCACCAGGGAATTCTTACTAGGAATTCTGCTAGCATGGAATTTCTATGTAGTTTCAAGAATGTAAAATAAATATAACCACGTAGAAACAATTATGCAGATAATAATGGCTATATCACTTTTTGAGTGTTTTCTGCATGCTAGGTCCTAATTCTCATCACAATCCTACAAGAGAAGCAATATTATCCCCACTTCAGAAATGAGTAAATGGTGAGTCAGGAAATTCAATGACTTGATCTAAGCCAGAAACTATTAACAGGCATATCTGCTTAGCCTAAAACCCATACCACACTGCCACTCTCAAGGGAACATCAGCCTGGTTCTCAGCTGTTTTGTTTTCCAACCGTTTGTGGTAGTAGTTACTACTGATAAATTAAACCTAACATGACAGTGTTCACACTCTAAAAGAGCTTACATACAGAAGCTGAGTCAGGTGTAACCCAAACTCTAAGATTTGGGCTTGTGGGACATTTTAAAAGCTCATAACCTGGTGTGAGCCCCTCTGGGAATGTGTTAGCTGGAGTAAAATTGTAGTAAGGCATTAAAATAATGGTCCTTTCTATATGGATGCCTTGTGGGTGTATTTGGATACAGGCATCTTTCCCTCATCTGAAAAAGAGAATCACCACTTAGGTAAGAGGTACAGCATTTTCTAACTGATGACAGAAGTATATAGTGGAATTAAAAAACTAAGTCAGGATAGATGCTTCAGGCAAGTAAAACAGAGCTGAAACCAAAGCTGTTTTGGTGAAATTTAACCCTGACATAATGTTAGGTGATCTGGACATACTTCAGAGTTCAATTAATCCATATACACTATAAACATACAGCTTAAGATAACAGAATACAAATAGTTTGGATAACCAAAAATTCCATCTTGCCTAACACGTATTTTGGCTCAGAAGGGGGTAGAGGTAACACAAAGAAATTAGAGGATATTTTAGGAAGACAACTCTAACAGCTAGGTACATGATGAATTAGAGCCACAGTGTGACACTTTTTGATATTCAAGAATCAATTCAAAGAAGATAAAAAGGTTGATGAGCTGCATTTAAAAAAATTATGGGGACTTCCTCTTATGGCTGAGTGTAGAGGTTGGTTAATCTTCCCCCTGAGAAGCACGGTGGATGAAACTGACACAAATAACCTTTCAGAGCTGTGGAACTCCACCAAAGACATTAAAAAATATATGTGACAAACTTTTTTCTTGAAAACTGCTGAACATCAGATAGGAACACTAAGAGTTGATGGTGCCATGTCTCAAGCCTTCTCCCACCTCCCCTCAGCTCAGCTGGTGTGGAGATTCCACCCGAGTGTGGCATGGGGTTATTTGTAAGGACCAGAAGCTGTACCACATCACGGAAGGGAGCTCACTTGATGTGGAGTAGATGCCATGCATACTACCTTGTCTGTGAAAGTGACACTTTCCAGCAAGAACTGACAGCTCTTCTAGACTGATTCAGTACAATCCCTTTTTTTTTTTATTGAGAGAGAGAGAGAGGGAGGGGAGTGTGCAAGATGGGGGTGGGGAGGGACAGAGGGAGAGATTCTCTCATGCTTAGCATGGAGCCCAATGCAGGGCTTGATCTCATAACCCTGAGATCATGACCTGAGCAGAAATCAAGAGTTGGACACTTAACCGACTGAGCCATCCAAGTGCCCCCTGACTCAGTACATTCCTGACTCAATAAACAAGCATGCAAAATAGTCCCAAGTTATTCACAGACCACAGGCTAACCTGAAGCAGCATGTGCACAAAGAGATACAAAGAACCCAACACAAAGTAAATCCAAAGCAGAGTTCAAATAACCTGAACTTCTCATGCACTTCTCTCCCCCCACACAGGTCCATCTGCTGAGGACAGAAACCTTGGTGCTAATGTATCAGTGTGTAACATCTGTATGGTCATTGCCCTAACTCTAAGCTATACATGAACAGGGCAACTTACAGGAATCCAGGTTTAAATGAAAACAAGAATAGAAAAAAAAAAACTGGAGAAGTGACATCAGTGTCAAAACATCACAGGGGAGACAGATTTCACAGATTTAGGCCAGGCAAGTCACTGAAAAAAGAAAGACAAATTAACCACAACACCACCTTGAATTGGGGAAATGTCAAAATTTATTCTTCTTTCAATATTATATCTTTAACCCCTCCAAAAATGTGCCATAGGCAAAAACAAAACAAACAAAACAAAACAAACAAACAAACAAAAAAACAAAACAAAAAAATACACCAGAGAAGTATACCAATCCTGAGGGGGGGAAAAAAAAGTCAAGAGAAACTGTCCCTGAGTGTCCCGAGATGCTGGAGTTAGCAGAGAAAGTCTTCAAAGCAACATTTAAACATATAAGTATGTTTAAAGAACCAAAGGAAGCTGTGTTTAAATAAATAAAGGAAAGTGCTATAATAATGAATCAACAAATAAAAATTCTCAATAAGGATACAGGAATTACACAAAGAGAACCAAATGGAAATTCTGGATTTGAGCATACTAACTGAAATAATAAATATACTGGAGGGTCTCAACATCAGATCTGAGATAAAAGGAGAAAGAAGCAGTGAACTTAAAGACCAACCAATAGAAATTATTCAATCGTTTGTGCACAAAGGAAAAAACATGGAAAAAACTTAACAAGCCTCAAAAACCTCTGGAATAATATAAAATGTATCAATATACATGTAATGGGTGTCCAAGAAGAACAGGATAAAAAGAAAAGGCCAGAAGATATGTACATATTTTAAGTTTTTATCTAAATTCCAGTTAGTTAGCATACAGTGTAATATTGGGTTCAGGTGTCCTGCAGCCACTCTGGAAAACAGTATGGAGGTGCCTCAGAAAGTTAAAAATAGAACTACTCTACTAGTAATTGCACTACGAGGTTTTTACCCAGAGGATACAAAAATCCTGATTCAAAGGGATATATGCCCCCTGATGTTTATAACAGCATTACCTACAATAGCCAAATCATGGAAGTAACCCAAATGCCCATCAGTTGACGAACGGATAAAGAAGATGCAGTGTACACACCACACACACACACACATGCACACACACACGATGGAATATTACTCAACCATAAAAGGAATGAAATCTTGCCATTTTACAATGACATGAATGGAGACAGAGAGTTATGCTGAGCAAAATAAGTCAGAGAAAGACAAATACTATGACTTCACTCACACATGGAATTTAAGAAACAAGATACAGTTGAGGAAATAATGGCCAAAAACTTCTAAAATTCTAGGAAAACAATTAGTTTACATAGCCACACATTCAAGAATCACAACAAATCCCAAGTAGGATAAATACAAAGAAATTCACACCTAGACAAATAATAGTCAAACTATTAAGAGTCAAAGACAAAAAAAAATAGAAAAGAAAACATCTAAAGAAGCAAGAAGAAAATTACTCATCACATACAATGGGGAATCAATATGATTAATTGCTGATTTATCATTTGAAATGAGGACAGAAGACAGTTGGAGGACATATTCATATAGCTGAAAGAAAAAACTGTGAATCAAAAAATCAATATCCAGTTAAATTACTTTTCAAACATGAAGTAAAATAAAGACATTCCAAGATAAACAAGGATGGAGAATGTATTGCTACCACAGCTCACAAGAAATGATAGAGGAAATCCTTCAGGAACATTCATAAAATTGAAGAAATGAAAAGCACCAGAAATAAATTAAGTAAGTAAGTAAATGGACTAATGTAAAAGACTCTAGAAATATTGTTCTTATTTTATCAACTAACTTCTTTAAAGGACAGAAGACTGTAGGAACAAAAAGAAAAAATCTAAGCCCATAGTTTTCAGAAGGAAGAAAATAATAAAGTTCAGAGCAGAAATAAATGAAATGTCTAAAAAGACATAGCAATGATCAATGAAACTAATGGGTGAAAAGATAAGCAAAATAAGCCAAACTTTCAGGCAAACTATCCAAGAAAAAAAAATAGTGGGTTCAAATAAAATTATAAATGGAAGAGGAGTTTTACAACAGATAAAATAGAAATACAAAAAAAAAAACTACTAGAGGTTACTATTAACCATTATAATCCAACAAATTGGATAACTCAGAAGAAATGGTTGAATGCATAGAAACATACAACCTATCAAGACTGAGTCATAAAGAAATTAAAAATCATACCAGACCAACTACTAATAAGCAGGATTTTGTGTGGGATTGAAGAAGCTTTTAATTTTTTTATTTGGTGCATTTAATACACAAATTCAATTTTAACACTTCATTATTTTAGTATTTATTTCAAAAAGGCTAAGAATAGAGTTTACTGTAAGAGATATTACGTATGAATCTAAATTTCATAAACTTATCATGATCATTTTTGGCCAAAAAGTATTTTCTCATTTGTTTTTTTTTTTTTTTTTAACTAGCAACATGGCTGAAGAACTCATCTCTTGGAATAAAAGAAGTGTTAGCTCTGCATTTTCTTGTTACTGTTACCTTCACACACTTTTCAAAAATTTTTTATTCCAGTGTGGTTAATATACAGGGCTATATTAGTTTCAGATGTACAATATAGTGATTCAACAGTTGCGTTATTATTCAGTGACTATCAAGGTAAGTGTACTCTTAATTCCCTTCCACTATTTCACCCATCCCCCACATGTCACACCTCCCCTCTGGTAACCATCTGCTTGTTATCTTAGTTAGCGGACTGTCTCTTAGTTTGTCTCTTTTTATTTCCTTTGTTCATTTGTTTTGTTCCTTAATTTTGCATATGAGTGAAGTCATATGCTATTTGTCTTTCTCTGACTGGCTTAACTGATTAGCATTATACTTTCTAGATCCATCCATGTTGCTGCAAATGGTAAGATTCCACTCTTCTTTTTGGCTGAACAATATTCCATTTTGTTATATGTCTATATACACGAGCTATTTTCATAGTTTGGCTATGACAAATAATGCTGCAATAAACAAAGGCATGCATGTATCCCTTCAAATTAGCGTCTTTGTATTCTTTGGGTAAATATCCAATAGTGTGATTATGGGATCATATGGTAGTTCTGTTTTTAATTTTTTAAGAACATCCATAATATCTTCCACAGTGGCTGCACCAGTTTGCATTCCCGCCAACAGGGCACGAGGGTTCCTTTTTCTCCACATCCTCATCAACACTTGTTGCTTCTTGAGTTTTTTATTTTAGCCATTCTGGCAGGTGTGAAGTAATACCTCATTGTGGTTTTGATTTGAAACTTCCTTCATGATGAGCGATGTTGAGAATATTTTCATGTATCTGATGGCTGTCTATAGGTCCTCTTTGGAGAAATGTCTGTTCATTTTCTAATTGCATTATTTGGGAGTTTTTTGGTATTGAGTTGTAAGTTCTTTATATGTTTTGGATACTAACCCTTTAGCAGATATGTCATTTGCAAAATATCTTCTCCCATTCAATAGGCTGTCTTTTAGTTTTGCTGTTTGTTCCTTTGCTATGCTGAAGCTTTTTCTTATTTTGATTTAGTCCCAATAGTTTATTTTTGCTTTTGTTTCCCCTTGCCTCGGAAGAATATATACAAAGATGTTACTATGACTGATGTCAGAGAAATTACTGGCTGTGCTCTCTTCTAAGATTTTCATGGTTTCAGGTCTCACATTTAGGTCCTTGGTCCATTTTGAGATTATTTTTGTGTATGGTGTAAGAAAGTGATCCAGTTTCATTCTTATGCATGTAGCTTATCCAGTCTTCCCAACACTCTTTACTGAAGAGAGTTTCCTTTCCCACTGAATATTCTTTTCTTCTTTGTAAAAGATTAACTGACAACATAATTGCGGGTTTATTTATGGGCTTTCTATTCTGTTCCATTGATTTATATGTCTATTTTCGTGCCAGTACCACACTGTTTTGGTGAGTACAGCTTTGTAATACAACCTCAAGTCTGGAATCATAATACCTCCCGTTTTGTTTTCTTTTTCATGATTGCTTTGGCTATGCAGTCTTTTGTGGTTCCATACAAATTTTAGGATTATTTGTTGTAGTTCTGTGAAAAAAATCTGTTGGTATTTTGATAGAATTGCATTAAACATGTAGACTGCTTTGGGCAGTATAAACATATTAACAATATTTGTTCTAATCCATGAGAATGGAATGTCTTTCCATTTCTTTGTGTCCTCTTCAATTTCTTTCAATGGTGTTTCATAGTTTTCAGAGTATGGGTCTTTCACCTCTTTGGTTAGACTTATTCCTAGCTATCATTATTTTTGGTGCAATTGTAAATGGGATTGATTTATCTTCTCTTTCTGCTGCTTCATTATTAGTATATGGGAATGCAACAGATTTCTGTACGTTAATTTTGTGCATTGCAGTTATACTGAATTCATTTATCAGTTCCAATAGTTTTTTGTTGGGAGTCTTTGGGGTTTTCTATATAGAGTATTATGTCATCTGAAAATAGCAAAAGTTTTATTCTTTCTTACCAATTTGGATGCCTTTTATTTTATTTTTGTTGTCTAACCACTGTAGCTAGGATTTCCAGTACTATGGTGAATAAAAGTAGTGAGAGTGGACATTCTTGTCTTGTTCCTTACCTTAGGGAGAAAGGGGTCAGTTTTTCCACATTGAGTATAATGTTTGCTGTGGGTTTTTCATGCATGGCCTTTCTTATGTTGAAACATGATCTCTCTAAACCTATTTTGTTGAAGACTGTTATCACGAATGATGGTGTACTTTGCCAAATGCTTTTTCTGCATCTGTTGAGATGATTATATGGTATTTATCCTTTCTATTTTCGGTGTGATATATCACATTGGAAGATTTGCAAATATTGAACCACCCTTGCAACCCAGCAATAAATCCCACTTGATCATGGTGAATGATTTTATTAATGTATTGTTGGATTGGGTTTGCTTCTATTTTGAGAAGTTTCGCATCCATTGTCATCAGGGATACTGGCCTATAGTTTCACTTTTTTGGTGGTATCTTTATCTGGTTTTGGCATCTGGGTAATTGCTGGCCTCATAGAATGAATGTGGGAGTGTTCCTTCCTTTTGTTTTGGAGTAGTTTGAAAACAATAGGTATTAATTCTTCTTGAAATGTTTAATAGAATTCACCTGTGAAGCCATCTGGTCCTGGACTTTTGTTTATTGGGAATTTTTTAGTATTGATTCAATGTCATTGCTGGTAATCAGTCTATTCAAATTTTTTATTTCTTCCTCCTTCATTTTTGGTAGGTTTTATGTTTCTAGAATTTGTCCATTTCTTCTAGGTTGTCCAATTTGTTGGCATATAATTTTTCATAAAATTCTCTTACAAGTGTTTGTGTTTCTGTGGTGTCCATTGTTATTTCTCTTTTATTTGATTTTGTTTATTTGAGTATTCTTCTTCTTCTTGGGTATGGCTAGAGATGTATTAATTTTGTTGTTCTTGTCAAAGAACCAGGTCCTAGTTTCATTGATCTGTTTTAGTTTCTGTATCATTTATTTCTGCTCTAATCTTTATTACTTCCTCCATTCTGCTGGTTTTGAGGGGTTTTGTTGTTGTTCGTTTTCTAGCTCCTTTAGATGTAAGGTTAGGTTGTTTGAGATTTTTCTTGCTTCTTGCAGTAGGATTGCATTGCTATAAACTTCCCTCTTAGAACCATTTTTGCCTCATCCCAAAGATTTTGGACCATTGTGTTTTCATTTTCATTTCTCTCCATGTAATTTTTGGTTTTTTTTTTTCATTTCTTGGTCGACCCATTGATTGTTTAGTAGCTGTTATTTGACCTTCATGTATTTGTGGCCTTTCCAGATTTCTTCTTGTGGTTGATTTCTAGTTTAATAGCGTTGTGCTTAGAAAAGATACATGGTATGACTTCAATCTTTTTTCAATTTTTTGAGACTTGTTTTGTGGCCTAATATGAGGTCTATTCTGGAGAATGCTCCATGTGCACTTGAAAAGAATGTGTATTTTGCTCCTGTAGGATGGAATGTTCTGAACATATCTGTTAAATCCACGTGGTCCTGCGTGTCATTCAAAGCCACGGTTTCCTTGTTAACTTTGTTTGGATAATATGTCCGCTGATGAAAGTGGGGTGTTAAAGTCCCCTACTACTATTGTATTACTATCCATCTGTCCCTTGATGTTTTTATTGACTGTTTTATGTATTTAGACGCTCCTATGTTGGATGTATAATTTAACAATTGTATCTTCTTGTTGGACTATTCTATTTATTATTATGTAGTTTTCTTCTTTGTCTATTACAATCTATGTTTTAAAGTCCATTTTGTCTGATATAATTATAGCTATCCCAGCTTTCTTATGACATTCATTTGCATGGCAAATGTTTCTCCATCCCCTCACTTTCAATCTGCGTGTGTCTTTAGGTCTGAGTCTCTTGTACACATCCTATAGATGGGTCTTGTTTGTCTGTTTTTTTCTATTCCGTCCCCACATGGTTTTTGTTTGGAGCATTTACTCCATTTGCATTCTAAGTAATTATTGATAGATATGTATTTATTGTCATTTTTTACTTGTTTTGTGGTTGTTTCTACAGATTTTCTCTGATCCTTTCTTCTTTTGCTCTCTTTCATGGATTGCTGCCTTTCTTTAGTGATATACTTGGATTCCTTTGTCTTTATTCTTTGTATATTTACTGGTTTTTGATTTGTGGTTACCATTTGGTTTGTCTATATCATCTTCTGCATATAGCAGTCTAATTAGGTTGATGGTTGCTTATGTTTGAACTCATTCTTTACTCTTATCTCCACCATGTTTTAGGTATCTGCTGTAATACTTTACATCCTTTTCTTAATTCCTTGACTCAGTTTTACAGATATACTTATTTTTACTGCTTTTGTGTTTTCTACTTTCCATACTCTTATGGTCTTTTTTTCTCTCAAAGAGTCCCTTTTAACATTTCTTGTGGCTCTGGTGTAGTAGTCATGAACTCCTTTAGTTTTCATTTGTCTGAGGAACTCTTTACCTCTCCTTCTATTCTCCTTGCTGGATGGAATATTCTTGGCTACAGATTTTTTTCCTTTCTGTGCTTTGAATATATCATGCCAGTTCCTTCTAGTCTGCAAAGTTTATGCTGAAGAAGCCACTGATAGTCTGATGGAGTTTCCTTATATATGCAACTGTCCTCTTTTCTCTTGATGCTTTTTTTTTAAGATTTTATTTATTTGAGAGCGAGAGTGAGAGAGATCACAGAGGGAGAGAGTGAGGGAGAAACAGACTCCCAGCTGAGCAGAGAGCCTGATGAAAGGCTGGATCCCAGGACTCTGAGATCATAACCTGAATCGAAGGCGGAGGCTTAACCTACTGACCCACCCAGGCACCCCTTTCTAGATGCTTTTAAAATTCTTTACCACTAATTTTTGACATTTTAATTACTGTGTGTCTAGTGTGGACCACCTTGGGTTGATTTTGTTGGGGGTTCTCCGTGCCTCCTGAATCTCAATATCTGTTTCGTTCCCTAGATTAGGGAAGTTTTTAGCTATTACTTTTCAAATAAATTTTGTCTCCTGAGATCCCTATAATGCAAATGTTACTATGCTTGATGGAGTCACTGAGTTCCCTAAGTCTATTCTCTTTTGCATAATTGTTTTCTCTCACCTGCTCAACTTGATTACTTTCTGCTACTCTCTCTTCCAAGTTGCTGATTCATTCCTGCATCCTCTAGCCTGCTAGTTATTCCATTTATAGTGTATTTTTAATTTCATTTATTGTGTTCTTCATCTCTGATTAGTTCTCTTTCTATCTCTGTGTTAAGGGTCTCACTGATGTCCTCCACTCTTCTCAAGTCCAGTGAGTATCTTTATGATCATTACCTTAAATTCTCTATCAGGCATATTACTTATATCCATTTTGCTTAGGTCTTGTGCTGTGGTTGTGATCTGTACTTTCATTTGGGACATAATCCTCTCTCTCCTCATTTTTAATAACTCTCTAGGTCTGTTTCTGTGTGTTAGGAAAGTCAGCCAATCTCCTGCTCTTGAAAGTAATGACCTTCTGAAGAAGAGGTCCTGTAGTGCTCTGCAGTGCAGTGTACCCTGTTCCCCAGAACCTGGCACTTCAGAAGGTATCTCCTATGTGTGATGCATGTGCCCTGTTTCATCCTGGCCTCTCTTTCCTTCAGTCCCATTGACTGCAGAGACTCGCTCTGCCTATCATGAGCAGTGTTTGGTTCCCAGCTGGGGTGGAGTACACAGTTTCACCAAGGTGCCCACTGGTCTGCTTGCAAAATGAGACCTGCTGCTGCCTGGGCAGGGCATGCAACTTTAACAGGGGGTGCCTGGGGCTTCTGCCAGGCCACCTCCAATGCCACTGGAACCTAGGCCCCTCAAAAAGTGCAGGTGGGGAGACATGATGTTGGCAAGGTTTGCACCAGTTTTCCAGAGGAAGACACTGGAAGAGCTGGGACTGAGGCAAGTATGACTGGAAAGGGTAGATCCACAGGTTGGGGTGGGAGGGGGGTTGGTAGGGCTTGCTGTAAGCAAATTATATAGTGGTCAGCTCCTTTGTTCCTGGAGGAATCTCCCTGTAAACCCTGTACCTTTGGGACAAACTCTGAGATGAATAAGTCCCCCTCCTGTATTCCCAAGGCACTTTTCAAACTGCAGCTTCTCTGTGTATCTCTGTGGATTGTTTGTTCTGCTGGCTCTCTGAGGGCAGTGACTCAGCTTCCCACAGTCTACCTCAGCTCTCCCAGAACAGAGCCCACTGATATTTAAATTCCAGGTTTTAAATCCCACTGGTTGTAACAACTCATGAAATTTGTCCCCCTTGCTTTCAAAGTCATATGTTATGGGGGACTTCTGTGCCTGTGGCTCCCTCCCAGTCATGGACAGCTGTGGTCCCTTTTGCTCCTGACCACATCTCCACCCTTCCTGCCTTCTTCGATCTTGATCTTCAGCTGTGTGATTTATTCTGCCAGTCTTTGGACTGTTTTCTGGGTTATTTATGTTGATGTGAATGTTATCTAGCTGTATCCAGGGTAGGAGGTAAGCTTAGGGTTCTCCTACTGCACCATCTTCCTAGCCTCCACTAGTAAGCACAATTAAACAGTAATCAAAACCCTCCCAATAAATAAAAGTCCAGGACCAGTTGGCTTCACTGGTGAGTTCTACCAAACATTTAAGAAAGAACTAAATATCAATTCCCTCAAAATCTTCCCCCCAAAAAACAAAAAACAAACAAACAAACAAAAATAAAAAAAACAGAAGATGAAGGATAATTTCCATACTAATTTTTTGAGGCCAGAATTACCCTGATACCAAAGCCATACAAGGACACCATAGGAAAATTACAGGCCAATATCCCTGATGAGCACAGATGCAAAAATCCTTAACAAAATATTAGAAAAGCAAACTCAAGAGTACATTAAAAGTATCATACACTGGGGTGCCTGGCTGGCTCAGTAGGGCATATGACTCTTGATCTCTGGATTGTAAGTGTAAGCCCCATGTTGGGTGTGGACCCTACTTAGGAAAAAAAAAGAGGGGCACCTGGGTGGCTCAGTCAGTTAAGCATATGACTTCGGCTCAGGTCATGATCTCGGGGTCCAGGGATCAAGCCCCATATCCAGCTCCTGCTCAGGGGAGTCTGCTCGTCTCTCTCTCTCAACCCCTCTCCCTGCTCATACTCACTTTCTATCTCTCTCAAATAAGTAAAATCTTAAAAAAAAAAAAAGAAAAAGAAAAAAGAAAGAAAGAGAAAAAGTTGCTAAGACTACAAATCTTAAAAGTCCTTATCACAAGGAAAAAAATGGTAAAAGGTTTATACATCATTATCAAATGGGATTATTCAGGGATGTAAGGGTGGTTCAACATCCACAAATCAATCAGTATGATGCACCACATTAACAAAATGTAGGGAAAAATTATATGACCATTTCAATAGATGCAGAAAAAGTATCTGACAAAATACAACACTCTTTCATGTATAAAAATTCTCAATAAACTGGGTACAAAGGAAAGGTACTTCAACATAATAAACTGAATAACACTGAAAGCGTTTCCTTTAAGATCGGAAAGAAGGCAAGAATGCCCACTCTAAACACTTTTATTCAACATAGTACCAGAAATCCTGACCAATGCAATTAGGCAAGAAAATGAAATAAAAAGCATCCAGATTGTAAAGGAGAAAGTAAAATGGTCTCTATTTGCAGATGACACTATATACAGAAAACCCTAAAACTCCACCAAAAATCTGTTAGAACTAATAAATGAACTCAATAAATCTATGAGATAAAATTTTCAATATATAAACTCAGTTGTGTTTCTATACACAAACAAAAAACTATCAGCAATTAAGAAAAAAAATTCCATTTACAATTTCATCAAAAAGAATAAAATACTTCAGCATAAATTTAACCAAAAAGATAAAAATCTACACAGTGAAAACTATATGATATTGGCAAAAGAAATAGAATAAGACACAAAAGATGTAAAGATATTCTGTGTTTACAGACTGGAAGAAATATTAAAATGTCTATACTACCTAAAGTGATCTTCAGATTCAATACAATCCCTATCAAAATTCCAACAGCATTTTTCACAGAAATGGAGCAAACAATCCTAAAATCTGTATGGAACCACAAAAGACCCCAAATAACCAAAGCAATCTGGAGAAAGAAGAACAAAGCTGGACGCATCATGCTTCCTGATGTCAAGCTAGATTACAAAGCTACAGTAATCAAACCATATAGTATTGGCATAAAAAAAGACACATTGATCAATAGAACAGAACAGAGACCCAGAAATAAGCCTATGCATATATAGTCAATTAATTTATAGCAATGGAGCCAAGAATATACAATGGGGAACAATTAATGGTGTTGGAAAAACTGGATGGGCACGTGTAAAAGAATGAAACGGGACCACCCTCTTGCACCATATACAAAATGTAACACAAAATATATGAAATACTTGGTCAGACCTGAAGCCATAATACTCCTAGAACTTGACATCAATTTTGGCAATCATTTTTTGGATCTGACACCAAAAGTGAAAATAAACCAATGGGACTACATCAAACTAAAAAGCTGCACAGTAAAGGAAATCATCAACAAAATGAAAAAAAAAACATGTATCTGATAAAGGACTAACATCCAAAATGTAAAGAATGCATACAACTCAACAGCAAACAAATAATCTAATTTAAAAATGGGCAAGAGGACCTGAATAAAGATTTCTCCACAGAAGACATTCAAATGGCTGAAAAGTACATAAAAGTGCTCAAAACACTAGTTATCAGGAAAATGAAAATAAAAACCACAACGAGATATCACCTCACACATGTTAGAATGGTTGCTATGAAAAAGACAAGAAATCAATATTGGCAAGGATGTGGAGAAAAAGGAACCCTTTTCACTCTTGATGGAAGCATAAATTGGTGTAGCCACTGTGGAAAACAATGTAGAGGTTTGTCAAAAAATTAAAAACAGAAATACCATACAATCCAGGAATTCTCCTTCTGGGTGTAGATCCAGAGGCAATGAAAACAGTACCTTAAAGAGGTATCTGCATTCCCATGTTCATGGCAGCATTTTTCAAAATATTTAAGATATGGGAACAGCCTAAGGATTTGTTGATGGATATATGGCTAAAGAAGAGGTGGTATAGAAACAATGGCGTATTACCCAGCCCCCATTTGCAACAACATGGATTGAACTTGAGGGCCCTATCCTAAGTGAGCTAAGTCAGACAGACAAAGACAAATACTGCATATCACTTATATGTGGGATCTAAAAAAGCCAAATTCAGAGACTAGAATGGTGGTTACCAAGGACTGCGGGGAGAGGGAGATAGGAAGGTGATGGTCAACGAGTACAAACTTCTAGTTTAAGATGAATAAATTCTGAGGATCTAATTACAGCACAGTGAATACGGTTGATAACGCTGTATTATATACTTGGACATTGCTGAGAGATTAGATCTTAAGGTGCTCACCACAACAAAGGAATGGTAATTACACGATGCGATGGGGATGTGAGGCAACGCCATGGTGGCAGTCCTGTTGCAATATGTAAGTGTATCAAGTCAACATGCTGTACACCTTAAACTGACACAAGGACAGACGTCAATTATACCTCAATAAAGCTGGGGAAAAGACAAAATTATATAAAAAAACAGTTATAATACTACATTATTGGATTTACAACACTTATGTAAGATTAAAAAATAGTGCAAAAACAAGCTTCTTTATTTTACTGGAAATAAATTAGTATTACTCTGAAGTATATTGTGAAGTTACAATGATAGGTTGAAATAACTCATATTGTAATTCCTAGAGTAACTATTAAGAACACAACTCAAGACATTTTTAGTAAAAAACCGAAAGGTTTCAAAATGGCACACTAACCATTTTATACAAAAGAACAAAAAACAACAAAGAGGAGGCATATAAACAAAAAGCAAAATGGCAAATGTAAATCCAACCATTCCCTACATATTTTTAAAAAGAAAATATGAGAAAAAGAAAAAAAAACACTATGTGTATACATACACATGCAACAGATTATTATTATTGGAATGATATTATTGGAGTGGATATTAATTACACTTGAATAAAAAATAAAGTATATAATACACACATGGAGAAATAGTATTCAACCTCAAAAAAAGGGAAATCCTGTCATTTGCAACATCAATGATCCTGGGATTACACTCGGTGAACTCAGTTGGACTCAGACAAACACAGCATGATTTCACTTGCAAGTAGTTTCTAATAGTCAAACTCACAGAAGCAGAGAGTAGAACAGTTATGGCTAGGGGCAGGGGAAATGGGAAGATGTTAGTCAAGGGGCCCCACATTTCCGTTTTGCAGAATGAATGATTCTACAGATCTAATGTACAGCATGGGAACTGCAGTTAATAACACTGTATTGCATATTTGAAATTTGTTGAGAGTTAATCTTAAGGATTCACACCACATAAAAAACAATCCTGTGTGAGGTAAGGGACATGTTAATTGGCTCGACAGTGGTAATTACTATATATATCACATTTTATACCTTAAATATATACAATTTTAATTTGTCAATGACAACCTCAATAAAACTGGGGGTCGGGGGGAATCCCGTTGCCTAATAAATTAGTCCAAGCTCCCTTCCTGGTGTCCATATTCGGGATCCAACCTAACTTTCCAGTCTGTATTTAATGCTTACTACAATTAGGCTAAATTGGACAACTCTTTACCTTTCACAAACATAGCTCCTTTTCCCATCTTTCTCCTTTGTCCAATTCCTACTCAACTTTCAACTCCAAGCTCAAATACTACCTCATCTGTGAAGCCTCTCTCCAAGACTCAAACTGACTTGTATTATGTTTCTTTGTATGCAACACATCCTTCTCACTACTTACTAAGCTAATGAGACTTTGTTACCCTCCACAACGCTTTACTTGCTATGTATCTTGTTGAATATTCTTAACAATGCTGCCTGTGTTTCAAGTGCAAAGTCCATTAAAGCAGCACAATATTGTGACATGATACATATACCATCTCACTGAAAAAATACTTGTAAATAAGCCCTAGAAGTATTTTTTAATCAAATTACTTTTAAAAATTTAACTGATGAATTTTAAATAATGTAGAAATGATTTTTCAAAGGTAAACATGTTAAAACAATGCAAAAACCAGTATTTTCATGATGGTCTAAAAATTCTCATTTATGCTGAGTTTTTTTTTTTAATTTTATTTATTTATGTGACAGAGAGACAGCCAGCGAGAGAGGGAACATAGCAGGGGGAGTGGCAGAGGAAGAAGCAGGCTCCCAGCGGAGGAGCCTGATGTGGGACTCGACCCCGAAACGCCGGGATCACTCCCTGAGCCGAAGGCAGAGGCTTAACGACTGCGCCACCCAGGCGCCCCAATATGCTGATTTTGAAGATAAGTAATACGTTTATAAGACTGAACATTAAAAAACCAAATGTATCGGGGACCCTCGGTGGTTCAGTTGGTGAAGTATCTGCCTTCGGCTCAGGTCATGATCTCGGTCCTGGGATCAAGTCCCACATCGGAATCCCTGCTTAGCAGGGAGCCTGCTTCTCCCTCTCTCTCTGCCTCCTTCCCCCTGCTCATGCTCTTTCTCTCTCTTTCAAATAAATAAAATCTTTAAAAAAAACTTGTTTTGAAAAAATCAAATTTACCTGCACAGAATTTAATTGCAATCTTTCAAGATCCTCTATTGCGGGAAATTAGATGGATTCATACTCACCTAATACATTCACATGTAGGTCACTAACCTAAAAGATCCACTGGATCTCTACAGAGGTAAATTCTTTAGTGATAAAATTATACATCTCTAAATCTTTCATTTGGCAAATACCGTAACAGAATTGAATGACTGATGCCAGGTTTAATCCTAGTAGAAAGGTTCAATGATAAAAACACCCATTAAAATAACCATCCATCTATTTTCTACAAGCTAATCCCAGTTTGTATTAATTTCATTCACATTAACCACAGTTTATGTTTATACCCATAAGTGCTTAAAGAATGATCTAGTTGAGTTTTTGGTGCCTGCTGAAATGCATCTTCGTTGGACTGATCTCATTTCCTACAGAAACCAATTTCATTTCCTTTATGACAGAGCAAAAGGCCATAACCACCAGTGAAAAGCAAGCACGTAATTTATCAGGGACTTCAGGAAAGCCTCCCTCTCTGTTGGACAAAACATACTCATCTTTAAGCATGAAATTGCTCAAACTTTTGCAGTTTACAATATGCCTGTACCACTAACTTAAACAACTAACACCGAATGGATATATGCTAACTAGAGCTAACAGTATTTATCATAGTATACTCAAATTCAAATGGCAGTCTGAGCACCTGGAAAGCTAGTACCACTTTTTACTCATATTTAAAACTTCAGCTATAAACACACTTAACAAAAATAGTATAAAAACTCTGCTACTTAAATCAAGTTTTATTTTTCGAGGATGCCTAATTGAACATGTTTTTGCCTTTGAAGATTCATGCTTTCTGAATTTGATTTTTAAATACGATTTTCCTACTAAGTTTTTCAGATCATTTTTCAAAAGAACTTCTGAAATTTTTTTTTTTTGAAGTGGAGTAACTCATGGAAATCAGCAATATGGTGGTAGACAGCTATCAAAAGAAACCCAATGAAGTAAAACACGATGCCCTAAAACACCTAAGGTTAATTTCAGTAACCTCAGGCAGGAGTATTTGATCAAGTTGGAAACTGAAATAGATACGACTGTCTCCAAACCTCTCCCACTGTACACTCTGTATGACTTTCCTAATGCTGCTGAACCAACTACCATGAATTTAGTGGCAACACAAATTTATTCCCTTCCAATTGAGAGGTCAGAGCCTGAAATTGGTTTCATTAGTTTAACATCAAGGTATAAGCAAGGTTGTTCCTCCTGGCTCTGAAGGGAGGCTCTGGTTTCCTGCCTTTTTCAGGGGTCACGAACCACCTGTATTCCTTGACTTGTGGCCCCTCTCCCACCTTCAAAGCACATTCCTCTAATTACGGAGTCCCCACTTCTCCTTCTCCCCTCCCATAGTCAAATTTTTCTGGGCCTCCTTCTTAGAAGGACACTTGTGATTACACACAGAAGTTACCCAGCTAGTCCGGGACAATCTCTCATGTCAAGATGCTTAACCTGGCCACATCTGCAAATCCCCTTGGCATTATAATGCATTCACAGGTTACAGGGATGAGGATCTGTGTACTTGTGTACCTGTGGCATCAATTTAGCCTAGCACACACTCCATAAGCAAGTATTTTGAACCTACATTTGCAAAACCGAGCGTATTAAAATGTTGTTTTAACCTTGTATCTGTATTCCAGTACTAATACAGATATACTATAAAATATTAAAAATGCAACTAAAATATTTTCTATAACTTATTTTATTTGAACAGAACAAATAATTTTTCGCTCGGTTATAAATGGTATATGACTGAACATGCTTCATGATTTTTCAAAATCATGGCTTAAAAAGTTGTGATACAACAATATGAAAGGCTGGTTTCCAGTGAAGTTAAATTGCAATAAAAATCTGTTTTAATGGCTTTTAAAGCTGAGAAAGAAATGTGACAAATATGCACAGATTCATATGGGAAAGGATTCTTATTTTTCACTTTAATTCACCAATTACAAAAGGATTTTATTAATATTCAGCTAGTAACTTCCTATTTTCCCTATTTTCAATCAGTTCTTACAAATTAATCACACAATTTTTCATTTTTTGCATGTTTAATAAATGGATTCATATTTCACTTTATCTCTTTATTTGGAGAATTAGAAAATCCTACATTCGAGTTTTTAAAGTCTGCTTACGTCAGAGTTTTTATACGTGACACATTTAGATCCTTCTCAGCAACACATTCATGGAATGAGGAAATGTACATAAACATTCATTTTTAAAATGTTCTTTCCATAATAAGATCACCTGGAAAGCAAGTACTTTTACGCTGTACAAAAGTGTCAGCTTCACCTTGGAACTATCGGAGGGAATATGTTAAAAAAAAAAATACTCCTGATTCTCCTTGCAAGTCTGCAGCACTTCCAATTTCTGTAAAATGAAGCACTTTAAGTATTTTGCCACAAGACTGCAAGAAGACTGTTCATGATCTCGTCATTGCATATTTCATGATAAAGTACTATTAATATCTTACATTCTGGTTCCAACTTCTTTTGCTACAACAGCTTTGCCTACGAAAGACACCATGAATTCCTCGTAAGCAGCTCATTCTGTGAACTCACCCCAGGATTCTTACTTCCAGTGAACCAGCCAATCCTCCAGTGAGTCTATCTGGCTGTTTCCCTTCATGAACACCATCCTCATCTCCAAAAACTCCTTGCCTTTACCAGAGACTTACCAGACGACTGAGAATGTATCTTTCTCCCTCATGTTTCCATTCTTTTTTTAAACGAAGTAGCTCTTCATGAATTTCACTGTTGAAACACAACCAATGCAGTTCTAGAGATGATCCCCCCTGCTGAGTAATATTCCAGATATTTTTCACTTATCCAGCAACATTTTCCATACATCTTCCAACAATATGTCCTAGCATGAGAATGCGTGTTAGCACGTGACAATATGGTTTCCTAGTAGTATTTCAGCCAGTTTTAGGACTCCCAAAGGAATGTGACATTTTGTCTTCTATTAAAGAAGACAAAGTAGGAGTTTCTAGATATTTTTCAGGAACACACCCAAGTCCTAGGATACTTAAATTTCAAGTTCCAAATGTTTAGTTCTGAACTGTCTTACTAATTGTGATGACCACACGCTCTGATTAATGTATGTGGCTCAAGGAACAACTGAACCGTAAGACAGGTGATTAAAATATAAATCCATATATACCTTCTGATAGATTTGAGTGTTTTTGACCATTTTCTTATTAGATCTAATTACTGTCATTGTTTGACCTCGTAATACACCTGGCAAAGAGCTGGTGACAGAAATGAAAATAGCAACTCTTATTTTCCTCTTTTTCATTTGGGCTTACACTGCTAGGATAGTTTTCAATTTGTGTGTCTCCACAGAATATCTTAATGCCAACTGTTCACTTTTTGAGCTAATTTAGATAGAATTAGAATATTTAATAGTAATAATAATAAGTAGTCATAATGGCTAACACTCAGCTGATGCCTACTCTGTGCCTGTTACACCTGTAAGCCCTTGACATTTATTAATTAAATTCATCTAGAAAATTATATAAGGTAGGTATCTACTAAACTTTGTTATGATATACTAAAATCCAGCAAATCCTAATTGTGAAACTTCTGCTCATCTCCAGGATATCTCACACACTCCAGGCAACAAATGATGGTGATGTGTAACCAAATGTCATTCAAACCAAGAAAGAAAGAGACTTTCAATTCATGTCACGATTGGTAATGAAATCTGGTTTCTTCTTTCTTAATAAAAATAATTCAAAGAGCTATTATAATATCTTCCCATACCCACTGAATTATCTGTATAACTCCTAGAGGCAAAACTTTACACTGGAGACCAGTACTAGAGATAGTAAAAGTCTATGATATTATAGACTACAGTAAGTGAAAAATAATATTGAACAGACAGTACAGTTGACTGAAGGCTCATACTTTAAGGTAATTATTAATAGTTCAAATATAACTTACAAATATATATACTTATATTCCAATATATATTACAAATATATGTTATATACATTACATATATATCTCACATATATATGAAATGTCTTTCATATATATATAACGTGATATTAAACTGTATTTAGTACTGGAAGCAGCCATTCTCAGGATCCATATAAATATCAGAAGGAATAAAGCAGACTCTAAGGTCAAAGCACTGACTATATCAGGGGCCATGAAATTCTACAGAATGCTAATACGGAAAACAGGAACAAAGTTCAAAGGAGCCTAATAAATAAATGACAAAGTTCAATAAGCAAATAAACCAATACATACACACAGAAGCTAAACCATATTGGACATATTCATGGTCACAATTTCAGAATTACTGTAGAAGTTCACGTCTGTCCATGTGACCTGGTCACCATCATACTATGAAAATCTAGACCAGCATTTCCTGTTGCTTTTCAATTTAAGAACACCTATGCATTCACTACTGAGTCAAATGATTATTTCCTGCTCAAGACAATTCATCCTGTTGTAATTCGAAAGAACTGGGTTAGAATTCTTGCTCTGCAACTCAGCTACTGTGTGCTCTTGGGTAAATCACCCAAACTCTCTGAATTTCAGATTCTTCCTCACAATGTAAAAAGTGAAAAACACAGAATCCTAATACACTATGTGCATGGAACAAGGGATAATAAGGTTAATATTCTAAAGCTTTTAAGGCAGAAAAGAAAATACTGGCTGAGTTCAAGTGCAGTAGACAAATGGCCTCGTATCGTACCGAACACACGATAGAGAAAATAAACTCAATATGGCTCCCAAGGTATTGCTAATTTCTCAGGTACAAGTTAATGAAAGTGTTGGAGTGTAACTGTGTACCTCATAAAGTTAAAATTATCTTTCCACTCATTAAATTATATGTTTTTTGTTACAATGAGTCGTCATATTAAGGCACGATGGATACAGAAGAAATGAAGTACTAGAACTCAGGATGCCCACATTTTCGTCTTGAGAGAAGTAAACAGGTGACCGGAAAATTATTAAAATGGCATTTAATCCTCTTTGCTAGCATAGGGGAGGATGACCGATTCTTCAATAGTATCATGGCCCATCTGTATTTCCTCTTCCATGAAACTCCTATTCCTGTGCATCTCTTGTGTTTTGTTTTGTTTTTTTCTTTCAGGGTATCTGTCATTCTCATATTGATTGACAGCAATATTCAATATATTGTGGACACTTCTAGGTCTTCAATTTTATGTTTTGGCATGCAGCAAACCAAATAAGAAAATTGGGTTTTCCTTAATGGTTTATTCTGTTTGCTTTCTTGTTAAAATACATTTTCATAAAATACGTGGCTCTTTAGTGGTTGATATAAGTCCTCTTTTTGAATATATATTTCTAAAGTCCTTTCAAAAGGCAGAAATATAACAAACAAAATCGACAGCTTTACTAAATACATTTTTTAAACTTCAATATGACAAAAATATTAACAAAAACAATATGCTAATAAGAAACTTTACATGCATATGACTGTGTGTGCATGTGTGTATAAATGACAGTTTCATACCAAAAAAAAAAAAACCACAAATACTCCAAAAAAATTGGAAAAGGCTATGAACAGGAAATTCATGCAAACACATAAGCATGAAAAATGGTCAGTCTTATCAGTAATCAAAAAAGTACAATTTTTCCAAAACAGAGACCTTTTCCCTTTCAGATTGGCAGGCTGCTTCTTATTTTAAATTAAAATGCCTGCATCAGACAGTGGAATGGGAAAATGGATGAACAGAAATACAGCTTGTAGGATTGTAAACTATTCTGGAGGATTGATAGGGTAGTAAATATCAAAGCCCTAAAAACTATATGCCTTTAACTAAGAAAACCCATTTCTAGGAATTTAGTCCAAGGAAATAATCAAACAGTGCCCAGATATATTTATATGTGGATATTTACTGCAGTGTTGTTTATAATAGCAAAAAAAATAAATAAATCTGAAAATACATAAATGATAAAGCTGAGATTTTAACTGAAGGCCTTTTGCCTTCAGTGCCTGTATCTCTCCTAAATTGGATTCAATTCTCCTACCCTAACAACCTTCCTGTTATTTCCTCCCCCTGGTGGTAAAGGGAAGTCAAATATGTAAAAGTTTCTCAGTTTTAATTTAATTTTTATTAATTTGACAGCAAATAAATTCACAAATCAGTAAAATAACAGAAAAGCTTTTGAACAGGAAGTTGAGATTTGGCATTTTTAAAAAGACACATGATCAATTACCTTATCATTAAAAATTTCATGAATTAAGTAGAAACATATTACAATAATATATTTACTATATTCAAATTTCAATTAAATTGGGCCGTAGGTAGAATGGTATGAACCAGAGTTTGTTGTTCAAAGAGAAGAGCTTCAAAACATTTAATGACAATATTATCAACTAGAATAGAATGACAGCCTAGTAAGATACTCTTAGGTGGATGGGCCTTAGTCACTGAGGCTCCTGGCTTTATCACAAGCATTTACCTACGGCCAAACTTTCTATCTGAAGTAATAATTACATTTTTGTCTTTTGTCATTAGGAAGATGCAAAAGTCATCAAACTAGACTGTGTCTTATTAACCTCATTACTAAGAAATCAGTACTATTTAATAGCAGGGAAAAAACCGTAAACAAGAAATTTTCTAATTGTTAACAGGTAACTGTTATTGATTTTCGTAAAGAGGGCTACTTAACTTTTTAAACACCTATCAACGACTTGGAAAGCTCTGGCATTATCAAGATTATGAATTCTTTCCTACAACGGCTGGTAATAACCTTTCTACCATCCATATCAAAGGAAGTTCCTGCAACAGCTTTATCACAAGCTTTTGTCTTCAATTCTTTCGCAAATAGTATGCTGTAGCTGTAGACAATATTTAGAACCCTCTTGAAAACACAAGAAACTACCAATTCCAATACTAAGTATTTTCAACCTTGAGTTTTACAGGGATGAGAGGTATGTATTCAATTGAGGAAGATCTCACATGAGTATAAGGTAAAGAATAGCAGAGGTATTTTTTTTTTAGGCTCCAAGTCGAATTTTAATTAAGATTATAGTTATTTTTTAAATCGTCTAATTATTTGATTCTATCGGTGTTTAAGGAGTGTAAGGCAATTGACTGGTTATTACAAAGCTGGCATATGTTTAAATCAAAGGCATATGTCACAACATTCACAGCATACCCACTCCCTTCCCCTTGGGGAACAGGAGTCCTTATCAACTCAATTCCAAAAACATTTCATCAGTACCTAGTATATGGCAAGAACTCTACTTTTCCATTAAATTCATTTCAGTTATTGTAAGACAGTTACGAAGACTCAGTTATACCTAGGACTAACTGGCAGAAAACTCAACAGACTTCATGAATGCCCTGATGTCCTCTCAGCAATGAGGGAATAAGGATGGGGCTCTACAGCAGGTCCGTAAGTATTTTATTAAAAAGTGGAGAAGTCACATATATCCCCACTGGCACCAACGAATTCCATCATTATAACCATCTAATGACAAACTGTAGAGGCGCTATCAGGAAAATCAGGATAGAAGCACGTTGCCTAAGTCAGCATCAAAGATCTCTTGCTTTGTGGGTTGCCCACAACTCACGACAGTCAGTGAACGTACACAACCCCTGACAAGTCTGCAGTGGAGCAGAGCTTTACTCAGTATGCTAGCAACAAGGTTGATGTTTGGTCTCTGCAATTTTTAGAACGAAGACATCAGAGAAATACCAAAATTACATACACCTACACATCAGCTTGGATGCAAACAGAGTCCAGCTCACCCCCCAACAGCTATGCGTAACAGACTAAGGGAATACAGAAAACGGGAGAGCTAGAATAGCAATCAGAAGGGGGAAATATTAACAAAAATAACCAGATTCCCACCCAGGCAGAGACTCCTAGTGGCTCTGGTAGTTATGACTTAAACCCCCTTCCTCAGAACAATAGGTAAGAGCTTGCTCAAATTTTCATTGTTTGTCCAGGTAGCATCTTATTGGATTCTGTGAATAATCCTCAGTAAGCCCCTATATTATAGCTCTTACAAATATAGCTAAGGCTTAATGAAGTGCTTCATGTCAGACGACTTGTTCAAATCAGACAGAAAGGAAGTGAAAACCCTGGCCTACAATCAGCCTCCCAAAGTCAAGAGCAGCCCTTCTTTCTCTACTCCGCCATGCGGATGAGAATGCTGCATGAGTCAACTATTCTTCAACTTGAGAAATAAAAATGATGGGTGGCATCTCCACAAAGGAAATTATTTTGAAAACATTATTCCAGGTTAAATCTTTGGTTTGTGCTTTCCATCACAGCAATTTAAAACACATTATGAATTTGTCAGCAGCTCCAGGATCCACAGCCTTGGCATAATTAAAACCCATTAGTTTGGTTCATAGTATAATGGCACCACATGTGCTGTGAAAACATAGTCTCCTAAAAGCCCTTAGGAGGACATTAAACATTCACAACCCACAATAAAAACTTAGCAGAACATGTCAAAGAGTAAAACTTTTTATTAGCAGATGGTGTAACTCACCACTCAGGGATACTTTACTTAGATCCAGCCAGTCCTGTTTACGACTTTGAACTAATGGAAGTGGGAAAACTACCTCGGGGGCATCAGAAAACCTCTTCTGGCCCAGAATTCCATCATGCCAAAGTGTCATCACAGGGCTGAGAATTTTCCACTGCACTTCTAAGAGAACTTGCATGTTCAAAGAACCCCTCCTAATGACCTTTCTTTTTTTTTTCTTTTTTTTTTTTTTTAAGAGAGCGGGTTGGGGAATAGGGCGGTAAGGGGCGGTATCTTAAGCAGGCTTCACACCCAGCACATAGCCTGATGTGCAGCTCCATCTGAGAACCCCAAGATCATGACCTGAGTGGAAATCAAGAGCAGACGCTTAAACGACTGAGCCACCCATGTTCCAATGACCTTATTTTGTATCATTTCTCCTCTTTATTATGACCTCTCTGCAACTCAAATCTTACACTTTTCTTCTCCTATGCTCAAATTTGGGCAAGTTTCATCATTCTTAGTCCCTTTCTCTCTAGCAGAAGGTCACCTTCTGGGAGCCACATTAGAATAAAAACACTGATCAATGAGAATTCTCAGTTCCACCAGCAGAATGAAGAGAATAAAGGCAGAAAAGTCCATAGCATATAATACTAAGCACAGTGGCTAACTGAATTAAAAAAAAAAAAAAAGGATTTTGATTCCCTAACAAGATTAGGAGAATTTGAAAACCAACACAAAAACAACACTAGGTCTTCCAGTTACACAATATATTTGTAGAACCTGGGCCAGCGGTTATTACCTCTTTTTTTTCTTTTTGATCACAGACCTCATACAACTTCAAAGGAGTTCAAGTCACCACAAGCCATCCTTGAACCATTAGAGTCCCTGTAGGAAACCATGACCTCCTGAGGTCAGGATTCTCATCTTCATCCTTCCACACCAGCACCAAGCACCAAGCCTGTGTCCAGACGGTGGCAGAGCTGATTGTGACAGGGGGTGCCCATGGTCAAGTGATGACTGAATGATCGCCACAAAGAATAATTTGATTGGTTAAGGGAACAGTGCAACTTGCTCCTGAAGAAATGAATGATCCAAATGCATCAGTAGCATCATTGTAATATATAAAAAGTATACAAAGAAAAAACTTGGTCTTTTGAAAGGAAATGACTAAATTTATACGTGAGTGGTCCCAATACATGATGAATACTCTCTTCACAGTGAAATTCTCAACATGAGTTCAGGGTACTTTTTTAAAACTAAGAAACTTTGAAATCAAAGTTACTGGAATTTAAGAGTGGCTACATGGCTTTCAACTTATTCTGAACCAAGCCATCACTTTATGCTCCCAATGGACTCGATTCTACTGCAAATGCTTTTTAACTATTTGAAATAGTTGTTCTTCCTGGGTTTTGGAAGTGCATTGAAGTCTTTAAGCCAAACACCCACCTTTACCTCCTTTTTCTGCAGGTAGGCTATTGTGCAAATGGAGGATGGTGGTTTTAACCTTTATGTAAGTCATTACTCTGTGTTAAAACACACTAAAGAGCTTAGGCCTTACCCGTTCCTGTAGTTTGCTAGAGCAGAGAACAAAGATCACAGTCAGCCTCTCCCTCTAATTATTTAAATCCATGCATGAGCCTCATGGCTTTGTCTTTTGTTCTTTTCCCTCCTTTTCTTTACAAATCAATCTTCTCCCTCTCAAGTATTTCTATTTCTGGGATGGGGTTTTCCACTACCTTCACTTTTCTTTCCTCTCCCACATAAGAAATAGGACTGTAATTATATCCTTGCTTTCATCATTTGTATTTTTGACAACTATTTTGTTCCTTTTACATTCCTTACTTCTTCCAAATACATCCATCTGTTAAATAGTTTCCAAAAGTGTGATTTTGTTTTATTTTTTGAAGATTTATTTATTTATGGGGGAGAGGGGAGAAGGGCAGAGAAAGTTCCAAGCAGACTCTGCACGGAGGACAGAGCCCAACACAAGGCTCTATCTCACGATGCCTAGATCACACCCTGAGTTCACAATGCCAAGATCACAATTAGAATCGTATGTCCAACTGACTGCACCACCCAGGCACCCCAAAAAGTATGATTTTTTGTGCTCATCATGCACTCTCTAACTTTTATCACTACAATTCAACTGTATGAAGTATCTACATTTAACTCACAGTCCATTCTTCCAATTTTTTGGACAATAAGTATTGCAAGAAATTTTGTGATATTCTTAGAAGATAAAAACAAAAAAACCTGCCACTTTTGCTGAGTCATGATCCCCTTGACGTACCTCTAAATTCTGGAAGTGCTTGACTGAGGCCCCTTCTCTGGCATAACTGCTAACTCCCTTGGTGATTCTGACCCAAACCTGTGACCACAGTATCACCAAATGACTCTCAAGTCTATGTCACCGAACCTGACCTCTCCCTGATAGTCCAGGCTAACACTGAGGTGCTTATGTGACATCCCTACTCAGATGTCACAAACCTGCCATAGTCAAAACAGAACTGAATGTTAATCTCTTCCTTTCTCTGTGTTTTCCAACAAACTTCCTCATCGCAACAATATGCTCAAATCAGAAAGCTTTGATTCCTCTCTTTCCTTTCATCTAATAAAGATTCTGAATTCAACACTTCTATTGCCTTTCCTACCACTCCAGTTCAAGCTACTGTCATCTTTGGTCTTCTCCAATCCCCTCTCCCTGTAGCAACCAGCACAAAAATTAGAAACATAAATCATGTAACACATTTGCTCACAACCATCCAATGGCTTTCTACTGAACTCACAATACAAACCAAATCTCTTACTGTAGTTTGCAAAAGCACTTGATGACTTGGCCCCTGCCCTTCTCTGTGACTTCTCTTCTCATGCCTTCACATGCTAGACGCCAATCATGCCAGCCTCTTTCTGTGCTTTGAACTGTCCAGACTCCTCCTCAACTTAGAGTCTCTTCACACCATGTCTCCATCTGCCTACACCGCTGCTCTCTCTACACTTCCAATGGCTCGCTCCTTTCGTGATTCGGTGATCCAAAAGGCCGCTACAGCCAAACCAATCTAATGGAGCGATCCCATGGTTTACTATCACCTTACCTAGTTTAATGTGCCTATTCTCTACAGCACATTTCACCAATGTGACAAAATTGTTGTTTTCATCCATTAAAATGAACTCTGTCTCAATCACTGCTCTAGCCCCCATGATTTTGGACATGCCTGGCACATAGTAGGTAAGTACGCAGAATGCTTACTGAATGAATGAATTTTAGCAATTTATTTTAAACACAAACCGAACTTATGAAGTCATGGCACTGATTTTCTTTCTCCTTTTTATACAAAGTTACCACATGTACTAAAAGATCTCAATCAAACTTATCTATTTTAGACAAATTTCATGGAAATTTTAGCCAGGAAAGAATATTAAAATATCACAGTACAATGTTTAAAATATTCCAGAAACTATGGTATCTCCAAACCCTACAGGATATTAATTATACATTCTAAATTATATTTTAAATAATTAACAGGAATGCAGATAGCCCAAACCTCAATGTCTATGTTATCCAAAATATCCTATGTTTTTATCCTTTATCCTATCCTTTATCCTAAGGAATTTAATCTCAATGTTATGGGACTTTTACTGGCAATGTGAAATATATCACTGAGGCCTGCTATGGTTTTCTCTCCAAATTTTTTGGACCCCTTTCCTTTTGTACCAATGCAAATCAGATTTTTCACTACCTTATACGTAATGCTGCAAGATTTATCTTCCTTTCTTCCCTTACTCCATTTTTGATCCAAACGCTATAAGTACAATAGATAGAGCATTTTATTTAGGCCACTCCCTTGTTCAAAAAGAAAAAAGAAAAACAAACCCACATTCATTAATATTATTTCAGTAACTCTTCCCACGAAGACCTTATGCTCGAGGTTAAATAACTCTTTCTGAAATCTCCAACACATAATTCAATGGCTGCCAATCTGCACGCCAGAGATTAGGGATTTTAAGAAGGAATCAGGGAAACCACCATACATTCCAGAAGCATTGTCTGTATACTGAATCATTTATACATATTAAAATGCACATATTTGATGGGGCGCCTGGGTGGCACAGTGGTTAAGCGTCTGCCTTCGGCTCAGGGCGTGATCCCGGCGTTATGGGATCGAGCCCCACATCAGGCTCTTCAGCTATGAGCCTGCTTCTTCCTCTCCCGTTCCCCCTGCTTGTGTTCCCTCTCTCGCTGGCTGTCTCTATCTCTGCCAAATAAATAAATAAAATCTTTAAAAAAAAAATAAATAAATAAAATGTACATATTTGTCTACCTATGTGTGGGTATGTGTGTAAATACATACACACATATGTGCAACAGCATATACTATTTAAAAATGTATTTGATTGGGGCGCCTGGGTGGCACAGCGGTTAAGCGACTGCCTTCGGCTCAGGGCATGATCCCGGCGTTATGGGATCGAGCCCCACATCAGGCTCCTCCGCTATGAGCCTGCTTCTTCCTCTCCCACTCCCCCTGCTTGTGTTCCCTCTCTCGCTGGCTGTCTCTATCTCTGTCGAATAAATAAATAAAATCTTTAAAAAAAATGTATTTGATTAATCAGATAAGACATTTTATTTAAATAAGCAGTAGTTACTAAAAATAGCACTTTCAGTCATGCCCCATTTTCTCAAAAAATGAACACCAAAGATATAACTACAATGACATTAAAGTCCTAAAAGCTTTTTGACATTCAAAAGGGGTTCATATTTTCAGATGCTCTCCCACATTTTTTTCTTTAATTCAACTCATAATACAAACAACACTGTGCTTCCAACCCATGTCCTTCCCATTCCAAAGCAATTGTCAACATACAGTGCCTTAGAAATCCCCCTAATAAATATTACTCAGCTATCAGAAAGAACGAATTCTCAACATTTGCTGCAACATGGACGGCAATGGAGGAGATAATGCTAAGTGAAATAAGTCAAGCAGAGAAAGACAACTATCATATGATTTCTCTCATCTATGGAACATAAGAACTAGGATGATCGGTGGGGGAGGAAGGGGATGAAAGGGGGGTGGTCGGAGAGGGGAATGAAACATGAGAGACTGCGGACTATGAGAAACAGACTGAGGGCCTCAGAGGGGAGGGGGGTGGGAGAGTGGGATAGACCGGTGATGGGTGGTGAGGAGGGCACGTATTGCATGGTGCACTGGGTGTTATACGCAACTAATGAATCATCGAGCTTTACATCGGAAACCGGGGATGTACTATATGGTGACTAACATAATATAATAAAAAATCATTTAAAAAAAAAAAGAAATCCCCCTAATAAAGTAAGATTTTCTAACCATCAGCCCATCACACACCTTAATAAGTATTGGGCCAATTTGATCCAATTAAGATAAATAATTTTTATATTTTAACTAGACTCACACTTTACTAAAATATTAAGTGAGAAAGAAAAAAATATTAAAGATATCCCTAAAAACCTCTAATACTTCACTCTGTTAAGTCTGGAAAGTGCTACTACTATTCTCATCAACACTGATGGAAAATTACTTGAGAGGACCTCTAAACCAAAAATGAACAAAAAAATTTAAACATGAATTGAAACAGATTTTTTTTTACAACACAGGGCTCATCATTTTTTACCTTTAGATATATAAGGAAAGCCATCAGTGTACCATAATGTACCATAGTAGTAAATTTACCAACTTATTCATTTTAAACTACTTAACTTATTGTTTATTAAAACTTATCACCAATTTCACTTTATTCACCAGAAATAAAAATAGGAGACACTCAATACAAGCAGTCAAATCCTTGAAAAAGTAATAATGAAATACAATATATATAATGGATATAAAATGTCAATATTTTAAAACAGTATCTTAAAAAGTTGACTGCATTCAAAAATCTCCTCACACAACTATCCTTAAAAAGTTGACTTAAACCTTAAAAGTGCATCTCACATAGTAGGTAAGCTCTATATTTGTGAAAAGTGAGTCTATTTCTGTATTTCTGTGTTTGCCCAAAGAGTGCACACCCAAAGATAAAACTAAGTTTTACTCCCTTCTGCAGGGCTGATCTACCCTCTGTGTTTCTATAATAAGCAAGCTTTCTGTATAGCCGTGGTCTACTAATCTATAGGTTTTTTCCCAAAATAAGCTCACATACTCTTCAGGGCTTGACTCAGGCATCACTTTATCCAAAATGCTAAGACTGGGCAAGATGACCTTCCTGTAGGTTCTATTAGCATCTTATCCTGGACTCTGGATAGCACTTACCATTTGTAAAGAAATATTTCCTTCTTGTCCCCAAACCAGGCATAGAAACAATAGTAAGGATCATGTTGTTTTTCACAATAAAGGGATGTTGTTTTCATGTGAAGGGATTCACAACTTTATCCTTGGAGTCCAAAACTTTACTAAATGCTCAATAAACATTTGTTGAATTAATTAAACGGTTCCAAAATTCACAGAACACATAGGAAATTTAAGGGGGAGGATGTCCTCCTTTCTAATTGAAAACCAGTAATTTCCAAACTATCCAAGACATGCTCTGCTACTTCTGAAAATAGAAAATCTACAATAATGTTTACAGGGGTTATTTTCAAATACTAACTTAAACTAACTTTAAGATAAAGTCTTCAAGAAAACTATCCAAACTAATTTTTAGAATATATGTACTTTTAATTTTCTGTAGCAATTAGTATCCTAGTTAGAAATAATAATGAGCAGTACAAACCACTGGTTACATTTACTGTGCACATTAAAAAGCACTGTTCAAAGCACTTCGGATTTATTTATTATGTGTAAGAAGTTGTTACGATTTCTATTATTATATACATGTTTACCCAAAGAATACATCCTCTTTCATTCTCTTCTTTCCTCATGTCTCTTAACAAGACTGACATTTTCACCAGAGGTCCAAACATCCTTTTACGACTTGGTTTCGTATGTCTTATCATTTCTGGTGTTACTGTGAGTGACTTTTTCTAATCCATTTTCTACTTGGTTGTTGCTAGAGTATGGTCATGTTACTGCCTATGAATCCTATTACAGCAACTTTGCAGAATGAACATATCAATCCTAATGATTCATCTGCAGAGTCTCTTATATTTTCCCTGTAGACAATCATATTGTCTCCATACATTGACAGTTTGATTCTTTTTCATTTTAGACCCAACACTGCCCACTATCTGTACGATCTTGAGTCCGTTACTAGGATTCACTCTGTTCATTTATAAAACTTGAGTCAGGTGATTTTTTAAAAAATGTTCATTTATTCTAAATTTCCTAAATTATATTATATACACATAGAACACCAGGTTATATCCCATCCTGCCCTTCACTCAACGCAGTTCCTTTTGACTGTGCCCTTCTAAAGAGTAGGAAGCCTCCTACGCTGCAAATATGCCCAAGTGGCAGAAGCACATACTACTTACTGAATAGACGTGAGATCCCCCTAATTTCCCAGCTTCCTTGCAGTTATGTCAGACCATTAGCTCTAGCAATTGGCTATAAGCAGAGATGACATGTATCTTCCTTGGGACCAAAGCATTAAAAAAAAAAAAAGCAAGTTAGTTCTCCATACTCTTTTCTTCTTCTGCCATGATAATTGAAGCCATTCTAGATGTGAAGTGTTTGTTACCTGGGGTTCCCAAGGGACCATCTGCAGAAAAGCCCCCTAACCAGTGTTGAACGTGTATGATGTATGTGAATTAAATCTTTCCTGTAGAGAAAGCCACTGAGATTTGGGGGTTCATGAATTTTTTTTCTTATTAAGCATAACTTAGCCCATTCTGATTAACCCAGGATGGCAAATCAGTTTCATTTCAGGTACAACTGATTGGTAATAGCTACCTGAAACAATGTGTGTTAAATATACTGAGAGGCTATGTCGGAGAAAGTTAGAAAGGAATGCCGTACACGTCAACATCTCCACAAGTGTGAAGGATTGGATGAAACCTGGAAGCCTGACTTAGGTCTTAAGTATTATGCAAACTGAAGCTTACAAACTACAAGACTGGAGAGAAACTTTAGTTAGTAGTGGCATGAGCAGTAAGTCCAAGCAGTTGTCTGCTAATACTAACAGCTGCACCACAGTCTCTATCGTCAATATCCTTAGCTCTTGTCCATTCCTACATTCCTATCCACCAAGTTGACTATCTTACCCCAACAGTAAACTTTCAGTTAGAATGAATTTCCAGTGAATCAATTTCTTCTGCAAGCTTTTAAGGCATAACCTAGAAAATGTAAATCTAAAAAGGCAAAAAGTTATTACACATAACATCAAAACCTCCTAGATTACTTGTTTACTATTCATTTTTTAAATGTTCTAATAATCTGATTAAAAAATGGGCAGAAACATGAAGACATTTCTCCGAAGAAGACACACAGATGGCCAAGAGACACATGAGAAGATGCTCACCATTGCTTATCGTCAGGGAAATGCAAATCAAAACCACAATGAGGTATCACCTCATACCAGTCAAAAAGACTAAAATTAACAACTCAGGAAACAACAGATGTTGGCAAGGATGCAGAGAAAGGGGAACCTTCTTACACTGGTGGTGGGAATGCAAACTGGTGCAGCCACTGTGGAAAACAATATGGACGTTCCTCAAAAAGTTAAAAATAGAACTACCCTACGACCCAGCAGTTGCACTACTAGGTATTTACCCAAAGAATACAAAAACACTAATTCAAAAGGATACATGTACCTCAATGTTTACAGCAGCATTATCTATAATAGCCAAATTATGGAAATAGCCCAAGTGCCCATCGATTGATCAATGGATAAAGATGATATATATACTCTCTAGCTCCACCCATGTAGTTGTAAATGGCATGAGAGCACGCGCACGCACGCACACACATACACACACACACACACACACACGCGTGCGCATGGTGGAGCTAGAGGGTATTATGCTAAGTGAAATAAGTCAGTCAGAGAAAGGTAAATACTGTATGATTTCACTCATATGTGGACTTTAAGAAACAAATGAGCAAAGGGGAAAAAAAGAGATGCAGGCAAACCAACCAACAGACTCTTAACTATAGAGAACAAACTGATGGTTACCAGAGAGGAGGTGGGACAGGCTTAAGGAGCGCCTTTGTGATGAGCATGGGGTGATGTATGGAAGTGTTGAATCACTATATTGTACACCTGAAACTCATATTATGCTGGATGTTAACGAACTGGAATTAAATAAAAACTTTAAAAAATGTTCTAGCTATTAATCAAACATTACTTTCCATGAACTATTTTTAAATGGAGAATTTCAGAAATACAAAATAGTAAAAAAAAAAAAAAAAAAAAGTACCATAATAAGCACCCACAGGCGCCCGGGTGGCTCAGCTGGTTAAACATCTGTCTTGTGCTCAGGTCATGATCCTTGGGTCCTGGGATCGAGCTCCGTGTCGGGGAGTCTGCTTCTCCCTCAGCTACTCCCCCTGCTTATGCTCTCTGGCTCTCTCTCAAATAAGTAAGTAAAATCTTAAAAAAATAAATAAACACCCATGTTTCAATACCCAGCTAAGAAATAAATTATCACAACCAGGTGAAGCCATCTAGGTACCCTGACCTGATTTTATTCTGCTCATTCCCCTGAAGAAGTACGAACCATTCAGCTGAACTTAGCATTTATTAGAATTTTTTTAGAATTTTACTATATAGGCCTATATTGTAGTATTAGCTATAGACTTGTTTTTAACGTTGTAACATGACATAAATAAACAGTAGCATACTGTGTATCCATCTGCAATTTGATTTTTTAGTTTTGCTCAACATTATGTTCTTGGGATTTATTTTTGTTGATATGTTCATAGTTTCACTGTAAATACTTAACATTGCTTAAATATACTACAATTTAATTATCAATTTCCCTGAGAATTTCCCTGAGATCTTTGGTATGTATGTTTCCAAAAGTAAACATTTTTTGAGCTGTCTCAGGTTTACAGCAAAATGCATCAGCGAACACAAAAGGTTCCCATATATGCCTCCACCGCCATCCCTCCCAACACACACACAATCTCCCCACACCAGAGCTGTCCCTTCACTACAACTGGTGAAGCTACGCTGACACATCATTATCACTCAAAGTATATCATTTACGTTAGAGTTCACTCCTGGTGCTGTAGATTCTATGGGTTTTGAAAAATATACAATGCCATGTATCCACCGTTACAATATCATAGAGCATATTCTCACGGCTCTAAAAATCCCCTGGGCTCCACCTATTCATCCTAGCCTCCTACCTGCCACCTGGTGACCATTGATCCTTTCAATGCCTCCATAGTTTTCCTTTTTCCAGAATGTCAATCAGTTGGAATCCTGCAGTATGTAACCTTTGCAGACGGGCTTCTATCACTTAGTAATATGCCTTTAAGGCACCTCCATGTCTTTTCATGGCTTGATGTCTCATTTCTTTTCAGTGCTGAATAATACTCCATTGTCTGGATGAACCACAGTTTGTACACACAGTCATCTACTGCAGAAGACCTTAGCTGCTTCCGGGTTTTGGCAATCACCCACAAATGAAGCTGCTATAAACAACTGTATGCAGGGCACCTGGGTGACTCAGTCAAGCACCAACTCTTGATTTCTGCTCAGGTCATGATCTCAGGGTCCTGGGATCAAGCCCCATGTTGGGTTCCCCACTCAGCGTAGAGTCCACTTGAGGATTTTCTCTCCCTCTGTCCCTCCCCCCACTCCCACGCTCTCTCTAAAATATTTTTTAATTGCTTATTTAAAAAAAACTGTGTGCAAACTTTCATATAAATGTAAATTTTCAAGTCATTTGGGTAAATAACATAGAGCACAACTACTGGATCGTATGGTAAGACTAAGTTTAGCTTTGCAAGAATCTGGCAAATTGTCCTTCAAAGTGCCTCTTCCATTTTGCATTTTTTTTAAAGATTTTATTTATTTATTTGAGAGTGAGTGAGTGAGTGAGTGAGAGCACACAAGCAGGGGCAGAGGGAGAGTGAGAAGACTCTTGCTGAGCAGGGAGCCCGACTTGAGGCTTGATCCCAGGACCCTGCAATCATGACCTGAGCCAAAGGCAGAAGCTTAACCAGCTGAGCAGCCCAGGCAGTCCCCATTTTGCATTTTCACCAATAATGAATGAGAATCCCTGTTGCTTCACATCCTTGTCAGCATTTGGTATTGCCAGGGTTTTGGATATTACCATTCTAATAGGTAAGTAAGCAGTCTTTTGATTGCTTTTGTTACTACAAAAAATGTTGAAATGAACATGCATTTACTCATTTTCATAAGCCTGTGTGCAAGAGTTGGTCTAGGCCAGGCATATTTCTTGGAGTGTATTTGTGAAGTTCTGGATATTATAATTTTAAATATTTAGGTATAATACTGGTATAATTATTTAACTAATACCAATAGATATACAATAATTAGGTATAATATTGCTCTCCAAAGTAGCTGTATCAACTTATACTCCTAACAGGATTATGTGAATACGTCCACTAATCCATCTTTTCCACCGTTTGACACTGCTAGACTTACCAACTTCTGCCAATTTCATGCCTGAGAATTAGAATGTGATTTTAATTTGCACATCCCTTATTGCTAATGATCTTGAGCATGTTTTTAAATATTTGGAAGCCATCTGACTGTTCTTTTCTGTGGACTACTTCTTCAAATGTTTTGTACTTGGATATTCTTCTTTATTAATTGGTAGAAGTTCCTTATATATTCTGAATTGTAACATCTTATCAGTTTTATATATACACACATGTTAAAAATAACTTCTCCCAATCTGAGGCACTCTTTTTCCACAAGTTTCTGTTGATATCCAGAAGTCTTTAATTTTAATGTGATCAAGTATGTACTTATTTTACTTTGTGTTTTGTGCTTTTTTGGATTGATGACAGCATCGACTCTGTCGAGATATAATTTATCTCGACATAAATTGTGCAATAAAATTTGCCACTTAAAGGTATACAACTTAATGAGCTTTAACATTTGTCTACAGCCATGTAACCATCACCACGACACACACACACAAAAAAAAAAACATTTCCATCTATTTTATGGAATCAAAACAACTGTGTGTCTCTGCAGAATTTCCCACCTCCTTCCTCCAGCCCTTGGCAACCACTGATCTGCTTTTTGCTGCTGGGCCTTTGTCATCCTACCATTTCATATGCACAGAATCACGCGCTGTATAGCGTTAACTGTGTTGCTTCAGTCGCTTGATTTAAAGCTCTGAGTTGCATCTACATTGTTGCACAGATTAATAGTTCATTCCTTTTATTGCTAAACAGGATCCCTTTGTAAGTTGTTGGAAATTTGGGCTTACTAATAAAGCTACTCCAAACTTAGAACTTCTGGCGGAAACATGGGTATGCAACTCAGATAAAGAGGTGGGAATGGATTGGTGCATTCTACATACATTTATGCTTAAAAACTGCCAACCTGTTTCCTAAATGTGCCATTTTGCACTGCCATCGACACTGGGAGAGCTGCAGTTGCTCTCGGTATTGCCGACTCTTGGTCATACATGTCTTTTCCACGTGGGCTGTTGCAGCAGCTGTGCAAGGGGTATGCCACTGTGGTTTCAGTATGCTCTGCCCTGACAACTGACGACATTGATCATCTTTTCACGGGCTTACTTGCCTCCTTCAGGAACATGTGCTTCAGTTTCAGTGAAACACTGAAAAGACTCCAACTTCTCCAAAGGCATCCTGCACATACGGACTTTTCCCACTTCTTATCCCCTCAGCTATAGTTGATACTATTTATCCCTTTGTTCCCACCAAAAATACTCTCCTCCCTTGACCTTTTGACTCTGAACTAGCCTGTCTTCTTCTTCACGCTCTCCTTGTTCTCATCTTGAGCCCCTTCTTGGTCACCGTCAAGTTCATCCATGGTTCACTCTCTTTCCCTTTCTGCAAGACCTGCCTCACCGATCCAGCTAGAGCCTGCCTCTAGAAAATCTCACCTCCGCCATCTTTGTTGACAACCCAGCTCATAGTGGTCTTTCCCTTATCTGATGTTCTACACAACCTGCCACGATTCCTAACTGATCCACCAGTGCATCTGATTAAATAAATCTCTTCTGTTGTTCTCTCGCTATTTTAGGTCTTTTTTTCCCTCCAATGTGAGCCTGATTAAGTTTTTCCAGAAAGAGGATATTTTAATAGTAACATACATGCTAAGCATTTTATTAGTAATGTTGCCTATCATATAGATTAAGCAAAATAAAACAGAAATATAATCTCAAATTCTTTACCACTTACTATAAAACACATGAAATTTAAAAATGTCTAGGCCATGATACTTACACTGGCAAAAAAAAAATCCTAGCATTTCATTCTGTATCAACTTTTTCAACTATATTTTTAATTATGTCTGAGCATGCTGACAAAGATTCACTCTTTACATAAAGCAGAAAATTAATTATTCCTGCAACACACTGTACCAAATCCATTACCAGTCTGTACTGGATTAAGCACTATTAGAATCACAAGTATGAATATTTACCCTGCGAAATCAAAATCATTAAGTTAACTCCTTAAATCATGAAGACAGTGTCTATGCATTCTTTGGAAGGATGCATTATAAATGCAGGATGGTATGACACAGGCAGGCCCATCTGGACAGCGGCCTAGAGGGTGAGAAGGCTTCCTTCAGGAGAGGCAATGCACAGGGGCGTTCTAGGAGGAGAGAGGACCGAGCACACACGGAGGCAAGTTTTCTTCCAGTAAACTCAGGCTGGATTGTTTACAACTCCAGGGAAGGTTATGCATGTCCAAATATACAAATCAGTAGTAATGACAATGATTAGCTCCTTGACCAAACTCTTAGCAGGCCCTCAGAACCCTATTTTAGACTAGGCCTCAACACCGGCTATTAAAACTAGACACTCTCAACAAAAATCATTTTGTCCATACCCCTCCCCTACACATTAAAAGACTTATTCAGTAACATAGTTTCTAAAGCTGAACGCCATACCCCTAGAAGGATCCTAGCCACCATTAACAGCCTATCTGAGAAAGCTCAAGGCTGCCAAAAGATTTTATAGTTTGTTCTAGCCAACACCTGGCTATAGGCCCTACTACCCTTTCTTAGAGCATTTACTAAAAAGGCTTTACAACTTTGTAAATCCTTGTGAATCCCTGTGAATCCTTCCTCTGTCCCTTTGGGATGGATATACCTAGATCTCCTGCAACTCAAGAGGGTCTTTCTTGAAAACCTGCAAGCCATTCCCTTGACATATTTGTAATCAGCAGGAAAGACAGGATCTCTGCTCCCCAGTCCTGGCAGGGATCCCAATAGAAGAGAAGAGACTCCTAACTTCAATAACTACCAGCTAGCCAACACAGCTGGCCTAAACAGCATTCACTTCTATTACTCTACTAAGCCCTCACCTTACCCCCTCTGTTCTCCCCCCTTCCTCCTATAACATACCCAGTCACCTCCATACACATCAAAATTGAGCCTTGGACTGCCTTCCCCACTGCAATAGTATATTGTTGATTAAAATCTGTCCTTATAATGATAACCAGCTTCTGGCTTTGATCCTCTCTGACAGTAGCAGAGCCTGAAATAACGCAGTCCATTGTTCTAAAGCTTTCAGTAGCTCTCTTTATCTTTCAAATAGAGTTGTAAGGGTTACCTGGCATTTGAAGCCCTGCCCCACCCCAACAGAACACTTAGGAATTCCTATTCACAGACAAAGGCCTCTCCTCTGTTCCTTTGTCCTTACCCTCCTTATGCAATTCTTTCCACTTCACATTCTACTTATCTCTATCTGTATTTCACTCCTTTTTTCTCTCATTCATATGTCAAACACATTCATTAACTCTTAATTACCATTGTCAAGAAGTCCAGGTCACATGCCCTGCCTCTAACTTTCATAAAACCTGTAAGGATTCCAGCCAGAAGCACTCTCTTTCCAAACTTTAGGAGAGCATGAAGACATTTAACCTGCAGACAGAACATTTTTCTTGTATCATATCTTTAATTATTGCCCCGATTGCATTTGTTCTAGCTTCTCCTTTAAGAATATAAAATTTTCCATATCAGGTATCAGGTATAGACACACTATCAGGTATAGACACTCCACATGCCATGGACCAAATCTGGCCCACTTTTAGTTTCTGCATAGGACATGAGCAGAGAGTGGCTTTGAAAACTTTAATAGTTGAAAAAAAAATCCCATGAATATTTTATGACACAAAAAATTAATAGAAATTCAAACTTAAATGCCCATATAGTTTTTAAGGAACACAAGGATGCTCATTTGCTTACGTGCAGTCTGTGGCTGTTCTCACGCTACAACATCACAGGTGAGTAGCTGCGACAAAATCATATGACCCACAGAGCCTATTACTTGGCTTTTTATAGGAAAGTGTGCCAGGCCCTTTGTGAGATCATCATTTGCCACAGTGGTGTTCACTCCAGTGATGGCTAAACCATACTTTCAGATCGAGAAAGGAAAACAGTGCATAAGACCCTCCTGCAGGTTTCGGGTTTTTACAGGCTGTCCTTTCATTCAGCCCCGATTGTCTAAGTTGGCAGCTTCTCCTTCCCTTCTCTTGGTTCTGTTCTCTATTCTTAGAATGAATATGCCATCATCAAAGTCACAAGTCCTAGCCTGTGGCTCTGCCGATGCTGCTCCTGTCTCTGCATATGCGTTAGGTACTTTGTGAGGACCAAAGCTTCCAAAATGCAACAGGTCATCACCAGCTTCACGCCTACCGCACCCATGCCGTTTGGCGGGAGTGTGAACTGAGGTGATGGAGTCACTGGAGGGACACAATGCTGTTCACTATCCTTGTTGGCACAGTCCCTTGAGCAAAGGCAGATGGGTTGGCTAGGTGGATTCAAGTGTCTGCCAACCTCTCTACAGTGTCTGAGGTGAACCTCTGTGTATCAGCGGTGAACTCCACTGTGTTTTTCTCCAACTAGTTCCATCTGCCTTATAACTAGTAGATATCTTTCCCAGATTTTAGATGGTTTCCCAGTCTTAGATTTTAGTGTTTTCTCAAGTTTTTATTTCAAGAAACATAAAGGGCATCAGAAGCTCATTTTAGACTATAATAAGAATTCTTCAGTCTTTAAAAGATTCCAAGAATGAGTCTATAGCTCATAAGACAATTTTTGATTGTGGTATTAAGTATCCCAAAGAATGCTTCCTACTTGGGGGATTTCAATGATGTCATCTCTGTCCTTCTGTGTCACAACCCCTTTCCTAACTGGGTAGCAGCATCCATGTGTATGTAAGACACTAAGAACAACCACTTCCGCACAGCTTAGAATTTACAAGTTAATGAATAATTCTACTCTGCCCATCAATAATCGGTTAAAAATTGTTAGGCATGTCCTCATGATGCTTCCATTCCAGAACTTTGTGTAAATCTGAAATCGTTGATTCTTTGTTGACTGGATATTCATAATTAGGATGTTTCCTTTCTGCCACACCTACCATCGCCTTTGTTTTCCTCTTAAAACACTGGCAAAGAAATAATTATATAACTAAAACCCAAGGATTTTGAGAAACGACTATGGCTACCGATCATTTACGTTCTTTTCCAACCACCTTGGCCTTTTTCCTCCCTTTTGCCCAAAGCAAAATTCTGTGAAAATCACAATAAAGTCAATAGAACAAAACAATAATGTTAATATTTATTTTCCCATAATTATATTTTATTACTTCAATTAATTTTTAGAGGAAACACGTTGAGAAACTACCATCGGTTGCTTAAAACATTTCATAAACTTTATTTTTAAAGTGGATCTTCCTTACATCATCTGGCATTTATTTTATACTGACATTTTTATTATTCAAAAATTTTCACTTGAATAAGAAGAACAGTTCATCTGGAATATCACAACTATTATGCATCATTAATATCCTAATGCATTATTTATAGTGGTGAATAATATCCTGAAATGAGAAGTCACTGAAGATAAAATATTGCTCTCATGTTCCATTAAGGGAAAAAATACTTTTAATTAAAGTGATGCCATAGAAATTAGAAGAAATGGAAAGAGCTCTTGAGATTGTTCTATGGACACGGCTCAACTTCCTTTTTGGAAGCCTGATAATAATCAACAGCGTTGTTTCATACATGCAGTGGATATGGACCAGTCTTAGAAATCCAGTATCACTGAAGTGTTAGGCTGACACAGATCTTAAAAATTCTTATTATCTTTGTCCTGAGTCCACAAAGAGTAATACCAGAAAACTATGCTTGCAGAAATGAGATCATTAAACAAGAAGTTTTTTGAATAAATTTTCTCTTTTGGGAGACTTCACGACTATTGACAAATGACTGACCTAAGACTATTACTGATTCTCTTTCTAACTTAATAGACACTTGAATTCGTACACACATGTGTATGTGTGGGCACGCCAAGTATCATTCCATACATGCGTATGTCTCAATATCCTTTCTAACTGGGCAATATACATGAAGGCTATTGAGATCTTCATTTTAGAAGCAGCTGTTGTATATATGGATTTCTCTCAAAAATCCATTTTACAGTTTTTCCACTGGTCTTCTTGGGACTTCAACATATATCATCAAATTATCTGCAACTGTCTCTTCATACCCAAACTTAAATCTCTGTGTGAATTATATTGACTCAAGCCTCCAACACACACATGGACAACAGAGAGATAATAAATATCCTTAACTTACACTTAATTCTGATGAGTGTTCCCCTGTAAACAAAGTATTGACTTTTGAATTGTAGTCTCTGTTTGTAAAATAACGTTAGTGAGCCAGCCACCAGCTCCTATTTTTATTAACTTCTGAAACATACACTCTGAATTTTGTCAAGTGACTTTTCCTTATCTTCAGAGATGTCCAAAGGATTCTTTTCCTTACCGCTACCAATATGAAGAATATATATATATATATATATATATATATATATATATATATATATGTATGTATTTTGGTACTGAGCCACTCTTGGATTCCTGGAATAAACCACCTGGTCATGATGTATGTTTTAATGCAACATTGGTTTCTTTAAAAAAATATTTTCAGATTTCTGTATCAATATTCATAAGTGAAACTGATCAATAATTATCCAAAGTAATTTTTTTAAAGATTTTTAGAATCTATTTTATAACTTACTTGATGAAATAAATTTGGAGGTTTTCTTTCTTAGGCTTTGGAATAATTTGGATAATATACATAAGTAAGGATAATCTGACTCTGGTGTATTTATCAGAAAATTCTTCTACTGCTTTATTTATCTGATAATTAGCCTGTTTAGATTTTCTGTGGTAAATTTAATTTTTTCTAGAAAATGATTCATTTCATGAAGATCTTCAAATCCACTTTCATATAATTGAGCAAATGGTCTCTTAGGATTTAATTTCCTCTGTTTCTATCATTATCCCCCTCTTACCTTTATGAAACTTTTTTTTTAAGATTTTTTTTTTATTTATTTATTCGACAGAGATAGAGACAGCCAGCGAGAGAGGGAACACAAGCAGGGGGAGTGGGAGAGGAAGAAGCAGGCTCATAGCGGAGGAGCCTGATGTGGGGCTCGATCCCATAACGCCGGGATCACGCCCTGAGCCGAAGGCAGATGCTTAACCACTGTGCCACCCAGGCGCCCCGAAACTTTTAATATTTGAATATTTGTGCTTTTTTTTTTATTGAATTAGTGGTTTGCCTATTGATTTTTTTCAAAGAACCAATCTTTAAATTAACGCATCCACTTCCTTTTTACTTTGTTAATTCCATCCTCTTGCTTTCTTTTGTTTACTCCGTTATTTTTTCTAGTTTTTAACGTGGTTAATTCATTTATTTTTTTCATTTTTAGTGGTATATACATTTAATGCTAAAATCTCTATTCTCATAACTTTCTAAGCTGTGTCCCACATATTCGACAACATCATTATTCATTTTCACTATGTTCAAGATAGTGTGACCTTTTAGTTCTTATGTCAAAGGGGCTTCTGTGGGGTGTTGGGTTTTTTATTTTTTTTGGAAAAATTAATTTCTAGTTTTATTTCTTTAGACTGATGTTTATATTATTGCCACTCTTTTGAATTTACTGTGTTTGTGAGTGTCCGTATGACCTAAAATATGGTCAATATTCTTTAATGTTTTATGCGAACCTTTTAAAAACATATACTCTGAGGTTCGGGTCTTGACATGTCTCATTGAGCTTTTATACTAAGCATTTTACTTATTTTTTCTACCTGAAGTGTGTTGTATCTCCTATTATGAATTTGTACTCTATTCTCTTGGAATCTTTAGTTTCTGGCTTGTGGAAGTGGTTTCTGTTACTGGGTGCATATACCTACTTCATTTTCACTGAGAAGTATACCCCTTAAAATTATTAGATACCCTTCTTTGTCTCTTTGCAAGGTTTTTGGTCGATGATGCCTTATCCAATAATGAGTTTGAGAAATGCACTTTATTTTTATTTGTGCTTCTTAGCATACCTTCGTCCATCCTTTTATTTGTACTTTCTGTATCTGTTTTAGTACATATAATGTCACATTTGGCTTTGTTAATCAATCCTAAAATCTTAAGTTCTTCGTATTTTAATAGGTCAGTCAAGTCCACTTACAATTATTTATATGAAAGTTTAATATACTTTTTGCAAACTCTCCCCACCCTTCTCCCATTTTTGGTAGTTTACCAACTTCACAGTGTTGAGTCGCGTGATGCTCTCTCCTTCACAATCATCCGGAGTCTCAACAACTTGAATCAAGGCACATCGCCTGCTTCCAGCCACTCCTCCCGCCAGAGTCTCTACTGGAGCTCATTCTCCAGTAAATTCCTCAAGAAGGGCTCACAGAAACAATATCCCTAAATTTTTTCACATTCATAATCGTTGGTTTCTGGCTTTTACATGAAAAGTCAGTTTGGCTGGAATCCTCCACTCGAATTTCCTTTCCTTGAGTTTCTTAATACATTACTCCATTTTCACTTGGCACAAAGTATTGGTATCATCAAATCTGATGACAAGTGACCTCCTTTCCTTTAAAAGTGACTTGCCTTTTTGTCTGGGTTCCACAGATTTTTTTTTCTTTACCTTTAATGAATATACTTTACTAGAATATCTGCGTTGGCCAGAGAAGAAGTTGGTTTCCCAAGGTATGCGCTATGCATTTTCAACGTGTAGTTTCAAGCAAGCGTTCCTGAGCTTTGGTATTCTTCCCAGGGTCTTTTACTATAAGCACATTAGATGTTCTTCTAACATGTTCTGTTGTGGTTTTTGTTTGTTTGTTTGTTTTTTAATAGATAGAATTTTTTTTCTTTTTTTCTTGCAGGCTCCATGCCCAGCATGGAGCCCAACATGATGCTTGAACTCAAGAGTCACTCAACCAACTGAGCCACCCAGGTGCCCCCATAAATGGACTATCTTTTACAGATTTAGGTTCGCAGCAAAACTGCATGGAAGGTACAGAGATTTTCCCACACATTCCCTGCCTGCACATCTGCTCAGCCTTCCCATTATTAACATCTCCTGCCATAGCGGTATATCTGTTACGACATATGAACCTGCAGTGACACATCTAATTGCCCAAAGTCCATAGTTTACATTAGGGTTTAGTCTTGGTGCTATCCATCTTATGAATTTTGACAAATATATAATGACACGCATCCATCATTATATTATCATACAGAACAGATTTGCTGTTCTAAAAATCCTCCATGTTCCACCTTTTCATCCTTCCCGTCTCCCTAACCCTTGGCAACCACTGATCTTTTCACTGTCTATAGAGTTTTTTCTGTTCCAGGCGCCATATAGCAAGAATCATACAGTTCACAGCCTTTTCAGATTGGCCTCTTTCACTCATTAGTATGTATTTAAATTTTCTCCATGTCCTTTTGTGTCTGGATAGTTCATTTCTTTTTAATGATGAATAATACTCCATCATCTGCATATACCACAGTTTATCCATTCATTTACTGAAGGATATCTTGATTGCTTGCAAGTTTTGGCAATTATGAATAAAGCTTCTATCAACACCCACGTGCAAGTTTTTGTGTGGACGTAAGTTTTTAACACCTTTGGGTAAATACCAAGGAGCACAATCGCTGGATCACGGCAAGAGTATATTTAGTTTTGTAAGAAACCACCACACTGTCTTCCAAAGTGGCAGAACCAGTCTCCATCCTCACAGATCATAAAGGAGAATTCCTGTTGCTCACCAGCCTTTGGTGTTGCCAGTTCTGGAATCAGGCCATTCTACCAGGTCTAGCGGTATCTCATTTTCATTTGCACTGCCCTGATGACATACCACATGCAGCATTTTTTCGTGTGCTGATTTGTCATGTGGACATCTTCTTTGGTGAGGTGCTTGGCCCACTTGTTTATCAGTTTGTTTGTTTTCTTACTTTTGAGTTTCAAGAGTTCTTTCGATATTTTGGCTAACAGTCCTTTACCAGATGTGTCTTTTGCCAGTTTTTTCTCCCAGTCTGAGGCTCATCTTCTCATTCATTTAACATTGGCTTCCCCAGAGCACAGGTTTCTAATTTTAATGAGTTCTCATGGGTCCCACTTTTGGTGTTTTATGTAAAAAGTCATCACCATACCCGACATGACCTAGGTTTTCTACTATGTTATTTTCTAGGATTTTACAGTTTTGCATTTTAAAGTCTGCGATTCATTTTGAGTTAATTTTTGTGAAGGTCATAATGTCTGTCTAGATTCTTTTTTTTTTTTTTTTGCATTAAAATGTCCAGTTATTCCAGTACCACTTGTTGGAAAAGCTACCCTTGTTCCATTGTATTCCTTTTGTTTCTTTGACAAAGATCAGTTGACTATATTTATGAGTCTATTTCTGGACTCTCTATTCCGTTCCACTGATCTACTAGCACATTCTTTCACCAATAACACACTGTCCTTAATACTATAGCTTTTTAAGAAAACTGTGTTTTCTCCTTCAATATTATGCTGTCTATTCTGAGTCTTTGGATGCTCCAAATAAACTTCATAAATAGTTTGTCAATATCTGCAAAATAACTTGCTCGGATTTTGATAGGCATTGCATTAAGTCTAAAGATCAAGTCTGACAGAAATAACGTTTTGATAATACTGAGTCTTTCTATTCATGAACACAGAATATCTCTCCATTTATTTAGTTCTTATTTGATATTTTTCACCTGAGTTTTATAGTTTTTTATCTTACAGATCTTGTAATACTTTCTTATGTTTATAACTAAGTTTTTGTGGGTTTTTTTTGGGGGGGGGATTGTGTTTATTTTATTTTTTAAAGATTTTATTTGAGAGACGAGAGAGAACAAGCCAAGGAGCAGGAGCAGGAGGAGGGACAGAGGGACAGAGAAAACAGGAAAAGCAGGCTCCCCACTGAGCAAGGAGCCTAACACTGGGCTCGATCCCAGAACCCTGGGATAATGACCTGAGCCTAAGGCAGACACTTAACCAACTGAGCCACCCAGGCGCCCCAAGGTATTATGTTTTAAATTCCAAATTCTAGTTGTTCATTGCTCGTATTTAGGAAAGTAATTGACTTTTGCATATTAAATTTGTATCCTGCAACTTTGCCATAATTGTTTAGTTCTTAGTTGATTCTTTCAGTTTTTCTACATAGATAAGCAGACCATCTGCAAACAGAGTTATATTTCTTCCTTTCCCATCTGTATGCCTTTTATTTCTCTTTACCTTTTCTAAAGATTTTATTTATTTGAGAAAGAAAAAGTACACGGGGTGGGGGAACAGAGGGAAAAGCAGACTCCCCACTGAGCAAGCAGCCCAAAGCAAAGCTCAATCCCAGGACCCCGGGGATCATGACCTGAGCCGAAGGCAGACACTTCACTGACCAAGCCACCCAGGTGTCCCTTCTCTTTCTTATCTTATTGCATTAGCTAAGATTTCCAGCATAATGTTGACAATCAGTGGTGAGAGTGGACATCTTTGGCTTGTTTCAGATCTTAGTGGGAAACCTTCAAGCTTCTCAATACTAAGATGTTAGCTGTAGGTTTTCTACAGTCTTCATGAAGTTGAGAAAGTTCCCCTCTATTCCTAGTTTACTGAGAGTTTTTACCATGAATGGGTGTTGGGTTTTGTCAAATGCTATTTCTATACCTAATAATATGACCCTGTGATTTTTCCTTTTTTCTCAGTTGATGTGATAGATTATAGGAGTTGATTTTTGAATTTGAACTAGCCTTGCTTACCTGGGATAATAAACCGTCTGTGGTCATGGCATATAATTCTTTTTATATACTGTTGGACTCAATTTGCTAATAATTTTATTTATATTTATGTTTATGAAAGGTATTGATCTATATTTCTTGTTTTTTCTTGCAATGTATTTGTCAGTTTGATTTTAGAGTAAGCATGGCCTCAGAGAATAAGTTAAGAAGTATTTCTTTTGCTTCTATCTTCTGAAAGATTACAGTGAACCCATGTGGTTTCTTCTTTAAATGTTTGATAGAATTCACAAGTGAATCCATCTGGGCCTGCTGCTTTTAGTATGGAAAGTTATTAACTGCTCATTCAATTTAATACCTATCAGCCTATTCAGATTGTCTTTATCTTGTGTGCATTTAGGCAGATTGTGTCTTTCAAGGAATTGGTCCATTTCACCTAGTTTATAAAATTTGTGGGCATATTGCTTTATTATCTTCTTAATGTTCATGGCGTCTATAGTGCTGGCTCTTGTTTCTGGTATTAGTAATTTATATTCTCTTTTTTTCTTAGCTAGCCTGCCTAGCTTATTAATTTTATTGATCTTTTCAATGAAACAATTTTTTAATTGATTTTCTTTGATTTTCTGTTTTCAATTTCATTGACTTCTGCTCGAATTATTTTTCTTTTCTTCTGCTTACTTTGGACTTAATTTGTTCTTCTCTTTCTAATTTCCTAAGGTGGAAGTTTAGATTATTGATTTTAGATCTTCCTCTTTTTTAATAGATGCACTCAGTACTTTAAATTTCCCCCCTAAACATTGCTTTTGCTGCATCTCACAAATTTTGATGAGTTGTGGTTTCATTTTCATTTAGTTCAAAATATTATTTAATTTATCACAGGTTTATTAACCATGTGTTATTTAAAAGCGTGTTAACCTCCAAGTGTTCTGACATTTTTCACCTTTCTATTTTAATTCAATTGTTGTCTGAGATCAGATATTGTATGACTTCTGTTCTTTTAAATTTGTTAAGTTGTATGTTAAGGCCCAGAATATGGTCTATCTTGGTGAATGTGTCCATACGAGCTTGAGAAAAATGTGTATTTTGCTATTGCTGGACGAAGGAAACCATACATGCCCATTATATCCAGTTGATTGACAGTGTTGTATAGTTCAACTATGCCCTTACCAACTTTCTTCCTTTTAGATCTCCCCATTTCTGATAAAGGGGTGTTGAAGTCTCCAACAAGACAATGGATTCATTTTTTTTTCCTTGTAGTTCTATTTTTGCCTCACAGACTTTGATGCTGTTGTTAGACACATACATGTTAAGGATTGTTAGAACTGATGCCTTTATAATCATGTAATGCCCTTCTTTATCCCCGATAACTTTCCTTACCTTGAAGCCTGCTATTCCTACTTTTTATTATGATTATTATTAGCATGATATATATCTTTCTCCATCTATTTGCTTTTAATCTATGTGTCTTTATATTTGAGGTGAGTTTCCCGTAGGCAAGAAAGAGTTGGGTGTCATTTTTTATCCACTCTGACATACTCTGTCTTTAAATTGGTGCATTTAAACCACTGATGTTCGAAGTAATTATTGATATAAGTGGATTAAGGTCTACCATATTTGTTTATGTTTTCTATTTGTTGGTCTTATTTTTTCTCTCCACCTTTGTTTTCCACTATTTTTCTGCCTTTACTGGCTTTAACTGAACATTTCATATGATTTTATTTTCTCTCCTTCACATATAAGTTACGCTTTTTTTTTCTGTTTACTTTTTGAAAGTGGTTTCCTTCGAGTCTGCAAAATGCATTTACAACTAATCCAAATCCACTTTCAAATAACATTATACTATTTCGTGGATAGTGAACATACCTCATAACAAAATAATCCTAATTCATCCCTCTCATCCTTTGTAGCATTGCTGTTATTCATTTCACTTACACGTAAGCATACACAGGCAAATACAGAATTGCTGTTATTCCTCTGAGCACACTTTTATCTGTTATATCAATTAAGAATAAGAAACATGAAAAATTTTAACTTTACCTTCACCAATGCTTTCTTCCTTCCTTTATATAAACTCAAGTTTCTGAGCTTCCTTCTTGCAGAAGAGCTTTTTTCAACATTTCTTGTAAGCCAGGTCTACTGGCAACAAATTTCTTCAATTTTTGTCTGTCTGAGAAAGTCCTTTCTCCTTCATTCTTAAAGGGCAATTTTGCAGGATACAGAATTCTAGGTTGACAGCTTTTCCCTCCCAACATTTTAAATATTTCATTCTCTTCTTGCTTCCACTCTTTCTTAAAAATTGGATGTAAATTCTTATCTTTTATAGGAAAGGTTTTTTTCCTTCTGGCTTCTTTCAGGATTTTTTCATTATCTTTAGTTTTCCGTACCTTGAAAATGATATGCCTACATGTAGTGGGGTTTTTGCATTCCTTCTTCTTGGTGTTGTCTTAACTTCCTGGATCTGTGGTTAGATGTTAGACATTAAGTTGCAGAAATTCTCAGTCATTACTGTTTCAAATATTTCTTCTATTCCTTTCTTCATGTTTCTAGAGCTCGTTGGTAGTTGTCCTACAGTTCTTGAATATTCTGTCCTGTTGTGTGTGGGGGGGGAGGTTAATCCAATCCTTTTCTCTTTCCTTTTCAGTTTTGGATGTTTCTATGGAGATATCCTTAAACTCACAGATTCTTTGCTCAGCCAAGTCCAGTCTAATAATAAGCCATCAAAGGCATTCTTAATTTCTGCCAATGTTTTTGTTCTCCAGCATTTCTTTTTTCTTTCTTTGAATTCCATCTCTGCTTACATTGCCCATCTGTTCTCAAAGGCTGTCTATTTTATGAACTGGAGCCTTTAGCGTATTAACCATAGTTGTTTTAAATTCCTGGTCTGGTAATTCCAACACTGCTGCCATATTAGAGTCTGGTTCTGATCCCTGCTCTGTCTCTTCCAACTGTGTTTGTTGCCTTTTAGTACGTGATTTTCTTGATAGCCACACAGGATATTTTGGGTAAAGGGAACTGCTGTCAACAAGCCTTTAGTAATGTGATGGTAAGGGGTGAGAGGAGGACGTGTTTGAGGGTGCCAGTAAGTCTCAGTCTCTCAGTGAGCTTGTGCCCCTGGACTGTGAACTTCACATGTTTCTCAGCCCCCCCCCTTAGGTGGGACAGGATGGCAAGAGTGGGCTGGAATTGGGTATTTCCCGTCCCCCAGTTACGTTAGTCACTGATACAATCCCAACAGGTTGAGTTCTGGCAAAACAGTCTCTCTGGAGGGCAGACCTTATTAAGAACATAATACTCTGGATCACTTCAAAATGGTTCTTCTTCCCTCTCCCTGGCAGAAGTACAAGGGAATTTTTCTCCAATATTCACTGTGAGAACCTGGTAGAACCCCAGGAGGTAAAAATCACAAAAGCGTGGGGCCCCTGCATAGCTGGATCCCCCTGCATTTTCTAACTCATGGTGGTCCACACTGAGCCTCAGGCAATTTCCCAGTTCCAATCCAGGCTTTCCCACCCAGCACTGGTTTCTGCAGCGGTTACTGGTCGCGTGAGCTGTGATTCTCTTTACCTGCCTGTCAGTCTCTCTGATTTGGGGGATAGAAGTTTGCTGTGACCTCACTTGTCTCATGGATCTAAGAAGGGTTATTGATTTTACACTTTGCCCAACTTTTTACTTGTTAGGACAGAGTGGTGACCTTCCAAGCTGGACAGGAACCTGGAAGTCTCTCATGTGCTTTTGTCTCTTCATTTCCTTTGGATTTTTTTTTTTTTTACACGTTTTCACTTTTCCATCTTCTATTATTTTTAAGGCATTACCCATGGGTTTATATGCTCTCGTGTCCTTTCTAGTTCAGTCTCCATTTCTAAAGTTAGTTTCTCCATGATTTATAATTCTGTCCTGTTACCTTTCAACTCTTTTCAAATCTTTCTCTTCTCCACTTGGCTTATTTCTGAGTTTATAATCTATTCTGTTCCCTTAGAGCAGCTCTCTTCTCTGAATTTCTTTTGGTTCATTTTGGAACATCATGTAACAGTTTTAAATCTGGTGGACTTGCAGTGCCTATAAATATTATTATGCTCCTTGTTCTGTCTCTTTGACATATAAAATTACATATATATATATAAATTATATGTAAAAGGTAACTGCAAATAATTATGTAAATAAATATAAAGTAGATTACTCCACTCATTATTATACAGAAGCTACACATAATTACATATAGTGATACATGTATATATAATGGTTTTATATATTATATAGATAGATAGATAGATAGATAGATAGATAGATAGATAGATAGATAGACAGTATATGTGCAGTATACATAGGTATACATTTATATAAAATAAAAAGAGACACCAATCAGGAGCAGAATTATGTTCACAGCCAATAAGGAAATAGCAGATAAACAGCTAGAACTGGAAGGCGCCTTCTCATAGAAAAGGAGGTGACTCAAGAGTAACCTATCCTTCTATTTTCACCCAGTATTCAAAACACAACCATGCTCTCATGAGAGCCGTTGGCTCTGTTCCCCCCCCCTTACCTGATACTTCCCCATCCTTTGCCTCTGCTCAATCCATACTTGATTCTCGATCACGTCTCCTCCAAGCAAGGCTATCTAGGAGGGGCTTGAACAGGTCCTGGCTCATCTTTACCATGTCTCCCTCATCCCCTCCTGGTTTCAGCTGCTGTCTCCACATTGGTCCACCACGTCCTCCGGGAGGACATGTAACCGATTTTTGGACACGACAGAAACTGGGCTGCCTTTCCTCCCCTTCTCGCAATACACGTCTGGACACCCTATGTGGGGACAACATGTCATCTAGTTTATTCTAGATGGTATGTTGTCTGTGTGGACAGTTCTGCTATCTTCCAAGCTCTGCCTGCTTCTATGTCAGGATTCGTGGAGATGAAAACCTATGCCTCTCTGACACCTTCTCATTTCCCCCTCAAACGATAACAAGGGGAGTCTATCTGAAAGTGACTAGGTTCCCAAAAGCAAAAGCCCAATGTCTCACTCGTAAAGGACAGAAAGGGAAAAATCATTCATATAAAGAATGCACAGTAAGTATGCATGATTATAATTTAAGAATGACTAGCTGCATATCATCAGATTTGATGTTTGCACGTTCTACAGGAAAACCTATGCTGGAGTTATGATCCATCCTCTTTCAGGCAGAAATCAGCATGAAGAGATATCCCAGGAACATGAAACAGTCTTCTGGAAAAAGTCAGTCCTGCTTTTGATTAAAAGATTCTGTAGCTTAAGACATTTCTAGGATCATTTCCAGGAACACGTATATAATTTATAATTTACAGTGACTGTCTACTCACTGCCAACAACAACTTTGTTTTCTACACCATTTTAATAAATGTAGGAGACAACAAACTTGAGAGGAAGGGCGGGGGGGGAAGGGCCATCTCCCATTACCCACCAATGAAACTCAAATCCAGATATATCTGCATAAAACACATCTCAACCCAGGCTTACATATTTTAAACATGAACGGAGATCCTGAGTTTTGACTCTCTGTAATTATAGAAAATTAAAAGTCAATAAAAGATATAACTGGGCTTAGACTAGCAGTCCCCTTTCAAACTTAATGATCCACTAAGTTTTGTGGATGACTTACTAGTTCAAGGCACTGTGCTTGGTACTAAGCGAAAAGAGGTAAGAAAATAAATGAGATATGCTCTGGTCCTCAGGGAATTCAGAAGCTGATGTATGTATCTGAGAGTAGGTGAGAAGGTGGTGCGGATATTATACAGAATTAAGCCCAACTGGCAACATAACAGAAGAATAAACAAAGCACTTAAGCGCAGAGAACAGAACTCAGGGATCTTCAAAAAAAGCAAACCCAGAAGAGGGACTATTTGAAATAGGCTTTGAGGACAAGCAGCATTTCAGCTGGCAGAGAAGTACAGCAAGGACATAAGGCACGGGGACAACAAAGACCAATGGAACTATGGGAAAAGAAAAAAAACAATGACATACTAGGGGTTTTTCAAGTTAGAGTAGTATTTACGTTGTAAGAACTTACAAAAAAAAAAGTTCGACTAGAATTACTGAACTTCAATTGCTGTTTCAATTGCCATTCATTCCACACTTGATAAACAATCTCAGTATCTCATCCTACATGCAAATGTGCAAAGATGCTAGAAAAGAATGAAATAGGATGACAACAAAAATGGTCAAAATGGTCGGCTAAGGAGGACACCCTCAGTTAACAATGGGAGTGTCAAGTATCCCTCCTAGGAACCAACCAGTTTAAATGGATGCCTCACCCTAATCAATGCCTTGATCACCACGTGAAATGCCTACTACAAATCAGGAGCATTTGTTTTTCGTGTTAGAAACCCCGGCTCTTACATTAAAGGAACAAGAGAACTATTGTTTCTTACGTTCAGTGTTCAACATTAAAGGAACAAGAGAACTATTGTTTCTTACGTTCAGTGTTCAACATAACGTGAAAGTCAAAACCAGCTAGCTAAATGGTGTGCCTGGTTCTAGCCACTACAGAATATCAGAAACCACAGGGGACGTGCTAAATGTTAAAATGCTTAATATTTTCTTCCTAAGGAGAATACTTTTCACAACTGACACCTATCACAGTAATCTGTACAACAGAACGCTCCATAACCACTTCTCGAATCAAAAACGCATCTAAGCACGGCCATCAAACGCATCATGTTTTGCCACCTGCTATTACAATGTTAACCGTGTTACTTGGCATTGACTTATTATAATAAATGAGTCATACGTATACATTGCCCAGTGTTGTTTCACAGAATAACCAAAGAGGTACTGTGGTATACAGGAAAGAATCAGGGATTTGAAGCCAAAAGGCCAAGGCATAAGCATGAAAAACCATTGCTAACACTATGGCTTTGGGTCACATTAAGCATTTTAGGCACAGTACCTGACCTCTATGAGCTTCCCACATCCCCATCTGTACAGTGAATCTGACAGCAAGAACTATACACACTCTTACTGCAACAGCTGAATGAGACTATCTGTCAAAGGACTCCATAGAACAAAAAGTTTGCAGAAAAGGAGACTACATGGACTGATTTCTGGATGACTTCCTACCCATGAGACGTCTTCCTCTTTCCCTTCTTCCACATGTCTGGTCTTTTAGCACATCATGTACATCCCCAAGGCATATTCTCAATATCCCCCAGGTCCCCCACCATCACTGCAGTCCGAAGAACCAGCAGCTCCCAGCCAAATTTCCATCTCCCTGCTTCCATGCTTGCTCTCTCTACATCCTCCATTCACGTTAAGAGCCAAGATGATCTTTGCAATGTCTAAATCAAACGGCACCACTCACCGGTTCCAATGGCCTCCCTTCATCTTAGAAAGAAACCTCAACTCCTGGCTGTGGGTGACCAGTTCTGGTTGAGACCGCCTCTTCCTAACTAGGAGCCCAGGCAGTACATGGTTCCTCTTTCTGGAATGTTCCAGAGTACTCGGGACCGCTCACTCTCTCTCTCAGTTTATTCCAGGTTGCTCACGTGTCACTGCCTCAGAATGCCTTCCCCAAATACCCTTCATGAAAGGGTGAGTCCTTTCGCCATCACTCTATCCCCATTATTCTGCTTTCCCCATAGCCCCTAGTTCTGAAATTACACCATTTATGTACTTGTTTACTTTTCCACTAGAATGTAAACACCATGGGGGCGAGGGCTCAGTCTCATTCTTGTCAACAACCTCACCTGACTTGCTTGCAAAAAGCTGGGACTCAACCAGAAATTTGTTTAATGAATAGTAAGCACATTTTCAAATCCCCTTCCGTGTATCTGTTCCACAGACAATAACAGAGAGCCTGGAAATAACTTCAATACCACTAGTAGAACCCGAGTATCGGAGGAGCCTCAAAAGGCATTATCCCACCTTGGAATTCGAAGTGGACTCCAAGAAACAGAGTCGGTTGCCAAACCCTTCTGCGGCCAAACACAGTTTCTGTTGTTCCTTGTGGATGGTAGCGGTGCATTGCAGGACCACCTCGTCGTCCTGCAGAGGGGAGGAGAAGAGGGGAGGGAGTGAGACGTGATGTGACAGACGGTCTAAATCAGACCGAGACGACCGTTATTTGAGCGCCTACTAAAAATCAGAGGAAAACGTAACAGCAACTATCCAAAAAACCCACACAGAATCAACCCCTAGAGAATTCTTCCTTGTAAAAAAAGGTAACTGGGTGGAAGGAGGAGAAAGAGCTGACTGCCACTCAGGCAGCCAACAGTTTTCTCACTATCGTTACGGATCCTCAGGGGCAACCCACACGATGAACGATGAGCACTGTCACACGCGGTTTTAATCACCAAAATTACCAAGAATTGTCTGGCATCAAGTATCCGCAGGAACAGCACTGGTTCCAACAGCAGGCACGCACAGCACTCGCAAAACCAGCACCAGAAACCAGGGCAAGGACAGAACACCTAGGTTCACATCGACCTGGAAAGATGTCTCAGCACATCCACACATTGGCTCCTTGTCCACATTTGAAATGACCCTTGGTTGCTTAAAAATGTGCAGAGAGAGGATCTGCTAGCTCAGTCCCGTGAAATCCACACTGGTTTCCAGTTAACTAAGCAGCGTTACAGGACAAGTTACACAAGGGAAAAGATGATAAGTGGGACGACTCCGTGTAGGCAGCATGAGGACTGCAAGAAGCACGGACAACTGGACTGCCATCCGGGCTCTGCCATCAGCCGCTGAAAGATCCCCGCCAGTGTACGGAATCTCTAAGACGACAAGGTAAATGAGTTACACAGGGACTGACCTGCAAAAGGCGCTAAACAGACAAGTGGGAGATATCATTGTCATTTTTCAACAAAATACCTCAGTTTCACAAGTTCTAAGTCGCGATTGCCTAGAAAGTCTAACCACTTGTATTTTGACATCTCAGATGCAAAGGAACAGGACACGTAACAAAGCAGTCAAAGAACAATATATCCACTGATCTTTTTAATTAGAATGGGAGAGAAAGGGGACAAACAAGTTTACCCTAGAAGACCCTCATCATGGAAGAACGGCAGAGTGGGAGTGATGAGACATGGTAAGAATTCAAAAGCAGAAAACAAGCCTCTTGGGTTAACCCAAAGAATAAGTGTATCAAATGGAAAAGTACAACTCCAATCTGCATTCAAAACCTTTATAATGCTACAGGTTTGCTTTATTTGCTATACAGCGCAGTAATACCTACTAGCTGGCTCACAGCACCAGTCACAGGCAAAGTCCAATCTCTTAATAATCACCTCCCAGCTCTCCCGCCAGGTGCTCATTAATTTCCAGTGAACATTCGACTGTTACATTTAAGAAGTCATCCGCTAAAAAAAAACAGCATTATTTTCATACAACGAGTCATCTGAATATTAATTCATGCTCAGCATGGCTATAATAAAAATAATGAACGGTTTTTGTTGCTTACATAATCTGCAAAATCAAAGATATATTTTGTCTTCCAAATGTGCAGCGTAATAACGAAGAACCGAATTGTGCTAATGTGCTCCATGTCTTACCAAATGTCCCCAGCCTTTACTATCTTGTCTTACCCTCTGGAACTAACTCAAGCATGCAAACTACACTCTTGGGTAAAGTGGGCTCCTCTGGATGTTGGAGACCATCTAAATTCCATTTAGGAAATAATGACTTTAACGCACTCATTAAAGACAGTTTGGGAATGAGAAGAAGAGAAAATAGAAAGGTACAGGACAGGCGAGAATAACAGTGCTACTCAGGACGCCCCCAAAAGAAGAGGAGGCACATCATATTTGCCAAGAAGTATAGGGTCTGTCGGTCCTGGCATTAACTGATTTGTTCTTCACAACATCGGGGACGTAAAGATTATCCACGCAAATCCAGATGATGACAAGAGGCTCAAGGTAACCTGTTGCTCAGAGAGGGCTGATCATACAGATGTCTAGGAACAGATCATTCAACCTAATTTATCTGAATCTAAAGTCCTCAGCCCCAGGCGGCTTCTAGATGCTCCACTGATCTTTTGACTACATTTGTTAGCGAGAAAAGTACCCCTCCATCTTTAATGTGCATCCTATCACCCATGGGAAATGCAGATTCTGGTTCTGATCAGCCGATTCTGCATTTCAGACCAGTGGATCTGAGGAGCTAGGATCCCCAACGGGTCCCAGAAAGGATGGAGATCCCAGGAGACATGTGAGCAGTCTGAGAGCTTGCAAGCCATCAACGACAGCTGAATATGAAAAGAAGTCCATATCTTTTGGACAGAACAAGAACTAAGAGCACATGTGGAGATGCTCATTACTATGCGGTTCGTACCAACCCTATTAGGGAAGGGAACCAATATAAATCATATACGGAACTACCCTACTACGTTTATTAAACCAAATCACTTGTGCCAAGTGTCGTTTAACCTAGTTCCTTAACACTGTGTGATGGAGCGCCTGGCCGCAAAGCAACATGACATTCAAGAGTGCACTGCCACCCTGCCAAGGAGAGAGGCTCTGATGACAACGTCCAATCACGATTCCACTTTGAAGGACAGAACCAAGCCTGACGTACTTATAAGGCTTTTTCTAGTTTGCCTGGGAGCTGTTTTTAGTTTATATTCCAGTAAGCAGAGGGTTCCTTTCTGACAGAAAGTAAAATACACGGAGCATTGGATGGGCCCAACACCAATGCATAAATACCTGCCAGTTCCCTTGAATTAACCCATCATTCATCTCGAAGCATCATCTTTCTCCAGAACCATTCTGCTTGGAGAGCCTACTGACTACGCATTGGGAAAGTCTCGGTAAGTAGCTTTTTAATGTACTAGAACCCATGTACGGTAAATCTGGTTTTTGCCAACACATACATGTGGGCCTATGGACATAGGCACACACGTACATGAAATCTCTTTTCTATTCCAAGAACAAAGACTAAGCACAGCCTCATACTGATGGGATCCACAGAGTTAACACTGTTAAGGTAACAGAACAATAAGGCTATAGTTAAAGTGTGTCCCTTGGGTCATAAGCCTTCTGAATTAGTCTCTGCCACCTGGCCTGAGGTCCAGGCTCCTAACTCTCATTTCCAGTCTTCACACTTCAAGTGCATGTGCTATTGGTGCACCGGAGTGCCAAAATGCACACAACGGCCATCACTTGTCCAGCCTTCACCCATAAAAACTAAAATCTTCCTTAAATATTGACCTTCCAGTAGTCTTTGTTTGAGTCCCTGTCTCTTAGGCCTAGTACCTAGGGTGACAAATTTTGATTCAACTCACAAGAAATCATATTCCTTAACCAAAATGCTACAAAAGTATATTCTGCCTACATTCTATTGTTTCTTTTTTTTAAATTTCAAAGTCTGTTAATTAACTATGAACAACTAGCATGATGATATTAGAATTTTACTGGAAACATTTGAACCTACACCATTGTCCATTTTATATAAAACTGGAAAAAATTAAATTACTAATTGGTTTTTTGGTTTGTTTTACAAATTTTTTTTTTTAAAGATTTTATTTATTTATTTGACAGAGAGAGACAGCCAGCGAGAGAGGGAACACAGCAGGGGGAGTGGGAGAGGAAGAAGCAGGCTCATAGCAGAGGAGCCTGATGTGGGACTCGATCCCGGTACGCCAGGATCACGCCCTGAGCCGAAGGCAGACGCTTTAACGACTGCGCTACCCAGGCGCCCCTGTTTTACAAATTTTGAATAAAATAAATTGTAAAAAAAAAAATTCTAGGAGAACCTTCATGAACTTTGTGAAGATAAATAGTGCTTCAGTGAGAGTGCTATCTGGTTTACGATCCCCAAGTCCTATGGATCCTATGCCAAATACAGCAATTTCAAATCCATCAATTTCGCACCATGCCAGCTACCGTCACCTCTCGGTTATTATCTTCAAACCCAGGGAATAGTGTTCCACACTGCAAATTCCCTTCTAATGGTGCTTCACCTCAAGGTCACCCCATCAACCTGACTGTAATGTTTCCTGGCTTAAAATCTTTTAATGGCTTCCCATTGCTCTAAGGAAAAAGACCAAAAAACTCCTCTAGTCTACAAGGCCCTGCACTGCTTAGACGAGTACCAGCCTGACATTTCCTCCAACCAACCTACCTACCTACCTTCCTTCCTTCCTCCCTATGCTCCTACAGGAGTTTGCACATGCTATTAAACCCTTTCTCCCTCCTCTACTTAAGACAGATTAACCATGAAGAGATTGAAGCAGTGATCAAAAACCTCCCAAAAAAACAAGAGTCCAGGGCCTGATGGATTCCCTGGGGAATTCTACCAAACATTCAAAGAAGAAATAATATATATTCTCCTGAAGCTGTTACAAAAAAAAGAAACAGAAGGAAAACTACCAAACTCATTCTATGAGGCCAGTATTACCTCGATCCCCAAACCAGGCAAAGACCCCATCAAAAAGGAGAATTACAGACCGATATCCCTGATGAATATGGATGCCAAAATTCTCAACAGGATCCTAGCTAATAGAATCCAACAGTACATTAAAAGGATTATCCATCATGACCAAGTGGGATTCATCCCTAGGATGCAAGGGTAGTTCGACATTCGCAAATTGATCAGTGTGATAGAACACATTAATAAGAGAAGAGAGAAGAACCACATAATCCTCTCAATTGATGCAGAAAAAGCATTTGACAAAATACAGCATCCTTTCCTGATTAAAACCCTTCAGAGTGTAGGGATAGAGGGTACATTCCTCAAGTTCATGAAAACCATCTATGAAAAGCCTACAGCGAATATCACTCTCAATGGGAAAAGCTGAAAGCCTTTCCCTTAAGATCAGGAACACGACAAGGATGCCCACTCTCGCCACTATTATTCAACACAGAACTAGAAGTCCTTGCAACTGCAATCAGACAACAAAAAGGGATAAAAAGTGTCCAAATTGGCAAAGAAGAAGTCAAACTGTCTCTCTTCATAGATGACATGATACTCTATAGAGAAAACCCAAAAGACTCCACCCACAAACTACTAGAACTTATAGAGCAATTCAGTAATGTGGCAGGATACAAAATCAATGCTCAGAAATCAGTTGCATTTCTATACACACACAATGAGACTGAAGAAAGAGAAATTAGGGAATCCATTCCATTTACAATAGCACTAAAAACCATAAGAGATCTCGGAATAAACTTAACCAGAGAGGTAAAGGATCTATACTCTAGAAACTACAGAACACTGATGCAAGACATTGAAGAAGACACAAAAAGATGGAAGAACATTCCATGCTCATGGATCATCTTTCAAATCTTAACTCAAGCATCCCTTCCTGAGGCCTTCCCTAACTCACCAGGCTATATCAGTTCCCCCCGTGTTGAGCTCCTAGACCACTATATTCCTTCAGTGTACACAACTGAATGCACCATGACATTATTGAGTGACAGTGCCTAACGTTGCACTGGGCAAATAGAACACACTCGTCCATGATTATCCTCACCCACTTCATGCTTGCTCACAAATACGTGCTCTGTTCTGACAAGCTGAGCTGCGTTTTGGAATTGCCAAGATAAGACCCTACCTTACCAATTAAAGCTAGCATGGTATGACCGCATTAAGTGATTTTCCGGTTATATTCGGCCAGGAAATAGGGCAGTATTTGATGAAAATTGCTGATTCTATCATATCTGTGACAAATTTTAATGGATTATAAGCACCTGTAGCATCAATATAAAGGCCAATGGGATTACTGGGGGAAAAAAGCAGTCTAGTCTCTCATTTCCCCATAAACATAATAAAACTTTGGTTACAACTCTTTCCATATGCAATCTAAGCAAATCAAGCCTACTGTCCTCTTGAAAAGTCATGGAATATTCTTCATAACTCGTGCCATTAAAAAGTCCCTCAAATCACACCAGGACTTTTCTTAGATGTTTATAATGCTTGTCTTTTGAAATGTTTATCCATGTCCAGACCTTCTGTAACTTGTCTTCTTCCTCGGTTAGGTCTTAATAATTTTTCCACAATTGCCTCCAACTCAAAAAACTCACTATATATATTGTATCTTATGCTGGCTATTGATCAAGTAGGTCATATTGAATTCCATGGAAACCAGGTGTCCACTGACAAAAAGTGTTTTGGGGGTGCCTATGTGGCTCAGTCAGTTAGGTGTCCGACTCTTGATTTCAGCTCAGGTCATGATCTCATGGCTGTGGGATTGAACCCTGCCTCTGGCTTTGCATTGAACATGGAGCCTGCTTGGTATTCTCTCTCTTTCCGTCTCTCTCTCTCTTTCTCTCCCCCCACTACCCCCCCCGACCCGATGCACACACACACACTTGAAAAAGAAAAGTGCTTCAGTTAAAACCCGAGGCAATCACATCATGCAATTTAGATATAGTAAAGGCTCCATAAATACACGCTGGATTGAATTCCTTTTGTTAAATGCTCTTTTATTCTTCCTGTGACCTGACAACTCTTTAGAACAGAGATTAATGCTGCATTCCAGGCAATTCTGTGATGAGTAAATAAGACATGATTTCTAGAACAAAGGCTGCCAAGTCTGCTGGAATAGTACAGCATGGGAGATAATTATCAAACAACAGCAGCAGCTTCTTTCAGACATTCATTTTTCATTTAATAAATATTTACTGAGGATCTAATATGTAATAGGGTATGTCCTAAGCGCTTGAGATAAGTCAATGTATAAATCAAAGATCCCTGAACTCATTAGGCCTACATTCTGGTAGGGGAAGAGGGACAATAAAAAAAAAACACAATAGATGTGTAAATTACGTCAAAGGCAAAAAGTTCTATGGGGAAAAAATGAAACAGTATAGGGGAGATCAGGAGTGCTGCTGTGGTGGGAAGGCTGAAATTATAAATAGAACTGTCAGTCCTCATTGAGGGGATGAGTTCTGAGCGAGATGTGAAGCAGGGAAGGAGAATGGACACTGCAGGTTGAGGGATGGCCAATGAAAGTCCCCAAGGCAGGACAGCATCCAGCATGTTCAAGGACACAGAGGCTGTCCTTGTGGCTGGAAGAGAGTCAGAGGGAGGAGGGTGTGAGGTAATAGGTGGGGCCCGGTCGTGAAATGTGTTGAGCTCAGTGTCAGACCTTTGGCTTCTACTGAGGGAACGGGAGGACCACTGGGTGGTGTACTAAATCCACACTGTAGGGAGACGAGGAGGGAGCAGACTAACCTAAAGCGGGTTACTTCAGCCATTCAGGGGAGCAGAGGGGGATTCAGACTACGGTGTAGCAGTGGAGGCAGACCGAAGTGAGCCAATTCTAGACATGTGTTGCATTTATCGAGTGCCACCTATATTGCAGGAACTGTGGTAAGTGGTCACAAGTTTGTCATCATCACATCTGGCTTTCCTGGCAAATGGCCAAATAAAATGTTATCTCTATTATAGGTTTTTCATACAGCAAATATGTGGTTCTTAGAGCAAATGTGTCAAAACGATTAAAAAAAAAGAAGCCCCTATTTTTGGTCTTGCACTGAGTTTATATTCATTCATTTAAAAAATACAGACTGTCCTCAGTTTGCTCATTAGTACAACCATAAAAATGACCATACAAAACCATCTATGGAAATATTGTTTACGATTGTTCCATGATCTTTAAAAATTCTTGTCCAAACATTAAAAACTCTTACTATCAGTTATAAAAGTACGAAGAAATGAAAAAAAAAGTCAAATATTTAGTCCCCTATAATCTATAACATTAAAAACACAGAGATTAAGGTGTTTTTGTGCTTTGTAAAACACTTATCAAGAGCAGTCTGAACGTGGCCTGCTTATCCTTCTCATTACGTAACTTTCCTTCTGGAAGGAGCACCTCCTCCGTGTCTCGGCAAATGGTCATACTCCTACATTTGGATCATTCTCCAGCATTTTCAGAGTCTAATGTGAATTTCTTAACCAGTGTCACTTCCTCTGGGACATGTCCATCCTCTCTGTCACAACCACGTTCCTCATTTATATCGATAAGGTCACCTTCACTCGGTCCCTCTGGCTGCATATCTGTGGTTCCTCAAGGGGCAACTGTGTCCACACTCCCACACCCCAATACCTCTTCTACGACTCCACTTACATTCCATCAGAATTTCGTTTCCAGCATTCCTACTTCTTCTTTACTACACTTTCATTTTTGTTGGCTAATCCCCACTTCTCCATGTTTGAGAAACGCCCCAAGCCTTGCTCACAGGGAGACGAGGAGATAATTAATACAACTGTACAGGTGTGGTCTGCGTGGGACTTGCGAAGATCAGCGGTGCAGGGACCAATCACCACAGACTTTGAAAGAACTGCCGTGACTGATCACGAATCATGATGTCCATCGGGTATGTATCTGATGGTGATTCATATGCAGTTACTCACAGTTAATATATCGTAGTAAGTGAAATTTGAACCATGATGTTGGGGTACTGATGCCATTTTACCAAACCCTGCCAACTGAAATTGTGCCTCTGATAAGCATGCAAAGTGCAGGTGGTCACCTGTGTTTATCGAGAACCTACTACAGATGCACAATTTGAACACAATGTATTGCACAATTTGAACACAATGTATTATCAAGGTTGAAGTAGCAGGATTTGCTGACAAATTTTATGAAAAAAAAATCCAGAAAGCTACTATTTCAGAAACTGTGGTTGTACAACTGGACAAAAATAAAACTGTCACACTAGAGAAACCCTATAAATAAAATGAATGCAGAAAAGCCTTCAACCACAGATTGAACCTTTATGCCCACCCAGATACTCAGACAGGGAGATACCCTATGACTACATTTTTGGTATAAAAGCCTTCAGTTATCATTCAGCCTAAAAAGTACATTTTTAAATTCACACTAGTAAAAATACATTAAGAATGTCATTTCTATGGTAAAGCCTTTCACGCATCCTCTGTCCCTAGATAACATCAGAGACTTCACAGTGGAGAGAAATCCTATAAATGTGGTGAACACGGAAGAGCCCTCAGCCAGAGCACACACATAGAGAGGCACCAGAGAATCCATGCACGGGGAAAGACTATATGAATATAATGACTGGGGGAAGACACCAGCCAGAAGACTAACATTTAATCACACTAAAGAATTCATATGATAGAGAAACTCTATGCTTCCAGTCAGTGTGGAAAGGCCTTCACTGATAAATAAAAAACACAAGCAAATTTGCACTAGAGAGAAGGTCCATCTCTGTGATCACTGTAGATGGGCTTCGGGTGAGCTCCAGCCCCGGTGTGCGTATAAGAAAACTGCAAAAAGTCATCATCTTTAAGAAAGAAGGCAAAGTACTGTTTACCAGGAGGTACAAGTCTCTTGGAGAATGCCAGGTAATTACTGCTCCAAGAGCTTATCCGTGAAGAAAGCATCTGAGACCCTCCAATCACAGAGCAAGGCCTGTGAGACAGGAATGGATTCAAAATGCACAAGACAATCCGAGCATCGGGAATGAAGAGCTATCCTCCATGATCGCTCATTCCTTAATCAACATTAAAGACTTCCCCTGAGGAGACACTGTTCAAGTCAAGCCAAGCTTCAGCTGGAGCGCACAACAGAAAACCCACACTGGGAAGGCACTCCATAAAGAGCCCAATGCTAGCACCAACCGCCAAATGGCCCTATTACTGAAAAGACGTAAGATAAAAGAGGTAACACTGTGAGAAACAGTGAGTGCAGAATTTGGTAACGAACAATAAAATTTTAACAATATCAATTAAACAATAAGTAAAAACATGCTCCTCAATAAATGTGTACTTGTGAATATGAATGCAGTAAAAATTGTTGAAAATCTAAGACGTTGCTATTTATCTTGACATAACCATGAAAATATGCTGAAAATGGGCCATTTTCTCCATTAACAATCCCTCCCTATTGATCAGTTAGATGGTTCCTGCCATTTATGCAGCACTAAACATAATTATAAATGCTTACGTTAATCAGAAAATAACTCAATGCAACTAAAAAATGTAGAATACAAAATAATGCACCTTTATTACAGAAGTGTTAAAGTATGTAATAACACAAGAGTGAATAGAATCCTAAATACATAATTTATTAAAAAATAAATAAAATCAGATTCCTATATCCTATCATACACAAAAATAATTCTAAGGATTAAAGATTTGGGGCACCTGGGTTAAGCATCCGCCTTCAGCTCAGTGTCAGGCTCCACGCTCAGTGAGGAATCTGCTTCTCCCTCTGCCCCTCCCCATGCTCGTGATCCCTCTCTAATAAATAAAAATTAATATTAAAAAAAGAATTAAAGATTTAAATTGTAAAAGCAAACTTAGACTTTAAGAAGAGAATATGGGTGAATATCGGTGTAAGTTTATAATGAAAGAGGATTGTTCAAGCAGGACACAAAGAACACAAAAGAGACTGAGAAATTCAACTTTACTAAGAACCTCTGTTCAATAAAAGTCACCGTAAAGTAAAACAACAAACCAAAATCTATGAGAAGATATTTGAAATTCATACTAGAAACAAATATACACATGAATGATTTATAAAAGTCACTGGGGAAAGAAAAAATAGAAACATAGGCAAAAGCCATGAATAGCATTTCAGCAGAAAATGAAATACAAATGGTGAACTATAAGAAAAGAGGTTTAATCTCATTAGTAGTTAGAAAAATACAGACTAACAGGGAAATAAAATCCATTTTATATTCTCCAGACTGCCAAGGGGGCGGGGGGAGTCTGACAATACCAAGTGTTGGCACCAATGTGGAAAAATGGGAACTCTTGTACATGTCTCTGATGGGAAAATAAATGGCTAAAAACCATTTCAGGAAGCAATTTGGCATCAAAGTTGAAACTGCATGCCTTGCAACCTAGCAGTTCCCTTCCTAAATAAATACCCCAGAGAAAAATCTTGTTTATTTACACATGTAATAATGTTTGAAATCATGAATGAGCAATGGTGCTAACCGTCACATTGAACAGAATCAGCAATAAGACGGGAAACCAGGGAATGGGCTGAGGTGAGCATTTCAGAAGGGAGCCCACAAATAGGGTATGCCGGAAGGACTCTCTTTTGTGGTGTCCATCCTGTGATTTGGCGGCAGACATGGCAAGCTCAAGGGTCCAAGCTGAGCTGGACATCAGCAAAATGGTCACAAGTCTTGGAAAAAGAGAGCAACCAGGACATCAAAGTCTAGAAGGGCACCAGATTCCTCAAGTGACTAGTTCAGGACTCCTCGCAAAAAAAGACATATGCTTTGCAATGAATCTAAGGGCACTGGGGCAAAACTAAAGACTCATAATCTCTCACACACAGAGAACGAGAGGGTATGTCAAGCCCACTGAAGCACGGGAAGCACCAATGAATCAACACTGCAGAAGCTTGGGGGAAAAGGTAGTCTCCTGAGTAATATTTTTATTTGCAGGGATATGATTCCATTTGCACCCCAGTGTGACTGCTCAGTCCTCAGCTCCTCACCAGTAAATGAACCAAACATCCTTCCAGATCCCTTCCAGCACTTGCATTTTATGGTTCTGTGGAAAAGACAAAAGGAGAAGAGAGAATTCCTCTCTGGTAGAAATTCAGAGACAGCAATTACGTGTACCTTTCACACTTTTACTCTGTAAATTATCTCTAGCTTCCTTTTTTTTCCCCCCTTTTTTTGGTAGAGGCAACTAAAGGATATCTCATTAGCATCCTTGGCTATTCATGCTGTGTATGTGGTTTTATACAAAAGGATAGTAGCACTTTTTTTTTTAAATCTCTTTCACCTGTTACAGAAGTAATCCGTGGTTCAGTGCTGATGACTATCGGGCAGAAGTGCGTACACAAAATAGCAATATACGAGCGGAGGAGCTGTAAGGGCAGCACAGGCATGTGCCTGGGTAATGTCAGCTGAGGGGAGCTGGACAGAAACCCCCGAATATCGGAGACGATCAAGACATAAGACCTCTTCTTAATTTCCAAGTCACAAGCGGCAGCTATCCAAACGTAAGGCACGAGGCAGAAGGTTTCCTCTGAACATATAAACACTTCATCAATGCCTTTCTACGCCCAGTCTGGTAGAAATAAACACTTGCATTAGAGAGGAACTTTACCTCTTTCATCTTGATATGCTGTATCAGGAAACCCGTCAACAGGGAGTAAATTTAGTGCATCAATAAGCTTTAGGGAAACCCTCCAGCTTCTCCGGGAGCTGCCCTGTTCTAACCTACGGAGTACAGTCTGACCCTGCTGTGCTCCTCACAGGCCAGCAGCAAGCTTTAGGGATGTAGAGTTTTAGCTTCCTACCAACTAAGATTCGGCAAAAATGAAAAGCTGGAATCACCTACAGAGGTCTTGAATACCTTTCTTAAGTGCTGCAGAAACCAACAGAAACATCAAACAAGATACAGATATGTCTTTATCTTATGAAGTCACAAATAACGATCACACTTTAATAGGTCTATATTCCTCTTGGAATTTGGCATACCCAAAATGTAAATCATCCTGAAATTCCCCCCAATTTTGCCATCCCCCATTGTTTCTTATCTCCATAGGCAGTACTGTCAGTCAATGAATTAAAACCAGACACCTTGGGGCGCCGGGCATGACTCAGTTGATTAAGCGTCTGACTCTTGATTTTGGCTCAGGTCATGATCTCAGGGTCCTAGGATCGAGCCCCACATCAGGCTCCATGCTCAGTGGAGAGTCTGCTTAGGATTCTCTCTCCCCCCCTCTATCTGCCCCTCTCCCGTTCACACTTTCTCTCTAAATTTAAAAAATCTTTAAAAACAAAACAAAACAGATAACCTAACTTCCTGCTACTAACTTCTGTGTTCCTTTCACCTGCCCTCCCACCACTCCAGGCTTTGTGCAAGTCAGCTCATTCTCATAGTCTATCAGGCCCCACATGCTCTATTTTCTCCCCCTCTACAACTATCTCTCATGTCTTTCCCTATATCACTGGTTATAATCCAGCCATACACATCTCCTGTCTATTCCTCAAATGTGGAAAGCCCTTTTCTGCCTTGTTTTTCCCTTTGCAGAAATATCCTTCCTCTAGACCTTTGCCAAGTCTGCTCCTTCCCATTATCGAGGTCTTACCTTACAGTCCTCTCTGTTGCTTACCACCCTACTCCAGCCTCAGCACTCTCATTCCTTTATGCCATGGTTATGCTCTGTAATTGTCTTCTTTACTTGACTGTTTTCTTGCTCATTGTCTTCTCCCCTAAAATTACATACATGCCATGAACAAAGAGCTCTGCCTACCTTGTTTATACTGATCCCTAGTGCCCAGCACACAGTAGGCATTCCTAAAGGATATCTGAAGAATAAAAGAATGAATGGATTCTTTCTATCCCTTTAAAAGGGAAAAGAACTGCCATTGATTGTTTGCTAGACCTACCTCCTTCCCAGGGAGGGCTAACAGCCACGAAGAACCTATGTCCCATGCGCTGTGCATTTCCTCAATGACACGTCAGGGGAAGACCTAGGTCAGTTCTACTTAGCAACTTCTACTGATCACAGAGCATACCATCTGGCCCAGAACAAGTAAATGAAGAGCTCTAGGAGTCAGGTACTGTCACTGTGCTCATGAGTATGAGTAGGTGCTATTACCACGGCCACTTTACAGTGAGAAAAAGGCATCCTGACAGTAAACCGCTTGCCCACGGTTACCCAGCTGGGGTGTGGTGGAATGGGACTGAAAGCCTATCCTCGAACCTCTGTGCTCACAATTCTACACGTATTGACGTAAAATCATTGCACCGAGAGTCTGCCCGGGGAAATTAAGGAATCAACCCAGAAACTGAACCTAATCCTCCAATTTCCTTTTATCAAATATGTTTGATGCTGGGGCTACGTAAAGTGAACAAAGTTACTATACGCAGACTGAACTGTGTTATAAACAAAATCAACTGAGGGGCTTCTGGGGGGCTCAGTCAGTTGAGTGTCCGACTCTTGGTTTGCGCTCAGGAAACTGATCTCAGGGTCATGTGATCGAGCCCCAAATTCAGCTCTGTGCTCAGCATGGTCTGCTTGAGATTTTCTCTCCTTCTGCCCCTCCCCCTGCTCTCTAAAATTAAATATATATTTTTTTTTAAATTGAGCAAAAAACATACTGAAACAAGCAAATTAATTTGAATGGAAGAGTAGCAGGAAGTGGTGAGATGAGAAAGAAGGTTGGATGTATCATTAATAAGTAAAATTTAGTCAATAGTCAGAAGTTAAACTAAGAAAGGGCAGTCGAAAGTAATGCTGCTCAACTGCTTTGTTCTGACCTTCCTTAAAAATCTAAGTAGAGGCAGAGGGACAGAAAAGGAAAACGGACCTTTTTAACTTTCACATTGTGAGGGTAGTTTCAATGTTTTTTCCCCGCCCCCACACATTTTGAAATAAAATTTCACTAAAGAATAGATGGGCTATGTCGTATCAGGATACTGGAATGGATTTTTCATGTGGTCTTATGGGTTTATCAGTGCTGACCTACCTCAGTTCTTTTGTAGATGGGATCTGATTGATTACAGGATTGTACTTGTATCCATAAATTATTGGGGAGATATTCGAGTTGTGCTGTTTGGTATACTAGCCTGTGAATGCGTGCATGTATGTGTATGTGTGTGTGCAGGTTTCCTCTAGTAAGATGGAGTAATACTAACTTAAAACTTTTTCTGGGCTATTGTAGAAAGAATTAATGTACTGACATTTGCCACATCCTCTGGAACTCATCGAAATACCTGACAAAATAAAGTTGTCCACTTAGAACTCTAGAGCATCTTCTTCTTCAATAATTGCTTTCCTATGTTTCCACGCTACCCTAAAGCCCAGGGCGGGAATAAGAAATAGGAGCTGAACAAAGACGGCAGAAGGTCACAGGTGCAGGTCTGCCCCAGGGGCAGGCAAGAAGGCAGTACTCTCTACACAGACAGTCAAAACTGTAATAAAACCCAGCAAAGTCAGCCTGATTTTTACTATCAGCATGCACAGGCAATTCTCAACAGTTAGGAAATACACTGCTTCCTGCCTGGTTGACTGTTCCCTCCAGTACATCTCCTCCTCCAACAAGATAGGTCACCTAATATTAGAGCTGCTGAATCACTAGAGGAAACCTGCACACACACATACACACACATGCACGCATTCACAGGCTAGTATACCACACAGCACAACTCGAATATCTCCCCAATAATTTATGGATACAAGTACAATCCTGTAATCGATCAGATCCCAACTACAAAAGAACTGAGGTAGGTCAGCACTGATAAACTCATAAGACCACATGAAAAATCCATTCCAGTATCCTGATACGACATAGCCCATCTATTCTTTAGTGAAATTTTATTTCAAAATGTGTGGGGTGGGGAAAAAACATTGAAACTACCCTCGCAAATATCACCTAGAAGAAGAACAGTTACCCAGAAACCATGGGGTAAATGAAATTTTTGTTCCTATCATAAATCTTTGAAAATATATTTCTGAAATAGTTTCATAGCTGTGATATAACAAAATTTAGAATTAAAAAAAGATAAAGGGAATTCAAGAGCCAAAAATGGCTTGGATAATATGTGAGGTCATATATGTAGAACTGTACAGTGGAAACAGCTTACAAAAATTAAGCATTTAACTTGACCTTGATCATAAGAAAACTGCCTTGCAAGTAAAAAAATCAGATCTAGAAAGACTGAATGTATTTCACACATTCTCAGTGTCTGCTTCGTGCCAGATAGAGATTGAATTTGACAGATACATTCACCAACAGTAACGTCAACAGAAACGTATCTGTTTCTCTTTTCCACTTGGAAAATATCATGCATAAAATCGAAGCCTATGTTCCCAGCTCTGAAATGATCTGAAACTCCTACTTGGCACTGAAGATTGCCACAGAGAGAAAAGTCCTGTTAAAATGTGCTGGGTATGGATATGTGCTGGGTATAGGAGTGTTATTCTGACTTTCTCACACCTATACGTGGAACACAACCAAAGAAACCGCTACTAAAGAAAATGAGTGTTCCTCTTTGTACATACAGCATTAAAGTCAAACACGGAGACAAGCAGAGTAATTTAGCGCTCAGTAATGTCTCCCTGTCACCTGGCTGACACTCAGGCATGAAGTATGAAGAGACCAAAGACGGCACCAGATGGGCTGACCCTTTAGGATTCATTCTGCAATTAGACCAGAGGGTCACCTACTGTACGAACCATTTATGAGATAGTGTGCTTCTATGAAAAATTAAACACATTCAGTCTTACTCCTCTGAAATATTCAGTATCTGTGCAGAGCAGATAAGACCCACCTGTAAGTATAAATATAGGTAGATATCATGCGTAATAGATTGGTTGAGACTGCGTGCATATTTTAGACGATCAGACGTCTGCCTCCTCCTCTCTGAGGAAGGGCAGAGGCTGCAGTGACCAAGTGGCACAGGTGCTCAGAGATCCATACTAGAGTCGCATTGTATAAACCACGTCAAAATCCTGAGGAGAAAACTACTATGTACTAATTATCCCAGCACTAAGGAAGAATGCCAAAAAGATTACATTTTAAGTAAGAATCCTAAAAAGATGCAGAAGTAATTTTAGAAGCAATTTTCAAGATCTGAATGTACATATCCATAATACATATATATTATTTCAAGATAAGGCAATTTCAGACGTTATGGTTTCTTGCACGCACCCGCGCACTTGCTCTCTGTCTCTCCCGTCCTCCCTCCCTCTTTAGGTGTTACATAGACAACTCCATGACCTCCAGTGAGTATATTTTTCTTATATTGCATAACATAGGGACCAATTTTCAAAACTGATCCAAAAAAATATAGAATGGCAGTCTGGACAGATACGAAATATGTATCACACACAGGAGAACAGACACCACAGTTTCAGCAAAAACACGGAACATGGAATAGCGAGATTCACAGAACCTATTTTAGTCTTGCTTCTGGGATATGTTTCGATACATTATCTCCCCACTTGCCCTTTTATACAAAGGTTCAGTGCACAAAATGTATAGATATAACACTGATCCATGAATTTCTAGATTTGCTTTCGGAACACGGTGAAATACTAGTTTACAGTTTCAGCCTCCAGTTTATTTCTGTAATTGACAAACCTATTAAATTCTGTTCTTGCTAATTATAAATGTAAGTCTGTAACAGAAAGGGAGATTACCGTCCGGTATACCAGGCACCAAAACCTCTGTATTTTCAGAAGCTTCCAGTAATTTACCTCCCTTCCCTTGCAATCAGTGAATATCTCAGCTGAGGGCTTTTCTCTGCCCTGGGAATGAATCAATGAACCAGCCAATGATACCTGAGCACGAAACTCTTCCTGATAAGAGCTGGGTACATTTATGCTTCAGAGAGTACAAGCAAAGTATCAAATTTCAGCTCTTGGTTGTTTTCACTCAGCCTACACAAGTACTATAGAGATCAGCAAAAGGTTAACTTGTAAGCAAATTTATGACATAAAATTTAGGACTAGATTCTGGAAACTTTAGCGTTGAATTCACAAAGGCCGGATTACATAGGGTCAAACAAAATGGATGGCAAAGAAATGCCACCCAGATAAAGTGAAACACACAAATGCCTGTTCCAGAAACCTCATGTTGCAGGGTAAGAGCCCCATCAGAACCCAGGATCAGAAGCCCGCGTTCAGCCCTTCCTGGTTGTGTGACCCCAGGCAATTCACAATCACTTGATCCTCATGGTTTTCGTCTATTAGGTGGAAATCATACATTACCTAATAGTAAATTGTCATGAATTGCCCAAAACACATTAACTTAAAATAAGAAATAATGCAAGCTAAGGGGAAAAAGCATTATTTTTGGACTAAAATCAGAGTTTAAATGCCCAGCTCTCTTTCCTACTCACTGTGATTTTCAGTATTTTCATCTATCAAGGGAATACCTACCTTAGAGGGTCATTGCGAGAGATTAATCAAAAACTATATTTACAAACTACCCAGGATAGGGTGCTCAGAATATTAAAGATTAATAATTGCTGTTTCATGATTCTTATTTCCGTAAGGATTAAATTCACTTGTTCAAAATGGACAAAAGACCTAAATGTGAGACAGGAATCCATCAAAATTCTCAAGGAGAACACAAGCAGCAACCTTTTCGACCTCGGCCACAGCAACCTCTTGCTAGACACATCATCAAGGGCAAGGGAAACAAAAGCAAAAATGAACTATTGGGACTTCATCAAGATAAAAAGCTTCTGCACAGTCAAGGAAAAAAAAAAGGCAGCCCATGGAATGGGAGAAGATATTTGTAAATGACACTACAGATAAAGGACTGGTATCCAAGATCTACAAAGAACTTCTCAAACTCAATACACAAGAAACAAATAAACAAATCATAAAATGGGCGGAAGATGTGGACACTTTTCCAATGAAGACATACAAATGGCTAACAGACACATGAAAAAATGTTCAAAATCATTAGCCATCAGGGAAATTCAAATCAAAACCACACTAAGATACCACCTTATGCCAGTTAGAATGGCAAAAATTGACAAGGCAAGAAACAACAATTGTTGGAGAGGATGTGAGAAAGGGGATCCCTCCTACATTGTTGGTGGGAATACAAGTTGGTACAGCCACTATGGAAAACAGTGTGGAGATCCCTTAAAAAGCTAAAAACTGAGCTACCCTATGATTCAGGGCACTACTGGGTATCTACCCCAAAGATACAGACGTAGTGAAGAGAAGGGCCACATGCACCCCAATGTTCATAGCAGCATTGTCCACAATAGCTAAATTGTGGAAGGAACCGAGATGCCCTTCAACAGATGACTGGACTAAGAAGATGTGGTCCATATATACAATGGAATATTACTCAGCTATCAGAAAGAACGATTTCTCAACATTTGCTACAACATGGATGGCACTGGAGGAGATAATGCTAAGTGAAATAAGTCAAGCAGAGAAAGACAATTATCATATGGTTTCTCTCATCTATGGAACATAAGAACTAAGAAGATCGGTAGGAGAAGTAAGGGATAAAGAAAGGGGGGGTAATCAAAAGGGGGAATGATGCATGAGAGACTATGGACTCTGAGAAACAAACTGAGGGCTTCAGGGGGAGGAGGGTGGGGGAATGGGATAGGCTGGTGATGGGTAGTAAGGAGGGCATGTATTGCATGGTGCACTGAGTGTTATATACAACTAATGAATCATCGAACTTTACATCAAAAACCAGGGATGTACTGTATGGTGACTAACATAATATAATAAAAAATATTATAAGAAAAAACAAAAAGAAACTATCGTTTCTCCCCTCCATCCCCCCACAAGGCTCTATGCACCTTTCTCCTGTTACCCAAATACCCTGTGGCATGGTCTTTGTTCTACAAAAGGTTTCCCCTTTGTGTGTTCTTCCCATGCTGCAGCACACTTGTAATTTATCTACAATGGCCAGCAAGGGACAGCTTATTAAGCCATCATCCGAGTCCCTTTTCGTAATCAACTCTGGAAAGAGGAAGTCTCTTGTGCAGCTAAACATAATGAAGCCTCCAACCCACCAGCACCTCAAAGGTCTACGACATCTGAGTGGGCTCCATTTCTAATGTTTCTTTTACCCAGTAGTTACTATAACTACCTCTTTTTATCAAAGATTGCCCCTCACCGGGGCCCTTCCACAATAAATGGGCAGGACAGGGAGAGTGGGCACTCTCAATGTGAAAGTCTATGTAATTTAAATTCCACAGCAAACGGAAATGACAAGAAAAGTGGGGCTGTAGCTAGAAAGCTCATTTTAAAGAAACAATTATTTTTTTTTCAGGAGCTCAACATGCTTCCTCTTCCTGCACTATTTAATAATTTTGAGGGCTTTTTCCTTTCCCTTCTTCTCATGCAATCTCACAGAAAAATCAGAAAAAAATTATTGTCAAACTGATTAAACCGTCCATCATTTATATATCCTCCTTTTAAATTAAAAGTAGGTAAAAGCAACATTTATACAAGTGCCAGTCCTCAACAAAGTAAAATTTAAAAAATATCTTTCAGTTAGGACCAAGAATCACTTGCAAAATAATATACAGAACCACAAGAAATAAGGTAGTCATGAGGACAAAAAGTTTTATCTATCTCCCACTGAAATTAGCAATCGAGTATTTTAAATTCTCCATTACTTGGCTGAACTACCAAATTAAGCAAGTGGTCATTAAATCATGGAAACAAAAATAAATAAAAAATTAAAACAAAAAACCCACGAAAAACAACAACAAAAAAAACACGAAAATTTTAAAGACCATGGAAACCATTAAAAACAAATAGAATTAAAAAAGTAAAAATTATCATATGTGATCCTATGTCTGAGCAAAAACCAAATCTAATATGGTAAGAAGACAAAAGCCATAAACAACCAAGCCAAAAAAAAAAAAAAACCCACAAAAGGGGAGGGAGGTTCAATTACTTTCAAAGTGAGTACAAACTGTGCATGTGACACTTGAGGATTCCAGTATTTCATAAACAACACTGGTGTGCGGAAAGTGCAACTACCTGAAAACAAAGAGCACTCGCAAGCTCCAGATAATGCCGCTGGCACAGACAGGGTCAACCAGAGTGACCGCAGAGCAGCGCAAAGAAAGAAAACAGACTAAAACACTCAGGGTGTCATCTGATGTCTGATTAAAGCTGCTTCTGCAATGACAACAAACGTTCAGCGGCTGCTTGTTGAGATTCCACGAAGAGCGAAGAGCGAGAACAGAGCCCTCCCAGTGCAGAATTAGTGGATGGATCTTCACTAGGCACTGAGCTTTCTTAATAGTCTCTTGTGTCGAGGTTTCCCTCCCACCCTGACACCGTATTTAAAACTCCTCAATTTACATCAAATCCAAGCCTCAATTCATAGAAGTCTTGCTTTTGACAATCTGTGGCCTCCATCTATTTAAGTTTTAACGGAAATGAACTTTCCCTGCACGTGCTAAGCAACCCTGCATCCTTACTGTTCCATGATCCTGGCCAATATGGAAAGAGAGCTGAATCTTATTTCTACATTAACAGGTGCATGTTTGCCTTTAGAAGCCTATGTAGAAATTGTCTCACGGGGCTGCTCCGTGCGTGGTGGGCTGTGCCTTGCCCAAGCTCCAGAGAGGCATTCCAACAGAAACAAAGGAGTGTCTGAAGGGGCCATCATAATACACGCATAAATTACCTTTAACAAGTACTGGTAAGACTAAAAACAATAAATTATTAAAAATTATGTTTAAAATAAAATAATCCCTCATTTTTTTTAGGAGATAAACATACCTTAAAAGCTTCACTATAAATGGCTTTCAAGGAGGGAGCCCCCATTTGAACTAGTGGGACTGGACGGGAAGCACTAAATGTGGAAAGGTTACTTCTTTTTCTAAATTTTGAAATACCACCTTGTGCGTGAATGCAAACGGACAGGAATATTTAAAGCAGAAGGGAGCAGCAATGTGTTATTTGGATAGACCAGTAGTCGCCGCCCCTTCTGGTAATATACCTTGATTTTCCTCTTTGGAATGAACTTCTCCTTCCAGACTCTCAGTCCAGGTGATTTGGGTAAAATAGATCATGCACTCCCACTCCTCTGTGGGGCACACTTGTGACCAGTCGCTTCCAGCCTGGTGACATGACCAAGTTGGTGCAGTGAGACTCAATCCCAACAGTGGAATTACTAGGAAGATGAAGCTCTCGCCTTCTCCCAGTCTCAAAGGTAGTAGAATGTGGGCCTGGAGCTGCTTGTGACCATCTGGCTGTGTCAGAGGAAAAACCCATCTGCATCTGAAGCCAACACTGAGGAAAGCATAGCCAAGAACCAAGGGGACCAGTCATAATGGCATCAGTTGGATCCCTGGAAATGGGATCCAACTGCATTAACTTAGACCTTCCCTGGCCCTTTCAATCACATGAGTCAGGAACACAACCCTCCTTTATTTTGGCTTAAACCAATGGTGAGTTGGGTTTCTGCAATCTCAAAGAGTTCCACCAGTAACTTGAGTAAATCATTATAGCATTGGCAATATCAGAAATTCAAAACACCTTTTCAATGAAAGGAGATCACTTTCTGTAGGAAACTTCCATGGGGACCTTGCAGTGAAGTGATTTCTGTAAGGTCACTACCCCTCTGCAACAATCTATGTTATGTATTTTCTTAATCCCTTTATACTTCATAGTAACATGACAATGGTGACCTCCTACCAGCAGAACTCCTACAATTCTGGGAAAAAAACATAGAATTCGATGATTTTGTGATAGCAGAGAATTAAACACCAGATGAAAACAACTACATATGGCAAAAGCCTGTGACTTTCTTTTGTGCTTCAGCATTAATGGCAGTCTTAATGAGCAAGCCAAAGGATCTCTTCCCATGACCAAATCCTAAAAGAGAAAGGGAAAGATATTCTTTTATCTAAGCTCCTTCCCTCCCTGCTGGGAATATTTAAATCTTAATTATTCCTCACAGTCTTTGCAACCTTGCAGAGTAAATTCCTGATGAAAAAACGAGATCCTTTCTTGGGGTATATGCTCCATAGTGCAGCAACGACTAAGAAAGAAACATTAAAGAGCCTTGCTCAAGGGCACTGCTGTATGACCGTCAACATCTGGGGACCCCCCAACTGCATGGGTTCAGAAGCAGTTTTCCAAAGAAAACCAAGAGCAAAAATACGTATTTCCACATATAGGCAAAAGTTCACCTGTCTTTTACACTTTAGAAATGCGAAGTTTACGTGTGTCTACTGAAAAGAGAAGGCAAGAAGAAAGTCTGATTGGGAAAAGTGCTGATGTTGACCCAGGTAGACGATCGTTCGCCTGGACACTCCCAAATCACCCTAATTGGTTACGACCCCCATCTGTGGTTTTTCACACTCAACTTACAAATGCTAATAAATACACTGGATAATAGGTTATTATTCAATTTAAGACAAAGTCAAAGGTCAACTGCAACTCTAGTCCAGATCTGAGGGGAATCGCAGGTCTGTTATTAACCTGGACATACCCAGCAGCTACAGACCAAAAGAATAGAACTCCTGTGCGGCTGGCCTGGCAGGTGGTCCCACAGACCTCACCATGGCTCCTCACAGTGGAGGAGGCCAAGACCAAGGGACAGGTTAGGATTCTCAATACCCAGTGATCAATATTTTCCTTCTCTCAACTATGGGATCCTCCTAGCACACCACAGTAAATAATTAAAGGACACTGACACGGCCTCCACTTATCACCCCCACCCCACCTTTTAGGAAAGGACCATACCAAAAACATTTTCTCTTGCAATATCTCGAAGCCATTAGTAAAAACTTCTATTATCAAACACTGTCTATTGAATTACCTAAATTCAATGTCACTTCTTTTTTTCTATTTTACTGCTGCAAGGATAAAGACTTTACTGCCTTTTATCTTCAGGACTTTTTGTTACTTATTCTTAATTCTAAAAAGAACTTCAGATGATTTTTTTTTTAACCAGTAACCATCTTTATCAGCTTGGATAAACTATTTAATTTTCCTAGGCCTAAATTTCTTCCTCTACAAAATAAAGTATCAGAACAAATTTAAGGATACCTAAGGCTTTTACCAAGTCAATGTTCATCCTGTAACTCTAGGTTGGTTCCCTAGACTCTGTTCTAGCTCTTTAAATATGTGCCCTGTGTGCATTTTTTTCTAAGTTCCTAATTCTTTCCTGGCACTTCCCAAGAAAAAAAATTAATAAAGATGCAAATAAAAAGAATCCAACACAAAATTTCAATGCTATTCACTGACCTCCTATCTCACAATAACGGCTACAGGTGAATGGGAGGTGAGCTAACATGGAACCACTAAGTGTCTGAAACATGGAAGGTACACCCTTCCTTTTCCTCCTTGTATCAGAGCTAATGAAAGCCATCAATTAGTCATTAGAAATAAACCTTTCCAATTTGTAAATCAGGTTTTTGGTGTTTTACTGTTACTCTGAAAAGTTGACAGATGATGGAACGCTACGGAGGTGAAGAGAAGTTTGTGTATGTGGACTCCCCATATACTCTCAGAATATGCTGGAATGAATAAAGGTTGGGAAATTCCTACACATAATGCAAAACAACACTGGGATAAAGGTAAGTATGTGATGAACATCGAGGCTTGCTTCTCAGGCTTTCCTCAAATATACATACGCATGACACGTTAAAAGTTAGCATTTGTCTGTTTAAATGATGGCACATCTGTACCCTACCCTTTGCTCTAAAAACTATTTTAACGACCATGGTGTCTAGCCTTAAGGGATGATGGGAAAGCATCTCAATGATCTATCCTTCTCTTAGACCTTTGCTACCTAGATGATATGAATGATCATAGCTTTGGGATGTTCACACATGCTTGGGGAGCCAATCAACATTGCATTTGCAGTAGTCAAACCCAAACTTCTCCAAATGTTTGATAAAGAGTTCACTCCACAATCTCTACTTTGCTTGTTAGTGATGAGGAATGGTGCCATGAATTCACATGAATTGGTGTTAATATCCAGAAACCATTTTGAGAAGCAGCTCTACAATGTATAGAAACCATAAAACAAATCATGATAAAGAATCTGACTGATAAGGCCAGAAGTGATAGGGATCCCCATTGATCTTAGTACCTGAATACCCACTCCTGATTTCAAGAACAACTGTGCATCAATGACCAGGAGAAGGCAAGTCAGGAAGACTCAGTACCGGGACCTTCCCACCCTGAGATAGGCCTTTGGCTAAAAGTAGGAAAACACCTCTTATTTAAAGGACAGCTCTCTAGAATCATTTTTTCTACTTTTCATAAGTACTATACAAAAAGGAAAAGTCAATGCATATGGACTGAAGTCGAGAGAAGAGATCAAATAGTAAAACCTAGTCTTTTTAACATTTAGTCAGAATTTTGGAGATGATGCCTGGGCTTCTGCATCAAGACTCTTCAAAGATAGACCCCAAATCCCAAAGAGGGCTACATTAGTGCTTTTAAGCACCTAAATCATTAAGAGTAGAGGTCACATTTTTCACAGTATCCATAAGCTTCTTTAAAAATTAACTAGACTTTGGGGCACCTGGGTGGCTCAGTCAGTTGAACATCTGACTCTTTGTTTTGGTTCAGGTAATGATCTCAGGGTCCTGAAATCGAGCCCTGTGTCAGGCTCCATGCTCAGTCTGCTTGGGATTCATTCCCTCTTCCTCTCCCTCACCCTCTGCCCTCTCCCCAACTCACATGTGCAAGAGCACACATGTGCTCTAAATCTTTAAAAAAGTAAAAATTTTAGAATAAGAAAATAAAAATGAGATTTTTGACCATAAAAAACAAAAATCACAAAATTGTGAGTTTCCTGGGGGCCACATACATCATCTGACTCCCCTACGTTTATTGCAATGTCTAACACTAAATGTTACTGAAAGAAAAAAAAAATGACTGAATGAAGGATTCTCTACTTCCATACATCTAACAAGATTAGGCTACCTAGAAATGTTTTCTATTTCCTAGAATATTAACCGTGAATCTACCACCTGTTTAATATTCACAGCAAAAAGAAAATTAATTCACAATCATGAGTATGTTTACAACTTTCAATTTACATATTTTAATTCATCCCCACAGTTAAGAAATTTGCGATCGTTCCAATATAGAGCATGTAAAAACGTTTTAACACCTGAGATCTGATGACAAGCCAATTCCCACTGAACAGACACTTCAGATGTAAACTTTTGAATATTTTACAGGCTCTGTGTGGGAAGGAATTCATGAAGGAATTAAATACCACAATTTACTAATAAGCCAAAACTACTTTCTGGGAAGTACTGTGAATTCTGTCTAGACATAGCCAAAGGGTTGATGAACAAAGTGTGGGAGTGACTCGGGAAGGTTCAAAGGTTCACTTTGACCGTTCCATCCAAATCCTATGGCTCCACAGCCATATTACATAAGTAGTTGTATCTTTAGGAGAAAAGGCACAGAAGCAGGGAGGAGACTTGATTCTTGCTGAATTCAAATAAAGGGTTTTACTCTAGGGTTAAGATTAATTCAGGATATTCTAGGGGCACCTGGGTGGCTCAGTCGTTAAGCGTCTGCCTTCGGCTCAGGGCGTGATCCCAGCGTTATGGGATCGAGCCCCACGTCAGGCTCTTCCGCTGGGAGCCTGCTTCTTCCTCTCCCACTCCCCCTGCTTGTGTTCCCTCTCTCGCTGGCTGTCTCTCTCTCTGTCAAATAAATAAATAAAATCTTTAAAAAAAAATTCAGGATATTCTAGAAATCAAATGTCCGTGGCTCTACTAATCTAGGAAAATGCACACTAAGTGCATTCCTTACGAGTTCCCTGAAGTCAGTTACTTGGTATTTCATGTATGAATGCCTAGTACTGCCCAGTAGGCCCAGTATCTTGTATGTCCTCAATAAACATTTATGGACTAAATTCAGTACTCTGTCACTCTCAGCAAACGTAATGATTTATAAAGTAATTCAAATAAAGAATTAACACCAAATCTTCTGCATACAAAATAACAAAATGTCAAAGACAGAATTGAAGCGTAACCCATCACAATCAATTAAGAAAAAATGGGCACCATGGTTTGTTTGTTTGTTTTAATTTTAATTATTTGTTTGCTGTAGCTGGTAGGGCTTGGGTTATATAATGTCCTGGAAAAAAGCAAGGATTTGGAGATTATAGGATCAGCTTCATCAGAGGGCAGGAGGTAGGTCTTCCTGTCGAAAGAAGGCAGGGCAAAATTTTAGTAGATGAGAGCATCTTCCTCCTAGAAGGTGAAAAGTCTCTGGGGACCTTGAAGGTAGGAGCACAAAGCCGTTGTTCCTACAGACGTCAGTTTACTTAGAACTTCTTCTAAAAGAAACTTCAGGAAGTTTCTCATCTTTTCGTACTTTGCTGGTGATTATCCAAGTGGGAGAACCACATGGAACTGTCCAGTAGGATACATGACCCGGGGTTCTAGCTAGAGGACTAAAGCAAAGGTCTACAGTCTCTGTAGAGCACTACTAATACCTTAAAAACAACTGAATACCCAACTCTCTGGTAGATAACATGCTTACCAACATACATTCTTACAGTTGATATTATGAACGGTTAGGAGAGCTGTATTTAAATGGGTGCTTTGATTTTCAGAATTTCTAAACAAGTTACATTAAAAAGGGTGTATCCTAAGAAACACTCCCAGGGACATATAAACAACAAAAATAACAAGTATAAGACCACCAAGCTGGGAATGGCAAGACTAATAGCCATTACACTTGAATAATGCATGTTCCAGCCATGACACATGCATAAAAATACAGAGAACATTATTCAGAAATTCACCCAATGGAAACAGAGTATAAAAAGTCACCAGAAAAAGGGTCCATTAACACTAATAACAAATTACTAGATAAGACCAAGAGAAAAAGAAAAAGCTACCTAAATACCTAAAAGGATCATTTATACCATAAACTTCTCTCTCCAAAACAACAAACAATTCTGTTCAACTGATAGGTTTAAGGTTGCAAAAGGAGGAATTTCAAGATGGATAAAGCAATCTGCGAACCTCTAAAAACAGTCTAAGTTCCAATTCAGTCATGTGTTCTCACAGAATTAAAAACTTTTGGGCACTGAAATGAATTGGAGACCCTTACCAAACAGTAATTTACAATTTTCATGAGAATACAGAAATTATCTCAGGGTATTTCCTCTTAACAAATATGCCCTAACCAGAAACTGGTGTTTCTTTAATCTTCACATTCTTCCCCATAGGCTCCCAGATTTCTCCGCAAATATCCTATCCTACTCTGCAAAGCTGATAAAAATATCACTTATGTGTGGTATCTGAAACATCCTGTGGATGATGCCGTGAACAAAAATGTCTTCAGTGTTGAAGTACATTCAAGCATAATTTCCTATCACTCTAGCACCCAAAACTTTCTCTCCTCTGTTCACATTTTCTAAGATGCTATGGTCTAAATGCTTGAATCCCCCAAGATTCACACGTTGGAATCCTAATGCCCAAGCGATGGTGCGGGGGGGGGGGGGTGCTTTGGGAGGTGCTTAGGTCATGAACATGAAGACCTCATGAATGGTGTTCGTGTCCTTGTAAAAGAGACCCCACAAGGCTCCCTGGCCCTTCCACCATGTGAGGACAGAGTGAGAAGTCTGTGACCCAGAAGACAGCCCCCACCCAACCATGCCGGCACCCTGACCTCAGACTCCAGCCTCCAGAACTGTAAGCAATACGTCGTGGGACTTATAAGCCACCCAGTCTATGGTGCTCTGTTAAAGCAGCCCAATCGGATAAGACATCATCGTGTAGACTACAGGAGCTGCGATCTAAAACTAGAAAAACGTCAATTTATCAGAAATGAGCTACAGAACACTGGGTCAGTAGTGAAAAGACCTCATCTTATCGGGCATCTAGTGGGGGAAAACAGGCCTCCTTCCCCTCAGAGAAAAAGCCCCGAAGCCCAGAGACGCTAAGTGATTTGTCCATCACCACCCTGATCCACAGCAAAGAAAATCAGTACTCATGGTGACTCCTTGAAAAACCAAAGTAGAGTAGGATTGGGTGGGAGGGTGTGGGGAGGTGGAAAAGGCTTGACAACACACAGTGACCTACTTAGGCCATGACTGCAGACTTGAGGACATAAGCCTCCTAATAGGGCAGTCAGGTCCAGAGTGCCTGACTATGGGTCTTCTAACGCCGTACACATCTCCTTTCACTGGGGAACATGTAAAAGCATCTTCTGTATTCATAACCAGTACTGTGGAGAGATTAACCAAGTTTCAGGGTTCAAGGGAATTTATGTGGGTAAAACAAAATACAGGAAAGGTATGCTAAGTTTTTAATAAACCATAGGTGCTGCTGATGCTAAAACTGGGCTCTCCATTACAGATCCACATACATCTAATCAACATGAACTACCGTGGTTGACGAAGTTTTTGTTTGCTTTCCATAAACTATGTTCTTCCAATTGAACAAGCCACTCCCACCGGGTTGCTGAATGGCTAACAGACCACAGAAACACATCAGTCTTGGCTCCTGTTTGAAACCAACAGCTACAGCAAACCACAGGTCTTGATTCGGGGCCTACGTTGACGACAGTTTAAGAAGCTCTAATTCACTTCACACACCTCTGTTCAGGAAGCATTTAACTGGCTTAAAAAATAAACAGGAAAATATGATGCAAAAAATAAAAATATCCAGTTCTTTGATTTTCATGATATAAAGCTGCTCACAGACAGAACAATCACCTACATAAACAAATCTCATGATCCTCACTCATTACGCTAAAATCATGCTCTTAAAATTACCACGGGTTTAACTAGACTTCAAATTACAACTAGTCACAGTTTTAGGAGTATCATTTTAAAAACAAACATCCCAGTACACAAACGACTTCTATTAAGCCATCTATCAGGGGCAGAACCAAATCTATAGTTGGTTAACAGATAAACATGTTTTTTAAAAACTGAATTAGGTGTCTACTGTCAAGGACGATTCCTTAAATTCTGGGAAATTTCCCATTTGGTAAAAAAATTAACATAATGTTGGGAGACTTTACTATTCATTTTAAGTGATTGCTGGCTGTTGTTTTTCATTTTTCTAAAGGTATTTGGCATAAATGACTTGGTAGCAAGTCTGAAACTCCTATAACTCACATGTAGAAGAGAGATTAAAGTCAACATTGTCTTTTAAATAAACCAAATAGCCTTATGGATAATATTAGAAATATTTATTTTTTTTTAAAGTATTGGAACGATCACTAGGGGGACATTTGCCCTCTCTATGTTAGCCACAGTTTAAGTTTGTTTTTTCTCCACTCAGTATTTCCTCCAGTATAAATAAAAGATAGTTGCTTTTTCTAATTAATTCGTTATTTTCCTTAGGGTAATGTAATAGTTCGACATTTTATTCACCTTTCAGATTAACAACAAGATAGGATGACATAAGGAAGACATCTAGGTGGCAGTCAAGGCAGAAGGCAGAGCTCCATTAAAAAAAAAAATACAAGGAAGACTGTCTTCCTAGGCTGGTGTTTTTCTAGACAAGCCAACACACAAGGTCTTCACCTGCCCAGGAGCAGAGGCAGGGCTGGTGGGGCATCTCGTCACGTCTAGAACCCACCAAGGTGCGCCGGGCCACTTCAGTCTACATTTGGAGCAATGGTGAATTTCCGTCCAAAGCCTCCTGGGTTTTATTTCACTGTGTTTTGAGCACCAAGTGCCAATGAGAACCTCTCAGAGTATGAAACTTAAGAAGTGAACCAAACTGGCATAAAATGCCACCTCCCCAGCCCCAGGCAAGCAGGCTGGGCCCAGGGTGCCTCAGCGGAGGATACAAGCACATTCAACTCCCTTGAGGAGGTCCTAGCGTGCTCACACCCAGGCCACCCAAGCCTGGCGATCACCTGCAGGACCATGGGGAACTAGCTTCACTACCGAAAGTCTGAGATTCCGAGTCTGTAAATGGTGAAGAATACAACGGAACTACGGAAGCCGTGATTAAAGGGACCAGCAGTCCGAGGCACACTGTGAAATGTAATACGTGTTAACTAACGCTGTTCTCTCTTCCCCATTTCCTTCACATCACTGCAGGCTTCTCGTTCAAGCTCTACGCCAAAGAGCATTCAAAAACCATGAAAAGGAAGAGCACGCGTCATGTGTTTTAGAGAACATTTTATATAAATTTTGGACAGCACAAGTCCTTACTACTTCTGCATAATTATTATTAAACAGTATGTGACATACGTGCCTCCCCCACCCCATTCCAGAGGGCACCTACCACGGAGCATCTGGCCTCCAACGCTGTCCTGTCAGTCTCAAGAACCACAGATTTCAGGGTGCCCAGGGGACTCAGTCGGTAAAGCATCTGCCTTCAGATCAGGTCATGATTCCAGGGTCCTGGGTTTGAGCCCCACATCAGGGTCCCTGCTCAGCAGAGAGTCTGATTCTCAGTCTCCCTCTGCTGCTCTCCCTGCTTGTGCTCTCTCGCTCTCAAATAAATCTTTAAAACACACACACACACACACAAATTTCACCACTAATCCTTTCTTGCCTATACTGCAAACTAGCACTGGCATTTTTTTTAAATTTTATTTATTTCAGAGAGGCAGAGAGAGAGAGAGAGCACGAGGGAGCAAGAATGAGTGGGAGGAGGGGGAGAGGGAGAAGCAGACTCCCCTCTGAACAGAGAGCCAAATGTGGGGCTTGATACCAGGATGCTGGGGTCATGACCTGAGCGGAAGAAGCCACCCACGTGCCACAATTTTAGATACTCCTAAATGGTTATTGCAATAGGGAACAAGGTAAAGTCTAATGATCTACTAAGTTATCTCTCACAACCATCTATTAGACACTGTTCCTAAGCTCTCCATACTGCTTTGAGATCTGAGGTGCTTTTCTAAATGAATAGAATTACTATTTATATCACAAAACATTCACTAAGACAATCATGCCTTCTAAGGCATAAGAAGTGGTCACATTGTCAGTAAAAACAAAACAAAACAAAAAACAGGTAAGCAACGGCTTTGAAAACAGAAGGGAAAAGACAAAGCACTTCAAGGACACAGAAAGGAAACAAAAGTACATGGGTCCAGAAGGATACACCTGGAGTTCCAGAAATCAGGGAGAGGTGAAATATGCAGTAATTTAATACAAACTCAGGAGGATTCCAACTATATTTATACCACCATGCAATTTTTCCACCAAACCACAAAAGTATTACAAACATCATGGCAACCCCTGTAACAGGACTGCTAACTTTTACCTAGATTCCAGACTTGATGAACTCCTAATGCTGAAGTGCGGAGGGAGCCCCTTTTCCCCATCCCTGGTTTCCAACAGGAAGGATTCTCTCAGGCCTCTGTGTCCCTTCCTCCCCTGCACCCCCAGGAGATGGCTTAACCTAGCAGACCGGTAAACCCAGGAATAAGTAGGTATGCTCTCCTTCTCTTGGGAACCGGCTGTCCACAAGAATGGGCCACCGAATCGGTAATAAAAGTGATGTCATAATCCTTCATGTGCTCTATTCTTTTATTTCCCACATTCTTCAAAACCCAAGCAAGAAAATGGGTGCAATTGGCTGGGCCTGCCCAGAGATACTGAAACAGTACCAGCTCCCAAGAAGACGCAAACAAAATCTAGCCTTTGGAAACACAGTCCAGTGGTTAAAAGTAGAGAATCTAAAACTGGAATGTAAGGGGCACCTGGGTGGCTCAGCCAGTTAAGCACCCAACTCTTGGTTTTGGCTCAGGTCGTGATCTCAAGGTTGTGAGATCAAGCCCCGCGATGGGCTCTGTACTCAGTGGGAAGTCTGCTTGAGATTCTCTCTCTCCCCGCCCTTCTTCCTTTGCCCCTCCCCCTGCTCGCACTTGCTCTCTCTAAATCAATAAAAACTATTTTAAAAACTAGGATGCAATATTTGAAACCCTCTCTGCCAGCTAGAAGTTTGGGTAAAATTCTTAACTTTGCTGGGTCTCAGTTTCCTCACCTGTAAAATGGAGATAATAGTAACTCATGTGATTACTACTATTTGTAAAGGCCTTAGAACAGTGCCTGGACACAATAAACTAAGTAAATTTTAGTACCACTACATAGATTACCATTTTCCTCATTATTACTATTATTATCTTGTCCCACAAGACTTGAAAGAAAGTACTCATCCATGATAGGTTCTAACATGTGTACAGTGGGCACCAAGAATGATGGACAAACTAAACTGGAGATACTGTAGGAAAAGGGGTCAGTGGGCCCACCGTGGGCACGGCCGTCTGGAACAGCAGTTCTGCCTCCCAAGCAGAGAAGACTCCCTGAGCACACACCACGTGGCACCTGCACCAGAGATCTTTGTGTTTCTTGTTGCTCTTCATGTCAGTCATTGCCTACCGCCTGGTCTCCAGATTTGTGACGTGCATGCATCTGCCTGACGATAGAACGATTGAGACCAACCTAAGCTGTGGTCAAATGTGTCTGGGTGATGGAAGAAAACCTATGCATCCTTTCTGCTCAGGGTTTTCTACCACCCACGACCAGTTCCTTCTCTCCCTCTTCCATGCACTCAAATAAAATAGGAGAAAAGAAAATTCTGCTACTTGAGGCACCAGAGTGCATTTTAACTGACCAAACAGGCCTACGGCTAAAATGCTAACTGGGTTGTCGGAGACCTTTCATCTCATTAGTAACTGAATGGTTCTGCCCAACCTGGGGAACACGAGGGCCTCCCTGCCGATCCCAGAGCCATACAGAGCACCGGTAATCGGCTCTGAGTCACCAGCACTGGTGTTCAGGCCACATGTTATCTTTAGGGGTCGACTCGCTCTACAAGAGGACCACTGCTCAGCGGGAAGCCTGGGGAAGCACCTCATTTTTAGAAAAGCACAGTGTCTCTAAATTAACTTAGGGCAAACCGGATCTCACATTTACCCTTAAAACAATAATATGAAGAAGAAACACAAGTTCAGGTCGGGAAACGTCGTTGCTACTGGGCTACTAAAATTTTTTCCCCAGCTGGCGTCTACCTACATCACAGGTATTGTCAAAACCTTAAACATAGACTGAAAACCTCAAGGAAGAGGAAAGACGTTTCTTTCCAATATATAAGCAAAAATCCGAGGAAAAGAGAGGACAGTAACAGCAAAAAGATACAACTGTGGCTGGCCCAACGCAATACGTTTAGAGTATGTCTGAAGATACAACACTGAGAGCTTCTCTCTGGCCCATTTATTATATGCCAACGTATCCCCAACACTGGCCCCAAGCCTCCATTTTCATATGTCTGAAAGAGGATACAAAGCATCACACAAATGCAATATTCCCAGGATAAAACAGGCACAGAAGTCTTCCCGGAGCCCACTGGCTCCCTCCATAGTACCTGCCAATGGTTATTCTCAAGCCTCACACACCATCTGCTCTGGACGAAGCTGTTCCTTAACATTCCAAATGTGTGTCTTCCAAAAAAAAAAAAATTAACCAGGGTCACTAACCATTACACTGAAAAACCATGATACCGGGACTCCTGGGTGGCTCAGTCGGTGAAGCATCTGCCTTTGGCTCAGGTCATGATCTCAGGGTTCTGCGATCAAGTCCTGCATCAAGCTCCCTGCTCAGCAGTGAGTCTGTTACTCCCTCTGCCTGCTTGTATGCTTGCACGCATGCATGTGCTCACGCTCTCTCTCTCTGGCAAATAAATACATAAAGAAATCTTAAAACTCCCCAGTGGTTTCCCAGCCACTTAGAATAAGCCCATCTTCCTTACTAAAGCCTAGCAGGGTCTGTCTGTTCTGGCACCTTCGACCTGCTCTGAATTCACTTTTCAAAAAAGTAAAAAGACTATGATACCATTGACAAAATGGAAAATGTCAACACACCATTCCCCCTAGGTGACCCTCTGTCGTGGGGGGAAACAAAACAAAACAATACAAAACAACATGTGTGTGCTGGCCACCCCCCAGAAAATGTCACTTCAGTGAGACGCGGGATAAAGAGATAAAAACATCTCCTTTCTTGTGAAATCACACAGATGCTTTAGATATGCTTTAAATCCAGAAACAGATAAGAACCCAATTACTAATTCGACCTCTGAATATGTACCTAATCAGGCAAATGGTGAAAGAATTTTCTTCTTGGAAAACTGGCAGTACTTGTGACTAAATCAAATATTGGTGCAATTAGCCAAAGGTTTGAGATGTCCTGAAATTTCCCAGTATTTTCAGGCCTTTCACTTTTAAAATCCAATCTTTCCTTACAATCTTGATTCCTAGGAAGTACGCTGTGTTAGAAATGTCATGCTTGTGACCCACACAAAGTTAACCAAATCGCTATTTCTAATACGGACTGCTTTCCTCAGAAAAATCACTCTGCTGCTGGTATATTTCACAAACTAAATTTAATGTCTTAAATAAGCAAAAGCATAGATTAGCTGGTGTGGGGTTTCATCAAATCAGTGTTTCACTCAAGTCTATTCCTAACCGTAATAATAAATTCACATTAACAGAAAAGTTACAGATCTTAAAGAACATAAATACATGAAATAGTTTAGCTATCAGCTTTCCAGGGAACCAGACAGATTCCCAACGTCTATTAATGAAAGAGACAAGTTGACTTTGACCTGCAGGACTCCTTCGGAACAAGGAGTTTTGACCCCAGCCAGCACTTGATAATATTCACTTAACATTCCTACATGCATTTCCTCAATGGGGAAACACTGCTCTGAGACGCTGTTGCGAGCCCCATGAATACATACAATGCACGTATAATAGAGGGTAGGGCACAACAGGTGTTCACTAATCCATCATACGTACTGTGAAACATATAACTCTAGCTGCTAGTATGCACACACATACATACATATGGGACAGGAAGGTGCTGTGTGGTTCCCAGCACGATGCCCACCACATGGCAGCCTCTCAAAAGACAGCTGTTGAAGAATGGGGGAAAAGGGAGCTCAAGATTGCTTAAAACTGAACAGCTTTCAGTCAGTAAGCCTAAGCAGAGGCTGGAACATGGTCCCCTGCACCTTCAAATGCATGATCATCCCTTGTTCTGATGCTAGTCTTCGGTGCCTATCTTGCTTGACCACCGGTCGCCTCCCTCATTTACGTGTAAGGAGATCGAGACTTGGAGAGGAGATTAGCATCCTCTCGCTCCTTCCTGTCTAACAGGATCTCAGTTTTGTGCAGCTACCCACGTTCCTCCCCCACAAAGCCATGCGCTCCAAGGGAAGGCTATTTTCACTTCGTTAGCAATTATTTCAGAAACGGGCATTTTACCAAACTCTAGTTACTGAGACACAAGAGAAGCCTGGTTTCTGGAAAAGTTTTCCTTTCTACTAGGAAACAGCCCCCAGGAGAAATGGACTGGTCTCTTCCTCTGGACAGTGCCACATCTGCCTGATGCCGAGAAGTCCTTCCGCCATCTTGCTAGGAGTTAAGAGATGGATTAACACCAACTGTAGCAGAGAAGACAGATGTATCACCTGGAACAGCCAGTTCTGGAAAGGCTCCACCTCCAGACTTCAGTGAAGAAACTCACTTTGGTACAAGGCAATTAGAAATAAGGGTCTCTTGTTTGCAACCAAAATCCCCCCACATGGTCTACAGCCCAAAGTTAGAGGGCGCCATATTAACACCTAGGCCTGTTTGCTCTCAGCTTGCTCTCTTGGTTCCTATATTCCAGCAGACCTCAAAAGGTTCAACAGGAGCCCCACCCAGCGCTAGAGGCCGAGGGGAAGATAAAGCACTGACTATGCGGCAGGTCCCCCCCTAGATATTTGATATACATTATTTAATTTAATCCCCCATAGCTCAGAATTGGACTCTAGGACTCAAATGCCAAATTTGCCACGGTGAACGGACTCCTATGGAAGGCTAGATTTTAACAGAGTTAATTTTTTTTTTTAAGTAGTCAATTGTGTCAAGAGCCTTGATTTGCAAAGTATGAAAACAAGCTTGGAGTTGAAACTGGTAACATCTTGGGTCAGTTGTTCGACCTCTCCCAGACTGCACTTCCTCAACTATCAAATACCTCCTCTGGGAAGCTCGTGTGGGTAGCAGATGTTCAATAATCAGTACAGAATCATAGTTAATAGTATTCCTGGATCCACCCCCAGTAACACTAGAAAGAACCTCTGAGAAGTATCTGAGTGGCCTCATTAATCCTGTGATCATAATCGGTAAGTCAGCCTCCATCCACCAAGGACTCGTCTTCATGTTTATCCACCATCAACATGAAAAATAACCCTTAATAATCTATAATCTGATTTATCTTTCCAGAAATGACAAGGAATTATTAAACCCTACTGATAGAGATGACAAATGAATGTGTATCCAGCCGATTTCTAAACAGCTTAGAAATGTTAATAGGAGAGCCACCCTGCATATCAAGATACAGATCTCATAGGCCACTAAGGTATTAGTCACTAAGTGATTTTAAATTTTGCCATTAATCCCCTTGTCTCCATTAACTATTATTTCACATCCTGAACGCCCACGGCAATAAGCCCTTGGAGCCAAAAAATACAGCAAAGCCTGCGTATGGGGACCACAAATCCTAAGTGCAAATCACTGCTCTCTCCCACTGGGGACTCGGGGTACGTGAGAAAGGATGGTCCCCTCTGGGGGGCAGGAGGGGGGTCAGCAGCCGTGGCTCCCATTTAGTCACCGGACACAGCTAGCCCACTACGCCAGCAGGGCACCTTGCAAACTGCACCCACTGGGTCATCATCACCACCATTAACACTTACGGAGCTGGCTCTTAGACTGTCCCAGCCTCCGCTTAAGTACTACGCAATCTGGCGAAGTAGGTGCTATCTATCATTGTCCCAGTGTGACAGAGGAGAAAACGGAGGCACAGACAACTTCAAGGCCAGGGTCGGAGGGCTAGTAAGTGGGATGCAGCCAGGAGTCAAAGCCAGGCCCACTGACCGCAGACTCTCCACTTTTAACCACCACCTAAAGCCCTTGGTAACAACTAGCTGCTATCCAAACTAAACATTCCCAAATATCCCTATGGTCACTTTAGGTCCATCTCACTTCCCATCCAGGATCTTTAGAAAAAGTCTTTTAGACTCTAACATCAAGAGGACAAGTAGATCAACGAGTCCCCTGAAGCCCGACTCACCAAGAGGAGAAAGAAGTTCTTGTAGTAATGTCACCAGGAACTAGCATTATACAGGGCAGAGGAAGAAAACAAGTATCATAAAGGACTTCTCTGAAAGAAAAACCAAGTAAATTCCACATATCAGAACTGGGACAGCTGAGCCAACCTCATCGCCCTTTTGGAGGCCCCTTTTCCACCCAGGAAGTTCAGTGACCTAGAAGTCAAGGTCCCCATTGGAGAAGCTTTCCCCAGGGAAGAGGTCCAGAACGACTTTTCTCACCAGCCCCCACCACTGTGTGAGAATCCTAGTTCTTATCAGAGAGCAAAGACTATACTGTCCAGTAGCTGGAATTCTAGGCAGCCTGGAAAGATCTGGGGGACAGTCATTCATTTAAACATTAACTGAATACTTACATGTGGAGGGCACTGTGCTAACCATTCACTAAGCACAGGGTACACCGCGCTCTATACTGAACGCTTTCAATCGCATTATCTATATAAACATACTGAATACATTACAGTTTTCAAAAGATACAATCATTTAACACCTACCATAAGGCGAAGAATTTTCATTTTTCTAGGTTTTATTTTAGGTCCCTAAAATATGATTCTATTGATTTTTTTTAAAAGCATAGAAACTTTTGTTTTAAAATCCAATATTCAAGGCGGAGCGTGGCAGGCCTTCAATGCACCTACTCAAAGAGATAAGTAGGTGGAGTACACTGGATTCAGAGCTTCAGAGGTCATGTGGATCCGAAAATTCAGCTATGAACCCAAAAAGTCTTCAAAAACCACAACTGAGGCTAATTTGAAGGCAAGAGGTCCTTTGGACAAATATTTTTCATTCCATATGTCATTACAGGATTTAGATTGAGAACGATAACATGTCCTTTCACTACATATTTTTTATTTAGACTTCCCTAAACTTCAAATTAACTTGCACAAACTGGACCATTAGTGATACTAGCATGAGGTGATACTGGACAGTTCTATATTTGTAATTCCTTAAACTTTGTGACCTAACACAACTTTAAGGATAGAACTTCTAGATTATAATAGAAAATATTTGGAGAACTTTCAACAAATAACCTGTCAAGTTCAGTCCATACTTCTACTAAAATGTTAATCCATTAAAATATGAAAGTCTGGCAACACGGGTCTGCAGTAGACAGATGAGAATATAATCATTTCCCAAGGTTACACGACTAGGAAACCGCTCTCTACTGGTCTTCAAAACCTAGTCTGTTTTCTCCCTTCATTTGTGTGTGAATACAATAGAAGTATTTTAATACGTTTACAGTGATGACCACTGAGCCGGAACCCTGAGTTACAAGGAGAAAAGAAAGAAATGGGAAATAATACAGGGAAATTTGTACGTATCACTACGTGAAGACACATACTCCATAGGATTCCAGGACCACCGATGAAAACAATCCTCATTTAGAGCGCCTTCGCTTGTTCTAGAAAAGAATGATAATATACACCCTGAAAACAAGGTGTAACAACCCACAGAGTCATACCACTACTAATCAATATTTAAAGAGCTTAGAACCTGCAAATATAGCATTCTGCAAGACTCTAAAACACGTGTTGGTTTTCTGTACTAAATATGCTTCTGCCTTGTACCCATATGAAATATCAAAAATCACTGTGAGGCTGGAGTTGAGCTGAGCCTTGGCTATTTCATTTCCAAATTTAAAATCTAGGGGCACCAGCGTGGCTCACATGGTTAAGCATCTGCCTCTGGTTCAGGTCATGATCCAGGGTCCTGGGATCGAGTCCCACATCAGGCTCCCTGCTCAGTGGGGAGTCTCCTTGTCCCTCTCCCTCTGCCCCTCTCCCCAGCTCATGTGCACCTCTCTCTCTCTCAAATAAATAAAATCTTTAAAAATAAATAAGATAAAATGTGGCATATATTCTCTCTCTGGTTTTGACTTTATTCACATGAAAAAAAATTTAAAATACAAATAATACAGTAACTCTGAAGGGAAAAGAATGACAATGAGAAATAGTCATCTCATTTATTAACTTCCAGTTACATTTTTATACAATACATGCAGAAACACCCAGAAGATATTTTAAAACTAAAAAATGTTAAATACCATCAGGACAACTAAAAAATACTAAAGAATTAATCATGACTTGACCAACAGTGGGACCTAAAACGAGATTAAAGAAAGTGCAGGTGGGAAGACATGACAAGACAGTAACTTGTGAGAGATGTCAGCTTAGTTTTAATTACTTAGACCGGATTTTAAGAGTGCTGTTCTTTTTTAAGCATAGACTTACAAGTGCCTAGGAAACCAGTCGGACCTCTGGCCCGGGAGGGTGATGAATGAGACACACAACCTTTTCATGTGCACTTAAACAAGGAGAACGCAGGAGTTCACTCAGATTCTTCCAATGCTAAGATCTTCCTCCTGGGAAGTTTTTCAAATGACTCTGGCCGGGAAAAAAACCTCAAGGTTGCTTTACCCTGGGATTGCTGGTTCAATTCTTGAGCCAAATGAAGGTACCATGGGTGTCGGAATTAAGTTGCCATTTCTTGTTTACTGAACAGAATGAATTTAAACCACGTGGATCCTCACCTTCTCCAGGCTGACATCATCTCATGAGAGGAGCACATTCCTTGGGCCATTTTCTTTTTCCTGCTCAAGACCTTGCAAATTTCTAATGTCAACGTCAAACTCCTAGCTAGACATGTGCTCCAAGATGCCCTTTCTATGAGAACATAATCTAGTTCCTAGTTCTCACATAAGTCCTAAAAACTGGGGAAAGGACAAACTATATTAATGAAGCCTAGACAAGAAGAGAGAAACATGTGGTTAAGAGCACCACAAGCCCAATTAAGGTAAATGACAGCCTGGAAAAAGCGGTCAGATACAAATCACTGAGAGTAAATACTCTTATCGTATAAACAGCTCCACACATGGAGAAGAAGAGCTTCCCAACAGAAAAACACAGGCAAAGACTATGAAGGAGAAAATTCACAGAAGAAGCAACACTCTCAACTAGAGAGAGAGAGTTCGACCTCACTACTGAAATACAAAACTATGAGAATAAACCAATCAAGTTCTGGGTTCTTTTTTTTAACCCATCAGGCTGCCAAGTGAAAAGGATTAGTACTAACCAATGGTGGTTAACACGCAGGGAAATGAGCATTATTTTCCACCGCTGGAAGTGCACACTGTTACTTTTTTTAGCAAAATGTTTCAAAAGACTAAAATGTGTGTACCTTCGGTCTAACAATGTTATTTCTAGAAAACTTTCTTACGAATTTAGTAAATTCACAAAGGTAAGTACATGTAACAGGATATTCTCTGTAACATTACTTATAAATAAAGGTGAAAAATTGGAAAAGCTTAAATGTTCATTAATGAGAGGACAGATACAATAGAATACCCTGAAGCCATTACAAACGGGGGTGGATAAATGATGTTATTAATGTCCAGCCAGGAGACATGTCCACAATGCAGTTTTAACAGAGAAAAAAAAAATTGTTACATATAATATAAAAAAAAAAAACACGGGAGGTACTTCTCTCTGGATTATCAGATTAAGAGTGAGCTTAGTTTTTTCTGTATCATTTTAACACTCTCTGAACTTTTATCATAGAATACTCTTTGTAAACAAGAAAAAAAACTGCAAGAAACAGAAACAAGACAGGTGTCTGCAATTGTTTTTAATGCTTGGTCACCTGCCAAACCGATTTAAAATGGCACGATCATAAAATTAGTAGATACCTTTATTAGCTCTTTGCAAATCTGACTGCAAATATCTTGTTTATCTATTTAATTCCTCCCACCTAATTAACTTCATTTGTTTCGATCATCAACTTTATCCTAAGTACGTCCCACTTAAAAGGTGACACTTCCCTCCAGTGAGTATCCTACTTATCAACCATCCTCAGGAGTAATAAATCATGCTAACCAGAGGGAAATTAAGGGCGGAGGGTGAGTCACGAAGAATAATCCTTAAACACACACCGCAATTATTCAATACACACAGAAGCACTTTGGCATTCAGGTAAATCAAGCGTGACATTGGTATTTCTTAAAAGTGGGGCAATCATGGTTCAGAGACCTGTCAAGTGGATAAATGATAAAGCAAAGAATAAATCCATTGCAATGAAACTGCCTTCCAGAAAACGAAACGAATGGTTCAGTGATTTGGTTCAAGAATTGGTACAACGGTAGACAGAACACCAGACTTGGTACAGGGAAAACCAGCTTTTCATCCCAACTGCACCCCGCACTAGCTATGAGAACTCTGGGAAGCCTAGGCATAGGCTTCATTTCTCTGCCTGAAAGAATATTAACTCTGAAAAAATATCAGGATTATCTGGGGAAAATGATCATGCCAAAAAGGAGGACTCAAACAGCATTACCAATCCCTACAAACTGTAGTGTCTCTACAATCATTGCCAAGTAAAGTGATTAGTTGTACAGATATGGTCAAAGCGAAGTGTGGGCATGGCCCAAGCTCCCGAATCCATGCCATGGGATGGCAGCACCACACACTAGAAACCATGGGGGTGCTGTGCTGAGCCTAGAACTGTGTGATCTACAGAAAAGACAAAGTTTCTATGCCCTATTCCAACAGGGAAGAAAGGCACACTCATCCCAGTCTGGTCTTCATCCAGGAATGCCATCTGAGAGCCTCGGCAGTGTCCAGGGCCAAGGCTGAGTGAGAAGGACACGGAGCTCAATCAGACCCTCCCCCCAGCATGTACGCCTCTGTTGCGATGGGAGCCAACTCACTCAGCTTCATTTGTTCTCCCACAGTTTCCAACAGAAATATCCATGACAACACATAAAGGCTGCCAAGACAGACCACCACTAAAAACGAGGAAAATGAAGTAAGTAGTTACCAGGCTCTGTGGAATTATCCCCACCTTTGGCCCGGGTGGCCCCCTCCTGCCTCCCCAAGGGATAGTGCTGGACTCCTGGCCCCAGAGTCTGCTTTCAGAAGTGGGGGGACCAGGGGCACCTCGGCGGCTCGGTCGGTTAAGCATCCGACTCTTAGTTTCAGCTCAGCTTGTGATCTCAGGGTCATGAGATCAAGCCCCACATTGGGCCCTGCCCTTAGTGGGGAGTCTGCTTGGGATTCTCTCTCCCTCGCCCTCTGCCCCTCCTTCTCATGCTCTAAAATAAATAAAGAAATCTTTAAAAAAAAACAGAAACAAAACATGGTGGGAACAGTTCCTTCCACACAGCTCCAGGCTAGCAGGTGGAACCTCTTTGCACCCGGTACGGCAAACCCAGCAGGAACAGGGACTGGGGGAGTCCATTTGCCTCAGGACACAAGGCCAGCAGAAAATCATGGTTACAGGGTTCTACCTTCATAGGAGGATCAAGAGGAAATGCTGACTCAGTCCAAGATCAGCCCCAGAGCCACACAAGCTCAACGTCAGATATCAGCCAGGGCTAGGCATCTCCACTTGACCTCCAGACCAGAGAAGAGGTTTTAGGAGCATTCAAGCATAAAGAGATAGTTGTTTAAAAAAATTGGCTCTGTTATTCAAGGGTGGGCACGCAGAGAAAAATGGTATCCAAGAAAAGAGTGATGTGAAACAGAATCCCCAGCATTCAGAAGGAAAACACAGGCAGCCTCAAGACACAGGCCAGAAGACAGTAATACAGCCATGCTAAAAATTATATTTACAGAGAGTTTATTAGTAGAGATGATAATGATATAAAAAGTGGGGGGGAAAACAAGACATGCATTATATGGATAAGATGACTCCTAATTTTTTTTTTTTTTAATAAAGAAAAGAAGATGCAGGGTGCCTGGGTGCCTCAGTCAGTTAGGCATCTGCCTTCAGCTCAGGTCATGATCCCAGGGTCCTGGGATTGAGACCCGCATCATCAAGTTCCCTGCTCAGTGGGGAGCCTGCTTCTCCCTCCCCCTGCTCTTGTGCTCTCACTCTCTCAAATAAATAAAATCTTTTAAAAAAAGAAAGAAAAAAAAAAAGAAGATGCAAAGAAATGGAAAGACACCCCATGCTCATGGGCTGGAAGAACAAATACGGTTAAAACATCCACCGTACCCAAAGCAGTCTACACATTAAATGCAACCCCTATCAACATACCAACAGCATTTTTCACAGAGGTAAGACAAATAATCCTGAAATTTGTATGGATTACAAAAGACCCCAGATAGCTAAAACAACCTTGAAAAAGAAAAAGCTGGAGGCATCATAATTCCAGATTTCAAGTTATATTACAAAGTGGTAGTAATTAAAACAGTACAGAACTGGCATAAAAACAGACACATAGATCAATGAAATAGACCAGAAAACCCAGAAATACATCCACAATTATATGGTCAATTAATCTTTGACTAAGGAGGCAAGAATATGCAATGTGAAAAGGACGGTCTCTTCAAACGGTGCTCGGAAAACTGGACAGCTACATTCAAAAGAATGAAACTGGACCACTTTCTGACAGCACACATAAAAATAAACTCAAAATGGATTAAGGACCTAAATGTGAGACCTGAAACCATAAAAATCCTAGAGGAGAGCACAGGCAGTAATCTTCCTGACATCAGCCACAACAACATTTTTCTAGGTAGGTCTCCTGAGGCAAGGGAAATAAAAGCAAAAATAAACTATTGGGACTTCATCAAAATGAAAAGTTTCTGCACAGTGAAGAAAAACAATCAACAAAGCTACAATGCAACCTACTGCATGGGAGCATGCTTGCAAATGATACCTGATAAGGGGTTAATATCCAAAATATATAGAGAACTGTTACAACTCAATCCAAAAAACAAATAATCCAATTTAAAAAATGGGGAGAAGACATGAACAGACACTTCTCAGAGAACACATCCAGATGGCCAGCAGACACAGGACAAGATGTTCAACATCACTCATCATCAGGGAAATGCAAATCAAACCTCCAATGAGATATAACCTCACACCTGTCAGAATGACTAATCAAAGAAACAACAGATGTTGGTGAGGATGTGGAGAAAAAGGAACCCTCATGCTCTGTTGGTGGGAATGCACACTGGTGCAGCGACTGTGAAACAGTACGGAGATTCCTCAAAAGATTAAAACTAGAGGGGTGTCTGACTCCTAGTTTCGGCTCAGGTCGTGATCTCAGGGTCATGAGACTGAGCCCTGCATTGGGCTTGGCACTCAGCATGGAGTCCGCTTGAGATTCTCTGCCTCTTCCTCTGCCCCTCCCCCTGCTCAAGCTCTCTCTTTCTCTAAACTAAACAAAATCTTAAAAAAAAAAATTAAAACTAAAACTACCTTAAATCACACTATTGGGTATTTACCAAAAAAAAAAAAATCACAAAAGCACTAATTCAAAGGGATACATGCACCCCTATCATTATTGCAATATTATTTCAAGAGCCAGACTGTGGAAGCAGCCCCAGTGTCCCTCAGCGGACGAATGGATAAGGTGTGGTGTAGCTATACAATGCACTATTGTTCAGCCCTAAGAATGCAATCTTGCCATTTGCAACAACATGGGGGCGCTAAAGAAAATAATGCTAAGCAAAACAAGTCAGTCAGAAAAAGACAAATAGCACACGATTTCACTCATATGTGGAATTTAAGAAACAAAACAAACTAGCAAAGGAAAATAGAAAAAGAAGCAGACTCTTAACTATAGAGCACACACTGGTGGCTACCAGGGGTACCCGTGGGGTGTGGGCAAGGGGGAAAGAGGGGACGGGGATGAAAGAGTACACTTACCATGATGAAACAAATAGAGTGATATAAAAAGGAAAGAAAAAGAATATAAACATAGACATATACAAAAAAGAATGGAATAAAATACATTAAATATATTAACAGCAGTTTATCCCCGGGTAGCAAGATTACAAGCAGTTTTTATCTTCTTCTGCACATGTTTATACTTTTCAAATTTTCTACATGTTAAATTTCTGATTTTAAAAATACCGTTAGGAATTAAGAGATGGAAAGAATCCTTCTAAAATCCTAAGTACGTTTCAGGTGTATCACCTCTCCCATCTCTGGTACTTGGCAATTCATTGGATTCATACTTCCCAAAGGAAAATAATATGGATACTGATTTTACACTATAGCAAAACTAGAGTAAGAGAACAAAGCTTTCATGTATGTAAACACATATGCACATATATTATATGTAACTTCTAAAGATTCTTCTCATTTACCACATAAAATAAAAATTTAAGATGATGGCATTTTCCAAAATCCTATCTGCCCAACAAAATGCTAGAAAAAATATATATATTATATATATAATATATAGAAATATATATATCATATAGGCATATACATATATATAGGATATATAATACATATTTCTTTTTTAAAAAAAGATTTTATTTATTTACGTGACAGAGAGACAGCCAGCAAGAGAGGGAACACAAGCAGGGGGAGTGGGAGAGGAAGAAGCAGGCTCCCAGCGGAGGAGCCCGATGTGGGACTCGATCCCGGAATGCCGGGATCACGCCCTGAGCCGAAGGCAGATGCTTAATGACTGCGCTACCCAGGCGCCCCTACAATACATATTTCTAACATACATATTATATACATGGCATCTCAAGAAGCATGCACACTTCTAGTTCAACCACTGTATTGTTCAAGAATTTTTCAAAAGAAATCACATCACATATGCATCTCAACATCTTATGTAATAGAGTACATAGTGCTTCTACTGAAGAAAACACGCACCCCCACACACAAAAGGAAATCACTCAGCTCCTCATGTTAGCACAGTCTTGGACATTCAGAAGTGTCACCATTGTGAACAAATCGTGGAGTCCACAAACTCCCAACCTGTTTTATTCACTGGCTCAACGGTTAGCAGAGAGAACTCTGAAAGGTTTAGCTACTCTACACATATCTTCGTCCACCAAGACATTAAAAATCATCCCAAAATGCCCACCTATGGTGCAGTGGGTCTGGCTGCAATAGAGCCCATGTGCCCTTGTACGTGACCTTGTCCCTGCAATTCTCACTGGTCAACCGAACCTCAGCCCATCCCAGGTGGGACGGTTGACTACGGCCACAAGGGCCTCACCAAGCAAATCGGAATCCTGAAATCGTTCTAGAACCTATTAGACCTCAGCTATTTTCAAAAAGCCTAAGTTGAAAAATAACAATATACTACTATACTTTTGTAATTACGTACAAAGTCAAACAGCATGGAAACCTTTTAGAGTGTTGGATACTATTAGCAGATATTTTTTCGTAGTTCGTATTAGGAAAATTTAGGAAAGATCAGCATCATATGGAGTTGGGTAAACTAACAAAGTATTTCACAAAAAGTACTTTTCCCATAAAAGCTATTCCCACAGAATTCATCACCACTGATCTTTCAAATATTTGGCTTCATCCATAAAAATACAATGCTGAGGAAAGTGTCCAACAGTGGATTGACGACTGCTCGAACAAAGGTTTTCTGAATAAACTAATGTGCATTGTTTGAAATAGCTACAGAGGGGCGCCTGGGTGGCGCAGTCGTTAAGCGTCTGCCTTCGGCTCAGGGCGTGATCCCGGCGTTATGGGATCCAGCCCCACATCAGGCTCCTCCGCTGGGAGCCTGCTTCTTCCTCTCCCACTTCCCCTGCTTGTGTTCCCTCTCTCGCTGGCTGTCTCTGTCTCTGTCAAATAAATAAATAAATAAATAAATAAATAAATAAATAAATAAATAAATAATCTTTGAAATAGCTACAGAGTTAACATGACCTAAATCACTCACAATAGGGGAATATTCTCATAAGTTAAGGTATACCTAACACCGAACAATATTACTGAGGATTTAAATCATGGGATGAACAGTATGGCACAATATTAAGCATACAAGTCAACCTATGAAAATACATCTATCCTATTAATTATCTATGTGGACTATAATTAAATACACATGCAAATGTAGTTGGTGTATTAGCGTAAAAGGGTGGTGAAAAACTCTTTAAGGAAAACTTTCATCAGGTGTCTATGTGGCTCAGTAGGTAGTGTCTGCCTTTCCACTCAGGTCACAGTGGCAGGGTCCAGGGATGGAGCCCTGAGTCAGCCTCCCTGCTCAGTGGGGAGCCTGCTTCTCGCCCTCCCTCTGGCTCCCCCTGCTTGGACTCTCCCTGTCAAATAATTAAAATCTTAAAAAAAAAAAAAAAAGGAAGAAAAGAGAAAAAAAAGAAAAGAAAAAAAAAGAAGGAGGGGAGGAAGGGAGGAAGGAAGGAGGGGAGGAGGGGAGGAAGAAAGAGAAGAGAGAAAAGAAAGAAAAGAAAGAAAGAAAACTTTCATTATGTTACTTTAGAAAGGCCTTCCTATAGTAGACATTTCCTCAAGGAGGGTTGAGCACTCACAACATGGTCCTCCTCGCCTGCCTGCCATCCTCCTGCCTTCTCCACATTTCAGAGAGTAAAATTTGAGTAGAAACAACACTCGAAAGATGAAGACAGCCATCTTCAAAATTTCTGAATGAATACTGTTCAGAATCAGCTTTTAGTCAACAAGTCCTTTTTCAAAGGAACCTTTTTCAAAGGAAACTCCGTGTATCATTTGCAAAGGAAATGGACTAGGGGAAAATGTAAATCATGCTAAGAGATCAACAAATCTATTCCTGATGCAGAACGGCTCAGAATCAAAACCATGTGGGAGAAAGTCTTGAAAGTAGAAATGAGTGACAAAGAAATGAGATCTGAATATCAGACAGAAATTATCCGTGACATCGCACACGCGTCTATCTTGAGGAAAATCCTATAATGCCAAGTTTATAAGGGACAGGATCTTGATGACGTTAGGATGAAAAGCTTTCCTCCCATATAATAAAATTCACCATAACCAATAGTATCTCTTGGGACTTCTGCTACAGTGTTTGTCTATGTCAGTCTTATTTCTGCGACTTCTGCATTAACAATGTTTTATAGCTTCCACTCACATTCTGAGGAGCTGCCTTCTCTGAGAAAATCCAGCCAAATCCTGATTGCCTGTCTTTCTGTCACCTGGCAGGCAAAGCAGCCGATCACAGACATGATGGAAAAGCCTGGGAAGAACCTAACGGTGCTCACCAAACTCACTCTGAGTATACTCTCTCTCTCAGTCCATCCCCTGTCAGACCGTGTTAGCACATCACAGGCGTGTCCTAAAGCTTCCCGCACTCCAGTGGCAGAGTGCTCACGCAGACAAGAGAGGAGAACGTCAGCAGCCCTGAGGGCGCGTTATTCAGTGACCATTCCACATGCAAGAGTGGACCTTCTTTTAAACCTCGGTGATAAAGAGGCTGATGAGGGGTGGGGGGCAGCAGGTAAGGCGGAAACTGATGCCGGTTTATGGAAGGCGCTTGCCCGACTTACTGTAAACACCAAACCTATCAACTAACCATTAATTTCATACTTAGTGCAATCAAGCTTTTAGGAAAAGAAGATCCTACCCATGTCTGCTTGCAATTTCCCTCTAATAGCCAGAAAAACACAAAGGAGAGTTCAAAGCTATTTTTGTCTCAGCTGCCAAGTATGCAACTCATCTTATGCTACAAATCAACCTATCTGTCCAGAACTATTAGAAGGGGGCAAAGAGACAGCTGTCAAGACCAAGTTCTGCCAGGAAAACGAGACCCTGAGTAACAGCAAGGGCAGTGTCAGGACCTCGGAATGACACTAATAGAGTGCAGGAGTAAACAGGCATCGAGTCAGGCTAATTTCTTTTATTCCCTTGCTAGCAAGGAAGGCAGTGACAGACTCAGGTCAAACATGTCTTGGGCCAGTCATTTTCAATTCTCGGCGGAAACCGACTTATTTTAAAAACATAACTCAAGAAAATGACACTCTGATGTTTCTGATTAAACTCACTCTCTTCCCACAAATGTTATCCTGTATCGTTAAAACCCACGTGGGAGGGAACAGAAATAACTGGATTAGGGACGCTTACACTGATTACTCTCTGTGAAGCCAGACATTCCTTAATGACAGAAATCTCAGCCCCATCAGCACATTCCTTACTGGATGAGACCCATGAGCGATCAGTTCAGGGAGTAAACACTGTAAGAGACAGTCTTAGAATGTGTAATTTTAGCAATTGATGGGGGGGGGTCGAGGTTCCTCTGAACCAAATTCAGAGAAATAAGCATTCAAAATGACATTATCGTTACATAACTGTTGCTTTCCACGGTTTCTTTCTTTGTTTTTGCTAGGGGTGGAAGGGATATAAACCCAAAGTGTCAACATACTGGCAACTATTAAGAAAATGCCCAGAAAGGCAAAAGTAATCCCCCCCAAATTTTCGAATTTCCTACTTTTTTTCTGATGAGTATCTACTTCACTCACTAAAAGATAATACCAAAAATAGGTGGTAAAGAATAAAATGGAAGAAACTAAAAACAAAGAGGCACTGTAGAGCTCGAATCCCAGGATTAAAATCCCAGCTGTACTGTGTATGCATTTGCTGCGTGACTTTGGGCAAATTACTTAAACTCTCTGGTTTCCTTATAGTAACAAACCTAGCTCACAGGGTTCCCATGACAGTTTCTTAGTACAGATACAGAATGAGTGCTATAGAAACATTTATTGCAACAAACAAAAAGCAGCTCATTAACATACATTTCTGAAATAAATTCACATTAGCATATTTTTGAATTTAATATAATGGAGATCCGGATATATCATTTAATTTTTAGTAGGGAACTCTTATATTCGGTTTTTTTCCCCATGAATCAGAGAGGTTTGCAGACATATTTCTCATAGATCCACAGAGTCGAAAGAATCCTAAAAATTGGTGGCATAATCCTATGCTGTTCTGTAGTTATATTTTCCAATCCATTTTTCTATTGTGAAAGTAAAATGCCTTGAAGACAAAAGCCATATCAGACTTTCACTTTATACGCTCTGCAGGACCTTGCAAACTATTTGGCATGAGGCTGACACTTGTCAAGTTAACAGGATTAATCCTAATTGCATTAATCTAACAATCATTAGGGCATTGGCCTGGAATTAAGTTTGTTAAATTCTTACTGTAAATATAGAAAACCTGGTGAATTTGGTTAAACTCTAATCTTGCGATTTGTTGAAAACCTTCCTTAAGTCACACATGAACTATCATTTCTCCAGGGGTTTAAAAAAAAAAAAAAGCAAATATATCTCAAAAAAAAACAAAAACAAAAAACATTCCTTCCATCGTGATCTTCTGAATCCTTTTCCAATTTTTCAAGAGCCTAAAAATTGTGGATGACAAAATAAATTCTGGACACTGGTCCTTTCCAAAACACCAGTAATGAATAAATCCATCCTCCAAGTTGAAAACCTACTCTTTTCATATTTGTCAACACTTCTCAGAGTGGAATGTGATTTGAGAAAATGAAATCTTTGAAATCTTTGTTCCTTCTTATTTATAAATGTGAAAGGGATACAAACTAGCACACAAAGAATTCTAAGAAAAACACCACCCCCCAGAAAAAAATAAGTCAACAATGTATCCAAACATACTTAATAAGGACAATTATAAATCCAATTCCTTTAAAATGCGAAGATTAAACAGCCTAACGCCACGTTCCATGTCAGGAAACTGCAGCATAGTTCAGGTGGTAACACATTTGTACGACAACAGAAAACCAGCTCCACACTTGCGTAGACTCAATGCCTAAGTTCGATAGACCTACGGTAATCAAAGAGCATTGATTTCGGATGGCAACAAGCGGGCCACTCTATCCGCAGACAGTCTGCATAACTTACGCACCTACAGTGCTCTCTGGAAACCACTCTGTCACAAGCTCTGAAATGCACTTCCTCAATCAACACCTGCAAACAATTCTCTTTTAAATCCTATACCTTCACTTCCCCGTCAGATAACAACCTCCTTCCCTCTATCTTTCCCACTGCCTCATTACCAAAAGTGTGTCCAGGAGTATCAATCCTGTTCCGACTTCTCTTCCTTCTTAAAGGAATCCCACACCCAGGATGGATTAAATCAGCTACTCTTTTGAACCGTTCCCTCCTTAATTCCCTACTTGCCTTGCCATTATGCTACAACCACCTTGCACACTCATATCTGTAGATGAATCCGGCTACCTGAATTCCTGTACTATGCCCCCAGACTCCAGTTTCGGAACACTATTGTATTAAACTCCTAAAACTAAGTAGTGCTATTAAAAATGTCATTTTAACCTTAGTTGTGTATGCTAGGATTCATTTTACTTCCTGTTCCCCCAACTACAACTCCAAAAGTTCACCGCCTCTTTCAGCCCTCCGCTCAACGCCTACCACTCCCATTTCCACTGCCTCCTATCCACATCAGTTCCATGATAGGTCCACACCTACACAAACGTATCTTACAGGAACTTGCTTGGTTTATTATGCTTGTCCTTTTCATCCAGAAAGTTCCTGCCTCAATATTATTAGGTGATTATATAATTAGGAAATATATAGTTAAGAGATTAAGAGACAGAAAAGTTTGGTCAATCAATAAAAGTAGAAAAGCAGTTTAAAAAAAAATTCAGCACCAATTTAAAAGAAATATCTCTTGGTGAAATTGGGATGAATGGGAATTTTCTCAACATGAGAAAATGTTATCAAAACTCTTGAGCAAACATCATAGTTAATGCCCACTTTATACCACTTCTACTGAACTTTCTGCTAAAAATCTAAGCTATACAATGAGACAAGAAAAAATACACAGATGAGGATTACAAAAGACATCGTTCACAGACAATATGATTGGCTACAGTCTTAAAATTATTTGGGTAAGAGTTCAGTAAAGTAGCTATTATCACATCAGTTCACACACACAAAAAAAATCCATTTGCTTCCTATATACCAGGAACAAACAGAATATGTAAATGCAAACTTTTTAAAAAATTACAACAGCCAGAAAAATATAAGAAGTATCTAAGAATAAATGTAAGAAAAGATGCGGGAGACCTTATTAAGAGAATTATGAAACCCGATAGATACACACTAAAGGGAACAAAATAAATGGAGAGATATGATTTTCATGGAAAAGTCAGGATTTTAAAGATACAAGCTGTTCCCAAGTTGAACCATCAATTCAATGACATTCTAATTAAAATACCAACAGTGTATTTCATAGACCTTGACAAGCTGATTCTTAAATCTATACCAAAATGTAAAGTGCCCAGAATAGTTAAGAACATGCTAAAAATAAGAGAGAGGACTTATTATCAAGCCTTATTATAAAGACACCATGTAATAATGGCACAGACCTGGAACAGACTTGGAAGGACCCAATGAGACCCGTACGTACAGAGAAACTTGAAACATGTCAGAGCTAAAGTACAGATAACTGGGGTAAAGATGAACAGCAGTGTATCATTAATATGGAAAAAATAAACTTCCAAAAGAAATTTCAGATGAATTCAATGAGTAACTGTGTAAAGCAACACCTAGAAAAAAAAAAAGACAAAATTTCATGACTTCGAATATAAAAAAATTTCTTAGGTAAAAGAACACAAACCATAAAAAGGCTGAGAATTCTAACTTTGTTAAAACTGTAAAATTCTCTGTATCATAAGATGTCATGTTAAAAGATAAACCAACAACTGAGAAAAAACAGTTACAATATGGAAGAAAAAATATTTATATCCACAGCATAGTATAAACCAAGGAAAACCACCCAATGGTAAATGGACCAAGAATATAAATAGGAAATTCACAGAAGGAACCCAAATGTCAAATAAATATACAGACAGATGTTTAAACTCACTAAGAGTGAGGAAAATGTAAATTTAAAACTTCAAGATAACTTTATTATAAACCTCAGATTGGCAAAATAATTAAAAGTCTGATAATACAAACTTCGGGCAAAGATAGGAAGAGGGAGGAACTCTTTCTTATTCACCACAGATAGAAGAGTAATTGGCACAAACTTTCAGGATAACAATTTCTCAACAGCTAGAAAAGTCAAAAATGCACAAAGCCCTCAGACTTGGCAATTCTGGCCCTAGGCTTATGCCCAAGAGAATCTCTGTGCACCTGCCCAAGGAAACATGAAGACTGTTCACTGGAGCAGTGTCTCAAAGAGAAAAAATGAAAACAAAAACACTTGAAAACAACATAAATGCCCAAAGACAGGAGAACAGATGAATACACTGTGGTATATGCAATATGATTACAGTGCAGGAGTACCATGCAATGACAAGTCAGTGAGCTGGAGGACCTGGAAAACATCACAAAACATTAAAGAAATAAAGCAAGTTACAGAAGAACACAAAAAAATGTTTTATCACGTTTTAAAACATACTATATATTGCTTATGTATGGATGCATAAGGAAAACATGCCCATCAATGATAACCATCAAATTCAGGAGAATCAAGGCAGGAAGGGAATGGGAGCTGGGAGGAGGACACGGGGAATTTCACCAGTAGCTGTGAATCTTTTCCTTAAACTGGGTAGAGGGCACATGAGTGTTTGTTAAAATATTCTTCATACTTTTTTGTACGCCTAAAATATTTCATTACTTTTTAAGAGCTTTATAAAAAAGAGAGAGAGAGAAATCTTAAAGTAAAAGACATTAAGCAGGGACTATAGCAACCAGTGAAGTTTTCACCAAGAAAATCCAGATTAGACCAAAGGCCAACCATTTACCTTTCACCCCACAAAACTAAATCAGATTCAAACCTGTGTAAACATCTCCATGATAGCAAGATCAGGTGGAAAGGATGTTTAATTACCCCTCACTAAATTTTAATCAGAGTGGTTCATGAGTTTCCCTGACACTGCTATAAAAAAGGATGAGCTCTTAAACCATAAAGTGATCGTAAAGAGTCTTAAAATTATCATAAGGAACATTACCTATACAGCTTTGACAGGCAATCAAAAATCAAGTTCTTCACAATGCAATTATCCAGTTTTTCCTTCTGTTTCCTCTGTCTTCCACTCATAGCGTTTGCCATTGCCATGGTTTTAGCTTTGTCACATCCTATGTAGTCTAACCTAAAATATGCTCTAACTTCTTTGCAGAGACTGTGACAATTCAAATTATTTCTTGAATGCGTTATAGGAATAAATTCAGTCTTCGGGCGCCTGGGTGGCACAGCGGTTAAGCGTCTGCCTTTGGCTCAGGGCGTGATTCCGGCGTTATGGGATCGAGCCCCACATCAGGCTCCTCCGCTATGAGCCTGCTTCTTCCTCTCCCACTCCCCCTGCTTGTGTTCCCTCTCTCGCTGGCTGTCTCTATCTCTGTCAAATAAATAAATAAATTCTTGAAAAAAAAAAGGAATAAATTCAGTCTTTAGTGACCACAAGCAGTATTTTTAAATTTGAAATTTGAAAAATATGTGATATACATTAAAAAACCCCATTCTTCAATCCATGTCTATAATTTTTAAATACAATATTAGTAAAAAAAAACTATTAAGTAAAAAAACTATATATATATATATATATATATATATATATATAAATATATATATATATATATATATATATATATATAATTTCCTGCATCCTTTCACTCAATGCTAAAGAATCCGCTTCCAGTAAGATGTAGGAATGAAATTACAGGGACACCACTCAAGTCCAGATGTTTGAGCCACAGTTTCAAACTCTGAGAATATGGACTAAATATCTACTAAATTGTCCTTCATCATCCTAAAACTGTGATTATGTAAAATATTGCTTTCTAGAAGGTAGTGTCAGTTTTCCCACCTGTTAAAACAGGATAGTAACAGTACCTGGGGTGTTGTTGTTGCTGTTCTAGTTAAGGGACCGATATAATTTTCGTAAACTGTTACACGATACACGGAGATGGCACACACTCTCATTGAAATCTTTGCAATCACCGGAAATCTTTCCCTTAAAGTACTAGTTTAGTACCCTCCAAATGGAGAAGGTTTAAAAAACTATCCCAAATAGTTTATTTATTTAATACTATGTACAAAGTTGGGGCAGCCCTACAAACTTTATTTTCTGCTGTATGCTCTCTCTATATTACATGTTTTTTCTAGCCCATTGACCCCCAACCAAGGCGGTTTTGCCCCATCCCCATTCTCTGGGGATATCTGGCCATCAGACATTTAGGACAGTGACCACCGTGGACATGGAGGGGGTCAGTGACATCTTGGAGGGAGAGGTCAGGGATCTGCTAGAAATCCTACAACACACAGGACAGACCGTCCACGGCAAGGTATTATCTGGTCCAAAATGTCAAAAGCACCAAATTCTGAGAAACCTTGATATAACCAGTTATGATTTTCCCTCTCTACTATTTGTAAAAATATTATTGAAAAGTTTGTATAAGTTTTAAAGAGACACAAGAAAACCCTTTGAAGGAATGTCAATGTTCTATTAACTGTTACCCTGGTGTACATTTGTCAAAACGTACAGAAATGAACACCTAAAAATGGATGCATTTAACTGTACATAAATCATACAACAGAGTTTTTTTAAAAAAAAGAAAAAAGAAAAATTACAACCTGTATTTAAGGAACTGTTCTGTATCATCAGTCCAGTTCCAGTCTGTGTTCCTAAAGATAGAGCCTAAGCCAGCTATGGGTAAAATCTTTTAAAATACTAATAAACAATGAATAATTTTTAAAACAGAAAGCACAAGTTCATTTAAAAAGTCTAGAATTAATCTTAATTGCATTTTAAATTAATTTTTATAAATTAAACTTGGAAAGTTTACTGTTATTAATTAACTTATTAATACAGTATCAAAAATATGAGTTTGTTTTTAAAGCCAAAAGATTTTTCTCCATGTAGAAAAATCCGAGTAGCCAAATCACAAACATCCTACCCTGTGTAACCGACATACAATGGTTTCAGTAAAAGATGGTTGAATTAGAGAGAAGGCTTTAGTTCCAATCTATGAAAACTTTGTAGAAAATCAAATAAGATAATGCATACAAAAACACTGTGAAAGGCTTCGCACAAAGCATATCACAAATATTTAAGAGGCAATATTATAAGTATTATAAAGCCAGTAAAGTATGTTCCCACGTGTAATTATTCTACCCAGGTCACCCAACTCAAGAAACATTTTTTACTTTTCCTTGTTTCAATGTGTTTAATACAGTTAAAATGTCAGTAAAAATAATGTGTTATTGGAACGTTAAAAGCCTACCAAAGTCCATTTCCAATATTCTTAAACCATAGTATATTCAGTTGTTCCTTAAGTTGTCATTTATTCGACACGTGTAATTATGACTTCTTAGCTTACCCTGACTTTTGCATTATGAAAAAAGAAAGCACTTCTATGACGCCCTTGAAAGGTGAGTCTTGAGATTGGAAAAGAAATGAACAGATTCCTTTCAGTACCCAAGGATGTCAACAACCTGCCAGACAAGGGTACTATTCAGTGGGGAGGTATTTGAAGAATAAAATTATAAAGGACTTTTCCCAAAGAATTGTCTGATTTCCTCGTTCATATTCACTATTCAATAATAAGCAGTACAGTCAATATTAACTGACGGCTGTTTCCTGGGTATCATGCTAAGCCCTTCACGTACCTGAGCTCATTTATTCCTCATATCTACACAATGACTACTGGGTCTCTGACAGGTGACGACAAACAGCTAACCTAAGATTATGCAATCACTCATAGTAGAAGTGAACCAGAAGGTAGGTCCTGCTTGATGCCAAATCTGGTATTTTTAGTCACTATGCAGGACCGTCTCATTACATGGATACGTGTGTGTGTAAGGCGAACACAGCACCCTCCAACTACAAAAAGGAAAATGCAGAAGAAAACAATGAAGGAGACTGAAATTCTAATACTGGTTCTTCTAAGCGCCAGAATGGTGGGTGATTTCATTTGCATTTCAAATTAAATTAATTTTAATAACTGAAGATTTTAATGGATTCTTTCTGTGGTTTCCAAAATCTATACAGTGAGCATAGTTAGAGAAAACATATTGGAAAAGTCACAAGAAAATACGCTTACATGCATGAAACTAACAGCCTGAATAACAGCTTAGGAGTTCCAAGTGTTTGGGTAAATGTTACAACATCTATTCACTGATCAGATTCAATGAACATTTCCCAGTCACCTGAAAGGGGCCAGGCACTGTGCGAGTCCCTTGTGCAAACGTCACGTCATTACGTGTGCTTACCGAGATGAACCCCACTTTCCCTATGAAGAAATTGGTGTTCAGAGGACTCTGAGAGGGAGCAGGATTCCAGCCCAGTGCCCCTCCCACTGGTCATCAGCTGCCTTTCATCAGATCAAGGAAAGTTTCCACTGGGGACAGCCTTGACGTTTGCAAACTAGAAGCCAAAATACCACTTCAGACTCCTGGCTCTCAGACTCAAGGAGCAAAGATGCTTTGTCATCCTTCTCTCCAGCAACAACATGGTTCTGTGGGCCCTGCTCGCTCCCTAAATCCATCCAGAAGTGAATGTAAGCCTGCCTCTGGGGGAGGGTCTGCATCAATGATCAGTACTGATTTCCTTAGCTCTCTGACCTAAGTACCTGCCTGCCTAATGCCATGGGCCCTGCAGGTACACTTCTATGTCAGCCAGGCACCCCTTCTTCCCCCAGACATGCCATCAGCATCCAATGCTTCCAGAGCTACCCCTCCTCACAACAATCTCAGGGACTAGACAATTAGCACTTGAGGGCCGTGTCTCATCCACGTACACACTGGGGTTCAACAAGGGCTTCAGAATAATTAATTCATTAATGATCTTGACTTTGTCCCTGACACAACTGTGATAGCCACAAGATCTCTCTTCTTCTCTGGATTTCTATTCCAGGTCCCTCCGCCCTGCCGGTGTGTCTAGGAGAAGAAAAGGAAATCAGCGAATGCCAAGGAACTATAAAATCATCTGTATGCTGGCAGCAACTACATCAAGGTCAAGAGAAGAAGAAATTAAATGCATTTATGCAAAGGAAATGCTTGAGAATTCAGAAGAAAGACATTTCCAAGCAGAATTTCTTTTCAAGTGCTCTAATCAATGGCCTGTGCTCAAAGACATCCACGGGTCCTGCTTCCTCAAAGTTTTGAGGGAAAAAAGAGAAGGTAAAGACGGCACAGCAGGGATGAGGCAATGCGTGACTCAAGAGAAAGAAAATCTCCCCTTCCTTTCAGTTTTTTATTAAACTACTAGAAATGCAGTGAGAAAAACAAATATATTCTTCTTGAATTTGGTCAAGGTCCTGATGCCTACAATTTTGTTGTAGGGTGTTTTAGAAGTCTCTTTATAAGGACTTCCCTGTGTTGACATTAGAAAATGTGCATCTCATTTCCACAAAGTTCTCAGAGTTTATAAAAAATAAGAAATGTGAGTTACATAAAAATGAGATCCAAATTAATCTATAACTGACAACAGCTCCTTCCCCAAAAAGCAACACGGAGCGTCTAGTGCGGGAGTAAGGATACCTATCTGTGGAGGGCAATGAATTCCCCCTGGATTAACCATTTTACTTTGTCACAGTGATGATGTTAACCAGTTAGAAGCCTCTAAAAAACATTCAGGATTTCTTCAAAGGCAGAAAAAGGTAATTTTCAGAGAAACTCCAAACAGGCATCTTGGGACCCGGAGTGTTTACATTTGGGAGGGCACTAAACAGTATGCCTGCTTCATCTATGTCATTATGTTTGGCTTCCAAATAACACTGACTAAGTTAACTACATATGATATCTAGAATACTATTATAGATGACGCATGATCGATGACTATTCGGTTATTCTCAACCTGAAGAAGTACATTTAAGAAGAGTAAAAGAAGAATCAAGAAAATTGGCTTTCAGTAAATTATATTTAATAGTCATATGTCTCTGGTTCCAAAGTTGTGAGCTGAAAATAAATGCACTCTGGCTTCTTCCCATCCTTAATTAAGGTCTCCCATGATCTTCTGACCCCCGTGTGAAGGCACTGTCCGAAGGCTAATTAACTGGCCTAGTAGTTGAATACAGAGTCTCTGTTAGGTAAGAGAGTTCACCAAATTGGAGATTACTACTGAACTGGCCAAATGCCATCTAAAATGATTTTGTTAAGAGCAGAAGAGTCGTGCTGTCACAGAGCATGGGGTCAAGTCTTGGTTCTGCCCCTAGCAGCCATCAGACCTTGGACACATGACCTAACGCCTCTGAGCTATGTCTCCCTCCTCACACTGAGTGTTTTCTAGAAACTCCTGTTTTTTCCATCCCACCACAGGTGTTGGGATGGAGCTGTGGAAGAAATTTAAAAATGTGTTTGAAGAGGTGGGACTTAAATACATAAACCCCACCTCTTCTTACTTAAGGGATGTGACCCAAACATATGGAAAATATTACTCAGCAAGTGACAATGACAATGACAGCAACAACAGAAAACTATCACCTATGTCTTCCTCTGTCAAACATCTCCATGAGACATTGGCTATTTTCAATAGTTAATTGAGGTGCACCTGGGTGGCTCAGTGGGTTAGGCATCGACTCTTGATTTCAGCGCAGGTCCTGAGATGGAGCCCAGCATCCCCCTCTGCACTCTACAGGGAGTCTGTTTAAGATTCTCTTTCCCGGGAGGCCTGGGTGGCTCAGTCGGTTAAGCATCTGCCTTTGGCTCAAGTCATGATCTCAGGGTCCTGGCATCAAGTCCCACATCAGACTCCTTGCTCAGTGGGGAGCCTGCTTGCTTCTCCCTCTCCCTGCCGCTCCCCCTGCTTGTGCTGTCTCTCTCCCTCTCTGTGTCTCTGACAAAAAAATAAACACAATATTTGTTTTAAAAATAAAGATTCTCTCTCCCTCTCCTCTGCCCCTCCCCCTACTCACACATGCGCACACTTGTGCTTGTGCTCTCTAAAATAAATCTTTAAAAAATAAAAAGTTAATTCAGAGTTTTTCAACATAAAATATATCTGTCAGCAAGAATAATAAATGCTCACTGCTCTTACCATTAAGTCAAAAAGTTGCTACAAATCATCTCTTCATCATTTAGAGCGAGAGAACATTTGTCTACAGATTGGCCTCATGGTTTGGGGGCGCTGCTCTTTTCTCTCATCTGGCCTCAGTCAGAACAACACAGACCACCTTACTGCGAAAGAAAGGTTTTGTTGCCAACAGCTCACATTCCTTGCCAAGTCTGATGAACAGTTTTGTCTGATAAAATCTAAGGCAGTCAAGATTCAACACAATTCCTATCAATATTCCAATAATATTCTTTGCAGAAATAGAAAAAAATCCTAAAATTCATACTGAATCTCACAGGACTTACTTGAGATTGTTTCAGGACAAGCTTGCAAAAGGAAGACTGAACCTGGAGGCCTCACACTTCCTGATTTCAAGACATACCACAGTGCAGTGGTAATCGAGATGGTGTGGTACTGGCATCAAGACAGATATACTGACCAGCGAAACAGAACAGAGTCCAGAAGAAAACCTCTGCGCATACGGCCCAATGATTATCAACAAGAGTGCCAAGACCACACTATGGGGAAAGGACAACAAAGGATGGTGGGGAAACTGGATACCCCCATGCCGAAGAATGAAGCTGGATCCTCACCTCACACCAAATACAAAATTAACTGAAAATGGGTTAAAGACCTAAACTTAAGACCTAAAACTAGAAAGTCTCCTAGAAGAAAACAGGAGGAAAGCTATTAAAAAAAAAAAAAAAGCTTCAGTTCATTGGATTTAGCCATGATTTCTTGGATAGGACCCCAAAAGCACAAGCAACAAAAGAAAAAAATAAGATAAAAGGGACTATATCAAACTTAAAAACTCCACATCAAAGGAAACGTTCAACAGACTGAAAAGTCAACCTATATAATGGGGTAAAATATTTAGAAATCATCTATCTTTTAAGGGGATAATATCTAGAACACGTAAGTAGCTTCCACATGTCAATATGAAAAAATAATCGTCCAATTTAAAAATGGGCCAAAGACTTGGACAGGAAATTCTTCAGAGATATACAAAGTGTCAACAAGCAGATGTAAAGATGCCCGAACACCACGAACCATAAGAGAAACGTCAATCAAAACCACAAAGAAATACGACCTCCCAGAAGAGAAAAGAACAAGTGCTGGTAAGAATGCAGAGAAACTGGAACCCTGGGCAGTGTTGCTGGGAGAAATGGGGCAGCTGTTACGATAAAACAGTATAAAGGGGACTCCGAGAGTGAAAGATAGAATTACCATACGACCCAGCAATTCCACTTCTGAGTATTCATCCAAAAAAATTTGAAGCAGGATATTGAAGATATTTGCACACACATCTCCTGCGGCATTATTCACCACACAAGCATGGAAGCAACCCAAATATCCATCAATGGATACACAGATAAAGAAAACGTGGTTTCTACACACAATGGAATATTACACAGCCTTAAAAAAAGAAAATCCTGCCACATTCTACAACATATGTAAGCCTGGAGGACTAAGCAAAATAAGCCAGTCACAAAAGGGCAAATACTACAGTATTCCTCCCCTATGGCATCTCTAATGTCATTAAAATCATAGCAACGGGAAGTATAAAGGTGGTTGCCAAGGGCTGGGGAAGAAGGAAAAAAGGAATTAGGGCTTAAGAGGCATTGAGTTTCAGTTTTGCAAGATGACATTGTGGAGACTTGTCTGAACAACAATGGGAATATATTAATGAACTGTACACTTTGAAAATGGAAATTTTAATGTTGTGTGTTTATTACCATAATTTTAAAAAAGACACAAAACAAAAAGCCTGTTAAAAAGATTTAAGGGTGTTAATATTGAGACGACAAAATTATACTGCAACACTAGACTCCCCAGATAAAGTCGCCTAAAAATCCATTCTAAATGACATAATGATGACGCTAACATTGAGTGGACATACACGTGAGACGCAGTGCCAAGAGCTTGACATGACTTTTCTCAGTTAACAATCCCAATAGCTGGATCAGAATTATCATGTCCAATTAATGCAAATATTGAGGCCTGGAGAGGTCACAGTCTGCTGAGAGCTGCATGACCCCAGCCCGTGCTCACAAGTGTCACACTGCATGTTGCTTGATCTAATACCTTCTCCAATTAAGCACTTGCATGAGCCAGAGAGTGAAACCCACCACCGACATCATCTTTTCCTAATTAAACACGAATCAATAGCCAACAAGCAATTCTGGGCTTCGGAAAATGAAATAGAGGTGCCCATGTCAATTTCCCTTTCTTATCATAGAGCCTCCAATAGCCAACCCCACATGAAGAGTCCCTCACTCTGCTCCTTTCTTTTTGACCTAAATTAATAAATAGATGCTAGAAACCCCCCTGGGGGCAACATACGGACAGTTGAGGCACGCTCAGCCACCGACCTTGCACAGCACAGCTACAGTAGGCATACATCATTACGGTCCTTCATGGAGAACAGAGTCAATGAGACCAGATCGATTTCAGTTTTCTCATCTCAAACTAGCTGCTCAAGGCCTCGGGGGAGAGACGCAGCTAAGGCTGCTGGCTGGGTCACACAGCTTTCGTGGTCTGGGCAAAGAGAACAAGTTAAATCCAACTACGAAAAGGGGATGGTTTAGAAGTATGCATAACATGACGGACAACAAAGGGCTTGAAGATTTTTCACGGACATAACAACCAAGATGCAAATTGCAACTAAAAAATCAAGTATAAGAAATCACTGCTCTTGGGGCATCTGGGTGGCTCAATCATTAAGCGTCTGCCTTCGGCTCAGGGCGTGATCCCGGGGTCCTGGGATCGAGCCCCGCGTCGGGCTCCCTGTTCCACTGAGAGCTTGCTTCTTCCTCTCCCGCTCCCCCTGCTTGCATTCCCTCTCTCGCTGACTGTCTCTCTCTCTCTCTCTGTGTCAAATAAATAAAATCTTTAAAAAAAAAAATCCCTGCTCTGATAGAGTTTGGGGAGGACCTCCAATTCTTAAAATAATCCCGTCTGTTGGTCCACAGAAGACTGTGCCATTCTGCCACCTACCTTTGCCCAAAGAGCAATTTCACAATTATCGGTCTATATGCCATTCTTACCACATTTCTATGATAATGCGAATGTGCGCTCAGGGGGTGGGGCGGCAAGGGTCCCACAGATTTACTTTGGGAACTTAGCCAGGAGCCAGGCTTCACTCAGCAAGGCTGCCGTGAGCTCTGCAGTGTGGCTGCCGCACGTGGCCGAGAGCTGGTCTCGTTCCTCGGGTGGCTCTCGCCCGTGGTGCAGGCCACAGAGCTCCTCCTCAGAATGCTGCAGTGGATCGAGGCTCTCCGGAGGCCACGCGACGCAGGCTGAGTCCTCTGCAGCCGTTTGACACAAGTACGTCTGGATGCTGCAGACTTACTGCAGACTTCGCGACAGCACCACAGGGAAGAGCTAACAATTATCTCTTTAAAGCCCTTCTCTACTTTCCACAGTAAATCAAGACAATGGGATCTGGGGGGATGCACGGGAAAGGACAGCCTGTACTTTCGGGCACAGGGGTGTGGCCTGTGACACAACTAGATCTTATTCTGTTTCTGTTGTTCTTTTACAAGGAAGGCCCAGAATCGTCCTCCAGAATCTACCTTTCGATCTGGGTCATCAAAGCAGAGAAAAAGACCAATATAAAGTAAAGCATCGAACCAAAAATTCAGGTTCATGGACACCTTAAAAGTCAAAAAAAATATTAAAGCAACTTCAGTACTCAGATTCACATGTTCAGTGTGGGCCAGCTGAGCTGAAACTAGACGCCACCACAACAGCCTGGTGGTGGAAACCAGACTTCTCCCTGTACTAAGCGTCTCGGAGGACCATGTATTTGTTCTTGCATATGCGACTGTATATTATAAAAGAGGCAAACATAACCATAATGCTTACGTTAAAATAGCTCCAAATGTTCTATCTGTACTAATGGGGAGGCTTTGCCACAGGCGGTAATTATGTCTGGAAATTGCAAACCGGGAAAAAGAAGGAGAGAGAAAAGTGTTTTCCTAATTCACAACTAGAAAGCCCCGCAGGACAAGATCTCATCTCTCATGAATCAAGATGCATCACTTACCCAAAAAGGGCTTGATATTTCATTGGGGGGGGTGGGGGGTGGGCAGCTCCCATGTTGCACACCCAGGAGGTCCTGGAGCCGCAGCCCTCAGACCCCTGAAACCCAAGAAATCAAGGGCCAAAGACCCAGAGACAGACTGTGTCAGAACAGTCCTGGAAACACAACCCTTTCACCAGGCTCCCAAGGGGACAAGCTCTATGGTTCCCCAGGCTGTACAAGTTCACATACACTGGGAATTGTACACCAGAAGTTCTGGAGGCCGTGTTGTGTTCCGACTGTGGTGCACAGAGCAGCAAAAGGACAGGCAAAGTTTCATGCTTCCCGGGCTTTTGGTGGCCTTGGCAGCATGTGTTAACTATGCGAGTCTAATGGCCCCAGAGAGACGAATCCTGACAATTGCCCAGGAACCTCCACTTCCCTTCTGCCAAGCACGCACAGCCACGTGCATCCCTGACCTTCCCAAATGGACCATGAGGCTACGGAGCAAGGGGATTGGTCTTCTCCACAGTCCTATCCCCACGGTACACGTAAGTAAGTGCTCAGCGGTTTGCTCTTGGTTATTAGACCAATGGCAGGAAGACAGAGAGAGACTGAGCCACCCAGTTCAAACCCAAGGGGTCCCAACCTAAAGAGCACAGGTGAAGGGGCTGGTAACGGGGAATCTGTGGGTTCCCTAGTTCTGAGCGAAGGTAATGAACTCTGCTTTTGCTCTATGGGGCATTGCTTAGTCTGTTCGGGCTGCTACACCAACATACCACACGCGGGGTGGTTTGCAGACAAGAGACTTTTTCACTGGTCTAGAGGAGGGCAGTCTGAGGTGACAGGGACAGCACAGCCCGGTTCTGGTGAAAGCCCTCTACCAGGCTGCATACTGCTGACGTCTCGCTGTGTCCTTCATGGCAGGGAGCACAGGGAGCAACCTGGGGGCTCGTCCATAAGAGCACGAATCCCATTCAGGAGGCCTCTACCCCCATGACCCTATCACCTCCCAAAGACCCCACCTCCTAACACTATCAGCTGAGGAGCAAAGTTTCCACATGTTAATTTGGAAGACGACACAAACATTCAGTCCATAACAGCACAAAACCTAACCCAAGTACACTTGAAAAAACATGGCAAAATCTAAATACATTATGCTACGTATATCTATAGAACAGTGATGCTTGGGACTTCTTTTTATATAAAGACTCCTTCAGATGGGACAGAGATCCTTCAACTCAACTAAAGAAGAAACTGGCACCGCTTTCAGTGAGACTGTAGGGGGTTCCATAAATTTTAATTAAAAAATGTAAACAATAAAAATAAAAAACCAAAAATTTATCATCCTAGGGAAACAGAAGCATTATCATATGATCAACATTAATTTACAAAAACGAGACTGTGAACATCCCAGATCATTACAGGTAGTCTTACCAACATACCCCACATGGCGCTTCAGTAATAGCTGAAGTCAATCACGATCTAATTTTTAAGTAAAAGCAGACCACATAACTATTATTTTTGTCAAAGACTATCCATGCTGCCAAGAACTTACAAGTCATGCAATTATGCCTATTATTTAACAGAAAATAAATTATGTAAGCCTCCAAAAAAATACACTCTTGGTTAAATTAATGGTTCCTGGAAAGTAGTTCTTTTCTTGTAAATATATTCCATAATTTGAGAAAACTTGCATCATCGCGAGCAGATAAAGCTGAGTCAGCATCTTCCCATCCTGTAACTGGGAGAAAGGGCAGGAGCCACATGCCCTCCCAGGACCACAGTGAGAGAATTCATTCTTCAGTCTCTTCCCTACTCCAGTCTCCTCCCCTGCTTTGCACCCAACATCTTTCTTTACAGCCACCCTAAGCCTTGAAAAATAAGCTCTTCCGGGGGAAGCAGAGTGCCCCCAGAGGGCCCACGCAGTACGCCAGCCTTGTCTGCTCCAGTGACCCTGACCTCCTGCCATCTCGACGCCCAGCACACCCCATTCAAAGGTAACACATCAACAGCAGCACAGGTACTCCCAGAAGGGGACAGGGACACAGGCGGCTTCCTAGAAGCAGGAAATGATGTGGAAAGGATTGGTCATAAATCCTGATCAATTCACTGCAAGCCCTTCCAGTGTAAGGAGCCTCCCTCCCTTAAGTAAATGGGGTTTCAGACTTCTGACGACTGGCGATAACCAACAGGAAGCTAGGTCTTCAGTCGTCAGGTGAACCCAAAGGAGTCATGGAAAATCGAATTCGTAACAGCTGCCCTCATTTACAGAGAAAAGCCCTCCCTGCTCTTTCACACTTGTCCCAGGTCACTGGTATTTTAGCAATTTTAGTCTCTAAAATGGAACAAAAGAGGAGACATAATATTGTGTCAACATTTGGGAAGGGCACTGAAAGTTCCCCTGGTCCATTCCTGTCTTTCTCCACTAGCCTAAATTTTAAACATTTTACTTTTTTCTCCCCAAGGTGACCTTAGAAGAGTCCCCAAAACTCATTTCTATGTATATTCCTTCTCTTTATTACCTGGAAATTCTTTCTCCTAACCCGAATATGTCATATTAACATTTAATAATGATTTTTTATTATATTATGTTAGTCACCATACAGTACATCCCCGGTTTTCGATGTAAGGCTCAATGATTCATTAGTTGTGTATAACACCCAGTGCACCATGCAATACGTGCCCTCCTTACTATCCATCACCAGTCTATCCCATTCCCCCACCCCCCTCCCCTCTGTAGCCCTCAGTTTGTTTCTCATAGTCCATAGTCTCTCATGTTTCATTCCCCCTTCTGATTACCCCCCTTTCTTTATCCCTTTCTTCCCCTACTGATCATTCTAGTTCTTATGTTCCATAGATGAGAGAAATCATATGATAGTTGTCTTTCTCTGCTTGACTTATTTCACTAAGCATTATCTCCTCCAGTGCCGTCCATGTTGTAGCAAATGTTGAGAACTCGTTCTTTCTGATTGCTGAGTAATATTCCATTGTATATATGGACCACAACTTCTTAATCCAGTCATCTGTTGAAGGGCATCTTGGTTCCTTCCACGATTTAGCTATTGTGGACATTGCTGCTATGAACATTGGGGTGCATATGGCCCTTCTCTTCATTACGTCTTGTATCTTTGGGGTAAACACCCAGTAGTGCAATGGCTGGATCATAGGATAGCTCAATTTTTAACTTTTTAAGGGACCTCCACACTGTTTTCCAGAGTGGCTGTACCAACTTGCATTCCCACCAACAATGTAGGAGGGATCCCCTTTCTCCACATCCTCTCCAACAATTGTTGTTTCTTGCCTTGTCTATTTTTGCCATTCTAACTGGCGTAAGGTGGTATCTCAGTGTGGTTTTGATTTGAATTTCCTTGATGGCTAATGATTTTGAACATTTTTTCATGTGTCTGTTAGCCATTTGTATGTCTTCATTGGAAAAGTGTCTGTTCATATCTTCTGCCCATTTTTTGATTTGTTTATTTGTTTCCCATGTATTGAGTTTGAGAAGTTCTTTGTAGATCTTGGATACCAGTCCTTTATCTGTAGTGTCATTTGCAAATATCTTCTCCCATTCCGTGGGCTGCCTCTTAGTTTTTCTGACTGTTTCCTTGGCTGTGCAGAAACTTTTAATCTTGATGAAGTCCCATAAATTCATTTTATCTTTTGTTTCTCTTGCCTTTGGGGATGTATCATGAAAAAGGTTGCTTTGGCCGATGTCGTAGAGGTTGCTGCCTATGTTCTCCTCTAGAATTCTGATGGATTCCTGTCTCACATCGAGGTCTTTCATCCATTTGGAGTTTATTTTTGTGTATGGTGTGAGATAGTGGTCAAGTTACATTCTTTTGCATGTAGCTGTCCAATTTTCCCAGCACCATTTATTGAAGAGACTGTCTTTTTTCCACCGGATGTTTTTTCCTGCTTTATCAAATATTAGTTGCCCAAAGAGCTGAGGGTCCATTTCTGGGCTCTCTATTCTGTTCCGTTGGACTATGTGTCTGTTTTTGTGCCAGTACCATGCTGTCTTTGTGATCACAGCTTTGTAGTACAGCTCGAAATCCGGCATTGTGAAGCCCCCAGCTTTGTTTTTCCTTTTCAACAGTTCCTTGGAGATTCGGGGTCTTTTCTGGTTCCATACAAATTTAAGGACTATTTGTTCCAGTTCTTTGAAAAACGTTCTCGGTATTTTGATCGGGATAGCATTGAAAGTGTAGATTGCTCTGGGTAGCATGGACATTTTAACTATGTTAATTCTTCCGATTCATGAGCATGGAATATCTTTCCATCTTTTTATGTCTTCCTCAATGTCTTTTAAGAGTGATTTATAGTTTCTAGAATAAAGGTCCTTTACGTCTCTGGTTAAGTTAATTCCAAGGTAATGTATGGTTTTTGGTGCTATTGTAAATGGGATGGATTCCCTAATTTCTCTTTCTTCGTTCTCGTTATTCGTGTACAGAAATGCAACTGATTTCTGAGCATTGATTTTGTATCCCGCCACGTTACTGAATTGCTCTATAACTTCTAATAGTTTGGGAGTGGCTTCTTTTGGGTTTTCCATATAGAGTATCATGTCATCTGCGAAGAGAGACATTTTGACTTCTTCTTTGCCGATTTGAATACCTTTGATCCCTTTTTGTTGTCTGATTGCTGTTGCAAGGACTTCTAGTACTATGTTGAATAATAGTGGCGAGAGTGGGCATCCTTGTCGTGTTCCTGATCTTAAGGGAAAGGCTTCCAGCTTTTCCCCATTGAGAATAATATTTGCAGTAGGCTTTTCATAGATGGCTTTTATGAGATTGAGAAATGTACCTTCTATTCCTACACTCTGAAGGGTTTTAATCAGGAAAGGATGCTGTATTTTGTCAAATGCTTTTTCGGCATCGATTGAGAGGATCATATGGTTCTTGAGTCTTTTCTTGTTGATATGATGTATCACGCTGATTGATTTGCGAATATTGAACCACGCTTGCATCCCAGGTATGAATCCCACTTGATCGTGGTGGATAATCCTTTTAATGAACTGTTGGATTCTATTAGCAAGTATCTTGTTGAGGATTTTGGCGTCCATATTCATTAGGGAAATTGGTCTGTAATTCTCCTTTTTGAGGGGGTCTTTGCCTGGTTTGGGGATCAAGGTAATATTGGCCTCATAGAATGAGTTTGGTAGGTTTCCTTCTGTTTCTATTTTTTGAAATAGCTTTAGGAGAATAGGTATTATTTCTTCTTTGAATGTTTGGTAGAATTCCCCAGGAAAACCGTCCAGGCCTGGAGTTTTGTTATTTGGAAGGTTGTTTATCACTGACTCAATTTCTTCATAATTAATTGGCCTGTTTAAGAAATCAATTTCTTCCTGTTTCAATCTTGGTAGTTTATAGGTTTCCAGGAAGGATTCCATCTCTTCCATATTGCTTAGTTTATTGGCATATAGCTGTTGATAAAAATTTCTAATAATCCTTCCAATTTCAATGGTGTTCGTCGTGACCTCTCCTTTTTCATTCATAATTTTAATAATCTGGGTCCTTTCTCTTTTCTTTTGGATAAGTCTTGCCAGTGGTCTGTCAATTTTATTGATTCTCTCCAAGAACCAGCTTCTAGTCCTGTTGATCTGCTCTACTGCACTTCTGGTTTCTGCTTGATTGATTTCAGCTTTAATTTTGGTCAACTGCTTCCTTGTGCGTGGATTAGGCCTGTCCCTCTGTTGCTGTTCCAGCTTCTTGAGGTGAGAATATAAAAACTGCATTTTAGATTTTTCTCTTCTTTTGAGTGAGGCTTGGATGGCTATGTATTTCCCCCTTAGGACTGCCTTTGCAGTATCCCATAGGTTTTGGACTGTTGTATTTTCATTCTCATTGGTCTCCATAAATTGTTTAATTTGCTTTTTGATTTCCTGGTTTATCGAGTCATTCCTGAGCAGGATGGTTCTTAGTCTCCAAGTGTTTGAGTTTCTTCCAAATTTTTCCTTGTGGTTGAGTTCCAATTTCAGAGCGTTGTGGTCTGAGAATATGCAGGGGATAATTTCAATCTTTTGGTATCGGCTGAGACCTGTTTTGTGTCCCAGAACATGGTCTATTCTTGAAAATGTTCCATGGGCATTAGAATAGAATGAGTATTCTTTGGTTCTGGGGTGTAGTGTTCTATATATATCTAAGAGGTCCAACTCGTCGAGTATGGCATTCAAAGCCTTTGATTCTTTGCTTAGTTTTTGCCAGGGTGTTCTGTCTATTTCTGAGAGTGGAGTGTTGAGGTCCCCTACTATTAATGTATTTTTATCTATATGTCTCTTTATTCTGGTTAAGAGTTGGCTTGTGTATCTTGCTGCTCCCCTGTTGGGGGCATATCTATTTATAATTGTCATATCCACTTGTTGAATATTTCCTTTAAGAATAATATAGTGCCCTTCTGCATCTCTAACTATAGTCTGTAGTTTAAAATCCAGTTTATCTGATATGAGAATTGCTACCCCAGCTTTCTTTTGAGGTCCATTTGCGTGAAAGATGGTACTCCATCCCCTTACTCTCAGTCTGAATGCATCTTTGGGTTCGAAATGAGTCTCTTGTAGACAGCAAATGGATGGGTCATTTCTTTTTATCCAATCTGCAACCCTGTGGCGTTTAAAGCAAGAATTTAAACCATTAATGTTAAGGCTGAGTACTGAGAGATATGCTTTTAATTCTGCCATGTTGTCAGTAAAGTCTTTGTTTGTATTGGCTGTGACTTTCTGTTTTGTATCACTCTTGGGGCCTTTTTACTTTTATAGAACCCCCCGTAATACCTCCTGTAGGGCTGGTTTCGTGGTTACGAAATTGGCTAGTGACTGTCGATTCTGAAATGTCTTTATTTCTCCATCAATTCTGAATGACAGCCTTGCTGGATAAAGGATCCTTGGCTGCATGTTTTTCTCTGAAAGAGCTTTAAAAATGCTCCCCCAACCCTTTCTCTCATTCCAGGTCTGTGTAGACAGGTCTGACATAATTCTGATGCCTTTGCCTTGGTACGTGAGAAATTTCTTTGCCCTGGCCGCTTTCAATACTGTATCCTTGGATCTCATATTTGCAAGTTGCACTATGACGTGACGTGGTGTAGGTCTGTCATGGTTGAGCTTGGGAGGGGTCCTCTCTGCCTCTTGGACACGAATTTTTGTTTCCCTTGCTAGATTAGGGAAGTTTTCAGCTACAATTTGTTCAAATATCTCTTCTAGACCTCTGTTTTTCTCCACCCCCTCGGGGATGCCGATGATTCTAACATTGGATCGTTTCATTGAGTCAGTAATCTCCCGTAGCCAACATTCGTGGGCGTGGATTTTTTTAAGACCATCTTCTATTTTTATTTTTTCCTCTATTAACCCATCCTCCAATTCACTAACCCTTTCCTCCGCTTCGGTGACCCTGGCCGTCAGAGCCTCTAGTTTTGCCTGCATTTGGCTCATAGAATTTTTAATTTCTGTCAAATTCGCTCTCATTTCCGCCCTTAGGGATTCTATATTCTCAGTAACATTTTCCTGAATACTTTTTTCAAGTCTACTCATTATCTTGACCATTGTTACTCTGAATTCCATTTCTGATAATTTGGTTACATCCATATCCGTTACTTCTGTGGCAGAGGCCACTGACTCACTGTCTTTTCTTTGATGGAGGGGGCTTCTCCTTCTTGTCATTCTGATGAGGGGAGGTTGCAGGGTTGTCCAGAGCTCAAAATTATTGACTGGGTCCCAGGCCGTGCCCCTTGTTTTATAGGGATCTTAGAGATGTGGGCTTCTTCTTTAAAGATTTTATTTATTTACTTATCTGAGAGAGGGAGATAGACAGTCAGCAAGAACGGAACAGAAGCAGGGGAGTGGGAGAGGAAGAAGCAGGCTCCCAGCGGAAGAGCCCGATGAGGGACTCCTTTCCGGAACGCGGGGATCACGCCCTAAGCCGGAGACAGGCGCTCAATGACTGCGCCACCCAGGCGCCTCCGGTTGTGGGCTTCTTGATTTTTCAGCCTGCCTTCTGGGGGAGGGGCCTGCCGCGCCGATACTCAGGCAACCCTGTTTGGTTAAAGTCTCCGTGTCCCCTGCGAGGGAGGATGGGGATGGGCACTCTCTGGGCCGGTATTTCCAGGCTTTTGTTCTCTGGCGGCTTTCCCTGGCGGCCGGCTATGCCTCTTCTGAGGGTCAGAGCAGCAGAGGCTGCATTGTCACAGAACAGAGGGATTGCGGCCCGTTCTCCACTGATGTTCTGGCCACTTTAACTCTATTACTGTTGGTGCTGCTCAACCCTGCAGCGTCCCGGGATGTGCGCACCAACTCGGCGTCCCTGCCCTCACTTCCAGGGCCGGCGCGTCTCTGTCCTTTGTGTTTCTAATGCCGCCAGCCACCGGCCGCCCCGCACGCTCCCGGGTCTCCCGGTCTCAGTCTATGCCCGGTGAGCACACCTCGATTCCGGAGTTTCGGGAGAAGTCTGGTGGCACGTGCACCCGGTTCAGGGTCTCAGTCTGCTGTTTCGCGGGTGCCGACCGCGAGTCCGCCCGCTCCCCCCGTGCAGGTGGCCCGCCAGCCGCCAGCCGCCCCGCGCGCGCTCCAGGAGCTCCCGGTCTCAGTCTGGATCCCCTGAGCACACCGGGATTCCGGTGTTCCGGGAGATGCCTGGTGGCGCGCGTTCACGGCTCACCGGTCTCAGTCCGCTCTCTTGCGGGTGCCCTCCGTGAGTCCGCCTGCTCCCCCGTGCAGGTGGCTGCCACTTCCCGGCGCCCAAACGCGGCGGCTCCCTCCCCCTTCCGTTTATCTTCCGATATCTGTGCACAGTTTCATGGCTCCCCGCTTCGTACCTCAATACTCAGCGCTGGAGATGTTCATTTGTAGAGATCCAGATGCATCATCCTGTGTCTCAGGCTGATTCCGTGGTTATTTAGGCTGGTCTGGTACCTATCCAGCTCCACCCAGGGGACCGGCTGAAAAAGGGGTCCCCTACTCCTCCGCCATCTTAACTCCCTCTCCCCATATTAACATTTAAATACACTTTCCTTCATGAGTACTCAGTGGGTTCTACCCCCTCATCTTTCCCAAAACTGCTATCTTAAGGTCACCCATGGCCCCAGCTGGCTGACCCACAGACTATAAGAAGTTTTACCCTAAGAGACTTCGTTTGATTCTGCTAGTCACTGCCTCCTTTATATGGCAAACTCCATCTTCCCCTAAATTCTTCTCTCCCGCCTCTGGTTCTCTTCCTCTTACTGATCTTTCCCAGTCCCTTCTAGAGCCTCCCTCCTCCCCACAACTTTTAACTAGGGCTTGCGCTAGGATTCTGCTCGAAATGCACAGATGAATGCCAAGTGGGTTCTGCACGCAACGGGTTACAGAACGGGGACGTTACAATTTTGAAAAGAAGGATCAGAGGTGCCTTATGATTCCATTCAGATCTGCAATGCCTGCACAGCCCACCTGGTACAGGGTGGTTAGTCCAGAAGGACTAGAGTCAGGATCTCGGCAGGGCTAGAGCACAGTAAATTCCACTGCAGTCTGGCTGTCCACTCGGATGTTCACTTATCACACTACACCAGAGTTCTGTTTCTGTGGTTGTTTCCTCAGAGAAGTGGCATACCCTAAAATATAATAGGAGGTTATTCATTATCAGTTCTGGTATTCTGGTATTATCATATTCAGGTCCCTACTTAGAACACCTTGATGGACTCTCACTATATTTAGAATAAAATCTACATTCCTTATGCTGGGCTGCAATGCCTAAAGGTTTGGTCTCTGCCTACCTTTTGAATCTTCCTTACCTTCTTTGTGGGTCCCTCAAAGACACCCCCCTGGATCCAAACTCCGAAATCAGAAAAACTGGGATGTGTATGTTCACACAGCAGAAGAGTATCCATCAAATCCCTGAAGAATGTATGTGATCGTATGTGACACCATCTCTATAAAATCCAAAAGCAAGCAAATCTAAAAATACATTATTTAGGAATACCTTCTGATTCTTGTGATAAAAATAAAGGAAAGCAAGAGAATGAGAAACTCAGGACAGAATGGTAGCAGTTTCTAGGAGAGGGAGATGAGCCCTGGGATGGGACCAAGAAGAAGCCCCAGAGATCTACCTTTTCTGTCTAAGCCACATACCCTATATATATACATGTAACATGCATTCTTTCGTATGTACCCAGTGTACCATAATTTAAAGAGAAATTTAAGACCAAGTTTGCTGTGCCACACGATGGCTGCCTGGAACCACACTGTAATTCAATTCACCCGGCCCCAGCTCTGGCAACAGCAAGACTCTGCTCTCTCCTGCCAAGATCCTAGTCCTTCTGGGTTAACCACCCCACAACAAGTCGGCTATTACAGGAATTGCAGATTGGAGTAAAATTATGTCACCACTAATCCTTCCCTTATTCAAAACTCTACCTTGCAGTTTCTTAACCCTTTGTATACAGACCCTACTTTGCACTCACCCGGCATATTTAGGACACCCGCAAGTCCCTTCAGCAGCCATCGTGCAGTGATTATCTTCCTAGGACATGGAGGCTGGTAGGTTGGCTGGTTCTGTACCCTTCATACCACTTGATTTCTAGTTGAGTCATGAGCCTCAGCCCCCAGCCAACTGCGTGACCTTGAGCCCTGGGAGTCCCCAGCTCTGTCCCATCGCCTGACATGCCCTGAGCAGTTCTGACGTCTCCTGGCCTGTCTCGAGGGATACTTACATGTTAAAGAGCTCCCTGAGTTCTAGTCATGGCTCCCCCACTCACCCGCAAGCTTGACCTTGAGTAAAGGACTTCAGAGGACAATAATCGTTGGAACCTCTCACTAGGGCTGTCATAAAGATTAGATAATGCAGCGAGAGCAGTGGCCGAATCCACTCAGTGAGGGGCAGCACACAGTCATTACCCAAGCTGACCAGAGGTAATAGCATTAGTAATTATCTGAGCTGACCAGAAAGACAAAGCATAAAAAGAGAGGTCACACTGAATGATCAAAAGTCAGCGAAGTCAAAGAGAGACATAAAGTGATATGACATATTAGAAATGAAGTGGCCAGAGGTTCAGTAACCAAAGAACAAACAAAGAGAAACCAAGGTCCAAGAAGAGAAGAATGTGAAACGCAAGCCACACAGCGGCCCAGGGTCTCCCACTGAAAGGGGAGGGAGGACAGACTAAGCTAGGGATGGGCAGCCAGGAATCCATGGTCATTGGCCACCAGTGACCCTGGCCCCCCAGACCCCTACCCCACACCAACCACACACCCAGAGTCAAAGCCTTGTCGCTCAGTGCCACAGACCCGCAGTCTGGTCAGAAAGCCAGGTCACTTGGCACTTTGCTCTACCCTCCTAGGCCCACAGAGGGCATGCCGACCCATGTGACTCTTCACTTCCTCTTGGTCAGTCAAGCAGCACCCCATCATGGCATGGAGCCCTGCAAGGACAGTCACAGCATGCAGACCAAATCTGGATGGCTGCCCCACTCCTCCGTACATCGCTGTGTGTCTATCCCAGAACCCAGTCGGCAGCGCTCAGGTGCCGCTGGGCAGCAGGTGTGAGTGAGACCACGCAGGTTCTGGGTGGAGACAGAAGGCAAATGGAGCCCTAATCCGACACCTGGGAGCTACAGGACTTCCCCGCAGTTCCTCCACACACTCTAAGTCTGCTTTCTCAGCCACAGGACAAGAGGCAGGATCCCATCGCAAAGGTGCTAGGAAGGTAAGTAAGTAATGCAGACAAAGGGCTTAATGGAGTAGCTGAAGGTTACAGGTTCCCATGTATATTAGGCTCTTCCCTTCTGCTTCCTCCTCCTTTCCCACCCCTACTTCCAGAGAACTGTCACACAAGATTCTGAAGGCATTCCTGGTCTCCTAAAAGAATTTGCTGGGAGATCTAGAATATAATACCAGCTTCTAAATTTCTTGCTAAATCTTCAAGCTTGCCTGTTAAAAAAAAAAAAAAAAAAAAAAAGGTTGAGTTACACTGTGATTAACCTTATCAGCAGATCACAGTTTTAGTGAATCTTTATCCAACAAGCTCTACGAGTAGGTCTCTCAACAATTTGAAATATTTCTGAAAATGAGTGAAAGCAATGTGGACATCCTAGTACTATTTCTGTGTCACTGTGACCTGTCACATGGTGGAGATAAAACTTGCTAACCAGGACACTCTTGGAGAAGAGGAGCAAGATTGCCCTGAAAGATATCAAACTTATCACAGTGGCTGTTGTAATTCACACAGGAGAGTGTTGGCAGAGAGACAGACAAACCTACAGGATAGAGAACTCAGAAATGCACGTATGACAAAAGGTGGCAATGGGCAAAGATGGCCTATTCAATAGATAGTACTAGGACCATCATTTATACAGATTTTTAAAAACAACATTGGATATATACCTCATGCCATGCACTATACATTTTTTAAATGGTTATTAGGAACCTAAATGTTAGCAAATAAGACGTTGAGATTTTTTTAGAAGGAATTTTTTTTAAAAACTATGACCTTGGAGGAGAGAAGGATTTCTTCAAGCCAGAAGAGTCCTAACTATGAAGAAAAATAGACAAATTATCCTACTGTAAGAATTAAAAATGCCTGTTCACCATAAAACTCCAGAGAGAGTGGAAAAGACAAGCCAATAATTGGAGGAAGAGAGATGTTTATGGTACATGACACTGACAAAGAACTGAATAGACAAACAAGAAAAATGACAACTGAATAGACAAATATTTCCAGAAGAAGAAAAATCAACAGCCAACAACCATGTGAAAAGATATTCAAGCACGTGATGAATCAGAGAAATGGTAATTAAAGCTACAGTGAGAATTTATGTTACATCCCTCATGTTGGCAAAAAAATAATGTCTGAAAATGTCAAGTACGGTAAAGATGTAGAGGAAGCAGAATTCTTACACAGCACTGGTGAGAGAACATACTGGAAAACAGTTTGGCATTATCTTGTGAACATGCCCATGCCCATACCCTACAACCCAGTAAGTTCCTTTCTAGGTAGAAACCCTAAAGAAATTCTTACACATGTACCTAAGACAACATTTATGATACTGTTCATAGCAGCTACTTAAAAAAAAATGAACAGTCTAATGACAGGCGATAGTTTGTATAATAAATTGTTATTTGTTCACAAAATGAAATACTATACACTTGTGCAAATGAATGACATACAGCAACGAACACTGGTGTGAACCAATGAGAAACCATGTTCAGTGAAATTAACAAGTTGCAAGAGAAATACATTTATAGCATGAGAAATCACTTTTAAAGCTTAGAAACAAGCAAATAACACACTCATACGTGGTTTTAAAAAACAGGAAAAGCAAGAAAATGAGAAAAAGAGATTCAGGATAGATATTATCTATTGGGAAATGAGAATTTCTATCAGGAAAAAGCTCACAGGGGGAAGTAATGAAGCTGGCAATGCTTCTTAAATTGGAGGGTGTGCTCACACATTTTCAGCTTATTGCTAGCTTTTATAATTTACATATCTGTGACATCACTTTGAATATCTAAAGCTTAATAATTCTGAAAAGAATTTTAAGATCCAATTTGCTATTCGTATCATGTCCCAAAATCACAGAGCAATCCAAAGCAGACAGCTGACTTCAGTGTGCAGTAGCCAAATCAGAAGGACTCGGGCAAAGATACTGTCGTTGGAGAGCAAAGAAATACTCCAAGAGTCACCCAAACCAGGCTCCACGCTGTCAGGTTGATGAGGAGGGACTATATTGAAGGACAGCAGAACATACACTGAAGCCTGCCTTTTTATTTACAAAGAGATCTAGTTAGTTTATCTGCAAAAATCTCTGGTGATCTCAATAAATATCAAAATATTATTTATTTCCCTACAATTAAACATCTGACACATGCCTATTCCCAGTATTAACTTGGATCAGACACAGTTTTCCTGAAACACTGTGTTCTTGTAACTTCTACTACGCCCTCACACAACCTTCAAGAACATCTTCACCAGAAACAGGGCAGTCAAATGCAAAGTAAGCATTTGCTACCAACAGTATCAAATGTCAGTATCTTCCCTGGGATCCCAAGAAACAAGTTAACACCCTGCAGTGCTAAAGACTTCTACTGTTTCAACCTGTAGTTCCCCAGAGACAGAAAATATTAACAGCTTGATCGGGAATGGGACAAACTGGACAGTTAGTGGAAATTATAAAGTAATACTCTAAAAAAAACTGTGATATTAAAGTTTGTTTTTTAAATAGCAAGACTTGCATGTCTCAAAACCTAGGGTTTACTTCTTTCAAACAATACTCAGTGCACTAAGTGACAGAATCCAATAAAATCACCTTGAGGCTGTTTCTATGATTTTCGTAAAAGGAGATCCATAAATAGTTATATAGGATAGTGTATTTTAAGATTTTATTTACAGAGAGAGAGAGCGCAAGCAGGCGGAGTGGCAGGCAGAGGGAGAAGCAGACTCTCCGCTAAGCAGTGAGCCCAACACGGGACTCGATCCCAGGACCCTGAGATCGTGACCTGAGCCGAAGGCAGATGCTTCACTGACTGAACCACCCAGGCGCCCCAGGATAGTATATTTTAAAGTAAAGTAGGAACCACTGTCAATTGTAATTAGACAAAATTATCTGAGAAAATTTTACAACCTGAATGTGAGTGAAATGACACTTTTGCCATTTGTCTGAGTCAACAGGAAATCATTTTGATTTAAAAAGTAGCTTCCCAAACTATCTGATCGATGAAGTACCTGACGGTGATAACGCTACAGAGCACCAGAGGAGAAGACCCGCCATGGGCTCTCCAAATCACAACTGTCAATAGAGGAAAGAGGTCCTATTAAGAGGCCCCCTCTGTCTATAAACGAGGAATCACCGGAGCCAGACCAGGATGAACCTGGAGCCCAGCCAAGCTTGTGCTGTCTGGGGCTGTCTTAGCGAGCAGGGCACTCTGCTTGGAATCAGAAATACTTTTAGCTTCAGAATAGTTACTCTGGTTTCGACGACTGCCGGAGTAGATGTCCCTGCTCTCCTGCTGGCGAGATCTCCGCCCAGGTCCTTCGGAACTGGTGCCCCGCTGTCTACTCTGGAACTGCTCTATGGGTTAGGACATGATGAAACAGCAAATCTGATCTTAAAGCTCTGATCAAAGTCATTCGAAATTACATATAAGCTATGTCACAGGCATTAAGAATGCTGCTTTATATTCCAAAAGAATTCACATCACCGGTTCCATCATCTCTGCTAGAACAAGCACAACACAACCAGTTCGACTAGATTACAGAGCACATGCAAGAGTGTGCATACAAGTAGGCAGGTGCAGTGAGACGGATACACACCAAGCGAAAAAAATCATATGTGGGTTATGAGCATGACTCTAAATACTAAATGTTCTAAAGGCCAAAAGAGAAAATAAACCTGGAACACTTCCAGCAGACTGGCATGTATCACAGCGGGTTTCAGAGGAACCACATTTGCTATTTTAAGTTCCACCATAAGGAAAATAAAGAAAAAAATTATTTCTGAAAAATACATAAAAAATTCAAGAACTATAGCATATAATTAAGGTGCCCCAGGGGATACTATCTAGACTGAATGTGGCATGTAGAGATTATATGGTAGATAATATATCTATAAAATGTAATGCAAACGAGACATAACATTTTTTAAATAAAAATAGGAGCCCTCAGATTAGGAGAATTGTTAAGACTTGCATATTTAAATGCTATGCATAAGTACACAATTCATGTAGAAGTGACAACATTATTAATAAGACTAAGGCTTTGCAATCATAAAGGTTGACTCATGATCCTACACTTAAAATCTGAAGAAAAATATTTGTTAGGAAATGTTGCAAACAGAAAATCCTAACATGGTTTTTTTAACCTTCAGTGATTAACTTAACTAAGTCAGTGACTCGGTTGTTTTTAAGTGGAGGCCTTTTTAAGTGGAAGCTACCCTTTCCCTTACTAGTCATCCAAACATTGTACAAATGTGGGGCACATGGGGGGGCTCAGTCGGTTTAATGTTCAACTCTTGGTTTCGGCTCAGGTCATGATCTCGCTGTTGTGGGATCGAGTCCTGCCCCGGGCTCTGTGGTCAGTGCAGAGTCAGTTTCAGATCCCCTCTCCCTGTCTCAAATAAATAAACACAATCTTTAAAAAAAAAAAAAAAGGATTTTACAAATGTTCCTTAATCTCCATCCTATATCATCATTTGAGTATTTCTAACAGCATGGTCTAAAAGAGTCCCATTACGAGATTACTTCTAACTATGTAGCACAAATTAAATGCACCCTCCCCACTCTGCTGACTGCTAAAAGCAGCAGATAGGTTAGAGCATGAAAATGGTAAGTTGCAGATTCGGTCTACTGTTAAGGTAAAGAACAAAGCAGGCAGCTGTTCATTCTCTTAAGTGCTAGCACAGGGAAGCACCACAGCGGGGTGAGTGAGGTCAGCACAGGCTGAGAGCAGGGGCAGGTGCAGCAGGTGGGCAGGGGGTGAAGGGAGGTTCCTCAGTGTGAAAGACCAACATCGGGAGAGAGTAGGTAGGTGCATGGGAACTCAAAGTTTGGTTCAAAGGGAACCTTGTTTAGGAGCAAGGGACTGAATATTTTGAGCTAGATGGAAACCAGATCATAAACAGCATTATGAGCCAGCTCGATATTAGAAAAAATATTCTGGCTGTTTACAATTTTTTAATACTACCACTAATCTGAGGACAGATTAAAACTCAAAATACTTGAGGAAAACTCTGAGCCACACTGCTTTATTATAAAGGCACTACTCACGGTTTAACCCATTAAAAACCTTCTTCTTAAATATTAAACTACACTGAATGATGAAAAATGAAACATTTGTGTTTAATTCTCATAATCCTGAACACTTTACCATAATCACGTATCCTTGGAATGATCTCTTAAATCATGTTAATTTTTTATCACGAAGGTTGACTCTCTTTTAATGAGTCTGTCCAATTTTCTAACGCCTACACAGCAATTAAGAATCATGCATATTATCTACAATAGCCAAATTACAGAAACAGCCCAGGTGTCCAACAACTGATGGATAAGGATGTGTGTGTGGGCGTGTGTGTGCCACACACACATACAAAACACACACACTGGAGTATTACTCGGCCATAAAAAAGAGTGAAATCTTGCCATTTGCAATGATGTGGATGGAGCTAGAGAGTATAATGTAAGTGAAATAAGTCAGAGAAAGAAAAATATCATGATTTCACTCATATTTGGAATTTAAGAAACAAAACAATCAAAGGGGGGATAAAAAGAAGAGAGAGAGGCAAACCGAGAAACAGACTCTTAACTACAGAGAACAAAGGGATGGTCACCAGAGCCGGGGGGGGGGGGGGCAGTTTAAATAGGTGATGAGATTAAGGAGGGCACTTGTGGTGAACACAGGGTGTTGTATGTAAGTGCTGAATCACTACGTTCTACACCTGAAACTAATATAACACTGTATGTTAACTGGAATTTAAATAAAAAAATGAAAAGAATCATGCACAGAAACCACCTGTGCCCTATACAGACAGTCACGTTGTGTGGATGACGCGTCCCGGCCCATCTATGTGGAAAATTCAAGGCACAGAGAAAGAAACCAGTAACTCCCGTGGTGGACGACTGCCGCCGGATCCTGCTACTCTCTCCTGCAGCTCCTCTTGACTCACGGTCAATGTGTGCTGTCGACAAAGTAAGCACAGTAACATCAGGAGCTGACAGTCATGGAGAGCTGACTGACACATACCCCCTGTGACTCAGCACAGCCCAGGGAGATGGGTTCTGTTCTCCCCATTCTTGTTTTACAAATGGGGACATTAAGGTTTGGAGAGATTAAGTACTGTGCCCAAGACACACAGCTAATAGCAAAAGCGCCCAGCCCCAAACTAACGGTCTTCAGTACCAAACCCCAGTAGGAGCAACTGGGGTTACCCATGGCAACCCCAGTTAGCCATGAAGCAAGACACCAGAAAACTGTGCTAATGCTTCCTTTTTACTTCTCAGAAGCGCATCTAACCCAGTCCACGTACACTGAGCTGCTCAGTAAAGAGTCATTACTTGACTCCACAGCATCTATAGCAAGGCACCTGGTTTCAGGTTGGTGTTGCTGAACCTCATCTGAAACGCCAGGTCAATAACACCTTCGTGGTGGGGCGCCCGGGTGGCTCAGTCGGTTAAGCATCTGCCTTGGGCTCAGGTCATGATCCCAGGGTCCTGGGATCCAGCCCTGCGTTGGGCTCCCTGCTCGGCGGGGAGTCTGTTTCTCCCTCTCCCTCTCATACTCCTCCCCTGCTCATGCTCCTTTCCCCTCTCTCAAGCAAATAAAATCTTTTTTTAAAAAATAAAATAATAATACCTTAGTGGTAATAATAACCTTACAAGAGTTACCACAAGGATTAAGTGGACAATAGGATTGCTTTGATGCACAAAAACTAGCCTACAGCCCCCACAAGCAGGTCTCTGACATTTGATATCCCGAGACCTTGAACACAGTGAAGGCTCTTAGGATGTAGGTCTACCTATCATTCTGTGTACATAGCATGGCATGCTACAAATGACTACCCCAGAAAAGGGAAATGGGGACTCCTCGGGAACCTCCCCGGGGCCATAGTCACATGTATACCTAGATGATGGGACAGTTCCTCCTGCTTCAACATTCTACAGCACTTAAATAAGTCAGTACAACTGGTCTTCCCACAAGCATCCCAGGGCAAAAGAAGTTTGGTAAACCGAAAGGTGTTTGTTTGTTTGTTTGTTTTTGCTTTTCACATGTCTTATTACTCCTCCTAATCAAGATATTCTATTCTGGCCTCACTGGCTTTAGAAGGATGTTGTACTCATTGGAGCACTGGTTTTCCTCTTTCAAAAGAGAAATCAAAACAGGTATTTAAGATGAAAGCAGTTTTAAAACCATCATCTCTTTTGTTTCCTGTGCACACTGCCGTATAAACCCTTAGATCTCACCTATGACCTCTGAAAACCTGCTTCTCACAGGTGCTAACCAGTTTTTACCTTGATCCACCAACGGAGGCTAGGTTAATGATGGAAAGCTGTGTCTGGATCCACACCTGAGAAGCAAAAGGAGTTTCACTGACCCAACAGCAATCAGAATCCAAAGTCTAGTGAAAGAGCCTACTGATTAAATGCATCTTTTATAGCTATACTTTAAGAGCTTAGAGAGGAACAAGATCTCTTCCAACAGAACAAACTGAGCCGTGCTTTCATGATGCCCAAACACTCATGCTCAACATGGAGACCATTTAAGCCAGACTCTGATGAACTCGCTGTGCTCTTCTCAAAGGTCTCCATACTTGTAAGGGCACAGCCCAGCCAAACCCGCTGCTTCGCAGACACTGACATCAAGGCGAACAGCGCCAAGGTCCAGGACACACAGTGCTGAGAAGAACGGAAAGGGCTTTTTTTTTTTCTTTTAAAGATTTTATTTATTTATGTGACAGAGAGACAGCCAGCGAGAGAGGGAACACAGCAGGGGGAGTGGGAGAGGAAGAAGCAGGCTCCCAGCGGAGGAGCCCGATGTGGGACTCGATCCCGGAATGCCAGGATCACGCCCTGAGCCGAAGGCAGACGCTTAACGACTGCGCTACCCAGGCGCCCTGGAAAGGGCTTTTAACCTCATGGGAGCAAAGCAGAGAACCCCGGGAAGGAAAGCATGGATATTCCAATGACCAAATGACTTCTGTTTGCATTGAGCTCTGCGATCTTCAACTGGGGAAGCAAAAACACAGCACTACTGATTGTGTAACATAAAACTCCGAAGCCATGGGGGAGAGTACGGGTGAATCTACCACAGCCTTTCTCTGAACCACTGCTCTGCGTAATTACAGAAACTCTGATGAAAGCAGGCTTTGAGTAAGTTCCAGACGAGTCTTAAGAGATTTCTGCTGGTCCCTAGATAACATCTGATAATATTTTGGTAGTACAAAAGGCTAACAGCTAAAATATCAACAGGCAGGCTACCTAGGACATCGAGCTACAAAAGTCTGTAACACCTAGGAAGAAAATGAGTACACGTGGAAGGGAGATAAAATCAGTGGTAGGCATCCTGATGCAGATGTTACTATCACTCCCGTGCTTCCTCTGGAGGTGGTCCTTGACAGGACAGGCTCAGTGAGCTATAAACGTATGGCCAAATGTGTGCTTAAACTAAGACAAGTCCTCTATATCCATAAACGTGATTCTGTTTCACTCATATTGCAATTACCTCATGCCAAAGATGGACATTCTAGAGAAGAGTATTTTAAAACTTTTTCTTCTTAATAGGAGGACCTATTTGCAAGAAAAGTCCACCCATTTGGCCCCCCTCTCCTCTCTACCATGACCAATCTCTCTCCAGGAATCTCTAAGAAGTCCCACAACCACTTAGAATACAGATTAACAACACTGGTGGCATGAATGCACCTCTCCTCCTTCCCCGACACCCACACCTGCGCCTTCATCACACCTGCTCCTACACATATGCTTATACAACTGTTTCCTAGAACCACTTTCAAGTTCAGGCAGGCTTCATGTTTTCCATCAGCTCTAGCTTCAGCCAGCTCTGCAACACAGGAGCTCAACATCTGACTAAGTTGTGCTCACTGTTTTTTGAAACATTTTCTCTATCCAGAGGGTAATAACCTCTTTGCTTCCTAATTTCTTTCATCTCCTTACAAAGCACTTCATTTACTGTAAAGATTTTTTTTAAATCTCATTATGAGGGTGAAGTGAAATATACACTTCTATGACCTACAACGTTGTTTCTCTTCAGTCACATTTTATGATTATCCTACCAGTCTTCTGTGAGCCACAGACAACCCCCAGACCACCTGCTGATGCTGAGGCCAGTAACTGCTCTAAGTGTGGTAACAGTTCCAGTCCTCATTGCAACCCTGCCCCCACCCCCACCTTACACACTGGATATGCTTCCACTACCATGCCCTCTGGCCTGCCAAGCTTCTTCCCACTGAAGAGCTTGGCACTTGCTGCTTCTCTGTGTGGAAGGCTCTTCCCCTAGGTGTTTTCAGGGCTGGCTCTTTTTCATCACTCAAATAGCATGTCCATAGAAATGAATAAAAGGATCAACCTGCCTAAAATACCTCCTCCTCTTGCCCCCAAACTCCATGTTGCTCTTTCTCTCATTACTCGGTTGTTGTTCTTCAAAACAATATCCCCACCTTCAATTCTCTTGTTCACTGATTTTGTTCACTGTCAGAATCTTCACATCGTCCAAGGTAGGCTTCCCATGGAGAAGGGCATTTGTCAGTTTTGTTCAGCACTGAATCTAACCCCAGCACCTAGAATAATGACTTGACCCAACAAGCAATGAACAAAGGAGGAAAAAAAAGTCCAAACTGTGGCTAAATCAATATTAAACAGCAAATTTTAGAGGAATTTTTAGATATGAAGTTTTTTGTGGTGTCTAGCAGTTCACAGAAGGTAGGATTTTAAGTAGCATTCACTCACAATTTTCAATAAAAAGCATATTCATGCCTCTAGTATGTGAATTATCCTTATAACAAAAATCTACCTAGGTACAAATGGTACAATTATTTCTAAAGCTCCAAGAAGATCTGCTTACTTGATCATTTTGTGCTTAAAATATTTCAATTATGTTATGCATTCAGAAATGCAAAAGTAAAATTCCATTCATATTCACTCAGCAAAAAAATTAGAAGTTTATTTCACCTGGTAAAAAAGCAATTGCACACAGAAGCCCATTTGTATCATAAGCAGCCAAGACAAAAACAAAATGATCTTTTGGTGTGTGTGAGGAAATTAAATTAGAAATCTGATTAGATGACATTTAGAAAGTGATGAATGCATGTTCATCCTAACTATAATTTAATAACAATTTAATATGTTATGCAATAACAGACAGCTCAGTCAATCATTATCGAAAGAAAAAAGAAATCACCATGGCGTATCAAAGGTACTTAAAATTTCCATTCTTATTACAGAAGACCCAAAGATGAAAAAAAAAAAGGTCATAGAGTGAAATATCTCAAATGAAACATTTAATCAACTCTGTTCTTTTTGGAGGACTCAGGAATAAAACAAAAACAGAATAATCAATAGCCAAATTTTTTCCAATGGTCTGGGCACCGTGGGGAGGAGAGAACTGGATAGACTTAGATATTCGATACTTATATCCCAGTGTATTTACATTAGCCTCCTAAAATATCAAAAGGCAAAACTGCTTTTTACTGTCAAATTAAATCTAGAGCTAACACAGAGTATTTAACATCGGAAAACAGGACAAATAAAATGGCAGCCAGCTCTGCTGTTCCTTGCACTGGCAAACAAAATTAGCAAAGACAGATCATTGAAATCTAGAGATTTCAGATTACACCATGAAAGTCTGCCCCATAACTATATTCAAGTATTATGTACTACACATATTTTCACCTCCATCCTCATAAGGCACTGATAGTCCTCTCATGGAAAGGCTGAAGAAGAGGTGATGTAGAGGAGAAGAAGTCTTTGGAAATCTATCAACATCAGACCCATTCTTCGTAAAGCTTCATCCCTAATGAAATATTTCATGAGTCACTCCCAGGAACCGGAGAAGGACAGCACTGGCTTGGGGGGCGGGGGGGTGGGGGGGCAGCTAACACCCACAGTCTACTCGGCAGCTCTCAGGTGCCCACCCCAGGCGGGAGGCACACAGACTGCAGGGGAATTGACTGAACACCAAGCCTCTCCTAAGACAACTGTGACAGCCATCAGCTCCAGCCACCCCCGTCCCCAGGACTCCTGCTCTCCTGAGGCCAGGATCCCAGTGAAATCAGTTTCCCTTTAGCCAGGTGGGGATCCAGGAAAAGAAGGAACTATTCTTGTAGGGGTTTTTTTGGTTTTAAGAGAAAGAAAGTCAGGCTGTACCTAGAATCATAGCTTTAAAAAAAAAATCACAGCCCTCAAAAAGAAATCCCCACGGGCTCCCTATACGCAAACCGACATCACAGAGCTACAGGGATGCCCTGATTTAGAGAAAACAACTATTGACAGACTGCATTACTTATTCTTGGTCTTCCAGGCAAGAATGATCAAGCTATCACAATTCATCAAATCGAAAAAGTTATAGCACACCAAAGGATCCTCACCATCGTGCCCAGAAAAATTACTCAGCAGAACTGTCCTCACTGGAGACAAACTGCTAAAGCGGGCTTTGTTCCTCTAAGAAAAGCTGGACCACTATTCTGTTCAATGCGAGGCCCCTCCTCGAACTGTGTGTCGACGTTTTACTGGAAGATGGGAAATTCTGAGTGTTCACACATCGTTCCGGTACTCTCTCGTGTGACGGTTAACAATCACGCTTCTCTCCTCTCTTCCCCAGATGGAGATCAACCCCTGAAAATCTCCAGAAGGACGGACTCCTGAAGCTGCCAGCAGGGATTCACCAAAACACCACTGCAGATATCCGCAGTCTGTTTCATCAAATATTCAACAAAGCAGGCTTCGGAAATCAAGTAAGAGAGCTCTGGTTATACGCTTCTTTGGACCATCTTAGAATGCTAAGTGCTAACAGCCAGTCCGCGGTGACGAGGATGGCGTTGTTAGTGTATTTCTTGCTTCATTACTTTTCAGTATGTTTTTGTTCAAACCCAAATAAAGACATGTAGTTTCATCGTGTGTAATTTAATGCCAAGGACAGGCTCTGGTGACCATGGATTCTCGTTAAGTCCTGCTATCCAGAGACTGAACCCAAGGCTCCAGAAGCTACCAGCACACCTGCTGTTTTTCTTTCCTCCTCTGAACTGATACGTGAGGCTGAGGCAGCAAACGCTCTCAGCTCAACCGGACCTTCTGCACTCCAGTACAATTTGTAACTAGAGGCACAAATGCTCGTATGCCCAGCTGGCAACGTGAAATCTAGGTGGGCCACAGAATTACGGTTTTCTTAAATACTCCTTCACGTGACTCAGGAATGTAACCGGTCTAAAAGAAAAATACATTGTTAGATTTTACCTGCCTCTCAACAGTCAACCCTGTTCACTCATTTTAGAATAGAGGGCCAATTTCACTTAGAGTTTTGCACTTAAAAAAAAAAAATCTTCCAAATAACTTAAAAACCTGGGCTCCATCCCTGAGAGACTTCAGTCTGAATATCATTGTCAACGGTAGCAAATTACAAATTTCAAAAACACCATCCATGTGTACAAATGTTTCATATGCATCAGAAAACAAAATGAAGCATATGAGACTGTGGACTCAGAAACAAATCGAGGGCTTCAGAGGGGAGGGGGGTGGGGGATTGGGATAGGCTGGTGGGGGATTGGGATAGGCTGGTGATGGGTAGTAAGGAGGGCACACACTGCATGGTGCACTGAGTGTTATACACAACTAATGAATCATTGAACTTTACATCAAAAACCAGGGATGTAGGGGCGCCTGGGTGGCTCGGTTGTTGGGCGTCTGTCTTTGGCTCAGGGCGTGATCCCGGCGTTATGGGATCGAGCCCCACATCAGGCTCCTCTGCTGGAGGCCTGCTTCTTCCTCTCCCACTCCCCCTGCTTGTGTCCCCTCTCTCGCAGGCTGTCTCTCTCTGTCAAACAAATAAATAAATAAAATCTTTAAAAAAAAAAAACAGGGATGTACTGTATGGTGACTAACATAATATAATAAAAAATAAATAAATAAATAAATAAATAAATGAATGAATGAATGAATAAATAAATAAATAAATAAATATAAGAAAACAAAATGCTTAATTGGCTCATCTTTCTGCCTCCAAAAACATTCATGCAGAAAGTATCTGTTTTATTGCTGGTGTCGTCTAATACAATTGTCAAAAGACTGCTCACAAATAGTATCGGATAACCAAGGGGAAGATGGCAAAACACCCAGATGTTCTAGGTGAGGCGACTGGAACCTTTTCCTCAGAAGCTAAGCTCCCAGGATCAGGCCAGTCCCATAAAAACTCATGCTGATGACAAGCCAACTGGGGCCCACAAGGGACACCCACACGTCTGTGGGTGGTATGGCATGAAGGTCAGCCTCATACAGTTTCCCATTTTGAAGTTTTAATAATAAATGAAAGAATATTTAAAATATATTAACAATATTGGGTAATTTGGGGATAGGCGGTTCATAATTTACCCCAACCTTAAGAAGCCCAGCCCTATTTTTGACAGTCTCAACATTTATAATTCACAAATCTGCCTTCAAATGAGGCTAGTCGGAAGCAAAGAGATGCTGATCCATTTTAAGAGGTTTCATCTCTATTCAACAGGAATTTGTACATTAATTTGTTAAAAAATACTAATGGTTTTCTCCTGAAAACAAATTCATTTCTATCATGTTACTGATTTTCAATCACCTAGCACTTCCCCTCACTGTCCTGCCATCCCCAACGGTATGCTCATTCCAGGAATAAAAACCAAATGAATAATAAGTAACATGAAACCTGAAAGCAGTAACATGGCAAATAATTTTCTGAAACAGTCTAACTCAGGGCCAGATTATTTCATGATTTTCAATTGATCATACCAGGCACACAGGGTGTGCACAGGAGTTAAACAGAGCTCTGATGATTCTAGGGGGAAAAAGAAGGGGGGGTGTGGGGAACTGCCTTTTGAGAATTAGCATACAGAGTAGAAGAAAATTGTAGGGAAAAAAAAAAAAAGCAAAAATCAACTTAGAGTGCTTTGGCCTGAACTAGATTGTATTTATAAACCTAACTACAGAAAGCCTATCTGTCAAAAAGTTAAGGAGTCCCAGGGGTCCTTCACTCCAACCCCACCAAGCACCCTTCTGCTTCACTGCCAGAAGGACTTCGGCTGACCAGAGCAACATAGGCCAGCAACCCGGCTGCTCGATGTCACAGCCTCCAACTGTCCCCTTCTATGCGGCACACGTCGTTATCTAGTAGTTCTCTTAGTCTTTTGTCTATGTGTTGCCCAGCCCCACTCCCTCACCCTGCCTCCCTCTCGGCACACCCTACAATGTGGGTCTTGTTCACATTGTACCCAAAGAGCCTAAAGTTATTGTTTGGTGAACAAAGAGTCACATGGCTCCCCGAGTCCACAGCTGGGCAGCTGCAAACGTCCAGTCCAGCTGATGGTAACATTTCTCTGCGTCCATGAACAAAGTCAATGTTCTGATGGTATTCCTCAGCGTTGTGAGCTTTCTGAGTTTGAGGCAGTGAATCTGATTCCCTCCAGGAACCTCCTATAAAATTATTTTTCAGATCTTGCAAGAGGCAAAGGCAGACCTCCACCCCCACCTGCCCCTCCGCCCCTCAGCTGACCTCCTGCATCTTCCCACCTATCAACGTGCACACAAACGGTTAGATCTTACATCCAGTGGCTGAAGCAAGTAGCCAATCCCTGATCTCTGAAACATGCATCAAATGTTTGTGGTAAGCTAACACACACGGGAGTGAACAACTAGGTTGTACTCCAGCTCCCGCTTTTGTCTGGTTTTCAGACGGAAAGACCAATTCACCAACCACCAACCACCACTCACCAACCTGACTTCGGGAACTGAGTTTCCTCAAGTAAACAGCACTTTAAAAAGAAAGGGAAAGGGGAATGACCTTCAAGAGAATTACTTACTTAAACGTGAAGCGATGGCAGCACCGAGGTGTGCAGGGACATAATCCAAGCACAGTCGTAAAACCTGCGGTGTTTACGTCAGTAATTCCCAGGGGAGACCCAAGGGGTCTGGAGCTTGCCCACGCACACCTTGTGCTTTCTGGAAAACACCTGGCAGGGGTGAGAATGGGGACGGTTTGCCCACTGTGATCTCTTCTACAACTTCTAAGGAATGCTACTGATGGGAATGTGGTATGGCGTATCCTTTAGGTGGGTAAAGAGGAGGAACCACGGGTTAACTCTGAGGGTAGGTGGGCGTTAAAGATATTTAGAAGTCTCCGTGGATTCCCAACACTGGCAGTTGGTGAAGAGCCTTGGTATGGGTGCTGGTGTGTTCCCCTTAAAAGCTGAAAGAGGAACCTATCTCAGGCCACTCTGTTGCTCAGTCTCTGCCTCTATCCAGTAAAATGCATAGATAATAACCGTAAGACCAAATACCACTAGACTGACCACTGGATGAAGGAGATGGAGCATTTCTGACTCACCCCCGTTCCACTGACATAACAGTTGTGGAAATCAGTAATGTACGCCAGATGAAGCCTCTGCTTCTTGGATGTTCTAAAACTACTTAGCTACCCTTGTGACAGCCAGATTGGACCCTAGAGAAAACTGTCACTCTACCTACAGTTGGTTTAGATAATGAGATGTTCATTGCACTTCATTTTTCCAGCTGGCATAACCATCCTACTAAAACACGGTTCCACCACACAGCAGGGTGAGTACCTTCTGCTTTACAATAGCCCTGTTTCCCTCATTTAAAACAGCCCCAAGTTACACTCAACATTCAACTAACTCCCTTTTTACTATATAATGGGGGGGGGGAGGACATTCTGGAATTGTAGCCTACACTACCTCGATATCTACTAAACATTAAATGGATTCAATCCATGACGTTCTATGGATATACTAAGCCTGGAGCCTATAGGGGTGGCAACCTTTGGTCAAACTGAGTACCACTGATGGTAAAAACTTGGCAATTTATAGAGGAGAATCATGGTTCCCCAACCTTTAGTGTGAGGACCCCAAGGGGACCCCGTCATCTCTTTTCCAACCACGTATGTATGTGAGGCTCTATTTTCTTCAAATACTTCAACCAAGTGCCTTAAGTAGCACAACACAGACTGAATACAAAAAGCAGATCTAAGAATCCAGTTGTCCTCTCTAAAGCCAAACATTAAAAATTAACAAAATTCTAAAATAATGTTATTCTTCTATTTTTAATTTTTTCATTAAGAAATACATTGCTTATGTTAACATGATTATAACTGGTTTAAATGATTAATAAATGTCTTTTATTTTCTAATACAGTAAATATTCATAACTGTAATTCACCTAAACAAAAAATTAGCCTATCGGCATTTCTACATCTTTAAGACCAAGTGTGTCTGCAAAACTGAGGCATCAAATGCTAGTTCCCTTTCTTCCTTCTTATCTTCCTTCCTTTTTTTTTCTTTTCAGAAGAAAAAAGGATTTTAAAGAATTATATCTTTATGAGGTTCTATTTTTGAAATGGCAATGTGACTTTTATACCATACTTACATAATACAAGTACCAAAAACAGCTAAAAAGGTTAAGGCTGGGGCCAATTACATTTAAGGCCTTTTATTTTATAATAAAAGCACCAAATGACGCCATTGATTTAAACGTGAAAAAGATCAAGGCATCCATGTCAAGAGTCCCTCAGTTGGCTAGGACACTCAGATAATCATGTATCATAGTACTTGAGCATTTCAAACGTTTGAGAACAGTTATGTTGGCATTTTCCTGCAATGTGTGACTTCATTTCCTATCAAAATGTTACTACTCAAACATTTCTTCATTTAATCCAAATATTTTCTTAAAGGAAAACCAGAGCAACTTATCATCAGAACCTGCTGGCTAATGTTCATTAAGTCTAAACATGCTTTTGGTCATCAGATATTCGTTAGGTTTAAATTACTTACGTTTGTTAAATTTAAAGAGGATTTCGGTCCTCACATCCCTAATTGTCTCTATTTAGCCTTTTTTTTTTCTTATAGCACCTTGATCACAGACTTTAGGGTTATTCCTGGCAGTGGGGAAGGGGGGATGTTACCTGACACAGAAGTCCCATGAAGATTTCTTGGATGAATTATGCCATTATGTGATGGCATGATTATTCTGTATCAACATACTATATTTAGTTACAAATGCCAGCCTCATAAATAATCCACAAAAAGACTAAGCTGGGTAACTGCTTCCTTATGCCATCTCCCCAGAAGAAGCTGTATACCAGTTTGGAAAATCAATTCAAACACAGTAGGATACTAAGGAGAGACGAAACAGCCCATGCTTCTCCACAAGCCCAGAAGAGGCTTCATTCATTTTGTTTGTAGCAGTGAGTAAAATCCTAATCAAATACACAGTACAACCACCAATTCATGTGGTCACACCTGGTTTTCACATGCTTAGCCCCTTTATCTATAACTGCATGCATACCCCACAGCTCAAACAAATGATCCCTAATCTATAAAAATCAGAATCTCTTAATACAGCACTCCATTCCGTGTGTAACTTAGTTATCTACTAAGCAAGTTTAAATTATAGGATTTCACAAATGCCCCTCAAGAAAACAACTGCATTGGGCAATAAAACTCTATACAAAATCCCATCACGAGTCTAACATCCAGGAATGTGCATAAACCCCCTGGAGTCTTATTATGTTTCTACATGCACGAATAATTAATAAAGTAAAACTGTAATGGTTTAGAATTAAGTTACAGAGAATAATTCTTTCTTTTATCAGTTTTCAGAATCAATTCTTAGTTTCCTGTTTTGCTTTATCATGGCGAGGGGGTGGGGGGATGGCACACACGGAAATCCCTAGTTTACACCAGTCACCTCGAGCTTGTAAAATCTTACCTTCCCAGAAAAGAACGATAAAGATCAATGACAGGTTGTCAGTAGACATTAGTGAAATGGACGACTCCATTAGCAACAGGATGAAGACAGAGTCAGACAGTCAGGGCCACACTCTCAAACATCCCTTCCATTAACAAAAAAAAAATCACAAACATTTGTTTCAAGTTCAAAACAAGGACTCAGAGATCAGAAAATCAGATCTCACTGCCTTAAAGATGGCAAAATCTAGATAACTGAGTAGAAAAGAGCATCACTTCATATTACTGATGAGTAGAATTTAAGAATTAAAATAGTATTTCAGAAATAAGGAGGAAAATGAAATTGAAGATCATGATAAAATTGTTGAACTATATTGGCATTTGGTCTAAAAACTGACAATCTTTTGTTTCTAAAATATATTATTAATGTGTACACTCCAGACCCTAATGCAATTAATATGAATAGTACATAGAAAGTTGTTTTATAAATTGAATGACTTTATCCCAAAATTAAAGTATTCTTTAGTGTTAAGACAATACAAAGATTCCATGGCTAATATAGTATGTATCTGTCAAAAATTGATCGTTAGAGACTTTAGGAATCATGTAAGATTGTTCTATTAACGTGTCATACTCCTCGTTTCATTAGTAACTCATGGTCCCTGACTTCCAATGTTCAATCTGGAAGGGAAAACAAAGCTAATACCCACATAGGAAGCAGTTAGTAAATAATAGGACACAAAATTAAGTTTCCAACGGCACATTAATAATTTCATAGGATTTTGAGTTCCCTGGGGATGTTATGGATGAGATGGTGATATGGGCCTTAAAAGCTAGCTCAGAACTTGTATATTTTCTCTGCAAAATTGAAAATTTCCCATAGGACCAATCTATCATAAGGTCTTTGTATCCCCCTGATTCCCAGCTCCTTGCTGAGTACGCATTTAAATCAGGCATTTAATGAGCTGAGTCACGAGTGCCACAGAAATATAAGTGCATTTGTCATCAAAGCAATTCACCCATTTAACAGGACTCTCCTGTCTACTCGATCCCTGCTGCCCCTCAGACCATACCCTCTCCTGGCCCTAACGTGCCTACAAATTAGTTCCCATTTCTCTTCTTGCTTTGTCTCAGGCCCCTCGAACACCAGTGGACAGCCTGGATTACACGGTATGTCTCGCCAGCATCAAGTCCCAAACAAAGGACTTGTTTTCTAATACTGGCTCCCACCTAGCACTTAACATACACTCATGAGAGACCCTTAGCCTCAGTCTTAGATACAGAGAGCCCAACCCAGTCTTTTCTCCCTTCCTTCCTTCCTTCCTTCACTCACTCATTCCTTCATTCACTCATTCACCCACTCATTCATTCACTCACTCATTTACTCACTCATTCATTCACTCACTCATTCGTTCACTCACTCATTCATTCACTCACTCATTCACTCATTCATTCAGGTGGCCATCATTTAGTCTGTCACTACTCTGGGTTGAGTACGATGTTAAGCACTGAAGGAATGAAAATGAATGTGATTCTTGCCTTAAAAGAGCTCACAGCCTGTTAGTTCAAGTACTAATCAAGACAGAGCAACAGTATTTTGGAAAAAGATACAGCATACCAAAATGCTAACAGCTGAAGGTGAGGAAGCCAACGCCAAGGCACCTGTAGGAGCAGGAGGAAAAGAAAAAGGGAGAGAATGGAACGTAACTGTCCGATCTTGATAGATTGATGTGTCAAGAGAGAAACATCACCAATTTCCCACTGAAGACTCAGGGAGAAACAGTATTTGAAAGAATAAAATGTGGAAGTGACCCATTTTTCTCCAGAGTCCATGCGTACTCTCTTCTCTTGCCTCCAGACATTTATTCATCTTGTTCTCACTCTCTTATGTGTTCTCCCTTTATCTGCACCGTCCAAAATCCATCAATCCCTGAATGCCTCCACATGCACAATGTTCCCCCATTCCCACAGCTGGAGGAAATCTCAGCCTGAACACCCAGATCACTTCGTCTATCAACAGTTTATGTTAATTTAATTTTCCATGGCAAGAGAAAGCAACTAGCATTTGTTTACTTTCAACGCCAGACACTTCAACTGCATTAATGCTTTTAATCCTCATAAGGGGTTCTCACTGTACACTTACCAAATGAAGACATCAGAGGACAGAGGTCAAGTTGTCACTGGAAGCCCCACGGTAAGTGTGAGCGTGCTCTGGGTCTCCACCTTCCGCTCACTATCCCACAGTCATCTACAGGTTAGCATATGGATTTAAGAGTGTCATTCAACATAGATTTATGAAGGCTTATTCTGACCCATGTTCTAGGACTATGAAAGTTGCCCTGTCCGTACACTCAAAAAGATCACCGTGTAGTGTAGGAGAGGCACAATTAAGCAGGCGACTGCCATTTAAATGTCCCAGAGAATATTAGCTGGACATTAACAGGTAATGGTGCTTTTTAAAAAATATCTCAGCACTGGGAACACTGAGTCAAGCAAAGTGGAAGAGGTTTTTAAGATTTCTCAGATTAATGTAAAATCTCCTGGAAGTCAGTGTAAGTATTTTGCAGACTTTCTTTTTTTGTTGTTGTTTGGGAAAATTTAGACTTTTAACCATGTTTTCCTGTACAATTCACTGGCTTTAAGTACATTGACCATGTTGTGCAAATATCATTAGCATCCATTCCAGAACTTTGTGACCACAGATTTTATGGAGGGTACCACCAGTGAGAGGGTCCCAAAGAACACATTTTGATAGATCTGCAACAGGATGGTCGGGACCATGGCCAGGGATGTCTGGGACTCTTGGAGAAGTTGGCCCCACCCACTAAATAATGCACCAGGGCCAGTCTCTCCAACAAAGAGGCCAAATGGTCAACCAGACACCTGCAGCTCAAGAGTTAGGCAGAAAACAGAGAAGTGAGGTTGAACAGAATGGACAGTAATGTAAAGGCCCAGCTTTGAGTATGACAATGCATCCTCAGGGCTACGAAAATTACTCACAGGCCCGCAGAGACGGAGCTGTAAACCACATTAGCGCATGGTCACGTGGTAAGGACGCTGGACAACGAGAGGACTAGCTGATGCCTGTGTTACTTTCGTGAATGCCAGGACGATGATAAACTCTTATAATTTCTGGAGGCTCACACAATTTGACTTCTGTTCTCAGCAGGGAGGAGCGGCAACCCACTCACCGTTCCAATCCCTCCCCACCAGCTCTTCAACCACATGAAGGACCACTAAATATCTGGCCAGGCACACATTCCTAAATTACTACATCGTTTAGATACAAACCACAGGAACATTCAGGCGAACGCTGACATTACTCGGTAAAAACTTAATAAGCTCTCCTCCCATACAAAACTAGAAACATCCACCTGTTTCCAATCAAGCCATCTATTCTGTCTCCTAAAGAAAATTCCAAAATCAAACCTAATCTCTTTCTCTAGTTTGAGATCCCACTGTTGGTTTCATGTCTTAATTTATTTCACTTCCCTTCTTTTATCAGGGAGCTCAATTTGAGAAACAAAAAGACAACCGTCACCCAAAGTAAACCCCAAAAGACCTAAGACCCCTGAGACGTGAAATACAATGGGTCCCAGTGCCATCAGAGACTTCAGTAAAAGCAGGAAGAATGTGAACAGTGAGGAGGTGGTCTTCCTCTCATTCTCAGTAACAAGGATGGTGGCTTGCTACAGAGGGACACACATGTTTAAAAATCCTATTTCACTCTTCAAACCAATGGGAAGAGAGTAAAAACATATACAAGTATAATCTACTTTAAACCATGTATGTTATGCACACTGCAGTCTATAAAACCTCTTAGAAAGAAGGTCCAAATCCGCAAAGGTCATTCCTGAATTCCTCAGCTTAAATCTTCAGAAAGCTGGGTAAGCAGTTTAACGGTGTTTCACTGGCCAATCAGAAACGGAAAATAACTTCTGCTGTGGAATCTAAAAACCAACCAACCAGCCAACCAGCTCATAGAACCTGAATACAGAGGTGTGCTTGTCAGAGGTGGGGGGGAGGGGAAGGACCAAATGGGTGAAGGGGGTCAAAAGGTACAAACTTCCAATTATAAAATTAATCCTGGGGATGTAACGTACGGCATGACCTAATACTGTGCAGCATATTTGAAAGTTGCTAAAAAAAATAGATCCTAGAGGCACCTAGGTGGCTCAGGTCACCATCCCAGAGTCCTGGGATTGAGCCCCACATCGGGCTCCCTGCTCAGGGGAGAGCCTGCTTCTCCCTCTGCCCCTCCTCCTGCTCGTGTTCTCCCTCTCTCTCTCTCTTTCTCTCTCAAATAAAGTCTTAAAAAAAAAAAAAGTAGATCCTAAAAGTCCTCATCACAAGAAAAAATTTTGTAACTATGTATAGTGACGGCTGTTAACTAGACATATCATGGTGATCACGTCATAATCGATGCAAATATCCAACCATTGTGTTGTACACCCGAAACCAATCTAATGTGGCATGTCAATTATACCTCAATAAAAATAAAAAATTAAAAATCCTGAATACAAAAAAAAGTCAAGCAATTTCATAAAAATCCATCTACTGTATTTCCTAGTTGTAGATTCACCCTAAACACTCTGAAAACTGCTGCAATACAGAAACTGTTTTTGTCTAAAAACAACACCAAAACAAAAAACAAAAACAAAATAAAAACTTAAAATAAGCTGCAGCTAACTTTCCTTAGCCCACAGATCTTCCGTGGCACCCAAGGGGCAACCTCATCATGGAACAGCTGGAAAGCTTCACATCAAATCACTGCAGATCTCCATAGATCTCAGACCGCCCCACCAGCAACACTTTGTTCAGAGAAGCAATGAATCACTCGCCGGCACTGGCACACTTACTGGTGTCATTGTAAAGTAACAACGAACCAACAAGCCAGCCCCAGCAGGAGCGCTCAGAACCCAGAAGTGCAGAGAAGGCCAGCATCTCATTTGCAGAGAAAACTGCACAATCCACAAATCCCACGACTGCTTCCCTTCACGGCTACAACTGGAGGTGAGCAATGCTATCTGGTGACAGCAACGCAGCCCGAAGTCCCTGTCCCAGGCTGCAGAATTTTTATTCATACTCATCTTCCCCGTAAATCGCATTTATCAGTTTATGGCAAAGCTGCTTCCCAAGGTCATCCATCCTTTAAATCTACAGCACCTCTAGGATGACAATTTTTGAAAGTAGTAAGTACCAACCCAGAAAATCTTAAGAGACCTATTATTTTAATGTAGCCTTTGTAGAATCGAAAAGCACTCTTTGCCCACTGTGAAGCTGAACTTCTACAGGAGAAGACTACTTTTTTATGCCTAATACAAACACAGCCTTGGGGTGATTTAAATGAAAAATATGTTAACAACTCAAAGAAGCATCATCTAAATTTATGATGTTCAATTGCTACCCATTGCCTAAAAATGGTTTTGTAGTTACAGGCAAACTTACTGGAAAAACTAAAAGATATTTATATAATATTATATACATATATAATTTTTTTAGGAGAGAGGGAGGGAGAGGCAGAGGGAGAGGGAGAGAGAGTCTTAAGCAGGTTCCACACCCAGAGCCGAGCTCAACATGGGGCTCTAACCCACAACCCTGAGATCATGACCTGAGCTGAAATCGAGTCAGACACTTAACCCACTGAGCCACCCAGGTGCCCCTAAAAGATATTTATTGAGTTGTGATTTATAACCTTCAAGAACTACCCAAAAAATATGCTCTTCATACACATTCCTCATACTACCTATGACTGTTCGTGCCAGCAGACTCAACGTTAAATTCATTATTTCAAATGTATTATTACATCAGCACACCAGAATTATTTAAGAGAAATATTATGACCTAATATGAACTGTCAGAATAATGATGGGCAATAAAGACCCATGATTATAAAAAAAAAAAATCAGGTTTCAATTAAAGAAGTCCCAGGAAAGACAACTGTCTCCTTTCCCTTATCTTACCAACTTGCTCCTAATGTCCCATATAGCCCATCCTCTCCATTAATAAACTCATCATTTACCGAAGCGCCAACACTAGAAATCTTTAATTCATTCATAATTCATTCTTCTCCCTCTCCAGCATTTCCTCCCTCCAATTCATCTGCCTTCTGTCCATTCTTGCTCCAGTCTCTGTGCTCATCTACTCTTTGTCCAGTCTTTCATTATCTTCCACCAGTCCATACAAGAGTGTCCATTCTCCCTATTTCCAGTCTCTCTGTATCTACACCTTGAATCACCTTTTTATTTATTTTTTGAGGGGGAAGAGGGGCAGAGAAAGAGAGAATCTCAAGCAGACTCCCTGTTGGTCACTTAACCAACTGAGACACCCAGGTGCCCCTTGAATTCACCTTTTTAAAACACAAATTTGGGGGTGCCTGGGTGGGTCAGTTGGTTAAGCATCTGCCTTTTGGCTCAGGTCATGATCTTGGGGTCCTGGGATCAAACCCTGAGTCTGGCTCTCTGCTCACCAGGGAGCCCGTTTCTTCCTGTCCCTCTGCTGCTTCCCCTGCTTGCACTCTCTCACTTCCACTCTCTCTCAAAGAAATAAGATCTTTAAAAATAAGTAGAAAATAAAAAGCAAATGTGATGGGCACCTAGGTTGATGGAGCCACCCAGGTATCCCGAGTCACCTTTTTAAAAAGCAAATGTGATGGGCACCTGGTTGGCTCAGTCTGTTGGGCATGCAACTCTTGATTTTGGCTCAGGGTCACGAGATCAAGCCCTACGTCAGGCCCCACGCTCAGCAGGGACTCTGCTTGAGATTCTCTCTCTCTCCCTCTCCCCCTCCCCCCACTCACACACATGCACTTGTGCATGCTCTAAATAAAATCTACAAAAAAAAAAAAAAAAAAAAAGCAAATGTGATCCAGCACCTAGCATAGTGACTATCGTAAAGGACCTTAATCAGTATCTGCTGGATCAACAGAGGCTGTGTCCCACTGCTTAAAAACCTCTGATTCCACACTTTGCCCCCCTCCCTTTCCCAAAGGGCATCAATTATTAGGTCCTTGCCCCTTCATCAACAGCCACCTTGACATTTCCATTATTATAAGCAACAACAACAGCAGCAATAATGGTCCCACACTGAGCTAAATATCATACACCTTGACATTTTTTTTAACTATGTATATCCTCAGCAGATAAAAGAAAATTAGGGGTTACAAGGAAATACAGAAAGATTGCAAGTAGCAACACTTGAACTCAGGTCTTTCGGAATGAAGCTCCATTAGAGCAGGGGAGCACCATTTATTACTTCAAAGTAACATTTAGAAGTGACCACTCACAGAGCATTTTGAGAGGTGCCTTAAGCATTACTGAAAGTCATTTTCTTTAGAGTCAAAATGCCAAAAGTTTGGGTGGCTCCCTCTGTTAAGGTAATTCCTCCACTCGGACGTACCCATCACTGGAGCAGACAGAGACACCCAGTTTCTGTTTTAATTGATAACTTTCTTTCAGAAGAAGAAGTACGCTTTGGTCTCTGGAGAGTTCTGACAGTTGCAGAACAGCATCTGAATACTAATGTCTAGATACTAAATTTTAAATTAAAAATCAGGCACAGTACCATTGTAATGCAAAATTAAATGGCCCCTAAAACTATTTTCCTGACAGCATCATTATGCCTAGATCTAAAATTAATCAGAAGTAAAAATCAAGATGAAAACCAATCAACTCAATCTATTTTCTCCTGTGATTCCTGTTTGTTACATTTCACCTTCAAAATCATGACCCTGAGATCTGAAAGTCATCAAAGTAAAACTAAAGGCACAGATTTAAACCCTTGACCCCTACTGTCAGCAAATGAGCATTCTCTTCCTCCAGCAGTACAAGAAGTAGACACCTGACAATCAAAAGCAAAGTCAAAGCTTTTGAAGCCAAAAATCTGTGGGATTTTCTATGAATTCCTCCAGACATGAAATCCAGGAGGATTTCCAGAATCCTCCAACTGAAACACTCAAGAGCTTCCTCCCTGCATTTTCAAACTCCCCAAATACATTATCAAAAATCAGTAAAATGTACCATAGATTGAATATTTCCATTAGCCTCATTTCTACCTGTAGTGTTTTCTTTCACAGAAAAAAAGATGATAGTTGTGTGGACCATGCCATTTGGAAAAAAAAAAAACAAAACAAAACTTTCCAACTGCTAGTCTAAAAAAAGTACCCACCTTACTTATGTTCAGGGGCTTTCTACAGGCTAGTGTTATGTTAAGTGCTTAAGGACACAAAACTGAAAGGCTTGGTCTCAGCCCTATCCAGAGGCTTGCATTCAAAGAACCTTCCATCCTAGGACCTCACTCCATCATAACGTTGCTCACGGGGGGGCCAAACCAACATGAAATCAAATGCTCTCCTTGTCTGTATGCTTTTAAATTTGAACATGTCAAGAAGGAGATACAGAGCAACAGTCAAGAGCCCAGCTCTGAAGTAAGACAGGCCTTGTTCAAGTTGCAGCTCTGCTGTTTACCCTTGTATGTCCTTGGGAAAGTGATTTGATGTCTCTAAGCCTTGGGAGAGGAGAGGAACAAAGGACAATAATGAAAGAATGTACTTCACAAGGTTGTCACAAGCAAGGACGTAGAGAGAATATTTAGCAAGGGGCCTAGCACATGTAGGTCCTCAAAACCCTAGTAACGAGCTTTCTTGAGTGGAAAATAGGCCAGTGTGTGAATCATAATGGCAATGTCTTATATTTGAAAATACTGGTGTTTATCTTTCCCCCTGCCAAAATTTCCCAGGGGGCACTGTCTCAAGGAATCTTTAAGTAAACAGTTGTGGGTTTCATTTCACAAGAAAACAAGGTAGTATGATAACCAAAGGCCAGTTATGAAATGTCCTGATGTTCCAGTTAAATGGGTAAGTCAAAATAAAAGTTAAATTAATACATTATATCGTGGTGGTCTATAACAGATATGGGGGCCCAGGGGACTTCTGTGCATTCCAAAGGAGAATAAGAAATCCCTCATCGCCCTCTTAACGAGATCCAACAGTACCCTGCTATGGTCTGTACACTTCTCACAGTGCTGCCTGTGGCTAATTTTATTAAATGCATCTGTCATTTTACTTACAGCACTTCACTGGCAAGTGTGTTTTGGGGACCTAACTGGTAAATCTCACCAAAACATCCCTATAAGCTAACTAGCCATATCAAGTACTTCATACATGTCCTATTCTGGCACCTTTAAATTTTTCTTTTAATTTTCTGATATTTCAAGGATACATACAGGCATAAAAAATAATGTAAAAGGCACCTTTTGAACAAACTCCCCAGATCTAACAATGTATCCTCAACCACGTTTGATATCAATTACTGCCTTAGTTTTGAAGGTACTATCTCCCAGTACATGTGACTCTCTGAACATTCCATCGATGCTCTGAAGGGTCTCCTATTTTATCTGCTCACTCTAAAGAGAAAGGTAATCCAGAAGAAGCTGGGGCTTGGCACCAGCACACACAAATATAAGAACTTGAAGAATTCCCATTTTAGGTAGGGCACTGGATTGTCCACTGTGAAAAATGAGGGTCTAGATCTTCAAGAGCAGGGCAATTCCAAGAACAATACAAGTAACTCCTACCATTTCACACTTACTGTGTACCAGGCCCTTTATTCATCAGCCCTCATCAGGATAACAATCCCACAACCCATAGATACAATTACCACCATTTTTACATGAGGAAATGGAAGCTCAGAGTGACTGGTCCAAGGATGACAAGGGCAGAACTTGACTCAAACACAATCCCACGTGGCTTCAGAATATTCTTCCCACTTTCTAATAAACGTCTGCTTACCCACAGTCATCCACATATGCAGATGGAGGAAAAACCACTCCCAAGGAAAGGGAGATGAGGAAGGAAAGGTGGGTGGTGGTGGTGTTGTTTTAATTAACTATTTATCCCACCGTCTGGTGTTTATTAGACCCTGGACACTTCAGCCAAAGCCCATTTACATGCCCCTGCGATCTCCCCAGCTTGTGGTGGAACAGTCTGCTAGAAAACTATTGTACCATCCAATTTTCAGATAATTACAGTGAGCAAGCCCACTGGTTGGGTTAAGTCTGGCCAAAATAAAACCAGGTGGGGTGCCACAAGGAGACCAAGGTCAAGTCAAGGCAGCAGGAGAGGTCTTTTTACGGAAACACCACTGAAATTGAACATCACTTGCTTGGTTATGGCCCAACCTAAGAAGCCTTTGCAATCCCTGACCACATGTTTGGTCTTTGCTCTATGCAGTTAAAACAGATTCTCCGACAACTGCAGTGCTCCAGGATTCCAAAACATTCTGTTCAACACACCCTTGGGGCACGAGGACTTTGTGCCAGACACGCCAGAGGAGAGCGCACAAGCAGTTAAGAAATGGTTTTCTCAAGGAGCTTCTGGTTACTTTAGGCATCACGGAAGAGGCTGCAACCTCTTCGTGAAAAGCTACAATTAATTTTAAAATCTCAAAATTACACGGCTACCCCTAAACAAATTCAAATTGCTGAAGGTGTACAATACTCATCCTTTGTGCAGGAGGAGGATGGATTAGTGAGGAGGAAAAGTTTAAGTGAAAAGATGGAAGGAAGTTTACCCTAAGCAGGTCATTGTGTGTATATCCTGCCTGCTGCCCTCTGGAAACGCTCTATTTCATTGGCTATCGCTAAATTACCAGAACAGCTACAAACCCTTTCCCTCTTATGGTAACAGAAATAGGCGAATCTATCAAAATTAGTAAGACTAACAAGGTGCTGGCTTGCTTAATTATTAAGCTAAACTAAAAATGCAGTAAAAGTCCTTTTAGCTATTAATCAAAGATTTCTCAGTCCCTCTTATGTAAATATATAATTCAGCGAGGTATCCTCTATCCTTCCTGGACTCAATACTTCTGGGTAAAAAGAATTTCCTCTTATTTTAAATCCATATTTCCAAGACTCTTACTAAGAGATTTGTTTTTAGGCATTCATCATCCCCAGTCCAGAATAAAGGGAATTTACAGCACCCCAATTTTAAAGCTGGCATAAAATTAAGGGCGAATGAAGATTTTGAAAGGTATTATGTTTAATGCTAAACGAATTATAAATGGGTGATTATTCCAGATTTTAAGCGGAGGGAAAAAACCACCAGCTCCAGACTATAGTCTCTTTGTTCAAAGATTCAACAGGAGGACGAATTTGGAAGTTTAAAATTCAAAAATTAAACCACTAGAATAGAGAGGGCAATACTTAAAATGCATTCTGGAAATAGATTAACACATTCAGCCAAGTGAACGACAAAAAAAAAAGAAAAATCTGGCAAAATGACAGTTCACAAAAGCCCAATTCCCAGTGGGGCTAGAAGTATTTTTACTAGTGGACAGAAACTGGTAAAAGAGAAAATGAATTTTAAAAGGATTTAAATTGCCACCAATGAGCTAGTCAGGGAGAACTGCTGGCAGTACAGCAAAGGGCTGTGAGAAGAAACCCATCTGACACCCGGTGGGAACGGTGTGGGAACGGTCTCCTCCCGGAATGCGGGCCACCACGTTATCAGCGGAGTGGATGGGGCCTCCCGGGAGAGCCGTGTCCGTGACCCTCAGAACAACTTTCTCAGGCATTCCTCCCCATGTCAGCCGAATGACTTTCTCAAAGACACAAAGCACACGCCGCATTCCGCAGCACGGCGCGTTCCTCAGACAGCTTTCTTACGGCCCATAGACAACCACGCACCAAATTAGAATGTGGGATTAAAAACAGGGAAATCAGTGAAGTCAGATTTTAAATCACACTTGGACATCTCCCTAAGTTTCCAAACCCCGCCATCTGATGAAGTTTTTCCACGCCTTCTAAAAAGATGGCTTTTTCAGAGAAATTCAGCAGCTGATTCTGTTTGCATGACACCAAAGACACGCCACCTATCACAGGAATGCCAATCCAGGATCCCTCTTCAGTCAGTATCTCATATCTGCACACCTACCTCTTGGCACATCTCACCCTAACATTCATATTAATACTTACATTACTCTGTTTACTGCGACTTCAATGCCTCAAACATGATTGTTTACTCCAACACAGTGGCAGCTGGAAGAGAACGCCCTTTCAACTTTAATAATAGATCTTGACAGTCAGAAACCCCTACATTTAAAGATACAGCCAAGACATATAATTTCTCCCTTAAAACGTCTATTTTAGGGCTAGCAACAATCAGTTTCCTAGTGTTTTTTTTTTTTTTTTCTTCACTGCCTTCACCAGAATGAAGAGTTGGTTTTCCCTGGAGAGTCTTTTTAGAAAAAGCCAACATCAGGATTCGGTTTGGGTCACTGCTGTTCACATGTAGAGCAGGTCTAGACCCGACATGCACACATGGCGGACTGAGACAGAAGCCCGCTCGAACAGGGCTCACACTGGAGCAGGAGGGGAGCAGATACACAATAAGCAAGGAAACAAACAGATGAACAAGGCATCTTCAGAGGCGTCGTGCTAGAGGGAAAATCGAACAGGTACCTCATCATTCCACCCCTAGCACACATCAGCAACTCCCGCATATGGTGCCAGGAGATACCATGAGAATGTTCCCAGATTCTCACAGAAGAGGCAATCAGCCCAGTCATCCAGAAAGGAAAATGGACAAATGTTTCTACATCCCATCATGGAGGATCAGATACTGGCAAAAATCCACACAGCTGCAGGCAATAATAAGGTGAGTCTTAGAAACAGGATACTAATTGAGAAAGGCTAGTCCCAAAGACCACCTACACTGTACTTTTTTTTTTTTTTAAGTGCAAAACTAAGCAGAGCTAAACTAGTGGTTTAGTTTAGAACTAGTGGTTAGGGAAATATGCAATAGGTGGTACAAGCGAGGAAATAAACAGAAAATTCAGGTTAGGAAGTCTCTGGAAGGGACTCAAAGGGTAGAACAGAGGATCCCCCAAGGCTTAGTGCTCAAGCTGGGTGCTGGGTTCACAAGTATTCATTTTACTACTAGGCTTTCTATCTTAGTTAGGTGTTACATAGTATTATGTATCAAGTATTACATCCAGAAAGCTATAAAGAAAGTAACAGGATAGAGTCTCTAAGGCAGCTAGGACTGAAACATGGCGTAAGGGCAAATAAACATTTAAAATAAGCTTAATTCCCACTGTTAAAAATAAGGGAAGTGATGTACTATCTCCCTTTTGAGTATTTTTCTTTAGAAAATTTGTAATTATAGATTTTTTCTTGTCTCTTTGAAATACATGTAAATTGTTTTACAGCTAAATAAGGCTCTACCAGCTTTATGACCCAGTTAGTTCTTTCTCAAGGACCTGAGAACCAAGTCCTCGGAATGTTAGCATCCAAGGGAGGTCGCACCCCCATCTCCCACTCTCTGTGGGAGGGGAGGAGTCCCACTTTGTGGGCTGCGCCTGGCTCCAGTTGCAAAATTATCTCCTGTCCTAAAGATAAGAAAAATAAACTCTTTCTTTGTTAAACCAGTTAACACTGGTGATCACCCAATGGCCAGGTGAATTTGGAATGAACCGTGTAATAAACGGTGCTGTTGTCTTCCCTAGGGACTAGCTGCCGTCTGACTTGTGATCATGCATGCAGTGGGCTGTGTCTACTTCACTGTATAAAAAGGTGAGATTTCCCAGTCTTTGCTGTCTTAGCAGATGGCCCATGGGCCCATCACATTTTGGTTAATGCTTATTCAATAATAGAACTATTTTTTTTCTCTACTACTTCTGTAGAGAAGATCTCTGGATTGGAAGGGCATTTCTTTTTTATTTTTTGAAGATTTAGTTTTTAATTCCATTTCCCCAAGAGTGGTTGGAGAGGGGCTACTGAAATTGGGTCTTAAGTTAGAGTCCCATGAAGCAGACCCTAGAGGGAAGAGTTGTGTGCAGGACGATTAGCAGGGAAATGCTCCCAGGAAGCTAGCTTCCTGGCTTAGGGATGGAGTCTGGGGGAGGCGAGGGCAGGGGGACGGGGGAGTGGCAAAGCCAAGCAAAGAGGCTATGGCCGCTGAAGTTTCTGATTCCACAGGGGAACTCTGGAGTGTAAATTCCACCTCAGCAAGAAGCTGGGCTTTCATGTCCCCATAAAGAACAGTTAGGGAGAGCTGGGGGACGGCCAGGGACATAAATTCACTAATACCCACTGCTGTAAGCAAAGCAACCATGCACAACAGGTAAAGGAATCTCTTCCATGGAAGAGCTGTGGGGGTCTGCATTGGGAAGCAAAACTCTCCAAGTGGGATTTTATAGAAGGTCCTGAGCCAGGCAGGACCCTGAGGCTAGAGGTGTGCTAGCCCGTATGAGGGAGCTTGGGGTTTATCCTGAATGCATTGGGAAGCTACTGGAAAACTTGAAAGGAATGGCTTTATTCAGGTTTTGCACAATAATTTCCGCTTCTGCACCATCAAATCAGAGCCATAAAACAACAGGGAAATATGGGTACTTCTGTGACTTGGCAAATCTACACATGTGCTGTCACACACTTCAGTAGGGGTAACTCACCAAACTGCAAATGTTAAATTTAAAAACACCAAGGAACTACTGAACCTTCCTTTCCTCTTCAAGGAAGAAGGAATCTGGAAGATAGTCTCAGCTACGTGGAGCCCACCAGTGTTCCAGGCAGGGAGCTGATGGGCGTCGGCCTGTCCGACAGGCAGAGATCACCTGCAGAACTGGTTTCCATCTGTACTGGAGAGGACTGAGCCCTGAGATGCCAGACACACTCTCCCCATTCACAGCTTCCAGCAAAACAGAAAGAAGACAAAATAAAATAAACTGTCAATAGGGAGCAACCTTGCTGTGCTCTGGCAATCGGAGCCCCTTCTGTACACATGACCTTGAGCTCATTGAGAAGAGGCGATCAAAGACCCCCAGCATGAAAGATCTCTTTATTCTAAGAGATCGGTGTGCTCCTGCCAACTGACCCGTCTCCCAGGGCAGCAGGACCTCTAGCAGTGCTGCTCGCAATGATGTTCCACTCCCCTTTCCTGCATGCCTCCGTGGAATGCTTCACATTACAGAGTATTTGCCTTAATCCTCCCAGACCGCTTCCCTCCCTGGAGTCCATGCCCAGAAATATTATTCACATTTACCTAAGCTAAATGGAACAAGAGGTCATTTCCTTAACTCACAGCTCCAGCTTCTAGCCTTGTTGGACGTTCCTTTAGAGCCAATAGGACACTGGACATAAAATGTTATGAAATATCAGCATTTCTCTTTTTGTCCATGAATGGCTTGGTTTCATACAAGCACCTGATAAACTGTCCGACTGTACAAGAGTGTAACAAATAGAAGGGAGGGGTGCTCAGACCCCTTAGGGTGCACACCTCCCCTGTGGTTACTGGAGTCACCCTGTCCTTCTAACGACTGAGGACAGGACCCAATAAATCAGTGCAATATGGGGCCCCTCCCGACCAGAAGTTATCTCCAGTGCGAAGCTTTTTGAGAATACATCTGACTGGCTGGTTTTAAGGAAGAATGTGTTGATGAATCCCGCAAATGCTCTAGGGGAATAGGAGAGCAGGGGTTCCTGGTAGGCTGTGGCTAAATGAAAGTTATAGGACTCCTCCCCAAGATATAAAGGCTTAATTTAAATGACTGGAGGCCCCCAGGCTACCCTATAAATAAGAGACATGAGGAAATTGGAAGGATGCCCCATTTGAAGTTGGAAGACTAGATTAAAACAAAGTTGGCTAAAACACATTGGATAAAATTCAGCCACCACTTACAGTTAAAAAAAAAAATCTTTCCGGGGCTCCTGGGTGGCTCAGTCGGTGGAGGGTCTGCCTCGGCTCAGGTCATGATCCCAGGATCCTGGGACTGAGTCCTCATGGGGCTCCCTCCTCGGTAAGTTCTATTATTCAATTCTTCTCTCTCTCTCTCTCTCTCTCTCTCTCTCTCTCTGCCTGCTGCTCTACCTGCTTGTTCGTTCTTCCCCACTCTCCCCTCTTCTACCCCCGCTCAAATAAATAAAAATAAAATCTTTCCAAAAAAAAAAATCTTTCCGAACAAGGAATAAGAGAATTTCCTTTACCTGACCTGACAGAGAGGTCTACCAAAAACCTATAGGAAACATCTTAATGGTGAAACATCAGAAATCCCCTTTAAAATCAGGAACTTTATTCCCTATGGTGCTAGAAATTCTAGAAGGCACAGTCAGATAATAAAGAGAAATAAAATAGGCCTGTGCTCTATCACTCAGCCATCCATTCCTAAGCATGTCTGGAAGACATTCTCACACTGCACACAAAGGTACATGCACAAGATTGTGCCTTGCAGAACTGTTTTGTAAGCAGAAATGGTTAAAAGGGAAACAACCCAAATGTCCACCAACAGGAAAATGTGTTTGAAAATTGCAATATGTTTCTATAAGGGACTAGAACACAGCAGGTACACTGCTTAACCCAGAGCTGCTGACAGAGAAAAACCAGACTCGGCCCAGCTCTGCATATCTAGGGGACACAGAGAGGCTGGGAAAGGTGACGTGGAGTCCCCATACTATACATACTTTTATGCAGATAATCCAAAGATAGCCTATGGTCCAAAGGGAGCCAACTCAGCTGTCGTAGTTCAAAGCCATCTGATAATAATTAGCACAAACATGGTCTGGACCCAGAAATTCCACAGATTTCCAAAACTTGTCTGGAATATTCAAAATATTTAAAATTTTTTCATGTACCTTAAACTCAAATCTCTAATGATGCCATAGACTTCACCAAGAAATGCCACCAACTAGACGTGCCCAATTTCAAACTGTTTCGAAATAGAAAGTTGTAAACATCATCGCTAACCGCCACTCTTGTCTCCTGTAAGAAAATAAATAAAACTATACATAACAGCTGTTGTGCTGGGGCTTCTTAGACACCCTCAGATAGATCAGCGGTGTTTTAAGCTTTTTGAGAGAAAATTCAGTTTAACAGGGTAGTGTGGAGAACAATTCATCACAATCTAACTTGTGATAACCAGCTTAATAATAAATTTACAAGGGGCGCCTGGGTGGCTCAGTCGTTAAGCGTCTGTCTTCGGCTCAGGGAGTGATCCCAGGGTCCTGGGATCGAGCCCCACATCAGGCTCCTCCGCTGGGAGCCTGCTTCTTCCTCTCCCACTCCCCCTGCTTGTGTTCCCTCTCTCACTGGCTGTCTCTCTCTGTCAAATAAATAAATAAAATCTTTAAAAAATAAGAATAATAATAAATTTACAAGTCCTTATTTTTTAAAGTTTGTTATGCAATACAACTAAAAATAATTTTAAACTCTGCCATGCAAATAATCAAGCACAAAGGATTATTCTACTCAAAAAAGTCAACCCATCAAGTCCTTTGGATGGAGGTAAATATTCACGTGTAAACTAAGTAACAAAACATGAAAGCTGAAAAATATTAATAATCTAGTGGTTTACAAACTATGCTCTACAACAGTGCTTCGGGGTTCCAGGAACATTCGATTCTGACTTCTTTTCCTGATAGATTTCAAACTTAAAGAAAGCGATATAGGGGCGCCTGGGTGGCTCAGTGGGTTAAGCGTCTGCCTTCAGCTCAGGTCATGATCCCAGGGTCCTGGGGTCCAGCCCCACATTGGGCTCCCTGCTCAGCGGGGAGCCTGCTTCTCCCTCTGCCTCCTTGATCTATCTTTTTCTCAAATGAGTAAACTAAAATCTTTAAAAAAAAAAAAAAGGATAAAAGAAAGAAAAGAAAGCAATAAAGAAAGCTATATATTCAAATGTAAATTATACTCCATCATCAACTTTATGTTCAGCTTTTGAACAAACCTCACTTAAACATAAACATCACCTTCTCATCCTTGAGTTTGAACTTGAGTGCATCTCTGTACACACATTTTGGCCAATCCCATCACCAAGCCGTGCCTGCCAGTCAGTAATTCCATGCTGTTAACATCCCCCTACTAATGAAACAAAGTATCACAATGTTTGTGAAATTATTTGAAACTGTTTCTGCATCTTGCTCTTGACGTTTATAAAAACATGAATATAAGCATAAATATTTTGAAAATGCAATGTCTAGTGATAATGGAAACCAAGAAAGTCATTAGGCACTAGGCAAGCCAGACAAGAGGTCTCTAAGTCTTGACTAGTGCGGAAAGGCAGGCCTGCCGGATACAGATCCCAGCGGCTCACACGGACTTTGCGCTGGTGTTCTTCTCAGAGTCCTTTTTCTACCTCCTGCTGGATCATGCATGATCCTTATCTCAATTTGGCACATCCAACTTTTTCATGATGGCTTCATTGAGCTAGGATTCTTCTGCCATACAATTCATCCATTTACAAATGGGCAATGGAGTAGTTTTCAGTATGTCCCCAGAACTGTGGTCTGCGGTCTATTTTAGAATATGTTCATCACCCCGAAAAGAAATTCTGCACCCTTTAGAGGCCACCCCCCAAGTCTTCCCAGCATTCTCAGGCCCTAGCACCCACTAATCTACTTTCCATCTCTAAAGATGTGCCCATTCTGGATACTTCCTATAAACTGAATCACACAACATGTGGTCTTGTGTGTCTGGCTTCCTTCACTCTTACGTTTTCAAGAATCATCCATGTTGCGGCAACCAAATGATATTCCATTGCATAACATATATTTTGTCTAGCCATACGTGAGTTGATGGATATTTGCCTTGTTTCTCCTTTTTGCGGGTTGTTATGAATAATGCCGCTATTAACATTTGTGTGCAAGTTTTTATGTGGACATAGGTCCTCCTTTGGCTTGGGTGTATAGCTAAGAGTAGAACTGCTGGGTCATCTGATGACTCTGTGTCCCACCATTTAAGGAATGCCAGGTTGTACCATCTTCCACGGTCACCAGCAGCATATGAGGGTCCCGATTCCTTCACATTCTCGCCAACACTTGTCTTTTTTATTATAGTCCTCCTAGGACGTATGTAGTATCTCACTGTGGTTTTGATTTGCATTTCCTTTTTTTTTTTAAGATTTTATTTATTTATTCTGAGAGAGAGAAAGAGAGCACGTGTGAATGGGGGGAGGCCAGGGGCAGAGGGAGAGGGAGAGAATCTCAAGCAAGCTCCATGCTGGGTGTAGAGCCCAACATGGGGCTCGATCCCCCAACTCCGAGACCATGACCTGAGCTGAAATCAAGAGTCAGACGCTTAACCCGCTGAGTCACCCAGGCGCCCCTGATTTGCATTTCCTTAATAACTAATGATGTTAAGTATCTTTCCATGTGCTTACTGGCTACTGCACATCCAATTTTTACACACCTTGAAAATGGGATTACTTCAAAATAAGGGACCTCCAGATTACAAAGTTTAACATACTTAATACTGCCAAGTGCTAATGTGTTCTCATTTATTGGTTTTATAATGACTAAGTTTTATAAATCTGACCTTACATAATACTAATGTATTTGCTCTTATATTAGAGTTTCATAAGCAACATCTTACCAAAAACAAAACAAACAGTATGAAACCACTAATCTAAACCAAATCTCTTTTGTTTTTTCCACATATAAGAAAATAATCCCAGAGACTCTAAACGAAAAAAACTAGATTTGGTTGGAGGGCAAAAGGAAAGGGGAAATAAGAAGTAAGCAAGTCTAAGTAAATGAATCAGTAAACAATGAAAAGTAAATAACTTCCTTATCTCCCAGACTACAGCTCTAACAGAATAAGATAAACAATAACAAAATCAATTTAAAAAATCTTAGACACATTTTATAATATGCCCAGCATAAAAGTAGTGAAACTAGAAAGTAAAACAAATAAATGATTATCAGAAAAGTCAGGATAGCGGTTACTCTAGAAGGGTGCACGTTTCAAGCTTCTGTGGTGCCGACAACGTGCTACGTTGGGTCGTGATTAAACAAATATTCTCCTCTTATTTATTTAATTGCTTGTAAATATATGTATTTCACAATAAAAAAGTTTAAAAATAAATTCTTACTCATGCAAACTTATAATCAAGTGGGAGATCTTGCTTTACAAAAGAAACTGCTTAAAATCCACCCACAGCTGACAATTAAAAGGAGAGAATTATCTCCCTTCGATCCTTCATACTTCTTTGAATGGAGACCACATTGCACATCTCAATTTATTCTCTACAGAAGCCTCGCCTTCAAAGAGAACCCATTTTTCAAAGTGACTCCCCTTTAATAAACATCATTTGCTGCCAATTTACTGAAAATTACATCGATTGCAACATCATAAAATCCATGACATGCTTGACAACTCTCAACCAAGCACAACCCAAGGGTCACACCTGCTCTTCCTCGTCACCAGGAAATTATTAGCAGCAGCAAGGACATCTCACATGAGATACTAAAAGCCTTAATATTTACACTGCTTGGCAGCCCCGAGCCTGCTCTCTGGCAAATTATTTTAGAGTTGCGGACTTCAAGGTCAGCCCAGCAGAACAAACATATGCAACAAGGTGCTAGAGACAATGACAGGGTGAGTAACGCTCCCCACTCTCGCTGACTCAGACTCATACCACTGGCAAAGAATCCTTCATTAAGAGAAGTGAAATTAATGGTTATAGTGGGGTGCACGTGCACACACACAATCATATTACTTGGTGACTCACGAAGCAAAGCAAAATTTTGCAAGGTCCCTAGAACAAGGCCATGAACATTAAGTTTGAGGACACTGGCTAGAGGGATCGACAATATTTTCTTCAGGATTCCTTTTTAACCACCAATCTGTAACCTCTGATGTACTAAGAATGGTAACTTTGCTTTCACCTTGCCCTGTACTTGAGCAGGCAACCCCCTCCGCCTCCCCCCCAGTACCTGCCCCTCCCACGCACAGCCTGCTCTAGAAAGATCCGATGCAATAATCATCCCTGTGCAAGACGGCGAGCCTGCCCGGGACCTGCTGGAGGAAGCAGGGTGTGCTCCCTATAAGCGTGTCGGGACTCTGACAATCCATACGGTGGAGAAAGGCAAGACAGAAAGGTTGGATCTGGCCCTTCATTTGGAGCCCTCAGAAGCCCTCTGACCCAGCATGTACGCTGTCACCCCGCCCAGGCAGGTGACCACAGGAAAGAGGGGACAGGACTGTTGACAGTAGGAATAACCCACGGTTACTTAGAGCCTTGCACCCTTCCGGTCTGCACTAGGTGTTTCTCCAAGAACCTCTGTATTGTGGCACTGTCGTACCGCACATCACTCCCTTTACGCGGCAACTGCACTGGGAGCACGCAGCAGAGCAGGGCTCCTACTTTGTTCACACGTCAAATAACACGCATGAACTTCAATGGGCAAAACTGATGCTTTGGGTCAGGCTAAGAGGGCGGTTCGTCATGGACACTGGCGTCACGGTAGGAAGTTAACGACACTCCTCTTTCTTTCCCAAGAGCTAGTAAGGAGCCCGGCAGCAGGATCTGAGTGGCGCTTCTCTGCCTATCCCTCGGGCTGCGGCAGCTTTCACTTCTTCCCAAGGACCCTGTGACCAAGCGGAGATGTGGTCACAAGCTAATACCCCTGCATGCCCAGCCCCAGCGGAGGCTCTGCCCTTTCTCTCTGCTGCGTGTTATCAACTTGAAAGACTTCATTCATCACTGTAAGACCCTCCCGAGGCATCCACGTAGATATGATGTAGGAAACGGAAGACTGTACGAGAGAAAAATCTCTCAAAATTAAGGATGCTCGATAAGCCAGACATCAAAACTTGGTGTAAAACACCAGCAGTATTAAGAATATGGGAGAAGCTGGACCATGAGCCTAGAATTTCAAAGCCACAAGAACATCAAGAAACCTCTGCTCCCTGCGAAATTCTATCACGGGAACTTTCTTCCCTTGCCTCATGGTACTCTATCACAAAGATAAATGAGGAGTGATGCTAAACCATCCTTGGTTGCTGTTGCTAAGATTTCTTGAAGACACCTGAAAATAAACAAAATGGAACTGAAGGTGTGAGGCATCTAGGCCCCAGAGCTCACATACTAGGTGCGTTACAAACGGCTGACTTGTTAACTAGAAGGGATCCCAGTTTTCGGGTTTCTGGACTTCACCCCACTTTCAAGCTGCTGGCTTGGCTGTGTTCCATCAGCTCTGTTTCCTGCCATCATCAGAACACAGGATAGCGAGTAGGGCCAAGAGTTTAGAGACCAATGATGTGGCTTTGAAGCCCAGCCCGGCCATTTACTAGCTCCAGGACTCGGTTTTCCCACCTGTAGAGTGGATGGGACACTAACAAGAAAGTGTTCCAAGGATGAAAGGGGCTGATAAACCGAGGCTTTGTAACAGTCCCTGGCACCTTCTACGGCTGTTTGGGGTTATATCATTATTACAGAATCAAAAGTGTTGGTAGTACCTTGACCACTTGCTTTGAAAGGAAATATTAAATTCTATTTTACACATACATTATAAAGAAAGCATCAGACAACTCAACCGAAAAATAACTCAACACCAAAAATCAGTTGTTGCTCTTTCTGAGGAAGGGGCCCACCACAGGGCTGGACTGGAGGAGTCCACCAAGCCAGGGTGGGCAGCAATGGTGTCCAGGGTAGTATTCAGAGCCAGGAACGTCGCAGGCCTCCCCCGCCATGGCATCCCAGAAGCAGCCCAATACACTCCATGCAGCCCAAATGCTGACTCAATCCAATCAGTGGATGAATCGTGCAAAAGTCATCCCAACAAGCACAGTGTTTCAGAACCAAGGAAGCACCTCTATCAGCTGCAAACAGAAATGGGAGCAACAGAACACGTGCCTTCTTGCTCTTCCTCAGGGATGACCACCACCTTCACAGGGGCTCCCCCACACTCGCTCCCTACAAACCACTGGGGAAGGTCTACTTGCCCTTTGAGAGGCAGTCCGGCCCTGAACACCCACTATGTAAAGGCTGAGATACCCACGGCTCAACACACTTCCTTCTTGTGCCTACGTTCTCCTAAAGGCATTCGGAATGGGTGTGAACACTAGACCACTCGATTTCCGTAAGAGGGTTCAACCTACCTCCTGTTTCAGCCTAGAAAAACTGTTTACTAACTCCTACCAAATCCCAAGTAAGAAAAGCAGTCAGGGTTGCACATTCTAAACCAATGGTCCAATCTCAATTCCAAGCAAGTGGCCTAGCACTTCTTCTCTTCCAATGATCGTGTTCTCCACCGGATGCCCACCCCTCCTATCTAAGGTCATGACCCAGACCTTACTAAGGGTAACTCCACCAGCAGCTCACTTTCAAGCACCTGACTCACATTTCTGCTAGTCCTCTGTCTGCAGGATGTACGTGACACCCTGAACCTCACAATCCCTGATCTTGCCACCCGTCACTGGCCTCCAACCCCCATCTCCACTCCTCCAAAGTCCTTCCTTCCTGCTCACTCAGCGTAAGTACACGCCATCACGGCATCACTCCCTGGCATACACCCCACCCCCATTTCCTGTCCTCTCTTCCTTCCATCCACTTGCCTGACAAAACCATCCCTGGTAACAGTCCAATTTCACCTAAGCGCTAAACTAAGTGGGGCTACGGGGAATCCCTCGGTCTTCTTCCTGTTCAATCTCACACCATCTTAGGCTACTTCATTTTTCCTCTCTCATGAAAACTCAACATCTCCCCAATCCCTGTGGTCAGTGGAAGCCCAGGCCTCTTATTTCACCAAGAAAACAGATGCAATCAGAAAAATTGCCCAGGCTCCTTCCCACCCATTCCCTAAGTGCAACTGTACCCATAGGCTCTGCCTTCTCTCCTGTTTAAATGGATGACTCTCTTAGCTCCTGGCAAGCTCCACCCTTCGCTAGAAACACCAGACCCCAATCCTCCTTTTCTCCTGGTCAAGGACATTACTCTCCTCTCTCCTGCATCATCAAATATTTCCTCTCAATTGGATCCTTCACATCAACGAACCCCTATGCTTTTATTTCTCCCATACTGAAATTCTCTTGACTTCGCTTCCCAATCCAGCTATCATCCTGTTTTTGTCCTTTCCTTCAGAGCCATGATGCATGGCTCAGTCGGTTAAGCGTCTGCCTTCAGCTCAGGTCATGATCCCAGGGTCCTGGGATTGAGCCCTGTGTCAGGCTCCCTGCTCAGCGGGGAGTCTGCTTCTCCCTCTCCCTCCCACCCCCAGCTCACGCTCTGTCAAATAAATAAAGTCTTTCAAAGATAAATAAATAGAGTGTTCACATAGTATAGCTTTCTCCAGTTTTTCACTCAAATTTTTGTGTCCTTATGTTGTGAATGTGTCTCTTGTAAACAGTATGTATTTGAGTTTCATTCATTTATCCAGGCTGACAATCCTCGTCTTTCAACTGGCAATTTTAGATTTTCATTTAACGAAATTACTGATGTACTTTGGTTTAAATATACTACCTTTCCATTTGCTTTTTATTTGTCCCATCTCCACTTCCCTCCTTTGTTGCCTCCTTTTGAAATGACTTAGAAGATTTATTGTTAGAAAATATTTTTAGCTGAATAAATACCTAATTTCCCTTGTCATTTCTTCTTTAGTCCATGGTTTTAAAATGTGTTAATGCCAAATATTTGGATATTTTGTAGTTACCTTTATTGTATTCATTTCTAGCTTAATTCTATTTTGAACAGAGGAACATACTTTGGGATTTCAATCCTCTTAAACTTGAGGGTTTTTTATTTTGTTTTTTTATTTTTTTTTAAGGATCCAGAATATGATCAGCCTTGATGAAGACCCATGAGTATTTGAAAGGTACTACTGAGCAGCACTGAGTGTTCTATAAACGTTGTTGATGGATAATGCTGTTGAAGTCTTCTATATTCTTTATTGCTTTTCTATTTCTTCTACTAATTATGGAGACTGGAGTGTTGAACTATCCAACTATAATTGTTAATTTGTTGATCTTTCAATTCTATCAGTTTTTCTTTTATGTATTGTGAAGTTCTGTGATTAGATGAATGTACACCTAAAATTATATCTTTTTGATGGATTGATGCCTTTATCATGTAATATTCTGTATCCCTTGTAATATTTATCTAGAATTTAAGTATTTACCTAGAATTCCAATTTTTAGTGTTTGAAGAGAATATTTTTTCAATACTGATACATATCTTTATATTTAAAGTGGGTTTCCTATGGAAAGCATAGACTTGGGTTCCTGCTTTATTATCCAAGTTAACAACCTCTGCCTTTTAAGCATTTAAGTTATTTACATTAAATATAATCATCAATATGCTCAATGTGTATTTACCATTTGCTATTCATTTTTTATTTGTTGTACCTTTCTTTTCCCATTAAGAATTCTTTTTTTTTTTTTTTTTTTTTTTTTTAGGGGCACCTGGGTGGCTCAGTCAGTTAAGCATCTGCTTTCAGCTTAAGTCATGATCCCAGGGTCCTGGGACTGAGTCCCACATCGGGCTCCCTGCTCAGCAGGGAGTCTGCTTCTCCATCTGCCACTCTCATGTTCTCCCTCACTCACTTTCTCTCTCAAGTGTTTTTTTAAAAAAGAATTATTTTTTTAGCTCTATGAATTCACTATTAACTATATCCCTTCATTTGTTATTTATCCAGCATTTATAATATACATTATCCTGTCTACCTCACATAAGGTACAGTTTAATTGTGCTTGCAACCTCCTGCCCTTTGTGCTATTGTTGTCACATGTTCATAGGTTATAAACTCCACAATACACTTCTCTTTAGACAGTCAATTATTAAAGGAGATCAAAACCTAGAATCCATCCGTTATTATTTTCCATCTGCCTGATGACCTTCATTTAAAAGTTCAACTACTCTTAGTCTGTTGGCAAGGAGTTTGCTCAGATTTTACCTGTCTGAAAAGGTCTTCATTTTATCTTCATTTTTGAAGGATGTTTCATCTAGGTACAACATCTAGGTTGATTTTTCTTTCAGTACTTTAAAGAGAGCACACCATTGTCCTCTGACTTGGATAGCAAAGGAGAAGGCAGACATCATCATTACCTTTATTCCTCTGTATACCGAAAATTTTATCTTTGGTTCTCAACAGTTCGACTACTTAATGTGCCTAGGTATATTTTTCCTATGTAATTATCCTTCTTGGAGTTCTCTAAATTCTTGGATCTGAGGTTTGTGGTCTTTCATTAACTTTGAAAAGCCCTTACCAATTATTTTTAAACACACTTCTCCTATACCTTTATCTCTTTTCCTTCTGAGAACCCAAATGCATGTATTTGATATTTGCTCCACATATTTCACATGTACTGTTATTTTGTTCTGTTTTTCCATTCTCATTGTTTGAGTTCTGGTTTAACTTTTATTGACCCATCTTCCAGTTCAGATTCTGTCCTCTGAAGTGTCCAGCCTGTTTATAAGCCCATCTATATTAGCTACCCATTACTATATAATAAATCAACCCAAAACTAAGTGGCTTGAAGCACGGTTTCTGTGAATTGGGAATTAAAAATACCCTCGTTGATGGTTCTGGCTCAGGGCCTCTCATGAAGTGGTGTCAACGTCATCCAACACTGGGGTCATCTGAAGGACTGGCTGAAGCTGGAGGATCTGCTCCCCAGAGGACTTACTCCCATAGTGCTGGTTGTGGGTAGAAGACCATGGTTCCTCTTCACCTGGCCCCTCTGTGGATTGCTTGAGTGTCTTTATCACATAGAAGGATGGCTTTCCTCAGAACACATGACCAAGCAGAGGGCAAGGCCTGGTCATCTGGCTTGCTCCAGCTCTTTTTGTAAATGAACCTTCTCAATGAGGCCTTCCTCAAAGATCTACTGAAAATTTTCTTCCCTACTTTATTTTTCTTCATAGCACTTTTTGCCATCTGACATACATTTTGTTAACTTATTTATACATGCCCATATACATAAATACATTGTTTAAACTTATTCATGCCTATCTACTCCCACCAGGATCTAGGTTCCACATAAGAAATTGTTTGTTGGTGTATCTCCAGGACCCTGACCAGAATCCAACAAATAAGTATTTGTTGAATGGATGAATGTGGTAGTCTTTAAACTTCCATATCTTTGATCTTGCGCTCCAGAAATCATCCTCTCAAAGTTCTGGAGTCTCATGCATTGATAGAAACAAAAAGCCAATTTCTACCTAAAATGAGTATTTCTGTTTTTAACTATTCTGTCACATTTGTCATTTATGGTAAATTTCAAGGGCATTAATTAAATAGATTTAGTAGGAGCAAATTTTGAGCCTGTTTCTTCATCTCTGAGAGCTACTTTTCTAAGGTTTAAGACCATCTATCATCTACTTCTCCTGGAATTCAAAGTTTTTTCTTTGGATAACTCCAGATGAGAACACTGTATATTTATATTTCATTAGTCAAGAACCTCATAAAATCAACACTGCCAAGACACACCTAAATAGCATACGTCCGGTTGTCATCAATCATCACCAAAAGAAAGGGCCACATGAAAACGTTTTTGATTTTACCAAAGAACTACTGAGAAGGACAGTGTTTACACTGCTTATTGTCCTTCTATGAAGTCCCATGTAGGAAATTCCTTTAATATAATGCCAAGAAAAACAGTGTTTCCCCAAAATAGATTAGTGCTTATGGTAAGCATATTTGCTTCCTCCTCTGCTCAATCCTGATTCTATAAATGTTTTAACATTAACTTATGTAAGTCCTTGATTGAGAGCTATTCCAAACCCTTTGGGGAAAAAACTGAAAATGTCAATCAATAGATACATGTGTACACACCACAACTGGGGTGGACAGCTTTCACAGTTCACCCCGGATAAGGTTCATAAAACACATGACCTCCAAAGCTAAAACGCACAAGGTCTCAGGCAGACCTACAGGAGTTGGGTCAACTGCACCCCAAGACTGGCAAGGGGTAGTCAACAACGCCCTGAAACAATCTTAAAATTCATTCAATGACTGGGGATACCGGGTGGCTCAGTAGGTTATGCATCTGCCTTTGGCTCAGGTCATGATCCTGGAGTCCCGGGATCAAGCCCCACATTGGGCTCCCTGCTCAGTGGGGAGCCTGCTTCTCCCTCTGCCCCTCACCTCACTTGTGCTCTCTCAAATAAAATCTTTTTTAAAAAAAAAAATTTTTTAATCATTCCAGGATTCTTTACAGGTATAACACTTTGGGTCCTCCAAAGAACCGACACCAAAGAAGATTTAGACACACAGCCATTTTCTGGGGAGACACCCATGAAAGATGAAGGGGAAACGAAGCAGAAGTAGGCAGGGAGAACATGCAGACCCAGACACAGATCTGACATCTGCGAAAGGGCCGGAGGCGAAGGCCTCAGGCTGCAGTGCAGCTCTGAGCAAGTCCTGGCAAGGCCGGTCAGGGGTAGAGGACGGGAGAGCAAAGACTGCCCATCAGAAGAGTCCTGCGAAGGGCGGGAGCAGCTGAGCTTGGTTTGCCAGACTCCGTCCTCGGACGGAAGCTGGCCAGGCAGAGAGTGGACTGGGCGCGACCTATAGCACACCTGAAAATCCAGCAGCTGAAGGCTGTCTGTCACCCACTACTCCTTCACAGCAGGTCCTCCGGAAGGGGGAGGGCAGAGCTGAGCGGCAGCAGACATCCACGGCTACCATGTGCTTTCTGCCAACATTTTCTTTATTTTGTTCCTTAGAGAAAATAACATTTTGAAAAGAGAGGTTTTCATTCATAAGTAACAAAGGTCTCTTCTTGCCCATGCTAAATTAAAACTGAAATCAGCACCAAAGAAAAAAGAAGAATTCCGTTTATTACAGGTTTATTTTGCTTGTCATAAAGGACCTACAGGTTTATTTTGCTTGTCATAAAGGACCTACATTTGGTGGGGGGGGAACTGTCTAAATTGATTTTTCATTGATAACTTTCTAAATGCCATTTGAGGAACTTAATATAACACTGTTGCTAACACTTTTATATCCCTTATCAGTTTCAGTCTGTAATTAAATTTTAATCTCTCCAAAATGAAGCCATTCCCTTCAGAGTAGAATACCTTCAAGGGTTACTCGGCTGTTGTAATTTCAGTGTTAACAGAACGAAGCAGTAAATCACAGGGTTGTTTTAAAAAAAGCACAAAACAGGGGCGCCTGGGTGGCACAGCGGTTAAGCGTCTGCCTTCGGCTCAGGGCGTGATCCCGGCGTTGTGGGATCGAGCCCCACATCGGGCTCCTCTGCTATGAGCCTGCTTCTTCCTCTCCCACTCCCCCTGCTTGTGTTCCCTCTCTCGCTGGCTGTCTCTATCTCTGTGGAATAAATAAATAAAATCTTTAAAAAAAAAAAAAGCACAAAACAAAAAAACAAAAAACAAAAAAACAAAGACACCAGCCTTTACTAAGTCATCACTTTGCTTCGTTATTTCCACTCTGTGGCCGACAGTCACAGACAGCAGACCGCATTCACGTGGCTCAGCAGATTAGAATCTCTAACGAGGTCAGAACAGTCCAAGAATCCTCGACAATCACTCACAACCCACCGACCCCTGGGCCTAAGGTGGCAGCCACCTTAAAAATGACTTTCCAACCTCAGCAACTAAGAGAGTGACGAGCCCAGTGTCTTACAGATTCTTCTGGGCTCTTTATTCAAGATCCATGGTTTCTCCTCTTTCCGTCAAACACCAAGCAAATACCGCTTTCTTCAAAATGCATCGAGTACCATCACAGCCAGTGGAGAGAGACCGTACTTCCTAGGAATTAGGGCCCACCATTGTTTTTCCTCCTTCTCAGCATTCAACACTGCTGGTTTTCTTGAAGATCCCCAAGTTTCCTTATTCTACGTTTAAAAACTCACCTGTTAACACTCCTTGTCATAAGTCAACGGCATGTGTTTGCCAACATTAGAATCGACACACAATCTGGACTAGCTCAGAAGACCAAGTGTGGCAAGCACAGTACTGGCCCCCAAAGACACCCAGAGTATAATCCCCGGAGCCTGTGAATAGATTACCTTACCTGGCAAGGGAAAATTAAGGTTGCAGATAGAATTGAGGCTGCTAATCAGATTAGCTAGTCTTCAAATAAAGAAATTACCTGAGTCAACCTAATGGAATCACAAGGCTCCTTTAAAAGTGGAAGACAGAAGCAGATCAAAGAGTCAGATTCTTGGGATGTGAGATTCAGCTGGCCATTGCTGGATTTGAAGATGGAACAAAGCCAACGAATGCAGGCAGCCTACAGAAGCTGGAAAGGCATGAAAACAGATTCTTTCTAGGATCTGCAGAAAGAACACAGCCCTGCCACCACTTTGAATTTAGTCCAGTGAGACCCATTTCAGACCACTGAATTACAAACCAGCAAGATAATCAATTTGTGTTTAAGCCACTGAATTGGTGGTAATTTATTACAGGAGCAAAGGAAAACTAATGCAGTGAGCGGCCCATTTCCAAAGGTAATCAAGCAGACACTGGTCAACGGTGAGGATACCACAGAAGTGAGCCCCGATTTGAGCAACAAGTTATAACAGACTTCTACAACTCCTTACAACGTTAAGGATCTGTAAGTTAACATTTTCTCCCAACTTCCTGCCATGAGGTAGCTGACAGGTTTGAGGCAAATCATCCCCACATGGGCCATAAACCAATGACCAGACTCCAGTTTGTTTCCTGACAGTGGCGACCGGTCACTGGAACTGCCCTCCATCTGTAAAATAGAAATTCCCAGCTATCTAGAAGCATTTCACTTGACATGCTTTATAAAGATGCAATGTAGGATGATAATATAAAAATTTCTCCTCAGAAGGAACAACTACAGTTTTTAAACATAGACTGAGGCGCTGCTAGAGCAGTACTTTTAAAATAGTGAGACTGGGGGGGGGGGGTCAATAAAGGAGGTCTTCACCAGGATGAACAGTATAGATTCAAACAAAGCAGAAAATATTAGGAAGTATCCAACACAGGGTTAGAATTTGTGAATTTTTGTTTCAGCTCTGCATGAAGTGTGTGAGCGTGTGAGTGTGAGCGTGTGTGTGTGTGTGGACACACACTGATCACCGCGCAGAATACACTCCTTCCTTGAGGTCGCAGCCCAAAGAGTCTGAGTCGCTGGAGTGGAAAGACAGGGCCACGTCATTTAGAAGGAAAGGCGAACGCGGTCTTAGATGTGTGTGTAGCAGAGTTGTATCACTCACAACTGCTAGAACATGGACACATGTTCATTAATTAACTTCAAGGAAGATATAAATGTCTTTCCATCTCAGTCTCTAGAAAATTCATCATGGCCCTTGTAGATAAGGTTTTCATCTGAAAAGTTTTTAAAGATGAAACGTGTTAACTTCCAGTAAAAATTATCCGAGGAGGGTGACGGCACACTTACACGTGGCTTACCCCCATGCGCAATCACACAATTAGTCCTGCTGCAAAACCTAACAGAAATCAAGCAGCGTGCCTGGGACAGAGCGAACTGCTTCTCCTGCCTCAGTGAGGACCAGAGAATTTCCTGAATAAACCTTGATTCATCCTATATACGCCATCATTTCTGTGCATGTCCCTTTCAGCTTTTGAAAAACCCCTAATTCTGTTAAGTCTTTCCTTATTTAGAAACCCATTTTTCATTTTGAATCAGTGAGGTTTATGTGAGGGTACCTCACTGCTAAAATAGGACCCTGGCCTCTGAATTACTTCCATCTTGACGGGATCGTGCCCATCAGCGTCCCCGTCCTTTAATTGCCCCCCATTTCTCTGGCAGCTCACATTAATGCTCCATGTTCCACAAACCTGGTAAGCCTACCATCATTCAAGGCGCTGATGAACAGCCGAACCCAAAGCTGCTGAGGCAGGCTTCCCCCGGGGGAGGTCCCAACCCACCACCTAATACTCTGAGAAAACAGCAATTGAACAGTTTTGCCTCCACAGTACTTTCTTTAACGCCTCAACTCCCTTTCCCACAAGGGTGCCAAGAGAGACCTGATCAAGTGCACCATGTCTGAATCTGTATATCCCACAGTTACAACAGTCGGCCACAGTCTCCAGTGTGGTAGGACTATTTAGGAATCCACCACAGTGGCTGGAGCGAACCCATGATGGGCTCTGTTGGTTACTGCTTCCCTTTCTCACAGAACATAGATTTGACAATCGGGCCAGAACGTCGTTATCGGAGACTAACACCAAAACCTCTACCTAAAGTTCGTAAGGTTCCACTCTAGGTCTTGTACCACCTCACTTTCCACAGCACCTCAGTGACCAACGACAATGGTTCAGAGACTTCGCCACAGATTCTGGAAAACTCCCAGGAAGGAACTGGTCTGGATCAGGAAACCAACTTATCTGGAGTTTATCTTCCCTGGGCTTCAGTTCTCTTACAAGTAAGCTTTTTCAGCCTTCTCCTTGACCAAGAAAACAGAAGCGAAGAAAGGAGGGGATTGTTCTATCTTCAGTTACTCTTACGCTGAAGGAGAGAATTTTTGTCCAATGCCAGTCTCAAAGCTTGGCACTAAGCTGGTATTTAAAAACATTTGCTATCTTCCCTCCCCAATTTCCCCAGGAACCAAAGTAACCCTTTTTCATTTTTCTCCTTGACCTAAATACAACCCCAAAAAGATGGCGTCTGTTGGTTTGTCTGCATTCTGCAAATTGCACGAGCCTCATCTCTGAGATATCTATCCTTTCTGTTGACCCTTACAAGTCAGTACCGTGCCTTCGACACATCACCTGTGTCAGAGGTCTGACTAAACACACACGTGCACACACACAGCCCGCAGCTTACACCTGCAGTTCTAACAGATCTGTGGGTTCTAACAGGAGAAGGAAGCTCCTCCCTCTTCTTTGCCTGCAGAGCTGCCCTCCTGTCTGAAAGGTCATCTTCTTGGATGCAGCTCACAGCCTCAGGAGGGATGCGCACGGCATGAAGGGAGAGGAGGCCTCACAGATCTCCAGATCCCCTGGCAACCAGCAGGGCCAGGTGCACCACACAGACTGCTCACAGCCGCGCGGAACTCTGCTTTCGAAGGCCCTTACCCCTCATTAGCCATCACATAGTTAAGTCAGCGGAGAGATCAGGGAAACATCAGTGACAGCAGCAAAAATAACACAAAGCTCCGTGAACCACAGTTGGCCTCAAATCAACCTAAGAAGGCAGGTTCTACCAGGGACACTTGAACAACGTGGAAGGACCCAAACCAAGCCCAGACCCACCGTGCCTCTACTCTGTACACGCTGAGCCACCATTTGGGGGCACTTACGAGATCCCATGCACGTGTGAAACTCTTTTGCACACAGTGTCCCTTTTCAGACTCGTGAACAACTGTATCTTAAAGTGAGTCCGTGACATCACATCTGTATTTCTGACACAAGCCTATATTTCTGAGCCAAGTAGTCCAGGGTCGTTGGAACTCAAAGATCATTTCCCAATACTGCAACTCCTAAGGTACTTCTTAATGGGATGTTTAAATGCTGATAATACTAGCCGGCATTTATCAGTCTCTTATGTGTGTCAGACAACGGGACACGACCACAAATAAATTACCTCGTTAATCCTCCCAATGCCCCAGGACTAAAAAGACTACTATTAAACCACTTCATAGATGAGGAGACTGAGGGTCAGAGAAGCTGATCAATTCTCTAAAGGATACAAAGTGAACAGGGGAGACAGGAGTCAAAACCAAGTGGTCAGACTCCAGAGATCACAAAAATAAACCTCACAGAACAAACACCTGAGTGTTTGGCCTAAAGCATTTGTTTGTACTCAGGGAAAGGGGGCTGCTCGATCCTTTAATAACCTGTGTCACGATAAATAATTTATCACTTAACAGCATACGTGTTGTGAACAAACCCAAAACTATGAGTAACAGTCATCGCAGATGTGATCCAGTGAGATGTGGTTCCCACAGACAAGCTTCAGAGACCCAGGGGAACGAGCCTTTCCTCCCGGTGTCCCTGGTACTGAAAGGCTGGCCCTTCCCTTACTACAGCCCCTTTTTCTAGCCCCGACTTCCACCGATAAAACATGAACAGCAGAGCAGCCCCATACCCACTGAGGCCAAGCTAGCCTGTCCTTCCATTCATCAAATGTGTGTGGATCCCCCAAACAAACGGACCACCACACAAAGAGGGACCCACTGAGCCTGGATGGCCCACCTGCCAGTGCACCTGCAGGTTATCTGTGGGCACCTGGAGTCCAGTCTGTTCGGACCAGCCCAGGATCCCATGCTCACTCGGGTGAGTCAGGACAGGAACACACGTGTGCGTGTATGCGATGTTAGCAAGGACCCGCTGTCTTGTCTAAGGAGCTGAGCACTACACACTGCTAGCTTAAACAAGGGGAACTCTCTAAGTCCTGGAGGCTAGCAGCTGGCGATGAAAGGCATCAACAGGGTTGGTTTCTTCTGAGGCCTCTTCTCCGTGGCTTACAGATGATGGCCTTCACCCTGTGCCTTCACATGACCCGCTGTGTCCTAGCTTCATCACTTCTACAAGGACACTAGTCATACTGGATCAGGACCTACTCTCATGACCTCGTGCTAACTGAACAGCATCTTTAAAGGCCCGGTCTCCAGTCACAGTCTGAGGTACTGGGTGTTAGAACTCCAACATACAAATTTTGGGGCCACCTAATTCAGCCCATAATGGGATAGGCTGGTGATGGGTAGTAAGGAGGGCACATATTGCATGGTGCACTGGGTGTTATACGCAACAAATGAATCATCGAACTTTACATCAAAAAAAATAATAATAAAAAATTTTTTAAAAAATGAACTTCTTTAGAACTAGTCAGAACTGCATTCCACGTTCATTTTTTTCCTTTTTCACATGAATTAGGTTCAAAAAATTAATTTAGTTTCCTTTAAATATTTGGCCATAACTACTTGAATAATGTTAATAAGTAGACAGAAAAAAAAATCCTTAAAAATATATCATCCCTGGGACGCCTGGGTGGCCCAGTCAGTTAAGCATCTGCCTTCGGCTCAGGTCATGATCCCAGGGTCCTGGGATCGAGCCCTGCAACGGGCTCCCCACTCAGCAAGGGAGCCTGCTTCTCCCTCTTGCCCTTCTCCTGCTCATGCTTGCTCACTCATGTGCCCTCTGACAAATAAAATCTTTAAAATATTTACAATATTTATTTTATATTTAAAATACATATATATATATATATATATATATATATATATATATATATATCATCCCTTTGACCCAACAACTCCACTTGTACAGAAGTACTCTGAACATTTATATAAAAGGAAGTTCATCCTATCATGCTTTATTCTAGCAACCTGTAGAAACATCCTAGAATGTCCAACATTTAAATAACTCATTAAATAAATTGTGTTATGGCTTCTTTTATAGCCATTAAAAATCATGTAGTGGAAGAATGTATAGGACTGAGAAAAAATTCATAACATACTAAGTAAACAATGTGAGTTACAAAACAGTATGTTCAAAATGAGGCCAATTTTTAAAATACAGTACATTCATATACAGTATAGGCATAGGGATGCAGGCCAAAACTATCTCAAGAAGGGTAAGGGAATCTTCATTGCTGCTGTTAGCTTTTTAAAAATTTTTTAGAAGAGAAAACAATTTTAATCTTGTCTCTTTTGATTTGGCTGTGTGATCGTGGTGTAGACACTCCAAGTCCCTGAGACAAAGTATTCTCACCTAAGAAGTGAGGACACTAAGTCCTCCTGAAGTACTTACAACCAATGTATGGAAAACCGGCTTTGAAAATAATTCAGTTACTGGGGCGCCTGGGTGGCTCAGTCAATGAAGCATCCGCCTTCAGCTCAGGTCATGATCCCTGGGGCCTGGGGTCGAGCCGCGAGTTGAGCTCCCTGTTCAGTGGGAAGTCTGCTTCTCCTTCTCCCTCGGCCCCTCCTCCTTGCGTGTGCTCACAAGCGCACTAATAAATCTTACAAAAGTAATTAACTTACATGCACACATACACACAAAGCTTTTGTTTTAACTGGGGTTAAAAGCCACACCCTATGGAATTTACCATCTTAACCATTTCTAAGTGTGCAGTGCGTCCTGTTAGGTACACTTGCTCTCGTGCCACCAACCTCCAGCCCTCTGCTCATCTTGCAAAACTGCAACTGCACCCATCAAACAAGGACTCCTCATCTTCTCCTCCCCCAGCCCCAGGCAACCACCGTTCTACTTTCTATCTCTATTAATTTGACTACAGAGTCAGCCTTTTTGACTAATGAGCCTGTCCCTTGGAGGCAGGGACCATGAATAATTTTATTTTTGTTTCCCCAGGGCCAAGCACAGCACCCAGTACGTAGTTGAAACAAATTACTGAATGATGAAAACAGCAGTTGCTTTGCTACGTCTGGGAAATGTCTGCGGCTTCCATTACGTGGCCCCCACGATGTGGAAGAGTACTTCGTGTTACGTCGGTGGGAAGGTCGACCATCCTCCGTCCCAGCTGTAGTTTCAGATGCACCTGGGAATCTAATTCAAGGAATTTCTTTAGGGGCGCCTGGGTGGCTCAGTGGGTTAAGCATCAGACTCTTGATCTCAGCTCAGGTCTTGACCTCAGGGTTGTGAGTTCAAGCCCCGTGTCAAAATTTCTTTAAAAAAAAAAAAGTAAATAAATTCCAACCAACTCTCATTTAAAACGTACCTACACGTGTGCGTATTCCTCCAAGTTCTTTTGAAACGGGAGAAAGGGTATTTGCGGGTCTTGGTGTACATGCTGTAAATTCATAAAGGCTAAAAACTGATTAAAGCAAGGGCCAAGATGCCCAACATCGCAGCCCTGGCAAAGGCCTTCCTTCACTTCATCGAGGGAACCAAATACCCAATTTAGGTAGAGGATCAAACAGAAGGGGTCCCTCCACCCAACCCGCCATCCTCCACGCTGCTACCACCTTTATCTTCCTCACAACACAACCTGAAGTTTCTCCTGTTTTTACGAACCTCCGCGGACCTCCGCGGCCTGGAGAAACAGGTCAGAAGCCCACGGTGTACAGAGAAGGTCTCCCGTGATGTGAACCCACCTAACCCCTCCATCCTGCCCCAGACGTACTTCACATCCTACTGCTCGCTGTTCTCTAAAATTCTCGCAGAACTTTCCCTCTCCACTTTTACATTTGATGTTCTCTCTTCCTTCTTCATCACCTTTATTGGAGTGTCTTTTATTTACCCTTCTAGACGCAGCCCCCCCACGATCTGAGTCTTCCTTGACTCGGGCGCACGGAGGTATGCCGCTACGATCTGGGAGCGCAGACCATCTGCTCACGCCTCTGCTAGATCAGCGTCTCCCGGGACGTCTGCCTCCTCCTCTGGACCAGCCTCCCGGAGGACGAGGTGCCCTGGCCAGCAGCCAGTCTCCAAGGCCTGGCCACGCTTCTGACACGGAACAGATCCCCAACGAAGAAAGGGCAGGAACAATTCTCCCACCTGCTTCTTCTCTCCCTCGGGGACAAGTCCATGCAAGCTTGGTGGGGTGGTGGGCAGGTCACTTTGCCTGGCTCACTTTCCCTTGCAAAAAAACAGAGACCGTGATCATAACTAACCTTTCTTTACAGGCTCCTTACAAGGATCAACACCAAAGGCTTACAAAGATCACTTCAAAGAATCCCAGCTCTTCAACAGCAGGTATTCAGATCCCGATATCCTAACTGCAGACCTTAAGATCAACTGAAGTCATCTTTTGACCCTATTAAACTATCCTCAATCTTCAATTTTGAGAGAGAGAGAGAATGCAAGTCGGGGGGTAGGGGCAGAAGGAGAAAGAGAATCCCAAGCAGACTCCACGCCGAGTGCAGAGCCCGATGTGGAGCTCGATCCCAGGACCCCGAGATCATGACCGGAGCCAAAATCAAGAGTCTGACGCTCAACCGCCTGAGCCGCCCGGGGGCCCCTCCTCTTTTCTCGTGGGCCCACACGGTCTTTCACTTTTCAGCCATAGACAAGCATACACAAGAAAGGCCTTGCTCAAAATACAGAACTAACTGAGCCACAAAAACCAAAAAGGGCAGTATGTTCACATCAACATCATGTTCAACCTTCCTATTTAAACTGGATTTAAAAACAACAACAACTTGGAGCAAAGTTTGAGTTTATTAAGTTTTTGCAGATTTTGAAGAATAACATGTCACCTCTTTGACAGCACTACAAACTACAAGCTCACTCTCGCCCAGAGGCAACGGTACACTCACACCTCTTTCCGTCATCAGAGCTGAGCTCTAGTGTTTGGGGTTACACAGTTTCTGCGTGGGGAAAAAAACCAAAACAACAACAAAAACCAGCCTTTGTCTTTAGGGGTTGTCACTACAAAATCGACTTCATTTCCAAAAAGAACACTTTCGTCCTACAAGGAAAACTATTCTATCCCATTTTCCGAAGAAAGGCTTGACAGAACTTCCCATTCTTTGTTTAACTGCCCTGCGTGGTCCTCTGTGCTTTAGTCAAGCTGAGCTGGGGGCTCGTGTTTGCAGGAACGAGCCTGCTGGTGCAGGGGCTGCTCTCTGTGATCCAGACGCTTAAGAGGCCTTCTCCTCCACATCTGTCAGGGACAACAGACAGTGCCCGGGAAGCAGACGGACCGACCCCCAAGAGCAGAGGGCTGCCAGCTGGCCCAGAGTCCTCACCTCACCTGGCCCTCCTTTCCTTCCACACCCCTTTGCATTCGATCTCCAAGTCTGGGAACCCTCCCCAAGTCCTAGTCCTGGGTGAGGACTACCGCACCCTTTCTGGTTTCCCGCATAAGCTTTACCATCAAGAGCCCAGAGTTCAATGCACATTCAGCCGTTACCTTCTGCTTACCCATACCTTCACCTGCATTAACTCATGTAATCCTCCCAACAACCCTCGAGGGCAAATACCATCCCTGTGCCCATTTTACAGAGAAAGAAGCTACCGAGGCTCTGAGAGGCTGAGTGACTGGTCCAAGGCCACTGTGCCAGGTGCAAGGTGGTGGGGCTGGGACGTGAAGCCAGGCTGTCTGGCCCCAGAGCACGGGCTTTAACCCTCTAAACCACCCCTCCCCCCATTACTTTCCTGAACTAACATTTTTCAGTGGAGTCATGCTCCATCCACCCTAGGTCTTTCTCCCTTAAGAGCAGGGTTTCTAGAAGGATTCCCTGGTGAGGCAGATAGAAGAATCACAGCTTCAACAGGCAAGTGTTTTCAAGTTCTGACACAGCTGCAGTGTCCAAACTCCAATAGCTCACTTACATTCTAAAATAGAAACTTCTAGAATTCAGTATCACTTGCCAAAAGGTACAGAGATCTTCAGTGTCATTATTTTTGAAAACTCTCACGTGGTAGAAAGTCTTTTGTTAATCTGAGACTTTTTACGTAAAAGGTTATCTGTGTTAGTTAAAATTTTAAGGAGAAAACGTTTTATGTATCAAATTTAACAAGATTTTTGGGGCACCTGGATGGCTCAGTCGTGAAGCATCTGCCTTTGGCTCGGGTCATGATCTCACGGTCCTGGGATCGAGTCCAGCATCGGGCTCCCTGCTCAGTGGGGAGTCTGCTTCTCCCTCTCCCTCTGGCCCTCCCCCTGCTTGTGCTCATTCCCTCTCCCTCCCTCCCTCTCTCACTCCCCCCCCCTTTCAAATAAAATCTTTAAAAAAAATTTTAACAAGATTTTTGATAAATAAGAAAATATAAACAAAATGTCAAGAATGGTCAGCAGCAAGGTCAGTCTTTGTCATAGTGACCAGCCCAGGTCTCATCTTGGGGGACCCTGGCCTCTTGACCTTTCCCCTCTCTCCACACCCCTGTGAAGACATCTAACCAAGTAGAATCACGTCTGTACAACTTAGATGTGAATTTAGATCAGCTGGATTATTAGGTTTCCCAAGGACATCTGTGTTTTTTAAATATTCTGTTTGTGAAATAAAAGTCTCTGCCCCCTTCACAAAGAAGTACCTGGTTGACCTTGTGTTAGTTCGGCAAACAGCTGAGACGGGAAGACGCAAGGTGCCTGCCTGTTTGGAGCAAGAAAGAAAACACCGACCAGGTGTCATGCCCAGGCCACCTGCTCTGCCCAAGCCTAGGGCCCTGCTGAGATTTTTCCTTTCCCTCACTTCAACAAAGAAATGTGAGCCAGCCTAGCAGTACTGTAATTTTAAGAAGTATTTATTCTCATGTGATCTTTAAAAATAATGCACTCTGAGATACTGAAAAAAAGGTCACTGAAATTCATCTCTCTACCACCCAACAGGTGTTGGCCTGAGGAATTCCACCTTCCAGCTCTCTCTACTCCTCCGCCTGCAAATTTCTGGTCATCTCCCTTTCCTCACACGTGTGCTGCATGCTTCTCTACCCTATCGCATGGCAGTTTCAAGTCCACTCAACATTTAGGAGGTGACCTCTGCAGACCAGGGACCACGCAAGGTGCTGGTAGACGCAGAAGTACAACATGACCCTGACCTGCAAAGATCATCCTTACAGGACCGCAGGATGGGGTCCCGTAACAGCGGAACCAGCGACATCCTACGGCCAGTTGGAGGGGGAAAGCCGAACCTCAGAAATTCTCGGTATGCGAAGAGCAGGGGTTGACTCTCCACCCTACAGAGTATCGTATCTAAGGTGCAGAAAGTGCCAGGCCCATGTGGGAAGGAGCACACTGGGGAGATATGCAAACACAGCCCTGGGAAGACTCTGGGAAGCGTATTTAATAAATGTTTATAGAATGCCGAGGCTCCGTGAGGTAGGGCACTTCGGGATTAAAAAAAAAAAAATGCAAACAACCATGACACAGGATTAAGGATAAACCAGCTAAACATAAGAATGACAGCAAATTACACAGTGAAGCATAAACTAAACAGGAGCCAGAAACTCAACTGTTATTTTAAAAATCAGCCACGTGTCATGACAGCATCGTGGGCCCCATTCCTAAGAGGCTTACATCCTCCTAGGGAGATAAATCAAACACACGCAGACCCCCAGAAATGTAAAACTAGAACGATTACTACATGTAGGCTGGAAAGGGGAGCCTTGTGTCAGAGGAAGAAAACATTAACCACTGAATCCCAGAAATTCTCCTGGAAGGGGTGAGCCATTAACTAATTTTTTTAAATGGTGTAGTTCAGAAAAAAAAAAAAGAGGCTGAGTTGGACTTCTTGGCTAAGGCATAGGCGAGGCAAAAAAGCATTAGTGGGGGTGGGAGGCGCCTGGGTCACTTAGTAGGTTAAGTGACTGGGTCTTGATTTCAGCTCATGATCTCAGGGTCGTCGGATCGAGCCCCACCTCGGGCTCCATACTCAGCGTGGGACCTGCTTAAGATTCTCTCTCCCTTTCCCTCTACCCAACGCCCACCGCACCCCATGAGTGCTCACTCTCCAGAAAAATTAAATTTTTTAAAAAATGTTAGTAGAAAAGGTAAATTTTTTAAAGGAACCAGAGAGTAGAGATGGGGAAGAAGAGGAAAGAACTAGTGACAGGGACACTTCCTTCCCTCCATACACCCATTATCTCACTTACTCCTCCTGACCAGCCACCGGGGCCAGCCTCTGCCCCCCACCCACTGGCGGGATCACCTACTAGGTGTCTGTCTGAAGGCTGCTGGGTGGCACGAGGGACACCACCAGGGTACCCGACGAATGTGGTGTCTGCTTCCATGCAGCCTACTGCGGTCTGAGCGACGTCTTATCCCAGTTGTACAGTCTGGGACACCCAACCCTACAACTCACCCAAGAGCCTCATGGGCAGACTCAGGGCATAGACCACGCAGGTTTATAGGACCTCAAATGCATGCGCTTTCTGTGACCCTGTATGGTCACTGGCCAGAGAGGCGAAAATGAGCAAAAACTGAAGAGAATCCCAAAGGTGGCAGAGACTTCCACTTGGTATTCTCCATTTCTATTTCCAGGCCCTCTCCTGAGGCACACTTCACACTCAGGACTTCAGACTTTTACTTGTCCTCAAGAACTACCTGAAAAGCCATATCCTCACAGCAAAGGCCACTGCCTAGGACCACGGAAATCCCCAGTCACACATGGAAGGTTTTGTGGGAAGTCGGCGGCGGGAAGGAGTGAAGTATAATCATTTCCTCTCAGAAACAAATACAGTCTCTTCTCCGCACTCCGCTGCTTTGGAGAGAAAGGACAGCAAAGTAGAACAGCTGGGATGGGTAATCCTGCAAGTGAACAGACAGTGCCGTGAACATCCCTCCAGCAAAGTGTGGTCCCTGGAGCAGCCAGACACAGCGGCGTCAGAAATTTCCCCAAATACACGTTCAGAGCAGGTATTCACGACACATACTCAGGCCCGGCACTCCACCCTCCAGTTCCTCCTATGGGACACAAATACCAGAGAAAGACCTCACAGCATTGAGAAGCAAACCTAGGCCCAAAATGGCGTCCTTTCGGCCAAATCCCCAAACCAGGACTTAACATTTAATCTAACTGCAGTTTCAGCCTCCCTCAGCAAGGGCTTAAGATTGGTCAGGAAATTTCTAACAAGCGCCAGAGTCTGCCAGAGGGGGCCCTTTCCACCCCACCCCCAACGAAGGGATGAGGTGGTCCGCCGGACAAGGCCCCTAGATGGGCTGCTGCCCAAGTCATGAATCATTTAGTAAAGCCAATTAGATCTTCAAAGACACGCGGTCGAACTTTGTTTTTTAATAACAGCGACAGGGAGGACAGCGGGCCCAGCACAGAGGCTGCGAGTTTGAGACCCATCCCCTCGCTGGACCTTGATAAAGACACTGAACTGGTCTCGGGGCAGGGAGACTCCCAGGAGTTGGCTCGGGAGGGGGTGGCAGAGGTAGCCAAATGGGGCACCTTGCAGCACAGCCCATGGCCCAGCAGCAGCAGTGCGCACGGATACACTGACACCCACGGACACTGAGTCTGCACTAATCCGACGTAAAGCTGGATTCCACCCCAGGGCATCCCCAAGCACCGGAGGGAGGAAGGAAGCCAAGAAGAACCAGACGGACGGAGCAACGCTCACCTGGGAGGGTAGGCGGTGCGCACCGGGGACCGACTGAATTTGCCAGCTCTGCCTAGAGCAGTGCTTCTGGAAGTGTGGTCCCTGACCAGCAGCACGGGCACCGCCTGAGAACGCGTCAGAAACGCGCCCCAGGCCCTCCTAATTAGAATCGTTGCTTTAACGAGCCCTCCAGAAGTTTCTGGGGCCTGCTCAAGTTTGAGAACCACCAGGGAGCAAAGCCGGGAGCACAGACCATTTAGTTCTGGGCCTCCGCATTCTAGAAGGAAAGTTAATATAGGACATGGAGTCTCCAGCATCCCTACCCTTGGAAAGCACAGCAAGGGGAGGAGAGCTTCTCAGCTTAGCAAAGAGGGTGCACCGGCCACGTGAACATCTCAAAGCGAAACTCGGGAACCTGTAATACCAGCCAATTCTCCTGAGCTCGAAGCTGGGTCCCACACCCCATAAATGCCGCTGAACACTGTGAGATGGCGTCTGAGGCAAACAGCCCTCTTGGAGGTACCCTTCCTTGGAAAATAGGAGGCCAGCGGTCATCTAACGTTCCCCATTTCCCCCACCTGCCCTAGCGTCCCAGATCAACAGAGTCGCACATTTGCTGCAGGGAGAAGAGGCTGCCTGCCGCCCCTCTGACCAGGCCGCCGCGGAGGCCCGTCTGGAGAATCGGCAGGCGTGGTGGTGGATGGGGGGACGTGAAGGACAGATACTCAGATACTCCTTTTAGACTCTCCAAAACATACAGCTAACGTCACAGATGAAAGTCAATGCAAGAAAAACTTCTTCCTTTTCAAATCCCTTTTCTGAATAACTGCCTGAAATTCACCGCATGTTCCCTTACCAGCTTTAAAAAAATTTTTTTCGATTTAAAAAAGTTAAATTACGGGGGCACCTGGGTGGCTCAGTCGTTAAGCATCTGCCTTGGGCTCAGGGCGTGATCCCAGCGTGATGGGATCGAGCCCCACATCAGGCTCTTCTGCTATGAGCCTGCTTCTTCCTCTCCCACTCCCCCTGCTTGTGTTCCCTCTCTCGCTGGCTGTCTCTCTCTGTCAAATAAATAAATAAAATCTTTAAAAAAAAAAAAAGTTAAATTAGGGGTGCCTGGGTGGCTCTGTCAGTTAAGCATCTGCCTTCGGTTCAGGTCATGATCTCAGGGTCTTGGGATTGAGCCCCACGTCGGGATCTATGCAGAGCAGGGAGTCTGCTTGTCCCTCTCCCTCTGCCCCTCCCCCTGCTCATTCTCAATCTCATGGTTGCGCGATCTCTCAAACAATCTTTTTAAAAAAAGTAAAAAAATAAAAATTTTTAAAGAGAGGGGCACATGGCACTTCCCTGCACATTTTCTTGCAACCTGCTCAGCTGAGCTCAGCTCCAGCCCGGGCCCCCCATCCCCTTTGGAAGTGAGCTTCTGCAGCCTGCAAGGCTCTGGGGCCGCTCCAGAGCCTCTGTCCCAAGGGAGGGTCTGCTCAGGACTCAGGCAAACAAGCCTCATTCCAGGAATTCAATCCGCAGGCCTCTGAGGCTAGCTGACTTAACACAACACCCTCCAGCCAAGCCTCTATTAGGGAACAAGGGACATTTTGACCTCCCTTTTGTCCTAGTCACTGTTTTTCTTCTCAGTTTGCTCAGAACCTGGGCAGGAAAGAGGACTTGTGGACCTTGGGCCCCTCAAATACCTCCCCCCAGGTGTGGTCTAATGAGGCAGACTCTTCCCCTCCCCCCCCCCCCCCGGGTACTATGCTCAGGTAAGTCTGATGCTTTCCAAAGAGCCCAGGACATTCATGCTATCTGGAAACTCGGGGGAATACTGCCCGAAAGAACATTATAGAATTCAGTTTCCCTGTTATGCAAAATGTGGGTATGTATGAGCCAGCTGCACCAAGGTTTACAGCATATTGAGGAATTCGGCCCGAACCACCCCCACAGGGGAAACTAGAGAATCTGAGCCCAGGCTGGAACCTTTCTGCCAGGAGGTAAAGCAGCCCAGCAGGGGAGGAGAGGTTCTCCAATGACAGCTCCAGGGATGCAAGCGAAGGCTAGGGAAAGTCAAGTTCAGCCTGGAGAGTGTCCAGGGCAGTGGAGAAGACAGGGGGAGCTGCGCTGTGGGGACAGCGGCTCCCCGACGTGCCATCTACCCCAGCCCCTGCAGCTCTCTGCAGCTCTCTGCAGCTCTGTGATCTCTGTGGCCACGTCCGAGCCTGAGTGTGCTGGGGGTGGGGGGGGGGGGGAGACATCAGGGATGGAAGTCACCAGCGCTAAGCCAGAAATCAGAAGTGACTGTAATAGGGCAAGCTGTGTTTCTTCTGTTGTTCTTTTTTTAAGATTTTATTTATTTATTTGGGGGCAAGAGAGCACACGGCAGGGGGAGAGGGAGAAGCAGGCTCCCCGCTGAGCAGGGAGCCCAACGCAGGACTCGATCCCAGGACCCTGGGACCATGACCTGAGCCGAAGGCAGATGCTTTACCCACAGAGCCACCCAGACGCCCCACAAGGTGTGTTTTAAGCGTCTCAGAAAAACTACAGTTGCAGGGAATGTTTCCCACTAAGCAAGGACTCACAACTGGGCATTCATAGGGCAGCTCCCATGACCTCTAAGTGAAGGACAGAACACGGCGCAGTGAGGCCCCGCTGTCACTGGCGTCTCGATCTCATTCTGTAACGCGCCAGTCGGTTTCAAGCAGCGTAATAATGTTCATTAGAGACTCCACTGGGTCACTCCTGACTTCAGTCCTCCAGCCCTCCTTACCCCACGTGGTCTTCTTACTCCGACATAACGTCCGCACGTCTGGGGAAGGGATACGGTACATGCGCCACACCGAGGGCAGGTTCGTCTCTCCAGACCTCTCTCCTGAGCCCCACACTGACCACCGAGCGGCAGCTGCACCTGACTCCCCGGCAGCTGCGGAAAACGCCCACGTGCCCAGAACCAACCTCCAGGCCGCACTCCGGCCAGCCCTGCTCGTCCCGCAGCTCGCCCGTCTCAGCCGACGGCAACACCGCCCCTGCCGGAACCTCACAGAGATCCCTGACCCTCCTGCTGCCTCACAGCCCACATCAGAACCGCCAGGAACTTGTGCGTTCTTGAGGACCCGAAGGCCTCCGGAGTCCTGCCACTTGGCACCGTTCCCACCTGCTGCCCCCCTCACCTCTCCACCCTCTCTTCTCATCACAGCAGCCAGACCAGTCCTTCTAGAGTGGCAAGGAACAAGTCATCCCTCCGCTCAAAACCCTGCCGTGATTCCCCGGTTGCTACTGACCAGAAGCCGGGTCCTCCTTCCTGCTCTCCTGTGTCTGCTTGGACTCTCCAGGCACACCCAGGTCTCCGTGCGTGGCCGCTCCTTCCTCTGGGAGGCCCCTGGACTCGCCTCTCCACGTCAGCCCCAGCGGCACCATTTAAAGAAGACCCATCCCGATGACCACGTATTTGGACTCACAGTCGTTCCCTCCTTCACCCCCTTCTCCTGTTCTACTTCCCATCTGCCCCCCACGGTACCTCCTGACATACCGTGCGCTTCACTCGGTAGGGTTATTTTTTACTGTGTCCCCCACCAGAATCCAAGCTCCATGAGGGCACAGTGTGTATTCAACAGTGTATCTCAGTCACCGAGAAGGTAGCAGGTGCTCCGTAAACCCCAGCGTCTTCCCCAAGCACGAGCCGAAGGCAGAGGCCGAGCTACCACCGCGCTCTGCTCCACTTGGCCCAACCATGTTTGCCAGACGGGAACCTTCTCTCAGGGGGAGGCATGACCCACATGCAGGGAGCAGCCACCCTGACCTGAGGCCTTACTTGCAAGGTTCCAGAAGGCCCTTCTGTACCAAAGTTTCTCTCCCAACAGTCGGCCAGAGTGCCTGAAATTCTCGCATATCAAGGAGACCATCAATGGGGCCTCTACGGAGGAGAGACGTGGTGAGACCCTCATGGTCATTCCCACCCGAGCACTTGTCAGTCTACTTGAGCCTCTGACCCACAACAGTAAGCACACACAGAGGGACTGCCGTGCGCCGGCTCTGTGCTTGGAAACACAGCGCTAACTTCACAGGGGGCTCGGTCCCCACCTTCAAAGCTGTCGGGGTCTCAGCAGGGAGACACGTGCACTCACAGACAGCTGAAGCACTGTATGGTCAAATACAGTCGTGCACGGCATCCTCAGTATCACAGAAGACAAATGGCTGATGAACCACCAGAATCAGCCAGGCAAAGAAAAGAGGAGGAGGGAACAGCCCCTGCAAAGCCACCAAGCGTGTCAGCAGCAAGGCACCTCTAAACCACAGTGCTGATAAAGTCACTGCTCTGGAGTATCACCTGGAAGGAGCAGGGTGAGATGAGGCCGAAGGGAGAGAGCGCTGGCTCTGTCTTACAGGTCGGAGAAGGTGGTGGGGTGTGTGAACAGGGCAGATCTGGGGGGAGCCAGGGGCAGGCAGGAGGGGGCGCTGGAGGGAAGAGACCTCACTGGCAGGCCCTAAATGAAAAGGCCGTCATAGGAGCCCCAGGGAGAAACCAGGTATGCTGGGACCAAGGCAGGAGCGGCGAGGAGAGATCTATGAGCTAGAATCATCCAGCCAACCACTGAGGAAGACTCCGGGAAGTGGGAGAAGGCACTTTGGTGAAGAGAAGAAAAGAGCCCAGAGCATGACGCAAAGCTCCTGCAGGGCTGGGACAGCTGGCGGCCACAGAGGGGAGTTCCTGAGCACCGAATGCAAAGCGGGAGGGACACAAATCCCCATAGTCCAAGCCTCCAGCAGGCACCTGCCAGGGACGAGAGGTTACTGCGGCCCCCTCCTGGTCCCACTACAAACAGAAAGGGCAGGAGATGGGCTGGACACGGAGAACCTCAACCTGGTCCCGGTGAGAAATGATGAGAGGCTGGCCTACTGCACAGGCCATAAGGATGGGGTCACAGCCACAGGAGATGGGGGACCCCCTGGGGCTCTTCAGCCTGGGATGATGTAGACCAGGAAAGGCCTGGGCAACCACAGACAGACAAGCAGACCAGAGAGAGCCCAGAGCTCCTGGCTGCAAATGAGAGAACAGTTAACTGGGCCGGAATGCTGAGGGGTGCTCACGGGGGAAAGGGAACACCTGGCTCGGAAGGAACCCAAGGAAGCTGGCAGCCAGAACAAGGCCCACAGCCAAGAGCCACACGGGAGCAGTTAGGGTGCCCCAGCGCCCAGACCAGAGTGCACGCCAGCCCGTCCCCTGGCTCCTCGCGTCACTGACTTCAGGCTCCGCGATCCGCGCCCCAGCAGCCGGCCTCTCTCACTGTTGGGTGCGGTATGTGGATTTGGACTTTGCATTTGGAAGGAAGACGCACTGACTGCGGAAGGATCGTTGGTGCGTTCATGTGTGTGTGCACATGCACGCAGGGCTGGGGTAAGTGTCAGAACAGAAACCTGTTCTCGACCTTTCTGGGTATTTCTGCAGGCAGAAAAGCACCACCTCTCCCCTAAACAAACTCCCGACTCTGGGCAGACTGATGCATTCCTGCTCCCATTCCTCGTCCTCTTTGGGTGTTCCCCCCACCTGCTGTCCTGTTCCCCATCGACCTGCCAACACCCTGTCTAAACTCTGAGGGCTCACCTCAGCCCCCATCTACTTAAACAGTGAAAAACAGAAGTAGTGAAAAACAGACATAAAGTCCCAGTTGCGGGCGCCTGGGTGGCTCAGTCAGTGAAGTGTCTGCCTTTGGCTCAGGTCATGATCCCAGGGTCCTGGGATCGAGCCCCACATGGGGCTCCCTGCTCAGCAGGGAGTCTGCTTCTCCCTCTGCCCCTCCCCACCCCACTCCTGTGCGTGTGCACGCTCTCTCTCTCGCTTTTTCTTAAATAAAGAAAAATAAAATCTTGAAAAAAAAAAGCCTTTTGTGTAATTCTGTAAGAGCTTCCTGGGTCATGTGGGGCAGTAAGTCCTCTATTAACAACGGGGCACTTGCTTTTGGTTTTGTACAAATAAAGGTTTGGGTGGTACTGGACCCGGTGTCGGGCCCTGCTGACTTGCGAGCGGGGTCCGCTGCAGGTCTCCTGCGCCGTCTTGCGGCACTCACACTATTCACTAGCCTCTTCTGCGTCTATGTGCTTTACACAAGATTGAAAACGTGATGGGAGCAGGAATTCTGTCTCTTGCTCGGTGTGTGTGTGTGACCTCGACAGAACCTAGTAAGTGCTCAATAAATAGGTAACTACCAGCTAAAAGAACAGAAAACAGAGATGAGACTGCTTCCCTAATGGTGAGACCACACGTGGTTGCCTCCACCCAAAAGAAAAAGTTTTGTGCGTGAGGTTTTGTTGAAGTTAAATCTGGCAGGTAATGGCCCCGGAGGCAACAAAGGGACGAGTCTAAGAGAACAAAATGGCCAGAGCCAAGTGTCTGAACTTGCTTATTCACTGAGCCGCGGGCCTGGAAGTCATGCCAGTGAGCTAAAAGGGAGAGCTGTCGCTCACACAGACAACAGGGCCATTAGGCAGTAGGCCAGACGCCAAAAGAGAAGCTTCTGGACCCTGCAAGGAGACACCGTCATGCAGCACTGAGTCAGCAGCCTCTATGACAGCCTCGGTCAGCTGAGCAGGGTGGGGGCAAACACAGGCCATGCGAACAATCCCCCCTGGATCGACCAAGCTGGATGGAGAACGGGTCTGGGGTGAGGGGAGACTTTGGGGCATGGACGGAGAGGACGGAAGGGGTGACTAAGAGGTCAGAGCAGCAGGGAGGGAAGAGGTGGGGCAGTGCCATGTGCGGAAGTATCTTCCATCCTCAGGGGCCGGGGTAACTTCAGAGGGACCCCAAAGGGCCACACGAAAAGGTAAGTGTCAGTGGCTGCCTCAGAGACCCCAAGAACTCCAGGTACACAATGCCTTTCTCGGCCTGGCCACTGCTCCGAGCAGCTGCCCGTTTACGTTCTAGCTGGGGAACCCCTTGAAAGCCCAGATGTGCGGGAGAGGCTCAGAGCAGGACGTGAGGAGGAGGGAAAGAAGTCCACTGTCTCTCACCTTATCTAGCTCCTTCTCTGCTTTTCCACTGACCTCGCTCTCATCTCACATCCGCTTCTGGCCCCTTATTTTTCCCATAAGTGTTCCCTGAAAAACTCCAAACTGGCCCTGATGGGGACCCAAGAGAAATGGAAACTACCCTACTCCTAACCTGAGCTGTTCCGAGGGCAGGTGCACGGCCGAGGGGGAAGGCATGGAGGCAGCAGCTCCCCTTACCCCAGGAACTGGGGGACACTGTGAGCGGGCCCAAGACCAGCTCTGCTTCTAACTGGCTGCTTACCCTGGGGGTGGTTACAAAAAGTCCTCTCTGCCTCAGTTTCCATATTTGTAAAACAGAAAAAAAAGTGCTTACTTGATCGTATTTTTGGAAAAATTACATAAGTACTTGGAATAGTGACTGGCACTAAATACTCACCCCTTCCTCCTTTCATTACTCCCCAAATAAATATCTAAATATTTGTTTCAAGATGCAATGTTTATCAGAGCAAAAGAAGGCTCTACTGATCCACCACAGGGGATGTGAAACAGAGCAGGGGTACTAATTTAGAATCGGTCCTTACCGGTGTGCCCTGCCCCTGGGTTCATCCTGCACAGAGCTCCAGAAGAAGCCACGGAGGCTGGCTGGCCATCTGGTTCTGGAATGTGGGGACAGCAGCAATGTCTGCTGGCCAGCTAGGCTGAACTGACCTACAGACTGCTTTACACTGATACTGCATTTCCTGAGTTATTTTATTTTTCCTTAATGTTCGCACCATGTTCTCGTTGTTGGAAGATGATTGTTAGGACCATTCATTTATCAGAAGGGTAGTGGGACGTGGAGTCCACGCAGGCAAAGAACCCGGGTGGCTGCTGGATTCCTTTCCCAACACATGTGGTGGGCACAGGGCATGTGACAGCGGCAGAGACAAGGAGGGAGATGTGGGGAGGGGAGGCCGTGCTGGGCCCTGCTGCCTAGACAGCAGGGTCCGCTCCAGGTCTCCTGGACCTCTCTTGTGGTCAAGGACACACCACGGGCCTTTCTTCTCTGTTCAGAAATCTTATGGCACAAGTGACTTTCCCTTCCATCTAGTCTCCATTTTCAAGGTCTTAAATGCCATTTTCCTACATGAATAATTAAATTTTTTACCATTCCTAGGTGAAATGAATTGGGAGCCAAAGAGACCATCAGAGCTGATCTTGGTTTTTACCTGAAGTACAAACATTTTAATGCATACCTTTCGAGAAAGAAACTGGAAAGGGAAATTCAACTGGAAATTCAAATCATGACCCAATTTATCTATCAAATACAAATGTGCACCAATAAAACCATGGCAACACAAAGGCCAGCAGGACTGCATTTGCTTGCCAAGACCCAAGGTTTGGTTTCTCCAGGTCTCCAGCCCAACTGGCGATCACTGACGTCACTGCTAATGGATGAACATGGAGTACACACTCGGATAAAAAGAATAAATCCCCAGAAGGAGTGAAATGAAGTCCTTTACATAAGCCCCACATTCTCCCTGCCAAAAAAAATTAAAGTTGCTTTCATTGTATTATAAAGGATATTTTCCTTTTGTCTTATCCTTTCAATCTCTTATAGAAGAGGGAGGTGTCTCGAGGATCCCTGAGAAACAGAAATAGGTCGTAAGTAGAAATCTCTGTAAATATACCAGAGACCCAGAGGCCAGGCTTACCAAAACATAATTCTTTCTTATTTAACCTGATTTAAGCAACAGAATAGATTGCAACAGTCACCCAATAAAAGAAAATCCGTTCTGTCATCTGGGGTTCACTTCCTTATTAAAAATTAGCAGCCAGTTAGCATCACCGAGTGGGACCCGCGGCAGCTAGAAATCCTCACATACTGGCTGGTCCAGGAAGTGGAGCCCTGGAGGGGACCCTGCGACCTTGTGGGCGTGGTCTCCCGGGGACCTACCCGGTCTTGTGTTTAAGGCTAATGGATGTGCCTGCTGAGCAGAAGAAAAACTAATTAAGACACGAGCATGAAGAACCCGACAGGATAGATTGTTCTGGATTCCTTAACTCAAATAGCTAGGTCTCGTCCCCTTCTAACTCCAGGCTTTAAATCTCTGTACCATTTTTCAGAGTTTGGCGCTGATGGAAAAGGTCAGTCTGGCAACTCTAAAGAATTCCACTCTCTATTTATTTATCTACCTAAGGGACATAGTTTGGATCCTTTACTGCACTGGAATACTTGAATCATCCCGGTTGGAACATGAGCCATCCAGAAGGGGAGAAAGAAAAGAAAATATATATTCAAGCTAAAATCAATCCAATTTTAAAAGAAGGCCATTAGTCAATTCCAATTTTAGTAAGGTTCTGAACAAACAGGCTAGACGAAAATAGACTAACATCACAAGTGCGACTGAACAGCTTCCACTGGGGACTGTACTCCCACAGCCCACCCGGGGGGCAGGACTTCCACCCCAGCGCCTTATTCAACACAAGTCAGGAGAAGGGCTTTCTGGAACACACCCCCCAGACTGAAAGGGGGCATGAGCTGTTGCCCTCTAGCGGCTAGGTCCCAGAAGACACGTTCAAACACTTCGTACTCTGGGGACTTTCATCCGTTACCGGAGTAATCTCACAGTGACTTAATTTTACAGTGAAGGTTCTTCAGACTTTTTTTTTCTGAAGCAGATCACCGATCACAGAATAACCTGCATAAAAGTCAACACCACTCCCAGATACCATTACTGCGGTTAGAAAAATAAGAGAGCAATGTCCATTCCCTTGCCAAAAGGCAAAGCTGATCAGGGAAATGAGAACAGAAAAGCATGTCGTCCCAAGTACTTGAAGTCTTGTTATCTTCCACATGGTGCCGTAAAGAAGCTATTCCCCCAGGAACCATGAACTAGAAGTCCTCATTTCTGGTTTAAAAGAAAAATTACATGGGGAGGAAGTAGGAGTGTCTCTAGTAAAACAGCAAGAGATGGAGGGAGGAGTTGCATGGGGTTTAATCCCCAACAAAACAAGTCCAGGGAGAGGTTTCCCAGGCTGGTAGTTGAACAGAGAAGGGCACTCTTTCTTCCGTGGAAGGTATTTGAAACAGGGCATTGTTTAATGTCATAAACTCAAAGGCATGTCCTTTCTGTTGAAGGAAGAGACGGTCAAATCCAGTTTTTATTCCTCCTTCCCATAAATCCAGGGCTGTGAAAGTCTATGAAAACACAAAATAATTTTCAGGATCCCAGGGGCCACGACCTTCACCGTTTTCCTGTGACAGTCTGTAAGTCCAACTTGTCACAATAATTTATTGGAAGACTCAGACCTCTGCATGAAAAAAAGGAAAACTATTCTAGTAGAACAATTCAAGTGACACTTAGTTTTCTCTGGACTCACGGTGTCCCTCCTGCCTGCCCTGTCCAGAGTTCAAGGTCAACCGTAAGTCTACTTCCCTGTATGACCACGATAGCCTTAGCACTCGGCGGCTGCTCTTGTCTGAGTCCCCGCGGGACCCAGGCTGAGCCGGCACCACTGCAGGCCTTCTCGTTTTCCGACTGATTTCCTCCGCGTGGAACTTCTCCCCAGCTGGGAGCACTGTGTGGCCCCGGCTGGAGGGTAATGCCGCCCAAAGCCAACCCCCCTCCCAGATGGCACACTAACAGTTAGCTCCTTGCTCTTCAGGTACCAGGCTAGGGGGACGCACTAGTGTGCCTAGAGGGCATTCCCTTCAGTGAGAAAGAGGTGTCCGCAGCCTTGCAGTCAGCTAAAATGATCATAAATAACCCTTTTCTTTTGCGTAGCACGTTTAGGCTACAGAGTGATTTCAGACAAGGTCCCAGTAAAATGTGACACTTTTCCCACACACACAGGACAGTCGTCTGTAACTTCTGCATCATCGCTGTTGGAAGAGTGCTGCCTGGCCCCACAGAAGAAGTATGTGCTACATACTTGGGAGTATTTATAGTATTCTAGTTGAAGACCAAATTCTAGAAATATGCGGTGCCCAACTCTGGCTTACACAATCCAAGTTTCGAAGTTGAAGCCAAGGCTTCCCTTTGCAAGGCAACGTGATTAAGTTTACAAATTTTATCTCCAATCCCCTTGACATGCCCTGTGCCCGTTGTTGTCTCTAAAAAATCTAAGGAAAAATTGCTGAAGGGAGAAAAGGTCGCTATGTGTATGATGTTATTTTTAAGACTGCAATTTCCTAGAGGCATGTGGTCTAGTGGGAACACCAGCTAACTTGCCATCTCCACTTTGTGCACAGCCCCAGTCTCATGGTGGGCGGGGTCTCTCCTGCACGCCCCACATCTTCCCTTACCCAATGCCGTCAGCGGGCCCCCAGCAGCTGGGTCCCTAATGCACTCCATTCTGTGGCTCTCCAACCTAAGAAGCGATGAACCATCACTCCGCTTCCTTTCCCTCCTGCCCATCGAATCCACAGGTGGCAGGAGAAATAAGGACTGTGGAGTGAGGCAGGTTTCGGGGAACCCCAACTCAACCACCTGCAGCTTTCTGCCTGTCCTGATCTTTCTCTAGAACTTGGGGGAGAAATTAGCGGAGGGAGAAATCTAGTATTTCCAACATTTTAATTGGCAGCTACAGCCTGAAGACGGTACTTAAGCTCTCTGAGCCTCAGAAGTCCCATGTATAAAACGAGGATAACGCTTTCCTCAGGAGGCTGTCCGGGTTTATGCGACGCAAGCCATAGAAGGCGCTTAGCACGGCACAAGGCACCCAAGAAGTGCTCAAAACACAACATGTAGATTATTTGCCACTACTGTTTGGAAAGACAAAACAAATGTTCACATTTGCAAAACTACAGGACGCTTGATAAAATTAAGTCACTCTGTCAATCAATATTTATCGAGTACCTTCACTGGTCTGGTCTGAATGTCTGCGCTCCCCCCACCCCCGATTTGGATGTTGACATCCGAACCCCCAAAGGTGATAGTGTTGGGAGGCGGGGAATTAGAGAGGTGAACAGGTCATGAGCAGAGACCCTACAACATTCCCTCGCCCCGTGCCAACACAGCAAGTGAGTAGGTTCCATCGATGAACCAGAAAGCAGGTCCTCACCAGACACCAGACCTGCTGGTGCCTTGATCTTGGACTTCCCAGCTCCAGAAATAAATGTCTGTTGTTTGTAAGCCCCCCAGTCTGTGGTGCTAAGAATGGACTAAGACTCTCACATTTAAGAATTCTATCAAGAAACAGTACTCTCCAACCCTCTCCCCAAAAAGAAAAAAAAGACACCTATGCTCCTTGCTCATAAGGATTTCACTCCTTAGTCAGTCAGTGATGTATGGAACACCCTTAAAGAGCACAGGAGAGCGTCTGGAGATCACGCGTGGAGCACAGCGCAGAGCACCTACACAAACCATGTGAGGAGGCAATCATCTGCAAGAAAAAAAGAATTTTTCAGAGTTGTTGTATGTAGCAAGCCTCCCCCAAGTGCATTTAAGCTGTACGTTGACTTTCCTTTATCATTCAACTCAGCATATCAGGAATACCCCTACCTATAAAGCCAGACGTATCCATGCAAAAACACAGAGGTGGAAATGCAGAGGGGTGGCCCAGCTCCCCTGCCCCTGCTCCAAACTGATGCTCCTCCCTACAGCCTACCAGACCTCCTCCGTTGTCCCTCCTTGGAGTTCACAGATCCACCCTTCAAATATTCAGGATTCCAATACTCTGGCTGCCCTTGAAGCTCCAATCGCTAAGACTCACCCTGTCCCTCCTCCTCCCTGCCAGGACCCCAACATTCATTCCCACCTCCACGGCTGGGGGCAATTCCCAAGAGCCCATGGTCACAGCAACAGAGGGGTTTCTCTATGAGCCCATGTCCTCACAGCTGGCACTGCTCTCTGCCGGTGTCAGCTTGGACCCCCACAGAAGCTCTCTGAGTTGCCGCTTCTCCGACCACTGTCCCTGTGGGCTGCCCTGATCTCCCATATTCTTCGCCTCTTTCCTGGTTGAATGACCAGGCATCTCATGTCATGAGCGAATCAACCTCCATCTTTTTATATTCATGGTTTCCTTCAAGTCTCAGTTTCTCCTTAGCTCTTCCCCCCAGAGGACCATTATCCTGGGCTCCATCTAAAAGTCCAGTCCAAAATCCCTACACACTCCTCAAAGAGCTTCCCATGTAGGCTCTAAGATTCTGGTCACTCTCTCTATTCAAATGATCCTATCGAGCAGTGCTGTCCAATATGGCAGCCCTTAGCCTCACATGGCTAGTTACATTCAAATGAATTCAAATTAAATACAATGATAGACTCCATTCCTCAGTGGCACTTGCCACATGTCAAGGACTTAATGGCCACATGCACCTAGCGGCTATAGTACTGGATTGGATGATGAAGATAAACAAGCCCGTCATCGTGGAGAGTTCTCTGGGACGGTGCTCTTACAGGGCACTGATTTATACACAATATCTGCGGCAAGGTTCGGCACAAAAAGGGGATTTATCCAAGCAATGCCATGAAGGGAGCTAGTTTCGAACTACGTTTGGAAATCATGATGACGCTACCTTATACTGTACAGTATTTTGCATGTACAAGGAATGGAAAATAGACGTTACGTATATTTTAAATAAAATGGTTTGAAAGGGGCACATTTCACGGGACAGAATGGCATATGCAAAGACACACAGGAAAAAATACAAAGCGGGAAGTCAGTGGACATTCTCTCTCAAGGAAACGAACATTCTTTAATTTGAGGGACTTTTAAAAAGTATCAGAAAAGCCCTGTAGATACTGTCTAAGCATATTCCGACCTGTTTTTATATTCCTTTATTTACCTTAAAAACTCTCTACACGACTCCCAGGTAACACTGACCCAGTCTTAACCCAGATGCGGACAGACCACATCCTACTATACAACGAATTCTCTACGAAGACTCCTGTCCTCCGACAGCGGTGTTGTAAAGGTGCTCCAGGGCATGTCCATCAGGCAACTGTCCTTCCAGCTGTACTCATGTCAAATCAAGACCAGAGAGGATTGGGAAAAAACAGGACCAAAAAAAGGATAAAAGAATGTATCGTATCAAAAACATACCTCCCTTTATAACCCATCCCCTGTTGATTCTCTGCTCCTCTCTCCATATTCTTTTCGTCACCAAGGACCCTGGGTTTAAGAGCTATGCCTTTTGCTTCCAGAGTGCTGTTCCTACAACAGTGCTCTGGCACAGGTCTAGAATTTCAAGGGCAAGGGCAAGGGCAGGACTCAGAGGAAGCAAGAGTAGAAGCTCAGGTTCGGCCATGGTTTAGGATTTGAAGAACAGGTCTCAGAAGAACAGCATATCATATCAACCTACAGCAGCTACCCTTTTTTTCTAGATGTTTCTAGAGCCCCCCCGCCTAGAGTTATCAGAGGTGATTGGTCTCAGATTTCTTACCATTCCATCCATTTGCCAAGCCACATTTTCAAACTCAATGTTAACATCTTCCTCCAAAATAAGACCACTCCTTCACCAACCAAAACTCTTACGCTATACAAACATGTGAAGATTTTTTCAAGAATAAATGTCTAAATCAGCTACAACAACTTTCTTCATGACACATCTCCAAAGGCAAGAGAAACAAAAGAAAAAATGAACTTGTGGGACTTCATCAAGATCAAAAGCTTCTGCACAGCCAAGGAAACAGTCAAAAAAACTAAGAGGTAGCCCACGGAATGGGAGAAGATATTTGCAAATGACACTACATATAAAAGACTGGTATCCAAGATCTACAAAGAACTTCTCAAACTCAATACATGGGAAACAAATAATCAAATCATAAAATGGGCAGAACATATGAACAGACACTTTTCCAATGATGACATACAAATGACTAACAGACACATGGAAAATGTTCAACATCATTAGCCATCAGGGAAATTCAAATCAAAACCACACTGAGATACCACCTTACGCCAGTTAGAATGGCAAAAATTGACAAGGGAAGAAACAACAAGTGCTGGAGAGGATGTGGAGAAAGGGGATCCCTCCTACACTGTTGGTGGGAATGCAAGTTGGTACAGCCACTCTGGAAGACAGTGTGGAGGTCCCTTAAAAAGTTAAAAATTGAGCTACCCTATGATCCAGCCATTGCACTACCAGGTATTTACCCCAAAGATACAGACGTAGTGAAGAGAAGGGCCATATGCACCCCAATGTTCATAGCAGCATTGTCCACAATAGCTAAATCGTGGAAGGAACTGAGATGCCCTTCAACAGATGACTGGATTAAGAAGATACGGTCCAGGGGCGCCTGGGTGGCACAGCGGCAAGTGTCTGCCTTCGGCTCAGGGCGTGATCCCTGTGTTATGGGATCGAGCCCCATATCAGGCTCCTCCGTTATGAGCCTGCTTCCTCCTCTCCCACTCCCCCTGCTTGTGTTCCCTCTCTCGCTGGCTGTCTCTATCTCTGTCGAATAAATAAATAAAATCTTTAAAAAAAAAAAAAAAGAAGATGCGTCCATATATACAATGGAATATTACTCAGCCATCAGAAAGAACGATTACACAACATTTGCAGCAACATGGACGGGACTGGAGGAGATTATGCTAAGTGAAATAAGTCAGGCAGAGAAAGACAATTATCATATGGCTTCACTCATTTATGGAACATAAGAAGTAGGAAGATCGGTAGGAGAAGGGGGGGTAATCAGAAGGGGGAATGAAGCATGAGAGACTATGGACTCTGAGAAACAAACTGAGGGCTTCACGGGGGAGGGGGGTGGGGGATTGGGATAGGCTGGTGATGGGTAGTAAGGAAGGCACATATTGCATGGAGCCCTGGGTGTTATACGCAAACAATGAATCATGGAACATTGCATTAAAAACTAAGGATGTACTGTATGGTGAATAACATAATATAATAAAAAAATTTTTTTTAAAAGAATAAATGTTCAAGACCAAATGCAAGTACATAACTGTTTAACTCGAAGTTGTAATGCACGTGCGGCAATGCTCTCAAGTCACTGCACCGTAACCGTGACACCGCGTTATAACCTGACCCTTTCGGTTCCATCGCCAAACTTTCTTTTTGACACTGGACCTTCCTCCTGAAACACTTGCCCAAGTCGAAAGACCTTTTGGTGACCTTTCGGAAACTGAAAAACATTTCACATTTAGAAATCAAATCACATACTGCGCTCCACTTAGAGATCAGAGAGGACAGTCAGTCACTGATAACCGAAGGTACACAAAGCCTCACACCATCCAAGCAGACGGCACCAAGCGTGCCTGTTATGAAGCCTTACGTCTACACCCAGCTGTATTAGTTTCCTATCACTGATGTAACCAATTAGCACAGAGTTGCTTAAAACAGTGCAGATTTGTCCTCTTACGGCTCTGGAGGCTGGAGGTCTAAAATGCGTCGGCAAGGCTGCATTCCTTCTCAAGACTCCGAGGGCCCATGTGTTGGCTCGTCGCCCCTTCCTCCATTTTCAAAGCCAGCCGTGCAGCACCTTCTACTCTCTCTGTCTGACCTCCGCCTCCACCAGCGCAGCTTCTCTACCTCTGAGCCTCCTTCCTGCCCCCCTCTTCTCAGAACCCTGGGATGATGCTGGAGCCACCAAATAATCCAGGATAATCTTCCCATCTCAAGAGCCTTAATGTCACCACATCCGCAAAATCCCTGTGGCCTTGTACGCTAACATTCACAGGTTCCATAGGTTAAGACATGGATTTTGGGGGAAAGGGGCATATTCTGTCTAGCACACCAGCCTTATAAATTTATCTCTGCAAACTACCCAATTAAGAATAATCTTCTAAAGTGCCAGGGATTGACTAAAAATCCATTACATGTAGTCTCACCAACTGAAGTATTATACTTGCATCATCACAAGGGACACACTGGGAATAGTTAAGCAATGTACATTATTTTTCTAAACTACAGACTATTGACCTTTCCATATTTCTTAAACTAATATGTAATTTTCATTTGTCAAAACTGGTGGTGATTCTGTTGAATCCTTTGAGGGATTCTGGTGATAAAATGTGAGGTCACACGTAAACCCAACATGATACAGTGTAGTAACTTATTTCTTTAAAATCATGTGGCTTTTGGGGCGCCTGGGTGGCTCAGTCGGTGAAGCGTCTGCCTTCGGCTCAGGTCATGATCTCAGGGTCCTGGGATTGAGCCCCGCATCGGGCTCCCTGCTCAGCGGGGAGTCTGCTTCTCCCTCCGCCTGCCACTCCCCCTACTTGCACGCATTCTCTCTCTCTCTCTCTGACAAAATCTTTTTTTTTAATTAAAAAAATAAAATCATGTGGCTTTTGGTTACTTCTTACTGATTCACTACCTCTTAGTGACAAATCTGAACGAGTCCCAGGCTGAAAAAAAAAATGATTTCCAATGATAAAAGTCTTTGAGAAAAAGGGATGGTTATTCATTTTAACACCACTATCTTATTTGGAAATGCGTCTGAAAATCTGACAAAGGAATGGGAAGAACGGGCTCTGCTTCTTCTCAGACGTGCTTACCAAGATGTCAGCTTTCTTCATTTACACCTCAGGAAAACTGGTGTGACATCGATGAGGGAATAAAGCCCCTGCATTAGGAACAGGTTAGTACAGAGGCAGATGAAAAGGACGGGGAGAGCACACAGCTCCTGAAAGGTCTGAAATACTTAAAAGGTAGAACTCAGCAGCAAAACAGTCAAGAAACCACACGGTGCCTCTCGTGAGTCTAGAGCACTTCTGAACCCAGATGCGAGGCTCCGCTTCGTGTGACCCACAGAAGTTTCATCACCATTTAGGAGCAAGAGCGTTTTTCCTGCTGGAGTAAAAACTCAGCCAAGAAAGGGTTATTTTGGCTTTATAAATAATACAGACACTTCACTGAAATTCAATAAAATGCTATGTCTCAGAATTCTGACCTGTCACGTCCTTCGAAGGCAATATATTATAAACCACCGTTTGTATCCTTCATGTGAGAGCTTCGTCTAAACACGTTAAGTCCTACCGAAAAACTACTACCTACCACACAAGCCCGGCGGGAAAGAACCTGATGGGTAGAAAACTTGCTTTGCCCCTTGAATATTTCCTTCAAAAACATAAAACAAGGGGCGCCTGGGTGGCGCAGTCGTTAAGCATCTGCCTTCGGCTCAAGGCATGATCCCGCATGGGGCTCCTCTGCTGGGAGCCTGCTTCTTCCTCTCCCACTCCCCCTGCTTGTGTTCCCTCTCTCGCTGGCTGTCTCTCTCTGTCAAATACATAAATAAAAATCTTTAAAAAAAAAAAACATAAAACCAATACAGGCTAATTTGTACATCCCCAGTTTAATCTTTTACGCAGTAACAGAACCCAAAAACATGGAATGATAAACCATAGAACAACCTGAGAAAAGTCAGGGACAACACCAATGCCCCTGGCTTGGTTTTGGCTTTGGTTTTGTCTCGTACGGCTGTGTGTGGGCTGACAGGTCATGAGAAGCATTGCCCCTGTTGCTCAACACCGGGCAGACACCCAACATACATTTGCACATTTACTGAACAGGACCCACTCTTGCAGGAAAGCACAGGACAAAAACTGGCTCCCCATCGCTCCCAGTCAGGCCCCGAGACTTAGGAGTCGTGGTCACAGAGCGGTGGTGGCCAGGAGGCCCTCACTGACCATCCACACTTTGCCCAAACACCGAAGGCTGCCAACCCATGAATGCACACGTGCTAGGCACGTCTGTGTGAGTAGCTCATCCCAGGCGGCTGGGAACTGGGGGAAGAAATTCGGTGAGTATCATGTCCTCCATCTATTTACCTCAACTTCCAGCCTTCCCTGAAAGACAGGAATAGCACTCGCAGCCATCACTCCACATCACTCCACACAGTTCTCGGCTGATGCTGGCAGACACCAAGCGGATGGCAACTCCACCAGGGACTTCCGCCAACATTCCCAGACAAACAATGGCAGTGACCACTGTCTTCTAAAAGTGTCCAGAATGTTTTCTCTATTCTCAATCAAGAGAAGGGTTTCTGAGATGAAAACCACAGAAAGCTGAATGGAGATCTCAAATTTTTATTACGGCTCATTTTAGAAACACATCCAAGCCCACTGTGGTAGGAGGGACTGAAGACGGCCACCCAGACGCAAAGAGGGACATCAATTCCGTCAACAGTTCAAGCCCAAGAATGTGGTGAGATCCAGTCGGTTTCTCTCCTGTACACTCAGCGTCTGAAAGAAAATGTGGGAACGCCATTTTCTGCTTCTTGACATCTCTGTGGGCTGAAGAGAAAAAAAAAAATGTGTCCTGTGCATCTGGTATTAGGAATAAATCTACATCCACACATGGTCCTGGAAGAGTGAATCACTACGCATTACAGTTCTCCCACTTTGCATCTCCATTTAAACAAAAACATTGACATGTTTTATCCTGACTTTACTAGACTATAAAACCAGATGATTCATCACAGGCAGGTACCAGGTTAGTAAAATTTTTTAAAAAAGAAAGAAGGAAAGAAAGAAAGAGAGGAAGGAAGAAAGAAAGAAAAGAAAAGAAAACAATGGGGGGCGGGGAGGAAGGACAGGAGCAAAGCCAAACAGGCAGTGTCTCTTCAGACTCGGATTGCGCCTTAAAGCAAAACAGTACGTAACAGCCTACAGCCCGCTAGGAACGCGCTATGAACACCTGCCCCAGCGAAGGAAGGCACGTTAAGCACGTTCCTCTCTCAGCCCAGATGCTGGTTCAGGCGCTGCCAGAAAAAGCAACAAGCAACCAGAGGGCGACGTGCAAGTTCCCCCTCGCGCTGCCCCTCCTGCGGGGGAACTGAGGCTTTCACGTGAAGGCCGCCCTCCTGTCTTTCACACATGCAGGTGGAGACGCTGCGTCGCGGCCCAGGCCGTGAAGATACACTGTGCCATCTGCAGAGAGAGTTCCCGCCACAGCCGGCCACAGCTGTGACCGGAGAGGTGGACGTATGCGGACCCACAAAAACGGGCAGCTCATACTCCTTCAGGCTTAGCGTGAACCTGCCCATTTCTAGGGCCGGGGGTCCGCCGCAGCCAGAGGATGAAGGCCCTTGTGTCTTTGCACACAGAGACCCTTACGCCACCCGGCACCTGTCTTCCCAGGGCGCCGCTGCTCCCAGCCTCCCAGAGCACGGTGATGGGCCCCGATCAAGGCTCCAGTGATACTGGAGGAATCAGATTCCCCTGAGCAAGCCCTGGCTTGAATTAATTGACCTGCCCCCCTTCAGGTCAGCTCCCCCCCTTCTTTCCCACCAAGATACCTTAGTAAGAGAAGATAACAGAAGGGGACGGAGGAAAGGATGAATCCAGAACACAAAAGAATTACGTTTTGGTCTCAGGGCGCCTGGGTGGCTCAGTCGGTGAAGCGTCTGCCTTCAGCTCAGGTCATGACCCCAGGGTCCTGGGATCAAGCCCACATCAGGCTCCTTGCTCAGTGGGGAGCCTGCTTCTCCCTCTGCCTCTCCCCCTCTTATGCTATCTCCCCTTCTCTCTCTGTCTCTGACAAATAAATAATAAAATCTTTTAAAAAAATATCTTAGTCACTAGAAGTGTTAGGGACTGAATTGTGCTCCCCCAAAATATATATGTTGAAGCCCTAACTACCAGTAACACAGAATGTGACCATATTTGGATGTCAACTCTATGAAGAGGTAATTAAGGGAAAATGAGGCCATGAGGCATGAGGGTGGCCCTGATCCGATCTGACCAGCGTCCTTAGAAGAGAAAATGAGGCTGCGGACGCATACCGAGGAGAGACAGTGTGGAGCCGCCAGTGGGAACACTGCCCTCTACAGGCCGGGTGGAGGAGCCTTCGGGGAAGCCAGACCTCCCAACGCAGTGCTCCTGGCCTTCGAGCTTCCAGAACCCTGAGAAAACCAACACCTCATTTAGGCCCCCAGTGCTTCATTGTGGCCACCCCGGCCGACGACCAAAGGAAGGAATGGGCCATGCCTAGACTAGCGTCTGGAGTTGCCTGGCACTCTTCCTGCCCTGTCTACACAGTGGTCAGCCCCCAATACTCCTTCGAGTCCCCAGAATCCACGTCTTCATACTGTCCCCCCCACCTGAAACAGGTAACAGAGTATTTCCCCCAAAACCCTCCTGGCTCTTGATATTGGAAAAGCAACCTGAGGGGCACCTGGGGGCTCAGTTGGTGAAGCATCTGCCTTCGGCTTAAGTCATGATCTCAGCGTCCTGGGATCAAGTCCCGTGTCAGGCTCCCTGCTCAGTGGGGAGTCTGCTTCTCCCTCTCCCTCTGCCTTCTGCTCCCCCTGCTTGTGCACGTGCTCTCTCTCTCTCTGACAAATAAATAAAATCTGAAAAGAAGAGAAGAGAAGAGAAGAGAAGAGAAGAGAAGAGAAAAAAGAAAGAGAAGAGAAAAAAGAAAGAAAAGAAAAAAAAGAAAAAAGAAAAGAAAAGAAAAGAAAAGAAAAGAAAAGAAAAGAAAAGAAAAGAAAAGAAAAGAAAAGAAAAGAAGAGAAGAGAAGAGAAGGCTGACTGGGGCATCTGGGTGGCTCAGTCGGCTAAGCAGCTGCCTTCGGCTCAGGTCGTGATCTCAGGTCATGATCTCGGGGTCTTGGGATCGAGCCCGACATCGGGGTCCTACCTTAGTGCAGAGTCTGATTGTCCCTCTCCCTCTGCGCCTCCCCCCCCGTTCTCTCTCTCTTTCTCATAAAAATAAATAAAATCTTTAAAAAAGAAAAAGAAAAGCAATCTGATTAAACACACGCACGCATAATATATAGAATTGTTGAATCACTATTTGTACACCTGAAACTAAGGGAACACTGTGTGTTAACTATATTTCAATTCTTAAAAATTCAAGAAAAAAACAAAACAACAAAAAAGAAAACACGCACACACACACAATTACAGTGTTTCAAAAGCACAGCTGTTGTGCACGCAGCGGCTTCCTTCTGCCCCCTCCAGCTTCCAGAACACCAGAGAAGACATCGACATCTATGGAGCAAGTGAAGAATTTTCATCTTACGAGGCAGATTTTATTTTATGCAAAAGGAAAGGGACTCGGAGAGATTAAAGTAACTTTCCCAAATCAGTGGAATGGAACCAGGAACTGAACCCAGATATTTCTGACTGCAAAGTCCTTCTTTTTCCCCCCCAGTGCCACAGCTTCCTTCCTGCAGCTGAGATGGCCCGATGTTTATAAAATAGTTCTATTCAAGGGGGAACGTCACTGCAAACACTAGTCTCACATCCACACAGATCAAGGTTAAGTTGGGATTCGTCAGACGCTCTCTACTATGTAAGCGTGCAGAGAAACGAGGCGCTCACCTCAAATTTTACAAATCATGCTAAACACGACGATCGCGCCCTTGAATAGTTTTCACTGGACGACAACGCAACGGAAGGCGGACTAATAAGAAGGCAAGGTGCACCCCGTGCTCTCCCGTCCTTCTTCAGCCTCTGGGGGCTACGGCTCGGGGGACGAGGGCTCTCAGAGGCCAGGGTCCGTGACAGAGCCAGCCGCAGCCTCCCGCCTGGGGCCAGCAGGGCAAGTCAGCAGTTAACCTCACCTCAGAATGAGCCCCAGATCAGCTCGTAATTTAGTTTCCTTTCCTGAGACCTGAAGAGGGATGCGCACGTCCAGGAAATGCCTGACTGAAAGCAAAGCACGAGTCTCTGGGCAGTAAACTGGGAACAGTGACGGCACCAACACAGCAAGACCGGCTCCTCCCAGGACTCGAACTGATGGAAGCAGAGCATCAACCCCTCCTAGCGACAAGGAGGGGAGCAGGGGTGTAAGCCACTCCCTCCCCCGCTCTCCCACCTGAACCCGAAATGCTCGCCCTGCCTAGGAATGAAAGCAGTCACCACCGTAAGGCTCAGGAATAGCTCCACACCCCGAGCCACCTTGCGGCCTGGGAGAACTACGCACATCATTAAGTACGCGGGGCTTTCTCGTAAGTGCCATTCAGTCTCCACAACGCCCTCAGCTCTTGGCTTCTCAGTGTTCACAGCTTTTTGCTTACATGGCCTGACGGTTCTCTTACTGCCTTATAAAATTAGAGGCAACATTAGAGGCCAGGAAAATACAAGAAGCAGGGACGTAAGCAGAGAGGCCAGCTTTGTATGGATGCATCTGACTTTGGACAAGCTGAACTGCAGGCAACAATGGGGCACCTGGTACAATGGAGACAAGGCACGGGGTGGCGTCCTCACCCCAGGGCCCTGGTGGCTGGCAGGGATGAGAGCGTCAAAGGGGAAAAGTGTGCAAATGAGGCAAGACCCAGGGCCAGACTCTCGAGGTATTCACATCGGGCCGTTGGAGAACCATGGGAAGCCGAAGGAAACCAGGCTGGGTAGGGAAATGACCACGGTTTTGAGCCGCGCTGTCCAGAAGGGCTCATCACGTGTGGCCATTGGGCACCTGAAGTGTGGCTGGCCCACAGTGAGATGTGCTCTAAGTATAAAATTCACACTGGATCTTGAGGCCTAAATGGACAGTCCCGGGGCGCCTGGGTGGCACAGCGGTTAAGCGTCTGCCTTCGGCTCAGGGCATGATCCTGGCATTATGGGATCGAGCCCCACATCAGGCTCCTCTGCTATGAGCCTGCTTCTTCCTCTCCCACTCCCCTGCTTGTGTTCCCTCTCTTGCTGGCTGTCTCTATCTCTGTCGAATAAATTAAAAAAAAAAAAAAAACTTTAAAAAAGTAAATAAATAAATAAATAAATGGACAGTCCCATGTCTATTAGGAAAATTCAAGGTGACTAATGCTGAGGGACAGTGATTGCCCACAGGTGATCTTTCAGCCGGTCCGGAAAGTGGTGAGCCGTACTGCATCAGGCGCAGTGAGTAAATAAAGCCTTGCCGCGTGTAGACATTTCTGGCAGGGAGACAGTGAAGTGCAGTTAAGGGACATTTTGTTGTGTGGCATACGAAAAGGAAGACCTGTGAATGTTTATAAACAGCGATGCCAGCCCCCTCGCTTCCCAGCGAGACACAGACCTGCTGTCCCGCAAATTCACGTTCTCATCCCCACAGGACATTACGGACACTCCCAGAAAACAGAGAACAGGCGAAAAGAGAAGGTAAGTCATGTAGCAGCGTGTTGAAACATCCAGCCTTCGTTTCATAAACAACGAGACTTCATTCATGCTTCTGTGATCTCTCTAGCATTTTATAAGAACAGCAAGAGACACAGAATTAAAGTCACCTGACACTGCGGGTGTGGATGCAAACATTCATTTCACACATAACTTGTGCAAATGACAAACTTTCCCTTTATTTCCCTTACTATTAAATGCCTCGAGACAAACCGTAACAACAGCAGGGTCCAACCTGACACTTTTGACATGCAGAAGAAACTCGCAGGGAAGCCCACACATCTGCTTACTGAGCCCTGACGGTTAACCTCGTGGTACTGAGAACTTGGTATCACCGCAGAACTGCTGGAGGGGCAGCTAGGACAGCACTCACCTCTTTGCTACAATGCACATAGAATTTTCTTCCTCGTCGAAGAAACAGAATACCGGGGTTTTCATTCCGCAACACAATGGGGCAGTGCGTAAAAGCAGCACCAACGAATCAATACAAAGGTGCCCCGACAACAACAGTTCAATGCGTCGCTTCCAGACCACCAGAAAGAGTCAGCATCCCTGCTCACGGACGGCCCCTACGAGATCCCTCTGCCTGAAAGCAGTCTAGCACAGCTGCGAGCACGCAGGCCCGGCACGGGTCTCGAGCACCGGCTGGAAAGGATGAACTGTGTGGGCTCACCTCCCCGTGCCTCAGGGAAAACGGAGGTAATGATAGGGCGCTCTCTGACGCCAGCAGCATTGTAATCTGTTCAGCGTAGGAGAGCCTCACCGGCACAAGCCAGGATTCCGGCTGGGGGCCTCACAGACAAGGGCCGGCAGGCTTCCCCTCTGAAGAACGTCTTGCCCCCACGTCCTCCTCTCCCCGTCAAACACTCACGGTGAGCTTTGCAGCTGTTAGTTTTTCCCTCCTCAAGATCCTGATAAGGCCTGCCGTCCAAGGAGTCCTTAAAGAGACAAAAGGAGCCCAGTGAGGGCAGGCAGGAGAGGAGCGGCGGCGCTGGGAGAAGAAACCGATGATTTTCCAGGAGCGGAGGTCTGGCGTCTTCAGCCCTTAGGTGGCGGTCTTCTACCGACAGAAGCAAGGGGATCAATGGGAGGTGCCCATTTCCGGACAATCGCCAACAAAACCATCTTTCAGTCCGGATGGGTCACTGGGGGTACGATACTATGACAAGAGATGTGTGACACAGGCAACATATCTTAGGCATAAATTCAACAAGAAATTTCTACATTGTCAGGAGGAATTTTGTTTGGTAACTTACTCCAGACACATGTATACAAACACAGACGTGTGTACGCATGTCTATAGGCGTGTAGACATATGGAGATGCGTATGTGTGTGTCTACGTATATGTACAAAGGGAGAGACTTCTCACAGGTGCAGGTCGTCCCTTCACAGCTTACAGTCCCTCCTTGAAAGGTGGGTGCTGGGTGTCCTCGCACGACCACTGAGGAACGAACCCCAGCACCCTGAACCAGAGCAAAGGTAGATACATCCCGTCTGTGGCTCAGAGCTTTTGTTGACATCCTTTCCCACAAACTTCCTTCCCACATTTTACCCTCTTCTGAAAATAGAAAAAAAATACAAAGGCAGAAAAGGTGGAAAACCCTGAAGAAGCGGAAATATGAAACACATTTTCCAAAACTTTGCTCAGGGCCTCAGATTTTAAAATCCCAACACTGGCATCTGAGCATGCAACCCACAGCAGGGAGGGCTCGGTTCTCGAGTGCCTACGCCCCTAGCAACAGGCTGACTCCCATAGGCCATTCTCCATCTGGACAGGGCTCCCAAACACTGGGGTCAGCCCTGACCCCTCCCTCGAGGCCCGGCCACACAATTCCAGCCACATATAGGTACTGAAGACACACAGCAGCTTCGAAGTCAAGGACTCATCGCCCTCTCCTGCAACCTCTATTAGTAAGACAAGCAGAGCTCCCATCACACACACGTAAAACCTCTTGAGTCATCGCTGATGGACGGTTTTCCCTGACCCTCAGTGACCCGGCATGGGCCACACTCTACACTGGACAAAGTAGGTGGCCACCTTGGCTCAACACTGGTCAGAGTTGATGTTGCATTTGAATATATATTATACCCGTGGTGAACGACCGGTCATACAATAGCATAAATACATCTGAGTGGGGAGAAGTTGGGGCAACAGCAGACCATCTGAAGCAGGTTATGTAAAAAGCAGCAGGTGAAGCTGGATGCAGGCAAATGACCTCATGGTAAGTCCTGCTCGAGGCCCCGGTGGTTTAAAGAAGCCTCATGTGTCTCCTACCACTGCCACATCTTCCTCCCCAAGGATCCACCCATGCTTCCTGCGCCCACGGCTGTCACATAGCTTAGGGCAGCACCGTCTCATCAAATACAATGCAAGTGGTGCCTGAGGGGCTCAGTCAGTTAAGCATCTGACTCTTGATTTTAGCTCAGGTCACGATCACAGGGTTGTGAGTTCAAGCCCTGCATTGGGCTCTGTGCTGAGTGTGGAGCCTGCTTGAGATTCTCTCTCTCTTCTGGTCCTCTTCCCCCAACTTGGACACTCTCTCTCTCTCTCTTAAAAAAAAAAAAAAAGTATATATATATATATACACACATTGCAAGCTACATATATAATTTTAAGTTTTCTTACAGCCATGGTTAAAAAAAAAAGATGAAAAGAAAAAGGTGAAGTTAATTTTAACCATATACTTTATAAAACTGAGAATGTCCAAAATATTATTTCAACATGCAATCCCTATTGAAAAAGTATTAATGAGCTATTTTACATTGTTTTTGCCACACTAAGTCTTTGACAACTGGTGTGTGTTTTACACATTACAGAACATCTCAGTTCCCACTAGCCACGTTTCAAGTGTTCAACAGCCACACGTGGCAAGTGGCTACCATATTGGATACCAAACACACTAATGATTAATTTGAATACAGACCCTGCCACTAACTTGCTACATGGTCCTCTGACTGCACGTTCTCTCACTCTGGCCTGGGCGCACTCTCACCACCTCTGTTCCATGTTGCCGCTGGATTAATCCACCTAACATGATCTGACTCACTTGCTCAAGGCAGCGGCCCACCCAAAGTAGGAGCCATATTGGTACTGTCAACACCTACCATGAATTAGACATCCAGTAAATGTTTGTTAAACAGTCAGTGAGTTAAGTACTCTAAGATGAAATGCAAAGTCCTTAAGATGACATTCAGGTTAGGCTTTAACTCCCCCACCTTCCCACCTGTAGCGCCTCTACTCAGGTCCCAGATGTCTACTCCAGCGTGCACGGGGGGGGGGAGGGGGGGGGGTGAAGGTCATAAAAGGTCACAGAGTGAACATGCTCATCTTCCCAGAGCACCAGTTAAACCAGCTGCTGAGTATTTTAAAGTAGTTTTATATTAAAATGCTCTGATACACCCTGAAAGAGAAGCCGAAAACCCCACCCGGTTGTTAAGATTAAATACAAGTCTCCAAATAGAAATTCTGTGCTAATAGCGAGCAGCTTTAAAACAGATGCGAGCAAACCTCCAACCACTCCCAGCAGTGTGCTGGCTGGCACACAGATGAAAATACTCTAGCAGCCCTGGCTGCTGGGTGGCAGCTGGGCACGCCTCAAGGCTGGTCGTACCCCGTCCCCCATGTCTCCCTCACCTGATCTGCTCATCTACGATGCCAGGAAGCCTATCCTGACCGGTGGGAAGAACTTCCCAAACTCCCCCTGACTTTGAAAGCTGCACAATTCTCTGGGCATCAATTATACGCGCTTCACAAGGTTAGGCAGCCAGCGTGCCCTCCGCTTCTGCCCTGGAGGATCCCTGAGCCCAGCGCCGGTCTATCCTGCTGCTTCTAATTCCCCGGAGCGACGTGCCGTGCACTGAGTGGATGGACAGAATGTGCAGCCAAGTCTGCTTCAGGTCAGCAAGCAACATGAAAAAATGGAGAAGGAAAAAGTTGCACGCGCACGTCAGCACGTCAAACCACCTGCAACCGCTTCCCGGGGCACACAGGTCCTTCTTCAGAGTGGGTGATGAGTTTAGGATAAGATGATGAACCACGAAAAACGATTAAAAATTTAGGGTGAGGAGAATAAAGGAAAATGTTTGCTAACACCAGACCACACTCTATGTGGATTTCAATTTCAAATAGAAGTTAAAAATAATAATAATAACTTCCTGATAAAAGCAATGGTTAGGGAGAAACCAGTATGGAAGTGAAAAAGCAAAACATATTCTTTGAGAAACAGCCTCATAAAAATGAGCGGAAGTAAATAACTTTGAAAATAAAACCTCTAAAAAAAAAATGTCCAAACTCGGCTAACACTGTTCATAAGACCAAAAAAAATGGACTTTGTCAAAATACTGAAGGAAAGTATTCACTCCCAATAATTCAGTACTTGTCTTAAGTTTAAAAAAAAAAAAAACTGTGAAAAGCAACAGCGCTGGCTGATAAAAAGCATCATGAAGGATTTTCCTTGGGAAATATTTCTCTCTTAAGTTAAATGTTATATAAACATTCCTGATTTCTTTGGACTACTTTTAGCCATCCAGATGACAGACATTAATAATTAAGTCCGGTACTAAAGTCCGCTCTGTACCCATCACACAAGCTACAAATGTCCAACTTGCTGTACCCACTCTGAATGTATTACTTATACTAGATGCAAATAATTTTTTAAACTAGTAAATCCCATAAAAAGTACGTTTGTGTATCAATACACAAGACAAAATTACCCTTTTAAAACCACTCCCTTTAAATTCTAGTGCTAAACATCTGAGTGGTTTTCTCCGTATTCCCTTCACTTTTTCTTACCACAAGGCAGCCAGGTTATCAGCACGCGATGCGTAACCCGGATAAGCTGCAAATACATCACCTCGATGTTTCCTGGGCGTACAATACATTCACCAACACTCTTCCACAGCAGCCTCTAAAGACAAGACCTTAATTCCATTTAAAAAATATCAGCAGCTCGAGATCATAATGTCCTGAAGAGCCGCTCTCCCCCCATCCATCATTAAACTTTTCTTATTCAAACAAGCTCTTTTCAGAAAAAGGCCGTTACCTGCAATTACTACAATCATGCCAAACTCTCAGAGATACAGGGGACTTTGCCCCAGAGCAATGTCTCTGCTGTATGTATCTCTTCTCAACTGGCTCGCCGAGAAGCAGGTTGGAGGACGATGTCAGTGAAAGGCCACAGGGGAGAGAGATTCTAAAAACAGTAACAGAAAGTTCATAGTATACACGACAAAAGCCAAAAAAAGAGAATCCCTGGAACTACTTAAGCTCAAAGTAAAAATGGATTTTGGTGAATAAGAATTCACTTCAATATTCGCTTCCATCATAACAGAGCAGAACTTTCTTAAAGAAATTCCCATTCCCGGGGGTGCCTGGGCAGCTCAGTCGGTGAAGCATCTGCCTTTGGCTCAGGTCATGATCCCAGAGTCCTGCGACTGAGTCCCACATCAGGCTCCTTGCTCAGCGGGGAGCCTGCTTCTCCCTCTCCCGCTGCTGCTCCCCCTGCTTGTGCTCGCTCTCTCTCTCTCTGACAAATAAATAAATAAAATCTGGGGAAAAAAAAAAAAGAAAGGGAAAGAAAAAAAAATCCCATACCCAAACCCATTTTGCAAAAGTCAGGACAAATATAACCACGATAGGAATCTATATTCCTATGGATGACACTCAATTAACAAATGACCCTGTTTTTTTTTAACGCCTACGAATAGAGAACATCCACCCACGTGTGGAAATGTGGAACTGCAGAATGAAACAGAGTATTTAGACAAACGCCCACAGTGGCGAGGGGCAGTGGACAACAGAACACAGTCTCATCATCGTAGGAAGTCTCAGTAGCATGTATGTAACAACAGCACTCTCAACTCTTCATAAGCCACGGCCAAGGTTCATGACCCATAAAACTAGTATTTTGGCCATAGCACAAATTTTGCCTATTGGTAAGTGAGACCCCAGCCACAAGCCCAGTCCCTGCAGGTCAGAGTTTTTCAGGCATTTCAGTAAAGACTCTGGAAGAGGTATGCCTCTCAGTACAGGCAGTCTAGAAACAAACCAACCTCAGTTAGAATAATGTGATGTACCCATACTCTACCTACCTGCCGGATATTAACTAGTATATCTGTGGCAGAACGTGAAATATTCTGTGGAAAAGAGAACACCATCCCCACCTCTACAATTTTCCGTATATAACGCCCAGAGTTCAATTTAAAAAATACCATGGATGCCAGAAAATGAGACCAAATGACTGAAAACCAAGAGGAAAAACAAAAGACGATAAAAATAAATCTACATGTACACAAACATTGGAATTATCTATTACAAAACTGCTATTAAAAATATCTTTGCAAACAGAAAGAGGAAGACTAGCACAAGAAAGTATGCACATAGGAAACGGATCAAAGCAAGACTTGTTACTAAACAGTAAAATCACGGAAAAGTTAAGAATTCAAGACATGGGTTCACCAGCTTGATAAAGCAAAAGAGACTTCGGAACTGGTAGAAAGGACAGAAGACAACATCCAGATTGATGGACAAAGAGGGGGAAAAAGTAAACATAGAAAAAAGAATAACGAAACAGACATAGGGAAAGGAACCAAATACGTATCATTGGAGTTCCAAGAAAAAAAGGAGGGAAGAGAGAAAGTGAGGCAGAAACAACGTCTGAAGAAAGCCTAGTCAAGATGGATGAAAAGTAGTATCAAGCCACAAATTCAAGCGACGTCACAAATCCCAGACAGGACAAGCAGAATGAAAATATCACTTTGAAAAACGAAAACAATAAGGCTTACAGGTGACCTTCCAAATAGAAACAGCAGAAGCTAGAAGTGCTGGGGGGGAAAAGCCACCAACAACTGCCAATTCTACACTCGGACCAGGAGAAATACAGATGTTTTCAAACAACAAAACAGAGAATTTATTTTAAGTAGACCCATGATTAAAAAAAAAAAAATCCTAAGGGAGTTCTTCAGCAGAAGAATGATCCCAGATGTAGCCTGGTAATGCCAGGAGGAAGGAAAGATATGAGCCAGCCTCCCATACAGATAAATCTAAATGAGTACTGACTGTTAAAAGAACAATAATAATGTCTTGTGGAGTTTAAATATATATATAGAATTAAAATACATGATCACAAGAGCACAAAAAAGCAGGAGGGGGTAAATGAAGTTAAAATGTTATGCGGACTTGCAACAACACTATTTTTGTCTAGAAAAACAGAAAAGTTCCAATTTTAGGTAGACACTAATAAGTTAAGAATATATGCTGTAATCTCTACCATAAACACTGAAAGAGCAATAAAAGAACATGTAACTCACAAGCTTGTGTTAATGGAAGACTTGATTCTAGCCAATTTCCAGATGAACCCCCGCTGCCGCCCCCCACTGGCACTGGGGACACTGGCCTTTGCAAACACACAGGGGGACACTCACTGCCCCACCACCATACTCTGCACTCTGCCCCTGCCTTCTCCAACTGGTCCCACTCCAGATGACCCTCAACTGATAAATGTTCACCATGGATTTCTACATTTCAAAGATCATGTTTCACCTGCTGAAAATTAAATATCTTTTAATATACCAAGATAATTACAAATCAATCAATTGCGATTAATCTAAAAGAAGGAAAATATTAAAAAAAAATAAAGAGGTACAGAGAACTAACAGAGGAAAAAGTAAGATAATAGATTTAAATCCACGTATTTTTAGCTGCATGGGCACAAGGTAGGACTCCCCATACCAGGCAGAGTTCAGCTCCTTAAAGCAACAACAAAACAAAACCTCTTAGCAAACCACAGCAACTTTGAAATTCTCTAAGTTTCCCAGACATTGAGGGAAAGGATCAAAGATCTGCTATCATATTTTCCAGTCATCATTTACTGAGTGCAATGAGACAAGAGCAAGAAATAACACTGGGAAGAGGCAAGAAATAAAATGATCATTATGTATAGAGGACATAACTGGGTAGACTGAAAATCCAAAAGAATCGACAATCTATTAGAATTAATAAGTGAACTTGGCAAGGTTGCTGGATACAAGGTCATTAGGTAATGCCAACTATATATATATATTTTTTTTTAAAGATTTTATTTATTTGACAGAGAGAGGGGGAGAGAGCGAAAACACGCAGACAGAGAGGCAGAAGCAGGCTCACCGCTGGCAGGGAGCCCAATGTGGGACTGGATCCCAGGACTCTGGGATCATGACCTGGGCTGAAGGCAGCTGAGTAACCAACTGAGCCACCCAAGCTCCCTATATTTTACATTCTAGAAAATAATTCTTATTTTTTTTAAGATTTTATTTATTTTTGGGGGGCGCCTGGGTGGCTCCGTCATTAAGCGTCAGCCTCGGCTCAGGGCATGATCCCAGCGTTCTGGGATCGAGCCCCGCATCAGGATCCTCCGCTGGGAGCCTGCTTCTTCCTCTCCCACTCCCCCTGCTTGTGTTCCCTCTCTCGCTGTCTGTCTCTATCTCTGTCAAATAAATAAATAAAATCTTAAAAAAAAGATTTTATTTATTTTTTTATTAGAGAGAGAATGATAGGAAGAGCACATGTGCACACACATGCATGAGCAGGGGGAGGGGCAAAGGAAGAGGGAGAGAGAGAATTCTAAGCAGACTCCCCCACTGAGTGCAGAGCCCAATGCGGGGCTCAATCTCATGACCCTGAGATCATGACTCAAGCCGAAATTAAGAGTCAGACACTTAACTGACTGAGCCACCCAGGTAGGTGCCCCACTAGAAAAATTATTTTCACATGATAACATTTACATTAACGTCAGCAAGTATCAAGCACTGTGGAATAAACCTCATCCAAAAACTATCAAAATGCCTCATAGTGACCTAAATGTAATTCCTGAGAGAGATCTAAGAATAGCTAAATTTAAACAGAAGAACTCATGTTCCTGGGACTGGAAGACTTAATACTGTGAAGATGCCAGTTCTTCCCAAATTAGTCTATAGAGTCAATGCCATCTCATTAAAAATCCCAGCCATTTATTTTGTTGGAATTTACAAGCTAATTCCGAAATTTAAGCTGAAATGAAAGGAGCCAAGAGTAGCAAAGTCTGAAGAATGAGAGCAGAGGCAGAGAACTAACACCAGCATACAACAAGTCAATGCAAAACTAGAGCCTTTAACAGTCACAGGGTGACAGCAAAAAATGGGGGGAAAGGGGGTCTTTGTAATAACTGGTACTGGATCGAGTGCACACCCATGGGGGTGCAGGGGGGGTACTGAACTCTAACTCAGGCTATAATGGAAAATCAATTCTAGATGGATTACAGACATCAAGGTCAACATTAAAATAAGCTCTAGAAGAAAACATGGGAGAAAATCTTCCTGGCCTTTGGGTGGGCAAAGATTTCTTAAACAGGGTACAAAATGCACAAATCATGAATGAAAAACCCGATCACTTGAAATTCATTGAAATGAAAAACTGAGGCTCAACCACCACAAGAACAAAATGCCAGTAAAAGGGGACAGCAACCGTGTTGGAGAACAGATTTGCAATAGACGTATTTGACAAAAGGCTCAGATGCAGAATATAGAAAAACTCTCAACAGATTAACGAGAAAAAGATAACTTTATTTAAAAATAGGTCAAAACTTGAATAGGTACTTCACAAGAGAATATCCAAATGGTCATGAAAGATACAAAAAGGAGTGCAATATTATGAGTTATCATGAAGTGCAAATCAAAATCACAATGAAATACACCATAGTGACAAATTTCCTTAGAGACTAACATTAACGAAGTCCTGTTGGTGGGAGCACTGACTGGTGCACACCTCAGCAAAGTGTTTAGAGGCTGAGCCTAAGTATCCCCAGTCAGTAATCCCACTCATAGTCGCACATCCAAGAGAAATGCGCACGCACCTGTACTTGAGGGGATCAGTCAACATGTAATATTTGAGAACACCAGCATTATTCAAAATACCAGCTCTATTCATAACAGTAAAAACTGGAAACAACCCAATGTCTACCAACCCAATGACTCATCAAATTGCAGCATAAAACAATGACAGTAACGATCCACCACTTGATACAGCAAGACGAACACATCTCACAGACGTAATAAGAAAAGAAACCAGACACAAGAGAGCATATATTATATTCTTCCATTTTATATAAAATGCAACAACAGACACAACTAATCTACTTTGACAGAAGTCAGAATGGTGGTTCCCTTTGAGAGGCAGGTAAACACTGGCAGGGAGTTTGAGGGAGGCTTCCAAGCGCACACCACATCCTACACATTGATCTGAGTGGTAGTTACACGGGTGTGTTCATGCTACAAAAATTCTCTACACTTAAGATTTCTGGTCAATGATACTGTAACAGCAATGTCATGGGGCAGACGGTAGTCGCGCTTGTGGTAAACACAGCATCCTCTGTGAACTTGGCAAATCTCTAAGTTGTACCCCTGAAACTAATGTAACATTGTGTGCCAACTATATTGAAAAAAAACTTTTTCTAAACTAATAAAAATGCACTAAACCAACTTAAAAAAGATTTACATGCTTTACTATAAGTATGTTCTATATACACTTTGATTTTTAAAAAATTTTTTTAATTTACTTAAGAAAAATTCAACAGGAAAAAAGTCTATGAAAGGCAAATAAACTAGTCTTAGGAATAGTCATTTACAGGCAAGAAATACGGCTTATATATCTCATTCTGTCATGGAGTCAAGTACAATGTCTTGCAAATAACAGGTATTTAGAAATACTAAGAACATGATAATAATAATAGCAATATATAAATTTACGTGTAATTTCTATTTCTATGGATACAAATACCAAGGCTTCCAGCCAGCATTTGATCATCCTCGTTAATTTCTCCTTGGACAAAATGGAAAAATGTGGACTGTTTGATTGTAATGTTAAACTGATTTGACGTTGATTTACAAGGAAATCTTAGGTTGGCCACTGGATTCTAGCCTCACCCCTTTCCTGTTTAAGAGACTCATTAGCGACTCTATGGAAACTATTTTAAAAATACAAATGAAGAAGGAAGCTGTAGGATAAGCCCACAGCACCTCACATATACCTGATACATGGGAGGTAGTGAATACATTCTTGCTGAATGCAGAAACACACACACAGAGATAATCATGGTCCCTCCCACTCAGTAAATTCAGAATATCACCATTCAGTGAAAACATCAGCCTAAAAAATGGCCAATCCAATATTTATGGCATTCATAATGAACTGGAGCCACCACAAAGCCAATCGTGTAAATAAAAATGAGTGCCCAAAAACGTATTAGTTCAATGCCCAAATATAAACAAAGCCTTCGTCTCCTATAATTTACAGTAGTTTTACGTCCCTCTCTCTCACTCATGTGAAAAACTGTTATGTTCTCAGTAGTTCAGTTTATGGCATCAAACAATCTTATCAAAAACACGTCAGCAATAATTTTCCTCTGCCTATAAAAATAGGCTGAATTTATCTAACTTTAAAAATAGACCCATTTATCCACAATATTGGCCCCAACTTGGAAGTTGTACTATTAAATTATGTTGACTCCTTGATGGGCTGAACAGGCGAAAGAGGGTGCCATTACTCATTTTCTCTCTTACGCAAACATCTGCAAGTCCTTCTCCATGATTTATTGACCGGACTCCGTTTGGGTCAATCTTAGCTGGCTCCCTTATTCACAGCAGAGGGCAACAGCAGCATCACCGTTAACGCTGAGATTTTAAAGCCGATTTCCATACCCTGAGTCATCGGGTTATCTGTAGACATGACCCCTCTTACAGAACTCTGGGCTGCGGGCTGCCCATCAGTAGGGGCAAAGGACAAAGGGTCTCTCTGCTCCATCCCCACTGTGTGACTGCATGACACTGGTGTGATTTATGGGATCACCAGTACTGCTCTCTGCTGACATTCAGGTCCTTGCTTGAGGCCTTTCCAGAGCAATATTTTTGCTTGATACAACTTATGCCATGTTTCTTGCTCGGCCAATCCTGTGAAACACTCAAAATTTTGTTCTGTAGAAAATGTCCTTGGCAGGACTGAAATGAGAAAATGTTCCACTAACAGTAGATACGGCAGTTTCTTATCACTCTATAATGAAATGTTGGGTAGCTATCTCCCACCTTCTCATTTGTGCTTCAGTGTTACCATCCTCCTCATCTCCCTTCTCTGGATCAGCATCCATAAGCAGTGTAACCAGGTGAAAAGATGGGAGAGTCCCAGGGATAGGCAGGAAGAAGCCGCTAGGTCATTTGGTCCAGCCCCTTTTTCCTCCCGTGGCATGCCCAAACCCTCTTTTACATTTGCACAAGAGTGATTTCATTTTCTAAGAAAGGAGTGAGAACTAGATATGTGTGGTTTGGTAAGTCTGAGTCTGGGGTTCATTCCAAAATTTAATTCTGGCACCTGGAAAGGTAGGATCTTTGACCTTTGAACTGTAAGGACCTCTGCTTATGTAGCTAATGCCAGCAGCCCCATGTACATCCCTGCAAGACCCAAACGACAGACGATGAGCCTGAACACTTCTCCCAGTACTTTACTGATTGAAGAAAGTTCTTAAAAAGTTACAGAGTGGGGGCACCTGGCTGGCTCAGTCCGTTAAGTGTCCGACTCTTGATTTTGGCTCAGATCATGATCTCAGGGTTGTGAGATCAAGCCCCATGCCAGGCTCCACACTCAGTGTGGAGTTGGCTTGAGATTCGTTCCCCCTCTCTATCTCCCCCTCCTTGCTCCTCCCCCTGCTCCCCCCACCTCTTAAATAAATAAATAAAATGTTACAGAGTATATAAATTCGTTTGACATTTGGCATACACATCTATTAGACATAATGACGTATCTATATACATTGGACAAGGTAAGACGTATTGTATCTAATTTAATAGGGGCAAAAGGGGACATACTTTCATCTTAATGTTTATTGATGCATGGTGAGCATGTGGTTTGGCTAGGTTTGGACAGATCCTGTAATAATCATCATCTCAAAAGCAGTTTCATTTGAAGAAAGTGTTGCAGACAGTGATTGAGGGCAATAAAGAGATTAAGATACATTCTTTTGTTAAGTACAGACATTGGCTGAAAGCTTTTATTTTCTATATGCCTTTACTACTTAGATTTAAAAAAATAACAACTTTGCAAGCTATAAATTATATTTGCAGTATAATGTCAATTAGATAAAAATGTGAGTTTTGTGGAAATTAAAATATCTCAGAAAACGTAAATTGCTTAATTTTCTAAAAAATGAAGCTTGTTTAGCCAGCGAAGCTATTTATCATAGTAGGAGAGCCAAGGGCAGTTGCTTTCAGCCCAATCACTTTGTTTCCTGAGATATCTCAGTTCCCTGATCTGAACTGTCAGAGAATTGTTCTCATGTATTCCGAGGCTATCCATGGGCTAAAAATTATTTGTAAATACCTATACAAACCCTGTCATTTCTTGAGTCAGTAGCTAAGGGGAAAAACTTTTTAAAACACTAGCCACATAAATGTCCACACCCCCTAAAGAGACATGCTTGCTTCAGCCTAGGTGAATTCTTCAAGCACCGACACCAGGCCACGTGGCATCCACACCAAACACGGCCCGTTCAGAACCAACGAAGCTCTGACTTTAACTGCTTCCCCAAAGGTCTCCAGCAGAAAACGAAATTATGCAAAGCTAACCTAAAACCAAACGAAAATAAGCGTGTGCTCCTGAATTAGGGAAAGCGCCAGTTAGGCCGCTGCAACAAAGGGGGTGCATCGGTGTGTCCATGTGCGGTCATGGACGCAGGTGGACGGCTGTCTCTGTCTCTCTCCCCTGTCCTGTACCTACACCCTCACTCCGTCAACTACCCCTCCTCCTCCCGCACTTGGATGACGGTCTCCCTCGTGGGAAAAGAGCAATCGGTAACTCCATCGAGCTCGCTAACACCTCCTCTCCCTCTTCCTCCCCCTCATCCGTCTCAGGATGAAAGGGTCTTCGCTGCCATCTACCTCTGTGCCTTCTACCCCGGCTTCCTGCCCCCTCGCGGCTTTCCTGCCTTCCCCCTCCACCCTCCTTAGAGCCCACGTCAAAGGTACTTCCGGTCGCCTTCCTCTGAGCCTTGGCCCCAGTGCTCTAGAGGCCCTGATCCAACGGCACCGTTTCCATGGCTTCGCTACCACAGGCACGGTGTCGAAGAGCTGTATCCTCAGGCCCAGCCTCTCCAAAACAGTAAATGCACCTTCCTGACACCGCAACCACATTAGCTCCCCAGGGCTGCCAGAACAGGGAACTGCTACAACTGCGTGGTCCAGGAATTCATCCTCTCCCAGCTGGAGAGGCCAGATATCCGAGACCAAAGGGTCAGCAGGGAGGGGTCCCTCAGGCGGCCGTTAGGTCTCTCTCCTGGTTCTGGCGGCCTCAGGCATTCCTCGGGGCACAGGTGCAGGGCCCCAACCCTGTCTTCATATGGCAATCTCCCTGTGTGTCTTCACATCCTCTTCCTTCTGCACACATTGGAGTCCAAATGCCCCTTTTATAAGGACACCAATCATCTTGGATTGGGGCTGACCCTAATGACCTTATTTTAACTGATCACCTCCTTAAAGACCCCATCTCCAAATAAGATCACGTTCAGAGGTGCTGAGGATTAGAACTCCAAGGTATTGTCTTGGGGAGGACACAAGCCATCTACAGCGTACCTCAAATTCAGTTTTTTCCAAAACTAACCCCACCGCCCTCCCCTGAAACCTTCATTTGGACCATGTTTCCTGGAGTCTCCTAAACTCATTTTGGTCTTATTCTTCTCCTTATCAATTACCCATCCTTCTTCCACAGCATCCCCTAAATTCCTCCCCGTCTCTTCATTCCCACAGCCACCACACAAATTTAGGCCACATTATCTTGCACCAACTGCATGGCGACTATCCCCTAGTAGGCTTCCGGCCTGCGGTCTCTGTCTGATCTCTCTATATACCAATTCATCTTATAAATTGCTGCCACATTAATCTTCCTAAAAGACAGCTCTCACCCAGCTCCCTCCCCAGAGAGGGGAAAAAAGAAAAAGAGAACAGAGGAATAACTTCAAAGGCCCTTGTTACCTTATGAATTCAGTATAAATCCCTGCCCCTGGCGGTGTCAAGGCCCCCCACCATTCCAGGACTACCATAGCTCACACCCATGCCCCTCGCCCCGGCCCCGGGTGTCTCCTGGCTGTCTCAGCTGGGAACCTGCCAAGAAAAGAGACACTTGCAAAGGGTTTTTCACGGCAAGGTGTTTAATGAAGGAGTGAGGAGTGGGCAGGGAGGGTGACAGGGTCCCAACAGAGAGGAAGCGGCAACAGTGGGGAGCTGTTACCAGCCCTGTGTCTGGGGCAACAAGGGGAGTAAACTGTTCCCAGGGCTCAGGGAAAACAGGTGCCTCCTGGACCAGAGCAGGGCCAAAACGAGGGGGAAATGCGTCAGGGATGGGAAAACAGAGAACGGTAACGCTCTGCCTCCACTCTCGTTCACCTGGGATCCTGTCTGCCCACCCTCCTACCCTTCTTTAGAAGGCAGATGGGTGACATTAAAGATTGATTTTAAAAAGGTAAAAACACAATATAAATAAATATAAAATGAACACGTGTCTGAGATTTTATGGAATTCCTAAGTAATGAAAGAACCAATATTATGTTACAGGAAGTTCAAAAGAGTACCCGGGGGCACCTAGGTGACTCAGCCCGTTGAGCGTCCGACTCTTGATTTCAGCTCAGGTCATGATCTCCGGGTCACGGGATCAAGCCCTGCTCTGGACTCCATGGTGAGTGGGGAGCCTGCCTGGGATGCTCTCCCTCTCCCCCTTCCTGTCCCTCTGCCCCCCCCCTCCACCTGAGCACTCCTGTTCTCTCTCCCAAAAAAAAAAAAGTTCAAGAGAGAATCCAGAGAATGAGCACATATGAAAGTCCACCAGGAAAAGTGACACGAATCTGCCTGCTGAGTACAAAACCACGCAGCGTGGCCACCGCGTTCCACCAGACACAGCGTGCACTTCCTGTGACCGAGAACCACGCACTCGCGAGTCACCGCTACGTGCTTCCCACCGTACAGAATCGTAGAACAGCTCAAAGACAAGTGAAAGGCAGCGATCACCCAAATGGGTCAGCGAGGCAGATGGGACACCCACAGTCCTCTTTTTGTTGGCCATGTTCGCAGTCTTCCACAACTTTCCTGACCGTTGGAAGGAAGGATGGAAGGAGAGGATGGAAGGAGGGAGAGAGGGAAGGATAGAAAAGGGCTCTGGCACCGGAAGGACCGCGGGCTCCCGACCAACATCGCGTCGTCCCTCGCTGTCCTCGAGCGAGTCGTGTCACCGCTGTGCCACTCCTTCCTGAGGTGCACAAAAGCACTCAGCTGCTCTACGCATGAACCGAACTGCTACAGGAATCGAATGGATGGTGGCTGTCCTGTCTGAACTCAATAAATGGTAGCCGGAACACCCGAGAAACTTTCACTTCCCTTCACCGTAAAATCCTGGAGTTAGACCTGACGCTCCTATTGAGTCCGAAAATTCTGTGACTATAAATGTTGCCTCCTCCAGGAAGCCTTGGACAACTGGAATTATCAGACACGGATCCCTCCCTCCTCAAAATCCTCTCCCATAGCAGTTTTCAGTAGTAGGACATTTGCCTTTCCCGTGTTTCCCATCCCGCCCACCAGAGACAGAATTAAACTCCACCAAGGAGAACAGGCTCAGACCGATTTGAGTCCCAGCACCCAGTGTGGTGCTCAGCACACAGCAGGTAGTCAACAAATATTTCAAAATGAACTAAAAGAAAAGGCAGGTCAAAACCACAATGAGCTATCCCCTCACACCTGTTAGAATGGCTATTATCAAAAAGACAAAAAATAACAAGTGTTCAAGAAAAGGGGAACCCTTGTGCACTGTTGATGGGAATGGGAATTGGGGCAGCCACTATGGAAAACAGTATGGAAGGTCCTCAAGAAATTAATAGAGCTACCATGAGATCCAGCAACACCACTTCTAGGTATTTAACTGAATGAAATGAAAACACTAACTGAAAAAGGTATCTGCACCCCATGTTCCCTGCAGATACTTACAACAGCCAAGACACAGAAGCAACCTAAGTGTCCATGAATGGATAAAGAAGATGTGGTATATATCCAATGGAATATTATTCAACCACAGAAAAAGAATGAAATCTTGCCATTTGTGACAATACAGATGGACCTCAAGGGCATTATACCAAGTGCAATAAGTCAGACAAAAACAAATACTGTACGAACTCACTTATATGTGGAAAGTAAAAACAAAAGCCAAACCAAAAAACCAAACTCACAGATACAGAGAAGAGATGGCTAGTGACCAGGGGTGGAGGATGGGAGGGTGGGTGAAATGGGTGAAGGGCATCAAAAGGGACAAACTTCCAGTTATAAATAAGTGAAGTCCTGGGAATATAATGTACAGAATGGTGATTATTGATAATAATACTGTATCAATTAGAAAGTTGCTAAGACCAGTAGATCTTAAAATTTCTCATCACAAGAGAAAAATATTTTGTAGCTGTGCATGGTGATGGGTGTTAATGAGACCTGGAGACCCGTCCTGGTGACCATTCCACAATATGTACAAATAGCGAATCATGATGTTATATGCGGGAAATTAATGTTATCCGTCAACTACATCTCAAATAAATAAAATACACAAACATACATACGTACATCCTAGAGCAGTCCTGTGGGGGGCAGAAAATACAAGACAGGGCCCTGGAGCCAGAAGCGTAAAACCACAATTCTCTCTTCTCCTTTACCAATTTCTGTACCTTCTTCTGCCTAAACAGGACTTAAGTGAGGCCAATTCTGCAGGCTTTCCTGAGGGACGCTGTTCCCTGCATCAGCTTTTATACTCAATGACACCTCTTCTCCAGGAGATGATGGCCCCCTTTACTGTCACAAAGAGGACAGCAGTTGAACAGGATGCTTTCAGCTGCCTTGACAGCCGTCAATCAGAGAGTATTCATCTCAGCTTTTCATTTGTCTGTGACTCAGGGAGAAAGAGTCTCCCGATGTTTCACCGAACCTACGACTCAGAACTTGTAAGCTGATCAAAACTCCCAACAGCGGGCACTGTCCCTGAAGACAAATCACGTCAGATGTGTCCAGCACCAGAGGGGATGGAAGGGATATTCTAAAAGAGAGTAAGGAAGAATGCAAAATGGCATCGAGGATCAAATCCCGTAAGTGTGTGAGTGCATATCCGTACATGCGCATGTATGTGTGTGCGTGTGCGTGCATGTGTGTCTGTGCGTGCATGTGTGTCTGTGCGTGCGTGTCTGTGCATGCATGTGTGTGCGTGTGTGTCTGTGCGTGCATGTGTGTCCGTGTGTGTCTGTGCGTGCATGTGTGTGCGTGTCTGTGTATGCATGTGTGTCTGTGCGTGCATGTGTGTGCGTGTGTGTCTGTGCGTGCATGTGTGTCCGTGTGTGTCTGTGCGTGCATGTGTGTGCGTGTCTGTGCATGCGTGTCTGTGCGTGCATGTGTGTCTGTGCGTGCATGTGTGTGCGTGTGTGTCTGTGTGCATGTGTGTCCGTGTGTGTCTGTGCATGCATGTGTGTCTGTGCGTGCATGTGTGTGCGTGTGTGTCTGTGCGTGCCTGTGCGTGCGTGTGTCTGTATGTGCGTGTGTGCGTGCATGTGTGTGTCTGTGTGTGTGTCCCTGCGTGCATGTGTGTCTGTGCGTGCCTGTGTGTCTGTACATGCGTGTGTGTCTGTGTGTGTGTGCATGCATGTGTGTCTGTGCGTGCATGTGTGCACGTGTGTGCCTGTGCGTGTGTGTGTCTATGTGCGTGTGTGCGTGCATGTGTGTATTTGTGTGTATGTCTCTGCGTGCATGTGTGTCTGTGCGTGCCTGTGTGTCTGTACATGCGTGTGTCTGTGTGTGTGTGCGTGCATGTGTGTGTGCGTGCATGTGTGCACGTGTGTGCCTGTGTGTGCGTGTGTCTGTATGTGCGTGTATGCGTGCATGTGTGTGTGTGTCTGTGCATGCATGTGTGTGTGTGTGCTGAATTTTTCAAGTGGCTCAATCATCCTTCAATATGCTGCTCTTCTCTGAAAGAAAAAAATTATGATCTGCCCTATAGGTTCATAACAATACATGTCCCTAGAGTACAATTCTTTAAAATACTGTCTTTCCTTTCAGGGACACCTGGGTGGCCCAGTTAAGCATCTGCCTTCAGGGGCGCCTGGGTGGCACAGCGGTTAAGCGTCTGCCTTCGGCTCAGGGCGTGATCCCAGCGTTCTGGGATCGAGCCCCACATCAGGCTCCTCCGCTATGAGCCTGCTTCTTCCTCTCCCACTCCCCCTGCTTGTGTTCCCTCTCTCGCTGGCTGTCTCTATCTCTGTCGAACAAATAAATAAAATCTTAAAAAAAAAAAAAGCATCTGCCTTCAGCTCAGGTCATGATCTCAGGGTCCTGGGATGGAGTCCCCCACGTCAGCCTCCCTGCTCAGTGGGAAGTCTGCTTCTCCCTTTGCCCCTCTCCCTGCTTGTGCTCTCTCTCTCAAATAAATAAATAAAATCTTTAAAAATAAATAAATAATAACATAACATGAAATAAAATACTGTCTTTCCTTTCAAAAAGGCACTTACTTTGAGGGGTGCCTAGGTGGTTCAGTTGGTTAAGCGTCTGCCTTCGGCTCAGGTCATGATCTCAGGGTCCTGGGATCAAGCCCCGTGTGGGGCTCCCAGCTCAGTGGAGAGCCTGCTTCTCCCTCTGCCTCTCACTTGTGTTCTCTCTCTCTCAAACAAATAAATAAAATCTTTAAAAATAAATAAATAATCCCAAAAGGCACTTTGATGTGTATTTTCACCCGTTAGCCTATTCCCCCAAATTTCAACTGTTCCAAAAATAAAATGAATCAAAATTTTTCAGAAACTCTACAAGTGGGATTTGGGGCTATTTTCAGAGATCTATGTGGCATTTTATTTAAGTTTCAATTCCCGTCTTAAGTGTCGTCCTACATTCCGGATGTGGTCTCTGTGTAATTCTCACATCTCGTGTGAAAGCTGGTCTGTTTTCACGGCCGCTTAGCCCGCCTCACGGAGGTGGGGTCTTTGAGCCGCCGTGATGGCCGCGCTCATCACCTCTTCACCTTCTGCCCCCCTGAATGACACAGACCACGGGCCTCCGGGGCCATGAGCTCATGGCTCCCAAGCTGATGCGCACAAGGCTCCGCGCTTCGGACACCTCAGCTCTACGGGCCCGTCTTCTACGTCCCAAGTGTCTCCCACGTACCTGGTATTACGCAGGGAACAAACTAAGCTCCCAACGTGCGCATCTTGAGTTAGGGTAACCGAGTCAACTGTGCATATGATGCTCTATTCTGTATTTATCATCCGAGTACCGGCTCACCGAATCCGTTCCATTCAATTCCACAAACATTTAATGAGTGCCTGTCATGTGGTACGTCTCCTGGGAGGTGCTGGTGGTTCCAGAAATTCACACTCGATACTATACAGTACATTCCCACAGAGGGAAGCACGGCATCGAGTTCCCCTCCTCTGTTAAAGCACATTAATCTACAGCAGAAAGGGACCCCAAAGAGTCTCTGAGCGTATGGGTTCTAGAGCCCACTGCCTGGGCCTGAAACCCTAGCTCCCGGCCTGGACCTGCCCACAGGGGTCAGATGACTGAACTTCTTCATCCCTGACTCTGAGGGATTTTTGTAAGGATTTCATGAGAAAATACATGTAAGATACTTAGAGCAGACATTCTGGACAGTGCATATAAATGAACCTGCCAAAAATTAACAAGACAGGAAACAACAAACATTGGAGAGGATGTGGAGAAAGGGGATTCCTCTTACACTGTTGGTGGGAATGCAAGCTGGTGCAGCCCCTCTGGAAACAGTGTGAAGGGTCCTCAGGATGTTAAAAATAGAGCTACCCTACGACCCAGCAATTGTGCTCCTGGGTATTTACCCCAAAGATACAGATGCAGTGAAAAGAAGGGCCATATGCACCCCAATGTTCATAGCAGCATTGTCCACAATAGCTAAATCGTGGAAGGAGCCGAGATGCCCTTCAACAGATGACTGGATTAAGAAGATGTGGTCCATATACACAATGGAATATTACTCAGCTATCAGAAAGAATGATTACACAACATTTGCGACAACATGGACAGGACTGGAGGGGATTATGCTAAGTGAAGTAAGTCAAGGAAAAAGACAATGATCATATGGTTTCATTCCTATGTGGAACGTAAGGAACAGCACAGAGGATCATAGGGGAAGGAAGGAAATCTGAAGGGGAAAAAAATCAGAGAGGGAGACAAACCATGAGAGACTATGGACCCCAGGAAACGAACTGAGGGTTTCAGAGGGGAGGGGGCTGGAGGGACAGGGTAACAGGGTGATGGGCATTAAGGAGGGCACGTGTGGTGTTGAGCACTGGGTGTTATACACAACTAATGAATCATTGAACACTACATCAAAAACTAATAATGCACTATATGCTGGCTAATTGAACATAATAAAAAAAATGAACCTGCCAGAAATAGTCACCAACAGTATAAGTAGGTAACTACATAAAATAGCTCTGGCCTCCTGACCACTCCAGAGAGAAGGTAACCCTTCAGGGCTGCCACCATACTTCAGACGACTCCCATCAGCCTCTAGAACTGTCCAGTGTCCCTAAGAATCGCCCAGACAACCAAAGAAAGACACGTGGAATGGTGCCGGTGTGTCTCTGGCCCTGCCACTACCGAAATGCCATCTCTCACAGCCAGTGCCCCCACAGGCCCTGTCGCTTACTCCCTTCAAAAAACAAAACCAAGACCTTCAAAGAACTAGAAGCAGCACCAGAGACCAACATCTCATTGCCACCCATGAACTACTTCAAAGGAATTTCACGTTAGGGTCAAAATTTGGTAAAAAGAACCATGGAGTACTATCTTTCTCTCAGGAGAGTGAGTGTGTTTTGTGTGTGTAGGTGAGAGACCAAAATTTTTTAATGAAAATTTCTTTGAATGTGAAAGAAATACAAACTCCAGTGAAATTTCACAGAAGTTAAATCCTAATTCCTTTTAGTGTGGTAACCAGAAACCTGCCGTGGAAAACCAGTGAGCACAACTTATAATGGCTATGAAGTCAGTGGGACAGTTAGTACTGACGTTAACAATGTCCCAACTTACTGAGCACTCAAGGATTTTATTTTTCCTGTAATGTTCCGTTTTCCTGTCTCTTTTATTTTTTTGTCCTCCAAAAACATATCTTTTGTTCTATATCTTGAGTTATGTATTAAAATATGAATGAAATGCATGGGTTCACGTGAATATTAGGAGTCAGATTCTAAATTCAGGGGGAAACAAAATATTTTAAAATTTCCTAGGAAGTGAAACAAATATGCAAAAAGTCTTTTAAATCGTAAACTTTTGTAAGGAAAAAAAAAAGTACTTGCTGTAGGAGACAAAATAAATTGGCCACAGTAATACTCCAGCCGTGTCGACGGGGGTGTGTGAGCCTGTGTCCCTCACTCACCAACCACACGTGACTCTCCCCGGGCGCACATCAGGAAGTGTGTGTCCTTGTGAACGAGTGTGCGCTCACAGCACCCCTGGGGAACTCCCGCTTCAGCCCTCCTCAGACCCAGCAGGGCCCCATCGCCCTGCGAGTTCCTACAGCGCGGTCTCCTGTTTGGGGCACGCGGCCCTGCATCCGCGTGGCTCCCCAGCTGGATTTAAGGTTTCTTCCGGTAACTTGGCAAATACTCACCATCAATGGGTCACTGTGCACAGCCACCTAGGGGAGGTCTCACCCGGGCAGCCAGGGGCTCTGGCTCTCTGGGCCCCTTCCTCTGGCGAGAACCCTGCTTGGTTAGCGGGTGTGGAGGCAATGACAGCCAGGTGCCCGGGACACTCCAAGTTAGTAGCAGGGAAAACTTGCCAATTTCCGTTTCATTGCAAAAAACATCACTACAGAACTTACACTGGGCCACAGGAACCAGGAAATCCACCTTCCACCTGGACTTTGAGGCCAACTGTCGTGTTTTAGAAAACCCCAGATATATGGGTCACTCGTTCACTAACCCAAGTCATAGGAAGCCAGAGCAGCCCTTCGAAGCTGAGACAGTAGAGAAGATTAGCAAAGAAGTTCACCTGGAGTTCAGTGACCGACCAACCCTGTGATCTAGCAGGATGAGGATTTCCAGGGATCCCCGAATCACTAAAAGTATGCATCTCCAGCTAAAGGGCAAGGTTTGTTTAGTTTTGTTTCTATAGTCATCCTTCTCAATGACTTGAATTTGGCCGACCCCAGGAACTCAGCATGGCAACGTGAAGCCACCTCAGAGCGCCCCTCAGAGCTAGTCTCCGCTTGGACACCTCCGACCCCAAAGCCACACAACCCCTCATGTTCCTGTGTTCTTCCCATGATTAACAGACGTGAAAATAAGGGGATGAAACTGCTCCATGGGATGCCTCCGCCGTGCCCTGGAAGTCACCTCACCACCTAGAAGCTTCTCACTTGAAATACAAATTCTGACAGGGACCCAGGGTCTCTCTTCCTCTCTCAGACCTACTGAAGCCTTCGTTTATTCTTTCTCTCCTTAGGTCACCTGTCTCGGTAACTTCCTTCTCTCAAATGCTCCTCACACGCCTGGCGCCTGATGCCCTCCCCAGCCGGCCCAGGAGCCCCTGCAGCCCTCCCATAGCCAACCAAGCCAGCCATCGTGCCTGTCTCACCCACACCCTCCTCTCTCCTCCTCTCGAAATCTAACCGCCCACCTCCTACTCTTCTGCCTCTAGGAGGGATCTTACTAACACTCCCCACCCCACCGTTGGCCTCCTTCCCTCATCACAGATCCCTTCTTTCTGCACCTGAACACACTCACGTGACTTTCACATCTAACTCGGGAGGAGAGAGGGAGGAACTTTTCTCTTGTCCTGGTCTTCCATCGCCAAACGATTCCTCTCAAACCTGTCCTTGTAGGTAACACTGTGCTAAGCATCATGGGAAATGAATGCCCCCCCCACCACCACCACCACCACTCACCTACACAGTTGCAACCCTCCCACAGAGCACCAGGGCACCACGAATGAGTGGTAAAATGTGTGGAACTGGGACGCTCAAGAGACGGTCCGAGAAAGCTAAAATCGGAACTGGCTGGAGAAGTCCTAAAGCTGCAGCAGGCTGGGGAACTAAGGAAGCTCTGAAAAGTCAGGTTGCAGAGGGTCGCGGGCCAAGGAGAGCGGTTACACTGCCTGTGACAGGAATCTGGGACTGGGCAGGGGTGGCATGAACACAGGGCTTTAGGATGATTCAGATGGCAGGAGAATTCAAGGCGGGTTGCTAGTGGCTGGTGGCGGCGGGGGGCCGATGAAAGTCAGAACAAGTACTGGGGTATGAAAGAAATCTAAATCTGAGCTAGATGCCAAGAAAACACCACAGGAGACAATGCCAAATGAGATATGGGAGGAGGAGAAAAGAGCTCAACCAATGCATGGAGCGTCTCCCATGGGCCAGGCACTGGAAGAGCTGCTTCACAAGAATCCTATCACGTGACTGTCAAAAATCCCTCTGAGATGCCTAATACGATCTTTAACATTTTCAAATTTTCCTCAGGCACCTAAGCTAGGTGCTGGTGGAGAAAGGCCTCAGACCCAGGTCTTCTGGAGGTGAGGACCTGACTGGTGTTTCGGGGCCAGAGCTTAAAAAGGGAGCCCCGCTGGCCGACAGAGAGCCACGGGGAGGAAAGGCCACTCAGGACCAAATACGCATGAGCCCAGGATGCTGTGTCTGGAGGCAGGAGGGGAGTCAAAACAGAGGCCGCCAGAGCTGGAAATAGGCGGATGAGGACTCTCAGATCGGTGGTGGGTTTCTCCTACAGGAAGGAAAGATCTCGAGAACGTTCCTATAATTTCTCTGGCTCTCAGAGTTGGAGGAGGTCATTGTTAAGTCTTTCCAAACTCTTATTCCCAGGATCCCAGACTCAGTGGCACAGATAAGCTCACGAGGGCAGAAGAGACAGAACAGGAAACCGGAGAACCTTTGGGGATCATCACAGACTTGGAGTTCAAGAAGCAAAAAGAGCCCCAAAAAGCATGAACAGAAATGTATAAAAATGACTCCGAATGTGCCACGTGTCCCAAGGCCAACAGAGGAGCTTCCGAAGGGAGGGCGAAGTTAGCAGAGTGTGAGGGGTTCTAAAGAAACAGGGGCGGTAGGGAGCATTTTTACTTGGCATGGAGGAGGTTACTGGAAACATCCAGCAGAGTAGTTCCAAGGGATAAAAGAAGCTAGATAGCAATTACTAGCAGGGGAAGAGACAAGCAGTGGGTGGAGACCACACTGGGAAGAGCTGAGCAGCTAAGTGACGCACTGGGGTCAAACCCAGACACTGTGAGGTGGGAGAAACGACCAGGAAAAAAAGAAAGAAAAAGAAATGACCGTGCTTCAAGATCAACCAGAAGGAAGAGTGGTGAGGGAGGCAAAGAAAGGATGGACAATGTGTACGAGAGTCCCATCCTGGACCAGGGGGCAAGCATTGCGGTCTAGGACACATGAGAAACTGCGACTTCTTCCAGGGGCTGGAAGGACGGGAGCAGATTTGGACGGTGAACCCTGGGAAGGGGAAGAGAAGGGTAAAACGGGACAGTGGGTTTAAATCTACTCTGTAAGGAAGAACAGTGTTCTGTAAATGACGTTTCTGACCATTCTTCAGAAATTTTCACCCCCTCTGTGTGACTCTACACCACTGTTACGGACTGAATGTCTGCATCCCCCTAAAATTCATACACTGATATGGTAACTCCCAGTGGGATGTTATTAGGAGGTGGGGTCTGTAGGAGCTCAGCAGGTCAAGAGGCTGCGAACCTTATGAATGGAATTCATGCCCTTAGAAAAAGAAACACAGCTGATATGCTTTTTCTCTCTCAGCCATATGAGGATATGACAAGAGGACCATCTGCAAACCAGGAAGGGGTCACACCTGTCACAGCACCTTGATCTTGGATTCCCCGACCTCCACACCTGTAACAAAATAAATCTTTGCTGTTGAAGCCACTGAATCTATGGTATTGTTATAGCACCGTCACCAAGACAGCCCCTAATTTGGAGGATGACACTGGGCCAAAGCATCTCAGCTCTCTACACTTTGGCTTCCTTATCTGTAAAATGATGGGGGAGCGGGAGGCAGAGGTAGACCAGGTGATGTTTTCTAAAGGTCTCCTCCTTCCCTAACATCCTAGAATTTTTTTTTAATTTTTTTAAAGATTTTATTTATTCATTTGACAGAGAGAGAGAGAGAGAGAGAGAGACTGCACAAGCAGGGGGAGCAGGAGAGGGAGATGCAGGCTCCCCGCTGAGCAGGAAGCCTAATGGGGGGGTCGATCCCAGAACCCCGCCCCCGGGACCACAACCGACTGAGCCACCCAGGTGCCCCTAATATCCCCTAATATGCCCCTAATATCCTAGAATTTTTACATGTGTTTTTCCTCCTGCTTGTCCCATGCCAGCCCCTAAATCTTTCCTTTGCAATTACAATTGCAAACCACATCTCTCCTTACTTCGGATGCTTAACACCGAATATCACACCATGCATACAGAAGGTGTTCGACAAATGTTTCTCTGAATTAATAAAACGCCCAGAATGCCACACTTTCAGGAAACCAATGTGTGCTTCGGTGTCTCTCCCTCTCCCCAAGGGCTATACCTACAGGAGCGCAGTCCCCAGAAGTTGCAATCTTTTCTCAGTGAATTCAGCCTTGATAAAAAACACTTATCGGAAGCCCAAGTACAAGTAAGACTGAATGTCAAGTAAATTAGTGCCCTAACTGTTTCAGAGTCTGCCCTTCCTGCGAATGTATACACACCAATTTTTGAGTTAAAAAAAAAAAAAAGCCTGATTATGTAAGCATGGGCGTGCCTTCCAGCAGATCCTTAAAAAAAAATAGCACAGTGCATGTCTATCTAACGCTCCTCATGCCTTCATTACCAAGGGAGCAAAAGGTGCAAATTCCCACCGCTCACTCAGAGTCTTTTCCTTTGTACTCGCTGACATTTCTACAGCTGACAAAAGCGATTGGGTACCCTGTTTGCTGCAAAGCTAACACAGACTTGAACCGCTGATAAGCAGCCCTTCTCTCCTCGAAAGGACGCAAACCTAAGATCTGAGTTTTAGTCTTAGTTCTGCACTGCTGAGTCCCTGACTCTGCACAATTAACCTTCTTGTGCCTCCACAAAGGGGCGAAACATTCTGGCCCATCTCTTTTACACCACCATGCACTGATGTTTATACTTTATGACTCTTACTATTAATTGCTTACTATTAAATGCTTCTTATCATTATCAGCAAGATGAACACGCACTGTGAAGAAATCCACAGTGAAAGAATTCATTCTGCAAAGGAAGGCTGGAGAAAGCTCACGCATTCCCATCAGAATAATTTTTGCAGCCCCAATTCAGTTCTCAATCTCAGTCTATGCATAAGTACAAAAGCAGATGCCACTCAACTTGTCCACGCAAATGAAAGAATCGACCCTTGACCAAGGTCATTTTACATCATGGGTTTTCTTCAAGTCAAGGATTCCTTCTCTAAAACGTTGTAAGATTGCTTGAAAAAGAGGAACATCACTATGGAGATCCATGGTTTTAAATACCAAATCACAGCTCAGTGACACACGAGGCCGTTAATGAACATTTCACAATAAAACAAACCACACGTTCCAAATCATGAGCATGTGGGGATAGGACAGCGAACAAACCCATTATAGGCTGAGGGCTCATTTTATGATCGGGTTCTGCTTCAGCACACCCAGACTCTACTGGTCCACTCTCAATTTCTCTCAGAGATAAATACATCAGAGTGGGCATGCTTCCAGCTGGTGGGGGAGCCACTGAATCAAAGCTGATCGTTCATCTACAGAAGCACTTGAAAGGAATGTTAGCAAACTCACAATTGCATAATGGAAAAGAGATGGGAGAGGGCCTGGCGCAGACTAACCTGTGACAAAACTCCCTTCACAGATGAAGAATGAATTCACAGCAGTGGCCATAACTCATGCACACAGTTCATTAAAGATTTCACCTTTGCTTCCTTTAACAATGATCGCAATCCTCTTCTAGAAAAAGAAGAAGAATAGCTTTCCGTGGACAGCAGGATGCCAAGGATGCATCAATGAGCAACACTGCTTGAATAAAAATCCAAGATGATACTTACAGTGCTCTAATCAGATACAGGAAATGATCAGTCAGCTTCACAGTTGAGGTCTCCTATTGACTAACTGATTTTCTTTTTTTTAAAACACAATAGCTTTATCCATAATTCCTAATTATTTTACCCAATATATAGATTGTTAATACTAACTGGATTATTAGCAAAAGAAAAAAAGAAAGGAAGGAAGGAAGGAAGGAAAGGAGGAAGGAAGAAGGGAAGAGAAAGGGAAGAGGAAGAAAAGGGAAGGGAGGACAGGACTTATCATGACAAGACTGCAAGAGTGCACACTACAGAAATGGCCCAGAAAAAATAAGAAAGAGATGAATTTACTGTAAGAACTACATTCTCTCCATTACTAACTCCATTTACCATTTCTGAGCCATTCACATACTCAGGTTAAAAGGATAAAATGAAAAGGAGCAAGGGCAGAAGGCAGAGGAGCTGTTAAAGGATTTGCGAATTTCCTTATGAAAATTGTAAAACTTAGAGGAAAACACATGTTTTCCTTTTAGATGTTAAGCTAAACCTAAAGAAAAAAAAAATTCCCCTGCTCCACTGTACCACCTCCTTCAAGGTCATGTATCATCAGCACAACCTAGGGATGTTTTATAAAAGAAAAATCCCAGCCTAGGACTGCCAGATCTCTACACAGGACCCACTTATCAAAGGTGCTGCTCGGGCTGACAGGGAGCTGTTGAGTGGCCCAGAGCTAACATTACTTTATATGTGCACAACCCCATCAGCAAGCACATTGCCCCGGTCTCTATTAAGTATTCTGATAACACCACCTCCAACCAGCTTGGCTTAACATTTAAGCCTGCAGGAAGCCCTTGAGGGCATGAAGCCTTCCAAAATTTTCTAGCTGATTTTAACCCTATAGAGTTTGAAGGGAAAAAAACCTGAATTTAAAAATTACCCAGCAACTAAATATTTTATCCACCTGAACAAAAGAGCTCATGGTTTGGAGAAACATATTTTCATGTGCCTCTTACTTTTTTTAAATCTTATAGACAGTTTTTTACTTACAAAAAAAAAAAAAACCTGTATGACTAGTAGGCTTAAAACATTCCCCACGAGCAAGGTTTTAGCATACAGGCTCTTCAGAGCTGGATCTTGGGCCAGTGGTACTTCTAACAGCATATGTAATGGTGCAGAACAGGCAACCATTAGTTCAGATCATTCTCCATCTGATGCAGACCCTGGATTTTGTCCTTTCCAAAGGCTTTCCGCCCCCCCCCCACCCTAAATATTAAGTGAAAATGAACACCTTAAAACAATTAGGAGAACAAAAGGAAAAACAGTCACTCACAATGTTTTCAAATTTACCCTTTTCATTTGTTTGGCTACCAAATACATCACCTAGACAATTTTCACACCTAAAAGTTGCTGCCTGCTTAATATTTCAAAATTTCAATATGTCTATGATATGCGTAACTATGGAGGTAATTGGGAAGTGATCTCTTTTGCACTGTTGAGGAAAGAAGGGACAGCAGAAGCTGCAGTCCTCAGGCGGGGGTGGGGGAATCCTGGAAGGGAGTATCTTTCGGAGACAAGTGCAGGAAAAGGACGGACAGGATGCTGCGAATGCTAACTAGGTTATTCTTAACGCGAAGTTACGGCATTTTCTTTTGCCAAGAGGTTCTCCAGTCCCACCTTTGAGGTGAGCAATGCCTCAGCCTGGGAAGTATCTGCAGCGTTCGAACAAATCAGCGAGAGGAAGGAGCAGTGCCAAGAGGTACTTAAGGAGAAAAAATTGTGTTAGTGTGGAGCCAACCTTTCCCTGCTGCCACCCAGTGTGGAAATTCCGGGCAGCCACCCTGCCCTTACACACACACATACACACGCACACACACTTTGCTGCACTAGGCATTCAATAAGCCAGCATTTAGAGAACGACACGTTCACAACGTCCCCGCCACCCCCGCGCGCGCACACACACGAACACACACACACACATACACACACACACTCGTCTCCCATCCCTTCCACGTTCTGCAAGCGGTCGCAGCACCACCGCCCCAGCGCCGGGGCACCTCGGTGACCGCGGGGGCGACTCCCCTCCCCTCCGCAGCACCCGGACTTGGGGGCACTCTGGGGGCCGCGTCCCGCACCCCCTCCGGGACCAGCCGGCCGAGGCGCGCTCCACGCCAAGTAGGCGAGTCCCCGGGTTGCGCGACAGCGCGCGGGTCTAGCCCGCAAGCCAGAGAAACCGCGCCGAGGCGGAGTTCCCGGCGACACCCCGCGGACCACGCGGTCCGCACCCTCCCCCGCGGCCATCCGGAAGGCGCCAGCCCCGCCACAGGTCAGGCCCGACGGCCCCCTCCGCACGGACTCCCGCGGCTCCGGGGCGCCGCTCCGAGGCGCCCCGGGACCGAAGCTGCGCGCCTCCCGCCCGCTCGCAGCGCTCCCGCCGCGCTCCGGCCCCGGCTTCCCCCTCGCGCGCACGGACACGCACCCTGCCCTCCCGTCGCCCCCACGCGGCTCCTCCGGAGCCCCCGGGGCACCCCGCCCCGCCCGCGCGCCCCCCGCTGCCGCCGTCGCTCTGCCCGGCCCGGCCCGGCGGGTGGCTGCGCCGGCGCCCCGTCCCCGGGGGAACCCCGGGATGCGCGCCGCTTACAGTTCGCAGGAACTGGATCTCGTCCTCGCCCTCTCCCCCATCGGCCATGGCTCCGCGCCTTCTCGCCGGGGCTGCCTCCCGAGCCCCGCGGAGCCCGGCGGCGCTGGCGGCCCTCGCGCTGCCTCCTGCTGCCGCTGCTGCTGCCGCTGCGCCGCCCGAGCCGGGGGCGGAGGGGGCCGCGGCGGCCGGGTGCGAGCGCCGGGCGGTCCCCGCCTGCAGAGCGGGGGAGGAGGCGCGGGCGGGGGCGGCCGAGGCGGGAGCCTCCCTGCGCCGCACTGTGCGGGAGGAGGGCGACCCCGCAGCCCAGCCGCGCCGGCCCCGCGCTCCCTGCCTGCCGCGGCGGACTGCACGGCCCCGGCTCGCGCGAGCGATTGAGCGGAGCCCGCCGAGCCCGGGCTGGTGCCGCGGTGGGGGCGGGGAGTGGGGGCGGCGGGCGGGGAGGAGCTCGCCGGCTCCCCTCTGCTGCAGGTAATCCGCAGCCGGCTGCTCGGCCCGCCAAACCCGAGGCCCAGCGCCGCTTACTGGCTGCGCTGGGTATCGAGGCCCTAGCGCACGGACGAGAGCACAGCCTTCCGCCGGCGCGGGTCTGGAGCCCCGGGGCTCTTGCACCTGCCCCTTGAAACCCGGGGCCCAGCGTTCCTTCCTCCCGGAGGGGGCTTCAGCGACAAGTGCCGCAGCACTTCCGATGGCACGCAAAAATCATCTTGCACCCGGATGCACGGAGTGGGTAATCTAAAATTAAGTTACCCAAGACGGGGTATGTTAAACTTGGATTTCCTCCATTCCTGACCAACAGAGAATTCTGCAGTATCTAGTCTCCGTGTACCGTGCTTTTCACTGGTCATCTGTACAAAACGCAAGGGGGGAGAACTTTAACAAACTCTTTCAGCAAATACATGGTGGGTGCCTATGCCGGGCACCTGTGGTACAGGGCAGACGTGAGAGAACTGTAAACTTCAAATCAACGAGGGATTGCAATAAAGGAGGCGATGAAATAAATATGAATCACTGATGAGCTAAACAGACTTTGGTACCAATTATCCTCACCAGGAAGCCATTTATTTCTGAAGAAATTCCAGCATAAATAACAATAGCCGCCTCGCGCAAATCCGTGCAATAGCTCATCTCATCGCATCGCATCTGACACGGCTGTGACTAACAAAATGCAGGGTCTGAGACAATTTGGACAAGAAAGCACTCATCTCTTGTTCCTGATCCACAGCTCTCTCACCTAAGATATTCAACAATAGGGCGCCTGGGTGGCTCAGTGGGTTAAGCACCTGCCTTTGGCTCAGGTCACTATCCCAGGACGTCACCTGGGACTCCTGCATCGGGCTCCCCGCTGCGTGGGGAGTCTGCTTCTCCCTCTACCCCTCCCACAAGCTCGTGATCTCTCAAATAAATAATTTAAAAAAAATACTCAACAATAAGTACATGCGAAGTTTCCAAATGTGAATCCTACAAAGATGCCGACACTGTCAAGTGAAGGTCTTGCATCAGCACACCTACCTTACACGTTTGCCGCATCCAATTAGTTTCTGAAAACTACCAGTAAGTTCTATGTAGCATACATTTTATTTACAGCTTTCATCAACTTTATACTTGCTGAGTTCGTTTTGCATATTTCCAGTAGAATTAATACCAAAAAGAATATGTGTTATAAATACTTCCCTACCTGGTAAGGCTAGTAATGCTCTGTTCTATTTAATGATACTAGTCAGCTTACCTAAGCACTTGACATATTCTTGGATAGTGATCCATGACAACTAATTCTTAAACCATTACAATTTATGTGAATTTTTACTTCTAGGAACCTCTAAATGAGCAATCAGAGTTCTCACAAAAGATAAAAGTCCTCCATGAGGGATGACTATATTCTGAAATTGGCTCATAATTTTATGGTAAATAATCTGATCTTCCAAATTTATGACATATCAAATTGAGATTTTCTGTATTTTATGCAGAACTATGCATACATAGACAGCTTCTATTTTAAATTAACATTTGATGTATTGTTTCAGGGGTACAGCTCCGTGATTCATCAGTCTTACATAATACCCAGTGCTCATTACATCAGGTGCCCTCCCCAATGTCCATCACCCCATTACCCCCTCCCCCCCAGCCCCTCCCCTCCAGCAACCCTCAGTTCATTTCCTAAGATTAAGAGACTCTTATGGTTTGTCTCCCTCTCTGGTTTCTTCTTGTTCCTTTTTTTCCTCTCTTCCCCTATGATCCTCTGCCTTGTAAATTCTGCATATCAGCAAGATCATATGATAATTGTCTTTCTCTGATTGACTTATTTCATTTAGCATAATACCCTCTAGTTCCATCCACGTAATTGCAAATGGCAAGATTTCATTTCTGGGTGGCTGCATAATATTCCATTGTGTATAAATACCACATCTGCATAATATTCCATTGTGTATAAATACCACAAATAATACATACTATGAGGTTTATAGATCTCTAACCTGTACTAAAGTATAAAAACATGCTCGAGAATGACACATCATATTTATTTTTATAAGAACTGAAGGAAATACAGCAAGTGGTTTAATATTGGTGGTGAGTATATGGGTGTAATATTATTTTTGGTACTCTGATATGTTTTCTATATTTCATAATTATAAAAATTGAGATAGTTTTTATAAGAAAACTACTAAAGTTACTAAAAGCTATGGGAATTTTTTCCTTACAGTATTTTTAAAAATCGGCTGTTTTAACACATGAAAAGTTGCTCAACATCACTCACCATCAGGGAAACACAAATCAAAACTACAATGAGATATCACCTCACACCTGTCAGAATGAATAAAGTAAACAACCCAAGAAACAGCAGGTGTTGGAGAGCAAGTGGAGAAAGGGGAACCCTCTTACACCATTACACACACACACACACACACACACACACACATATACACACAGTGGAATATTACTCAGCCATAAAAAAATTGGACTCACGGGGCGCCTGGGTGGCATGGCGGTTAGGCGTCTGCCTTTGGCTCAGGGCGTGATCCTGGCGTTATGGGATCGAGCCCCACATCAGGCTCCTCTGCTATGAGCCTGCTTCTTCCTCTCCCACTCCCCCTGCTTGTGTTCCCTCTCTCGCTGGCTGTCTCTATCTCTGTCAAATAAATAAATAAAATCTTTAAAAAAAAAAAAAAAAGAATGGACTCTTGCCTTTGCAGCAACATGGATGGAACTAGAGGGTATTATGTTAAGCGAAATAAGTCAGTCAGAGAAAGAAAAATACATATAATTTCACTCACACGTGGAATTTGAGAAACAAAACAAATGATCATAGGGAAAAGGAGTGAGGCAAACCAATAAACAGACTCTTAACTACAGAGAACACACTGATGGTCACCAGAGGGGAGGTGGGTGGGGGGATGGGGGATATAGATGTTGGGGATCAAGGAATGCACCTGTCATGATGAGCACTGGGGTGATGTATGGAAGTGTTGAATCACTAAATTGTATACCTGCAACTAATATTATGCTGTATATTAACTAACTGGAATTTAAATAAAAACTTTTTTAAAAATCTGTTTCAGTTTATTTAGTTCACATATGATTTCCTAGTTTTTTCTGGTGAAATACCACAGTGAGAAAAATTGGTTTTGACTGAAAATATCATAGAATGATGGGATGAAAACTAATCTCCATTTTAAATATGATTTTAATTGAGACAAAAATAATTTTCGTTACATCTCAAAGTTTATGTTCAATGTATTTTTTTTAGAGAGAGAGTGAGCGCATG